>NC_058083.1:428745990-429402275 GCF_014858855.1 Bufo gargarizans | reverse complement strand
TATGATAAGGATGCAGACTTTTATGAGGGGTTAAATGTGGAATCTCTACATTCAAAACCATGCTCTTACCACCAAGCTATAGCATTACCACATAGAGATGCTTATGTTTTTTTTATGTTTATAAGCTAAGACATATTACTGGTGTCTTTATAATAATATATTGTCCTTGTGAATAAAGCAGCAATATGTATATAGCTTTCTGAGCAGATCTCAGTGTGGTGAAGCTACAGTACATAGTGTATATGATATGTAGATGCTAGGACACCGCTCTGCCCTCAGCATGTCTAGCCCTGTCAATGAAGAGGAGGGAAAGTGTGCAGAGCACAGGGGGTGATACATAGCAGTGCTCAAATGATTCAAAGAAAGGTATAGTTTGAATCAGCATGATGAGCCCTACCAGGCAGTATGTCTGGTTTAATAGGGTTGATCCTGATGACAGAGCTGATTTAATGACAACCCCTTTAAATGGGATCCTGTTTTAGCAAATAGTTGCATCCCCATGTAATAACAATTCTGATGCATCTATTCTTGTGACTCTTTGTTCTTACATTCCTTTATTAACCCTGCTAGAAGTTTATGAATGATTTACTATCAGTCTGCCAAGAAGGTCCAGATGGGTGTTACCAGTTCGGGGGAGTTCTTGCAAAGTCTGACATTATCCAATCAGTACTGCCAGGGTCTGATAACACCCATCTGGACCTAAATTTCAAACTGCTAGTAATTCATTCATAACTTTTATCAGGAATAATAAAGGAATGGAGCAGTGTTATAAGAATAGATGCTCCAGAATTATTACAAGAAGAATGCATGTACTGTAGTTACTAAAACATGCCAGGAGAGGTGACAGATGCTATTTTAATAGTATGATAATATACCAGTGTTCCTTGTGTTTCTAGGAATTGATGTTTCAGAGTGTTTGCAGTACCCGGATTTCAGTGTGGTGGTCCTGTACAAAAAGGTTATTATTGCCTTTGGATTCATGGTGCCCGATGTCAAATACAATGAGGCCTATATTTCATTTCTGTTTGTACATCCAGAATGGAGGCGAGCTGGCATAGCCACATTTATGATCTACCATCTAATTCAGGTAACCATTGACTACTATGTTTTTTTGGGAAGTGAATCCGATTTTCTACATACAATACAGACGTGGACAAAATTGTTGGTACCCTTTGGTCAATGAAAGAAAAAGTCACAATGGTCACAGAAATAACTTTAATCTGACAAAAGTAATAATAAATTAAAATTCTATAAATGTTAACCAATGAAAGTCAGACATTGTTTTTCAACCATGCTTCAACAGAATTATGTAAAAAAATAAACTCATGAAACAGGCATGGACAAAAATGATGGTACCCCTAGAAAACACAGAACATAATGTGACCAAAGGGACATGTTAATTCAAGGTGTGTCCACTAATTAGCATCACAGGTGTCTACAACCTTGTAATCAGCCATTGGGCCTATATATATGGCTCCAGGTAATCACTGTGTTGTTTGGTGATATGGTGTGTACCACACTCGACATGGACCAGAGGAAGCAAAGGAAAGAGCTGTCTCAAGAGATCAGAAAGAAAATTATAGACAAGCATGTTAAAGGTAAAGGCTATAAGACCATCTCCAAGCAACTAGATGTTCCTGTGAGTACAGTTGCACATATTATTCATAAGTTTAAGATCCATGGGACTGTAGCCAACCTCCCTGGACGTGGCCGCAGGAGGAAAATTGATGACAAATCTAAGAGACGGATAATCCGAATGGTAACAAAAGAGCCTAGAAAGACTTCTAAAGAGATTCAAGGTGAACTTCATGCTC
Source organism: Bufo gargarizans (assembly GCF_014858855.1). NCBI lineage: Eukaryota > Metazoa > Chordata > Amphibia > Anura > Bufonidae > Bufo > Bufo gargarizans. Next base: position 429,400,461 of record NC_058083.1, on the reverse strand, counting down.
AAGGAACATCAGTGTCAGATCGCACCATCCGTCGTTGTTTGAGCCAAAGTGGACTACATGGGAGACGACCAAGGAGGACACCATTGTTGAAAACGAATCATAAAAAAGCAAGACTGGAATATGCCAAACTACATGTTGACAAGCCACAAAGCTTCTGGGAGAATGTCCTGTGGACAGATGAGACAAAAATCGAAGTTTTTGCCAAGGCACATCAGCTGTATGTTCACAGACGAAAAAATGAAGCATATCAAGAAAAGAACACTGTCCCTACTGTGAAACATGGAGGAGGCTCTGTTATGTTCTGGGGCTGCTTTGCTGCGTCTGGCACAGGGTGTCTTGAATCTGTGCAGGGTACAATGAAATCTCAAGACTATCAAGGAATTCTAGAGAGAAATGTACTAGCCAGTGTCAGAAAGCTTGGTCTCAGTCGCAGGTCATGGGTCTTGCAACAGGACAATGACCCAAAACACACCGCTAAAAACACCCAAGAATGGCTAAGAGGAAAAAATTGGACTATTCTAAAGTGGCCTTCTATGAGCCCTGACCTCAATCCTATTGAGCATCTTTGGAAGGAGCTGAAACATGCAGTCTGGAAAAGGCACCCTTCAAACCGGACACAACTGGAGCAGTTTGCTCATGAGGAGTGGGCCAAAATACCTGCTGAGAGGTGCAGATGTCTCATTGACAGTTACAGGAAGCGTTTGATTGCAGTGATTGCCTCAAAAGGTTGCGCAACAAAATATTAAGTTAGGGGTACCATCATTTTTGTCCATGCCTGTTTCATGAGTTTATTTTTTTACATAATTCTGTTGAAGCATGGTTGAAAAACAATGTCTGACTTTCATTGGTTAACATTTATAGAATTTTAATTTATTATTACTTTTGTCAGATTAAAGTTATTTCTGTGACCATTGTGACTTTTTCTTTCATTGACCAAAGGGTACCAACAATTTTGTCCACGTCTGTATATGTTTTGCTGAGGCATAAGGCACAACAAGCCTCATGTCTCAAAGAAAAAGTGATCTCCAGATCTTATCAAACAGAATTGAGAACATAAACCTGATTAGTGGGAATCTGAACCCTGGGACCCACAGCGATCCCGAAAAGGTAGAGGGGCCCCTTAACTCTATTTAACTTTGTGGGACTGTCTGAGAGAGGACTGGTACAGTCTCACAGAGCACAGAGGTGGATATAGCAGAAGCGTGCATACTCGACTGGAGAGGGGGAGGGGATGGACATAGCCGCACTCTAATGATCATAGGGGTCCCAGTAGTAAGACCCCCAGTGATCAGATGCTTATCACCTATCCTGTTGATAGGCAATACGTTATAGTAGGACATCCCCTTTAAGGATTATTTATCTGTCTCAATGAAAGGGATATAGTTTAAGGGAACCTGTCACCGGGATTTTGTGTATAGAGCTGAGGACACAGGTTGCTAGATGGCCGCTAGAACATCCGCAATACCCAGTCCCCATAGCTCTGTGTGCTTTTATTGTGTAAAAAAAGTGATTTGATACATATGCAAATTAACATAAAAGAATCATATCTTACTTGTGTGATCAGAGAAGAGTCATATTTACAAGCTCTGACTCATCTCAGGTTAATTTGCATATTTATCAAATTGGGTTTTTTACACAATAAAAGCACCCAGAGCTATGGGGACTGGGTATTGCAGATGTGCTAGTGGCCATCTAGCAACCCATGTCCTAAGCTCTATACCCCAAATCCCGGTGACGGGTTCCCTTTAAAGGAAACCCCAGTAAACATAATAGCTGTGTGTTCACCATTTAAAGGGGTTGTCCTGGGAAACAATGGGAATCAGACATAATCGAGTACTTGACAGCCTCTTTCTAACAAAGCTAGAACCAGCCCTGTACCTCACATGGATCCAGAGATCTCCACATTCATTGCTCCAATTGTTCTGCCAGATATTTCACGCTGGCAGCTAAAGGAGCGAGTGATTTCTCATGGTGTAGGTCTTTACTATTGCAGCTGAAGGATGAAACTGAGCATGTGCATCCATCTCAGTGAGCAGGACAGGGGATTAGAAAAATAGCAAACAGCAGGTGGCGCTATACAGATAGGTTTCATTTAGTAACTCCTTAGCTATAATACATTTTTAATTATATGCAAATAAAAAAATATTCAGATCCAGGTGCTGGTTTGAAAACTGTAGAATATTTTTCATGAGGCATGTCATTATTTAGGTGCATATTATATCAGCAGTTGTGTATTGCATATTTGCACAGCTGCAGCTCTGCCCCCTTCTGTATCACAAAAAGCTAAGCTCTTTCCTCTTTATCTTTCTCTCGGGCAGACCTGCATGGGGAAAGACGTTACTCTCCACGTCTCTGCCAATAATCCAGCAATGCTGCTTTACCAGAAGTTTGGATTCAAGACCGAGGAGTACGTCCTGGATTTTTATGACAAGTACTTCCCAGTGGACAGCAAGGAATGGAAACACGCTTTTTTCTTGCGGTTACGGAGGTGATACCATGGTGGACCAGGAGGCGAGAGATGACTTTGTTTACTGAGATTTATACAGAAATACAGAATATTTCTTGGAAGGACTATTTTTTTTGTAGTAACAGTGAAAGGTCTGTGTGATAGAAGTGGTGAGTCCTACATGTGCAGTCCTCTCACGGAGATTCCCTACATGGACAGCAAGTCTTCTCTGCAGATTGCGGAACATGTTCTATGTGTCTATGAATTGTTCAGTACAACAAGAAGATTTAGTGTAGATCTGTAGAGGAAAGGAATATTTGGAAACCAGTTATGTAGAATGAGGCTTTCAGTTAGGGGGCTCGATGCTAATACAACATTGCAGTTCCATTTCACACCTGATTATAATTTTCCTGTAAGGGGCACATCTGCCATTCTCCTCCAAAACAACTCCCACCCACAAGTTTCTCATTGGAACAGATATTTGTGCCACCAATGAGGATAGAAGGGGGGGAGGAGGGGCGGGCGCACTGCGCCACCAATGATGGGACTATTTCCACACAGAGCGGCGCCCAGCGACGTCCCAGCACTCACCATTAGTCCTGGGCGCCGCTCCGTTCGCCCGCAGTGCCCCATTACTGTCTCCTCTCCTGCTCCACATGCTGCTGATTACTATCGGAGCGATGGGAGGAGACATCAGCTTCACTAGTGGGCGCTCCTTCTCCCTGCGCTGCGATTGGACAGCGCTACAGCCAGGAAGAAGGAACGCCCACTAATGAAGCTGATGTCTCCTCCCATCGCTCCGATAGTAATCAGCAGCATGTGGAGCAGGAGAGGAGACAGTAATGGAGCACTGCGGGCGAACGGAGCGGCGCCCAGGACTAATGGTGAGTGCTGAGACATCGCTGGGCGCCGCTCTGTGTGGCCTGATAGTGAAAGTCAGTCTTTAACACAATACAGGAGGCGGGTGCCGGCAGCAGAATCGCATTGCCGGCACCCTGCCCCTGACAGGGAGCTGCGATCAGAGGCAGTTAACCCCTTAGGTGCCACACCTGAGGGGTTAACTCCTGATCTGCCAGTACCAGCCTCCTGTATAAAGGGGTAATTTATCATTGGTGGTGCAGTGTGCCCCCCCCCCCCCCCTTAACCCCCCATCCCATTAAAATCATTGGTGGCACAGTGCGCCAGCCCCTCTCAACCCCCCCAGTATTAAAATCATTGGTGGCAGTGGCCACAGGGACCTCTCCCCTCCCCCTCATTGGTGGTACAGTGGCAGCTTCTGATCGGAGCCCCTGCTGTGTAATCCTGGGGCTTCGATCAGTTACCATGGCAGCCAGGACGCTACAGAAGCCCCGGTTGCCATGGTAACATCCCTGATGCTGTGTGCACAAGGCACAGAGCAGCAGGGACAGTGTGAAGTCCTATTCACCCTGATGGAGCTGAATAGGACAAGGGATGAAAGATCCCAGGTTCTCGCCCCTAAGGCTACTTTCACACTTGCGTTCAGAGCGGACGGATCCGCTCATATAATGCAGACGGTGGATCCGTTCAGAACGGATCCGTCTGCATTATATTGTAAAAAAAATTCTAACTGTGAAAGTAGCCTGAACGGATCCGTCCAGACTTTTACATTGAAAGTCAATGGGGGACGGATCCGTTTGAAGATTGAGCCATATTGTGTCATCTTCAAACGGATCCGTCCCCATTGACTTCCATTGTAAGTCTGGACGGATCCGCTTGCCTCCGCACGGCCAGGCATTTTTTTTTTTTATGCGGCCCACATAAACTTAATTTTGTTTTTTTGGCCCATGTTAGCCTTTGAGTTTGACATGCTTGGTCTACATCTTTCTCTACACAAAAAAATTGTCTACCTGTTGCTGCCACTAGAGGGGGCAATCTGTATAATGCCATACGTGACCTGATCTAGTGTGTCTATGGGAGAAAAGATCCATGCTAAAACACAAAAGTACAAATAAAACAAAAAATACTCCAAATCATGTATGCAACAGCTTTCTTAGAGGATTGTGATGGTAGGTATACTTTAAGAGACTAGAACAGTTTATAAATTGCAACAGTGACATCACCTCGACAGCGTTCCTTTACATATCATGGCAAGTTTCAAGTTGCAAAAGGTAGGCTAAAAATCCTCTGTTGACCCTAGATAAAAAGGTGGTCACTGTGACTATTGGCCAACGGATATATGCCAGTCTTATAGTCCCAACTGCAATAAATTCTTAGAAAATAAATTCCCATAACTGCTCATAGCGAGTGCCGTGGCGTTCTGATCATTGATCTGGGCCCCAGAGTTCAGAAACACAGACTGTTCTTACATTGATAGCCTATCCTTACCATAAACCATCTATTGAACATCCTGGAAAACCAATTTAATGCTGCTAGATTCCTCCAGTACTCCTTGATTTGATCATCTGGATTGTGGGTATCTAAAACTGATTTGTAAGGATAGAGAAAGCCCAGTGTAAAAAATGATCATATAGTATGGAGCTATAGCTGTTTTAATCAGTGCAGTCTTTACTTCTAATCTTGTGGACTACTGCATTACACGACCATATTTTTGTTCCATATCCGATACGCAGTTTTTGCAGATCTGATGTGGACGCATTCATTTTACTGGGGCCACAAAAAAATGTAGACGGCACACCGTGTGCTATCCGCATCCGTATGTCCGTGCCGCAGTCGCACAAAAATAAATAAATAAATAGAACGTGTCCTATACTTTTCCTTTTTGTAGAAAAGGATAGGACGTATCTACAGAAGGGGAAAAAAGAAAAAGGTGGCATGCACACAGCTGGCATCTGCGTTTTGCGGCCCGCAAACCACATATGGTCATGTGCATGAGGTCAGATACTGCAGTTCCTGGCAAATGCTGCATTGAAAGGAATCTCCTTGTACTAGTCACACAAGTAAAGATTTTTTTAGCAGCTGCCCTGCCCTGCCTTACATTGAAAATCAATTCCTGCAATGAAGCCGGGTGCAGCCTTTATTTTATTTTGTACGGTTACTATGTTTTTTTTTTGGGGGGGGGGGGGGGGGATTGTAAATATTGCTGCACATGTAAGATTTTACTCTGGACATAGATGTACAGCTCTGATTGTTCATGAACTGTAAAATTAATACGACAATCCATTCTAGGTTATTTTGTCTGCATCAATTTCAATAGTTGTCAAAATGTAACTTTTTTTAAACAACTAAAAAAAAAGAATTGATCAGTCAAATTAAATGGTACAATAATAGACTTTTGGAGCTACTCCTCTTGCGTCCCGACTCTGCTTCATTCTGCACAGTGTGAAGAGAAGACCTAGTAAGCTGCAGTAAAGTGGGCCACGCTGGGAGATGGTGACCCCCTGCCTTGGAGTATCACGAGACCCAATGGAAGGAACTTTATTAAAAATATTGAGCCGTTTTCCCTGCACATCTTTGAGTTTATCTAGTAGCTGGTTTTTATTTTTTTTATCTGCTCCGTCAGGCAGAGAGCTGATGGGCTCCTTATCTCTGACCTCATAAACACTCATTATAGCTCAATTCCTAACTTACTAATAAGAATGTGGCTTAAATAAGTGTTTATCACCTTTTAGTAATATACACATAAGGGTTATTAGATGACCAAGACAAAGTGAAAGTAACATTCACACAGCTAGAAAAACAGTTAACCCTTTGTGACAGAACGGCTCAATATTTTTAATAAAGACTAACTAAAAATATATATATTTTTACCCCAAAAAATTGTCACCAAAGGTGTACATAGCCTTTAAGGTGTAGGTTTGAGTTTATTTTTAATATAATGTAGGGACAGGGACAGTAAACATTTTTACTGAAAGTTGTTTCTTTGTACTAGAAAACAGGGTGTAAAGAGTCTTCTTAGCAAAACTCTAATTGGGTGTTACCAAGGATAGTCTGTCTATAGTCTGTGTGTAAAATACACAGACTATAGACGCCTGTGTGTAAAATACAAAGGTTTCCAGCCTGCCTCTTGTCATTACCCCAGCCCCTGACAATGTACATGTGCCCTATCTATCACTACCCTTCACCCTGCCTATCTGACGTGATACACGCAGGTGTCTTCAGCACTCAGGAGAACTGAAGACAGACTCTACTTGGCAATGGAGTTTGGCTAAGGGTACTTTCACACTTGAGGCAGGACGGATCCGACAGGCTGTTCACCCTGTCGGATCCGTCCTTCCGCTATTTCACCGTGCCGCCAGACCACCGCTCGGTCCCCATTGACTATAATAGGGATGGGGCGGAAGCTCCGGCGTAGTACGGCAGTTCGCGGTGAGAGGCCGCCGGACTAAAAAGTCGGACATGCAGTACTTTTAGTCCGGCGGCCTTTTGCCGTGCACTGCTGTGCTGCGCCGGAGCTCCGCCCCGTTCCCATTATAGTCATAGGGGACGGAGCCGCGGTACGGCAAAATAGCGGAAGGACGGATCAGACAGGGTGAACAGCCCGTCGGATCCGTCCTGCCGCAAGTGTGAAAGTACCCTAAGAAGACCCTTTACACTGTTTTCTAGAACAAAGAGACATATTTCCCTAATAAAGTGTATTATAAAAATGTCTGTCCTTATACGATATACAGTTACACTTTAAGGTAATACTAACATCACCAAATATATTTCATAGAAGAATATGTTTACCGGAGTGGTTCTGTAACTCTCCCTGTAGTCACTTTTATCTCTCTCCTCGACATTCAATGTTGACGTTGGTGAACTGTCTTCTCACTTGGGACTTGTGGTCAAAGTGAATAAATCATTTTGTTTACTTCTCTTTTCCTTGTCTTTGTCATCAAGTTTGTATTTTCTGCATCTTCCTCTGCTCCTGTCTTACAATAGGGCTGTTATGCACATATGTAATAAAAAAAAACTCTCAGCAAAGTGAAACATACACCATTGTGATACCACCAATGGTCTTTTTTGGTCTGGATTGGCAGAGGCCTTGTGCACACGACATGAGCTGTAATACAGTACGCATAGCTTGCCATGGGCCAATACTGTACCTCTGTATTCCCCAAATTTTATACATATAACAGAGGCATTTACTGTTTCTAGGAAGGTCTAAGATCTCTTATAGAAGCAGGATATGGAGTACCTATGGATTCATAAGGACTCTCTGTGCCTTTCAACAAACTCCTCAGTCTTGTGTAATTAAAAATTGTGATTAATGTCATTTATTACTGTTTTATGCCCTAAGAACTGTAAAAGATTTTTTTTTTAAATGTTTCTTTAAAAATGGCAGGGATATTGCATGGATAGTAAGAAAAAAAAATCACTGACCTGTGACTGGCTTCTAAGACCAAAAATTTCGCAATTAACTGGAATCGCTTTCCACTATGTGCCTCAGTTTTAAATTTTTAAAGCATTTAAGATAGTGTTTATTTTTTTTGGGTGTTTTTTTTTTTTTTGCACGCTCAATAAAGGGAGCTGCCTTATAGCATGAAAGAACGTTATACACTATCTTGTGCAGTATGATAATAAAATTTAGACGTGGCTAGACAATTGACTTTAAATTAACGATTACTTTGCAACAAAATTTGGCGCTATTAGCCACAACCTCTTGCTGGGCCAGGTAAGCTAGGATTAGTGGATTATTCTCTCTGGCACGTTTGCTGCATAAATAGGTCTAAAATGATGCGCCATTATGTGCCAAAATGTTAGCACATTGTAAGATCTAGGAGAAATCAAATTAGTAAATTTGCCCCATTGTATCCATTTTGCTTGCATTGTTTCTGTAAGGGGTGGTAGAGTTCACTTCTGTCACCCTATTGATAACTTATTTTAGAATTATTTTGAAGTAATGATGTAGAATATTATCATTACATTTACATCTAATAACCACCCAAAATTCGGAATTAGTAAGCTCTCAATATACTTACCTCTAAAGGGGTTTTCCGAAATTTTTTAACCTGACCTAGGTCATCAGTATCTGATCAGTGGGTGTCCGACACCTGGGATCCCCACCAATCAGCTGTTTAAGGAGGCACTGGCGATCGCTGTAGTGCCACAGCCTCATTGCTTCTTTTCCTAGGCCATGAGACGTCATGTTCATCGGTCGCATGGCCTAGGCACAGCTCAGCCCCATTGAAGTGAATGGGGCTGAGCAGCCATACCAAGCACAGCCACTATACAATGTATGGCGCTGTGCTTGGTATGCTGAGGGAAGGCTGCTGTGCTCCTGTGAGTGCCGGTGCCTTCTCAAACAGTTGATCAGTGGACGTCCCGGGTGTTCGACAACCACCCATCATACTGATGACCTATGCAGAGTTAAAAAAATCTCTGAAAACCCCTTTAAAATGCATCACCTCCAGCTGCATTGATTTAGACTCATGCCCCTTGAGTGGGCTGGCTAATCATGGACTGTTGCATGTCACCCATACTGATGTCACTACAGCAGGCCATGACTGGCCACCCTGCTCATGGGACATGTACCTACAGAGAATGCTAATAACCCCCATCAAGCATCACATACACAGTGTATAAAAAATAAATAAAAAAATTATAGATATTTATTATATATAAAGTATAAGTTAATTACGTCTATTTTCCAGGTATATTGATAGATTGAGGAACTGGATTTATTGCAGTTCTTAATATGTACCAGCTTATGTTTGAAGAGGTCATACGTTTAATTAATAGGAAGTGCAGCTAGAAAGGAAATTGGATGGAACAGTCACAAACTCAAGGTTCATGTATTACTTTCAAATGGTCAATGAGGCAAAAAGAAGCTGCCGTGGACCCAGCCATGTACTGATCAAACTATAAGAGGAAATGACTCCTTCCACTTCAGTGCCTGGCAGCTCATGTTTCTCATGTGCCAATTTCTCAGTAAAGAACCCACACTCAAGGTAAGAACACATTTATTGAAAATATAAAGGCACCAAGTACATACTGCATGGAATCAAGGCAGATCATTTCTGGATTATATGACCACGATTAGGAAAAGGTTCAAGGTAACAAGATTTTTCATTTCAAATCTCGGATCAGAACACATCCAGACTGATGTTCTTTGGCTTGGTGAGCTTGTCCAACATGCCTTGCCCCAACCTGGAGGCAAAGAGTGAGGAGATCTGGTCATTTCCGCTCTTCAAGGCCAAGTCGTACGCGGACATCCCTTTATCGTTTTTCTTTTTTATACTTGCATTACACCTGAATAAAAATAATTACTTAAGTGATGGAGACTTCTTGTATGAAAACTTTCAGAGACTAAAAACAACATAAAATCACCTGGACCTAGCCTTCAAAATCCAACAGCAAAGCAAATGACATCCTATTTGGACTGACGATGGATGTGGACCAAGATATCCAACATGCATTCTCATTGAAAATCCACACCCTTAAACCCCATGTACATGAGCATTTCGGTTTTGCAGTCCGCAAATTGCAGAATCTGCAAAATACGGATGTGGTTCGTGAGCTGTCCTAATTTTATTTACAGGCCCATTGTTTTCATTGGGTCCATGGTCCACAGTTTGCGGAACGAACATACGTCCGTTCCGCATAAGGATAGAACAATGTCCTCCTATACCTGTCCCCATTGAAATCAACGGATCCACTAACAATGCACATGCAGCACGGACAGGATTGTGTGTCCATTCCGCTGTCCCGCAACAAAGAGAGAACATGCCCTATTCCTGCCCATTTTGCGGACAAGAATAGGCATTTTATAAACATAGGGCAGGACGTGCGTACCTGATAAATGTGGGGACCACGCGGTTGATATCTGTGTTTTGTGGATTCATGAAGAGATACAATCGTGTACATGAAGCCTTAGATGGCTAGGGGGCTTAGACTAAGCCACAGACCTTTTTCACTAAGCCATACCCCCTTGGTAAGCTAGGTGCACCAAATTACGTGCCTAATGTTGCCATGTTTTTTATAACAAGGTCCAGAAGCGATTACCTTAGTAAATGTGGGTCAGAACCTGGCCTAGAATGTCTGTCAGTGTTAAACATTTTTCTTTCAAGGCTTGATGGTAACCCTTACCCTAGTAATACTTCAATACTTTTCTTCCCTTCCAAGCCAAGCAGGACGGCCTCATGTAGAGCAGTGTTGTTGTGTCTGCAAGGAAAATCGGTCATATTAGATTATTCACTTGGGCCCAGATGAGAGCTGGACAAACGACAAGACCAGTTTCTGTGTGGAGGCCCAGTGCTGGACCACCTCAGTCAAAGGACAAGGGGCAGGGCGTGGACACTGCTAGTTTGACTTCAAACCCCCTCATTTGTATATGGCAGGAGCGGTGAATAATCATTTTTACTGCATTCACGAGTTTGAGAAACTATATAAGAACCCCATCAGGGACAACATCAACCTAATCTAAAAGTGTTCCGGTGAGTTTGAAGGGGGAAATTGTGCTGACATCCCTTTTAAAGGTGATAAAACCGATGGGAAGGGAAGGAAATTTGTTTTCATGGCACCCATTACAGGTCCTGCCATTGACCGCCGGACACACTTGCCTTCATTTGCAGTGGTGTCGTGAACGAGAAACATGGACTACTACAGATGGTACCCATGTCGTCTTTAGTAATTAATCCAGGTTCTGTTTGGGTTTCCCATGAAAGTCAGGTTAGGGAAGGGGCTGCTGTAGAGTGGAGCTATCATTTATGTTTCTGGCATAAATTATAGTAAATTCAGCGACACGCTGGCGGCTCGGCCCCTTCCGCTAAGCCATACTCTCTTTTCTCACCACTAGAAAAGTGTTGAGAAGTTCTTAGAGCTGCACATTATGGCATGCACCCTGATTTTCAAGTTTTCCAATCCTACAAAAGTGGCGTAAAATCCTTACTAAATCTCCCCCAATGAGTTTTGTTTTCTTCCAGTTTTGGACTTTTTAATGCAATGCTTATATTCAATACCTTTTGCTATTTAAGTGTAAGGAAAGAAAGAAGCACTTACGGTCCAGACTGCTGGTCTATATCTGCTCCTTTCTGAACCAGGACTGGTATAACTTTATCATGTCCATTGAGGACTGCCACCGTCAGTACTGGACGCTCTTCATTAGTACAGCAGTTAGGATCTGCTCCCTGCAAACAATGATAGTTTTGAGAAATATAAATTATTAAGGCCAAATTAAAGGGTTTGATATTGATGGCTTATCCTCAGGATGGGGCATCAATATCTGAATGTTGGGAGTCTGACTCCCTGTGCTTGAAGATTGCAAGGCACTTCTGTGACCACTGCATCCTTGTCCTAGGCCAGTGACATCTTGTTCATTGGTCACGTGGCCTACTTGCAGCTCAGTCCCATTCAAGTGATTCAATACCAAGCACAGCTGCTATACAATGTACGATGCTGTGCTTGGTAACCTGTCACTCTGCAGCACCGCTTCTTCAAACAGCTGACTGGTGGGTGTGCCGGGTGTCTGACCCCAACCAACCAGATACCGATGACCTATTCTGAGGGTAGGTCATCAATAACGAAGTCCCAGGAAACCCTTTTAATCCACTTAAAGGGAACCTGTCACCAGTTTTATGGTGTCCTAACTAAGGGCAACATAAATAAGTGACCGATTCTCTTAGCAAAATGCTGGGTCACTTTCTTTAATTGACCCAGTCAATCTGCCAACATCTTGTATTGAAAAGCTCCAGCTGATAATGATGGTCATGAATATTCATGAGCTCCTGACTCTCCCCGCCAACCTGCTGCTGATTGACAGTTATTTTCCATATGAATCAGCAGCAGGTGGGCAGGGGAGTGGCTATAGCTCTGAATTAAATATACGCTGGACTCAATGACATCATGCTGGACTCAAATCAGCTCATTAGCATGCGGCATGCAGCATCTTTGTGTGTATATTATAGTATCTGTCACACCAGTAAGTGAATACATCTAAGGTACTTTTTAGTAGTTAATGATTGTATATAATTAGTTAGATTATAATCAAATATCCACATGACAGGTTCCCTTGAAAGGGTTTGTCCGCTTTTTACTACAGATGACCTATCTTCAGGATAGGTCCTCAATATCAGATCCGGGGAGGTGACCCTCAGACCCCCCCGCCGATCAGCTGTTTGAAAAGAAAGCAGCACTTGTACAAGTGCTCCCTTCTCTTCTCTGTTTACCTGGTCAGCGGCAAGCAGTGTAATTACAAGTATGGCGTCTCCATTCACTTCTAAGGGATGGCTCCCGTCTGAAACATTGAATAGTATGGAGCCGTTCCATAGAAGTGAATGGGGACGTCATTGTAATTGCACTGCTCGCCACTGACCAGGTAAACAGAGAAGAGAAGGCAGCACTGCTTTCTCTTCCAACAGCTAATTCGGCAGGGGTGCCGGGTGTCAGACCCGCCAATCTGATATTGATGACCAATCCTGAGGATAGGGCAACAATAGTAAAAAGCTGACAACCCCTATAAGTGACAATCGATAGTGATTGTAGCATCTAGTTTCTGAATAACAACGACCTAGACTTTTTTGACACAGTACAAAAAAAATTCGTGAAATCATTCTCCATAGGGAGTAGTTTGAAAATTGCTTAAAAATGCTGCTGCCATTAGCTGGAGGGATTTAATTGTTAGAGATTACGCAGTGACTGTATTGCTTAGAGATTTTCATGTTAGGGTGCGATCACATCACCGTTAGGATTCCGTTATAACACGGTTATAACAGAAAATAACGGAAGCCTTTAAGAGGCACTCAGTTTTGATCCGTCATAATAGAAGTCTATGGGCAATCATAACGGATTCGTTTGGTTCCCGTTATGCAAGACGGAAAACAAAATCCTGTCGACAAGACCTTTTTTTCTGTTCTGCATAGCAGAAACCAGATCCGTTATGTTGCCCATAGACTTCTATTATGATGGATCAAAAGAGAGTGCCTCTTACAGGCTTCTGTTTTGAATTCCGTCTTATGGTTTCTGTTATTTTCTGTTATAACCATGTTATAACCGAAAACAAAAACGGAATCCTAACGGTGATGGGAACTCACCCTTAGGCCTCTTGCACATGACCGTATGCCCTCCGAGAACGGGCCATATGTCCCGGAGCGGCATTGATCCTGTGTGCACGGGAGCACATAGCATCATAGATTACAATTATGCTGTCCACGTCGGGCCGCCCGTGGGGCTATTGTCCCGCACTCATAAGATCTCATGATCTCTGAGGGCATACGGTCGTGTGCAAGAGGCCTTAGGCTGGGTTCACACAGGCGAGATTTCCGCACGGGTGCAATGCGTGAGGTGAACGCATTGCACAAGCACTGAATCCAGACCCATTCATTTCTATGGGGCTGTGCACATGCGTTTTTCACGCAGGCCCCATAGAAGTGATTAGGGGTGCGTGAAAATCGCAAGCATCCGCAAGCAAGTGCGGATGCGGTGGGATTTTCACGCATGGTTACTAAGATGAAAGTCTATTCACTGTATTATTTTCCCTTATAACATGGTTATAAGGGAAAATAATAGCAATTTTTAATACAGAATGCTTAGTAGAAGGTCAATTGAGGGTTAAAAAAAATAAATAAATTAACTCACCTCCTCCAATTGATCGTGTAGCGTAGGACCTGTGGTGACATCACTGTGCTCATCACATGATCCATCACCATGGTGATGGACCATGTGATGAGCTCAGTGATGTCACGACAGGTCCTGAAGAAAGAACAGGAGATCGGCAGCTATGCGATAATTTTTATTTTATTTTTTAACCCTCAATTGACCTTTTACTTAGCATTCTGTATTAAAGAATGCTATTATTTTCCCTTATAACCATGTTATAAGGGAAAATAATAAAATTTACAGAATACTGAACCCAAACCCGAACTTCTGCGAAGAAGTCCGGGTTCGGGTCTGGGTACCAAACATGCCGATTTCTCCTCACGCGCGTGCAAAACGCACTAAAACGCTTTGCACTTGCGGGGAAAAATCGTGCATGTTCCCGCAATGCACCCACATCTTTTCTGCAGCAATTTCATAGTGATTTTATCTGTAGCAATTAAAACGCTTCAACAATACTCACTTGGCAGCAGCCATTTGGAAGTGATTTTGAAGCTCCTTCGTGCAAGTTTAGGTTTAGCCTCAGCCTAAGGGCTCATGCACACAAACGTATTCTTTGTCTGCATCCACTCGCATTTTTTTGCAGGCTGGATGCGGACCCATTCACTTCAAAGGGGCCGCAATACAGACTGCACACCACGTGCTGTCCACATCCGTATGTCTGTTCCGTGGCATCCACAAAAATACAGAACATGTCCTATTATTGACCACATTACGGACAAGGAGAGGACTGTTCTATTATGAGCTGGAGGTTCCGTTCAGCAAAATGTGGAATGCACACAGCCAGTATCCATGCTTTGCGGATCCGCGATCTTCAGACTGCAAAACAGGCAAAGGCTGTGTGCATAAGCACTAAATCTGACCATAGACACTAAGATCACCTGGCTCATAATAGCATTGAAACGCTCCTTTTTTATGTCATTTTGCTCACTCATATACTGTATTATGATTACAGGTTTTCAAACTATGGTTCCCCTTGGAAACAGACAAGAGTCACATGTAATAGATCAACGGAAAAAAAACACTGCACTGTGATAGGATGAATCCTGCGGAATTCTGATTACAGCTCTGGATGTGCACAAAGAATAAAGACCTATTAACTGATAGCAATTTAATACATAAGTTAAAGATTTAACAAACCTTTTAAAAAAAAATTGATCACAATGGGGCACATTTATTAAGACCGGCGTTTTAGATGCTGGTCTTAATAAATCCCTAAGCTGGTGGTGGTTCCGCCGAAGTTAGAGGCGCAGGCCTCTTCATAACTTTGGTGGATCCTCCACCAGTTCTAAATGTAAGACCGCTCCCGAGCCATCTTACATTTAGAACATTTTCTACACCTAAACCAGGCATAGAAAATGGTAAATGAGACGGGCCTCCCGGAAGGCCCTACGCCTGTTTTATCTGTAGAAAATGGTCTAAATTTAAGACAGCAAGGAAGCCGGCTTACATTTAGAATCGGCGGTGAATGTAGAGGCATAGAGCAGGGGCTTATTTGTCTAAAACGCCGGGGTTAATAAATGGGCCCCAATGTTTTGTGCATTAAAATTCTATTTTTTGCTTTTCTCTCTTTAGACACATCCAAGTGCAAATATAACATAAACATGGGGCTATTCACACACGTGTTTTCACAGCTTCATGAGCCCCATCTGAGAAACTCACTGCGGGTCTTATTTTTGTGGATGACAATAACAGGAGTGAAAAAAAACTGTGCACATAGAAGCTATCCGTTTTTTTTTATTATCATGTTTTCTGTGGACAGACAATTGGATACAGGCATGTGCGTGAGGCCTAACTCTGCACATTATTTCCACTTTCCACCAATCAGACATTTATGACAAAATGCCACAAATGTTTGAACTCATTTGATCAAATACACAGATTTTTTGTGGCAGTTAGGCCCCTTTCACACGAGCGTGTCCGGAGTAGGTACCCAATTGCTGTCAGTTTTGACTGCGATTGCGTTCCGTTGTCCAGTTTTTATCGCGCGAGTGCAATGTGTTTTGCACGCGTGTGATAAAAAACTGAATGTTGTACCCAGACCCGAACTTCTTCACATGGTAATGGATCATGTGACGGACCATGTGATGATCGCAGTGACGTCATCAAAGGTCCTTTTCCTGTGCACAGCAAAGAAGAAGACAGAAGAGAAGCCGAGCTGCGCGATCAAGTGGATGAGGTGAGTTAAATAATATTTTTTTTAACCCCTCCAGTCCTATTTTACTAAGCATTCTGTATTAAGAATGCTATTATTTTCCCTTATAACCATATTATAAGGGAAAATAATAATGATCAGGTCCCCATCACGATCATCTAGCAACCATCCGTGAAAATCGCGCCCCATCCGCACTTGCTTGCGGATGCTTGCGATTTTCACGCAGCCCCATTCACTTCTATGGGGCCTGCGTTGCGTGAAAAATGCAGAATATAGAACATGTTGCGATTTTCACGCAACGCACAAGTGACGTGTGAAAATCACAGCTCATGTGCACAGCCCCATAGAAATGAATGGGTCCGGATTCAGTGCGGGTGCAATGCGTTCACATCACGCATTGCACCCACGTGGAAAACTTGCTTGTGTGAAAGGGACCTTAGGGTTTCAAAACTTTTTTCTGACTTGCTCAAAAGGAGGCGAGACATTGTGTGAAAGGGACGTGCTCTAAGAGGCACTGATTTGCACCAAAATTGCATCACAATTCTGGCATAAAATTCTGTCTCAAAGTAAGCCAACCAATAGTTGGTATAGAGCTCGACAAAAGTGTCTATCCCTTCACCGGTAAATCTGGTGCAGGCCTAGACAGCCTGTCTAAGTTTACACAATGTATCGGTTTAGTAAATCTGGTCTATAATGTGCATTTCCAGATTTATACGTTATCTTTTCCTGATGTGTACCTCATCCAAGAGCTCCTCCACCATAGAAATCTTCCCTTCTCCTTTTGGGCCAACTTCCTTGAGAAGTTTGCGATCTTCAGGCTGTGACATATTCATGTGTTGAAAAGAAAAAAATAATTTATATGATGTTAAAAATCTATAAAACTGCTCTGTTACTGCCTACATTGTAAGGCTACTTTCATACTGGCGTTTTGGCTTTCCGTTTCTGAGATCCGTTCAGGTGGTCCAAAACGGATCAGTTTTGCCCTAATGCTTTCTGAATGGAAAAGGATTCGCTCAGAATGCATCAGTTTACCACCGTTCAGTCACCATTACGCTTTGCTGGCGGACACCAAAATGCTGCTTTGCATTTTGGTGTCCGTCTGACGAAACTGAGCCAAACGGATCCGTCCTGACACACAATGTAAGTCAATGGGGACGGATCTGTTTTCTACAATCTGGCACAATAGAAAACGGATCCGTCCTCCATTGACTTTCAATGGTGTTCCAGACAGATCCGTCTTGGCTATGTTAAAGATAATACAAACTGACCCGTTCTGAATGGATGCAGACGGTTGTATTATCTGAACAGATCTGTCTGTGCAGATCCAGAACGGACCCGCACCAAACGCGAGTATGAAAGTAGCCTAAGCTGCAGCAACTATTACATCAGTATAATACAATTACTTCATCAACATTATAGAATAGTCCATGCTACTACAGACTGTGCTCTACTGCAGTATCTGTAATCTATGGCTATATGTGGTACCGTAGACATCTTGCCATTGACTCTTATGTTATTTTCCTTACCGAGTCCTATAATATATCTCCAGATGGGAAAGAAGTGTCCTGCTTGCATTATGCGGGTAACTTCACTGTGTCACTGACCACATGCTAGTTGTTTTATATATATATATATATATATATATATATATATATATATGAATTGTTTTAGATAATAGATTGGTAGAAATTAATTATATCAATGTCTACCATTTTTGAAAGTTGGTGTTTCTTGTGGTCCCAGAAACTGCACCATACATCTTTATAATGAGGTCAGAGCGCTGTCTCCAAATCCTCTGCTATACTTCATACAGCCCCATGGAACTTAATATTAATAGAAATCGGTAAGGTACTAGCTCCCCCTGGTGGTGGCTTCAGACAGCCAGCATTTTATCTGTAGGGCAAGAAGGTGAGGAATCTGAAGCTCCATATAAGAAAAAAAGAGCTCTGGACTCCCATAAAGGTATATGGTGTCATGTCTAGGTAGAGAGGTGTGTTCCCCTTTATTGTTCTAAGCCTTTAGACTAGTGCCCAAGTGCCCAAATCACGAATCTACCTTCGAACAAACAAGTATGATGGAGTTTTAAAACTTGTTTAAAGAATTGCTTATTGTAGATGCATTTCATTCCTCTTGAGTTCCTGGGTTCGGTCATATACGTACCGGGAGACGGTCTTCCTTCTGGAGAGGTTTTCTGTTCTTTCTCTTGGACCTTTTTGCTTTTCCATTGCTGCTTCTGGCACTCAGCCCATCCTCACTCGCTGCAGGGGAGACACAAGTATTATACAATGGTGCATTATTTTACATTCTGGTGGCAGTCGCAGGCACGGATCACTAGTCATGCAAATTTCTGTTCCTAAAAATGTGATGGACAATAAGTCACAGAATGATAATTAGCAAAAAGGGGATGTACAAAAGTATTCAGATGCAGGTGCTGGTTTGAAAACTGTAGAATATTGTTCATGGGACAACACCTTTAATTTTAGATAGAGGAAAAAAGGTTTAGCCTTAAAAGAATGCAACTCCTAAAGAGAATGTCTAGCAGTGAACACAATTTAGTCATTTTTCATCTAAATAGTTTCACCCTTCTGTGCAGATTAAATAGGTGAAATGAGTATTTGACAGTAACTGCTCATCTATTGCTACCCCAGAGAGAGGACGTCGGTGCCAGCACTACACAGCAACGTCAACTGGGTAGCGGAGGGAGCTTATTCCTATTGCACTGCTCCCATTGAAGTCAATGGCAGCAGCACTGCAGCGAAGAGCTCTGTCCACTGCACGGTTGATAGAGCTGTATAGTGCCAGTGCTACAGCAGAACAGCGGAGGGTGCAGGGTGTCAGACCCCCCTCTCCCCCTATCAGTTAGTGATGGCCTTTCCTGAGCATAGGCCATCACTTTGTGAAAGTTGGACAACCCCTTTAAGAACTGCACATCAGCTTTAGAACATCCTAAGGTGGTTCCCCAGTTCTTTTTTTTTTTACATTTCCTCCCAGCTAGGGGTAACTGTGAAGAACTCTATGCTTATCTTGTCCGCAATACTCCATTCCAGCTTCATGGCTCCAGAACGTCTTCACTGGCCTTCCAATCCCCGTCTTGTCTACTTTCACATGGACAGGATCACGTGTGCCTCTCAGCAGTGCCGCGTCTTCAAACAACTTGACATGCCGCTTGGGGACACATGACCGCTGTGGCAAGTCATTGGTTTGCAGTGTGCACATGACCCCATGCGTGCGGAGGCTGACAGACGGGACTGAAAGAGCCACGGAGCCAAAATGGAGCAAGTAAGTATAGATTTCGTCACAGTTACCACTGCCTGAGGGATATAAAAAAAAACAACTGGATAGCCCCTTTAATTCTGGTATATATATTTTTTTTAGATATATATATATATGCAACATCTTCCACTACATGGTTTTATGGCATTCAGAACAGCTTTATCTAGCACAATGCTCAAGTCAATATTTGCCCTGCAAGAAAAACAATGTCATGTGAAAGGCACAAACTCCTGAGTCAATAAACACATTGTTAGCAGGTTTCTTTGATTTGTGTGCACCCATTGTATTGTGTAAATTATGCTATCCCATCAATTCCCAAGACTCTGGAAGTATTAATATTTATTATTATTTAGGTCTACTTCTTAAAGTAAAAGCAGCCAAAATTTCAATTAAGAACATAAAATTGACATGCAAATACCTATTTGCCATTTCATTTTCAACCCATGTGTGCAAACTTTATGCCATAATTAAAAATAAAATACTTTCATTTGAAATTTCATTTTCGACTCCAAGCCCTTTATCTTTTAATTTTCCTTTTTTTTTTTATCATACGGTATATTTATCATCACCTATACTGGTATTTGAAGGTCAAAATTAAAGGGCATCTGACAGCAGATTTGTGCCTATGAAAACTGGCTGACCTGTTACATGTGCGATTGGCAGCTGAAGGCATCCGTGTTCGTCCCATGTTCATATGTGCCTGCATTGCTAGGCCTCATGCACACGGCCGTGTTCCGCGGCCGAGAACGGTCCGTGGTAACACGGCCTGGATTCCTGTTGAGAGCAGGAGCGTACGGCGTCATTGGTTGCTATGACGCCGTGCGCTTCATGCCGCCGCAGCACTACAGTAATACACTCGTATAGTGTACACGAGGCCTTATATATACAAATGAGCCTCTAGGAGCAACGGGGGCGTTGACATTACACCTAGAGGCTTTGCTGTCTCGACAACTGCCGCTCCCACTCCACTTGTATTGACAGGGCCAGGCATGATGATGTTTTCATTGCCTGGCCCTGTCAGTCAAAGTGCAGAGGGTGTGACATCCAAGTCTCTAGGTATAATGACAACGCCCCCGTTGCTCCTAGAGGCTCATTTGCATATAATAAAATCTTCATTTTGTTCAGCTAAGTGGGCACATATGAACATGGGACGAACACATGCCTTCAGCTGCCAAACGTACATGTAATAGGTCAGCCAGTTTTATAGGTACAAATCTGCTGACAAGATGCTCTTTCAAAATAAAATGTGAAGTGCATAAATGAAAGACAAAACAACAGTTTAAAATTTAGTTTTCATCTCTGTAAGCAAAAAGGGGTTATCCAACCCCTATAATGACCCCCCCTTTCCAGTGTCCAGGCCCCTTGGACACATGATACTTACCAGGTCCCTGCGCGGCCACCACTGCATCAATAGCAGCCAATAACAGGCTCCAACGGGGACAAGCCTCCCTAGCATCACGGGTGACGCAGCAGCGGCAATGCAGGGATCCGGAGCAACGCGGGTTGTGAGAAGCAGGCAAGCATAATGTATGCAAAGGGCCTGGGCATTGGAAAACCCCTTTATTATTGAAAAGTGCCATCTTCTGCCCATATATTAAAGTGACCATTAGGGAAAGAAGACATAATAAATACATAAAAATAGTTGCACATTGTGCTATTAACAGAAGAAAATGGGGAAAAAATGGTAAAACACAATTTTTTTCCCCCTGGAAATAAAAACTAAAAATACTAAAATAAGAAGAAAAAGGTATGGCTTACAAAGATGCACGTGCTAAAAAAAAGAATGAAAAATGGGCCTGTTCATGAATGTCAACTTTTTATTTTATATGAACCAGAATTTTTGTTCTTCATTTTTAATATTTGTTTTTTTTAATGGTTTTAAAAACTTTTAAACCCTTTTTTCAACATTTTATTTTTAGTCCTCCTAGAGGACTTGAACATGCAATCGTTTGATCACTTGTACAATAAACTGCAATACTTTTGAACTGCATTGTATTGGCATTTTACCATCATCCTATTACATCCAGTTAGAAGCAAGGTGTAATAGAAGTCCTAACCATAGCAGGCCTGACATGACAACTGCTTGGCACCCTCCCTCTTACTGCTCACATGCAGCAGTTAGAGCTTAGCTGTATAACACTGATGGCACCTGCCATGTATGGAGCCGTCTCAGCTTCTGAGCCCACTAGCGGTTAATGGTATTTTCACAGCAGATTTGGTGCAAACATTGTTAAAGATGTTATCTGAGACTATAAAAAGCTCCCCCATATGCCGGGCCCCTCACATTAAATATACTTACCTGGCTCCCCGCGCCAATGACAGACGGGGACTGGGACAATTCTCCCTAGCGTCACCTGCGATGCTAGGGAGCCTCGTCCCCGTCTGTCATTGGCTGCTTCCCCCCCGACACCGGACGTTTTCATCTGTGCACGGGGAGAAGCAGCAGCGGCGGTGTGGGGACCAGGAGCGGTGCAGAGAGCCAGAGGGGCCTGGCATATGGGGGAGCTTTTTATAGTCTCGAATAACCCCTTTAAGTTTGGAAATCTGTTGTATACATATGTATATGGTTATTTCTGTAGATTAATTAAAAAATGAGGGTGTCACATTCAAGAGCTGCTGAGCAGACCAATATTTCCCATGGAAGTACAATTCATAGCTTCAGTGTTTCCCATAGGTCAAGCATGGCAGGATCAGAAATAGATACAGTGACAATAGTCAGGGCAAACCTGCATGTTATAAGACTTACCCACACTAGACTGGGTTTCATCGTGGTCATCTCTGCCCTCCGTCACGTTGCTCAAGAAATGATTGTTGGACAGCTTCATTGGCTTCCCAGTTACAACATTCTTTGGGATGTTAAAAGTTTTTTTCATAAGTATAATGTAACCAAACGACATACACTATAATACAATATACACACAAACTAGGCATATAAACCTTATACACACACACACAAGATGTCTAGTACAAAATATGTACAGTCTTTATTAAATGTCACTCATACAGAAAAATTAAAAATGACAATACAAAACTGAATGTGACATTACCAGCAGGTGATAATTATATCAATCCGTACAATATCAAGAAGAATAGTTATAGATACTCATAATATAAAACGGCAGGGCAGACCCTACATCAAAATTGGATTAGTTATATGGGTGGGTTCACATCATGGTTTATGCCTCCATTTGATGTATACATTTTTGTATCCTGCACAGTCCAGGGGAAAAAATACTTTTATTTTTTATTTATTTTTTACAATAGTGAACGGATGCCAATGTATGGCATCAGTCGGAGGCACCCGTTTAACGTATACGTTAACCGGATGGAAAAAATGTGATGTGAACTCAGTCTAAAATGTAAAGCTTTCAGCAAAATACAATATATATAGCAATATAGCGTGGCAGTGGAGCTGCCAAAGGGCCATATGAGGGCCATTAGAAGCTGGATGAGAACAAGAAAGGCTGGGAAAATAGTGTTTCTCCTCTGTGTGTATCGGCCAGACTGTTAATGATAGGTAAATAGCAGCCAGCTGAGGAGCTCAGGTAAAGGTGGGCTGGGGTCCTCAATCAGGGCTCCCTGTCTGGAGAATAAACAGGCCGATCCAAGGCCTGTGGGAGCCAGGACCCTCTTACCCTGGGTAGGGTAAGCACTGTGTTGTGTTTTGGGGAGCTGGGTGGTAGACCCAGATCCCGGTAGAGAGGGAAACTGCTGTGTAGTTAGTGGCCAGACGGCCGAGGATTTATGTTTATGGGTTTATGTTTGGACTGCTGTAAAAGTGACAATAAATCTGGTCAAGGCCAGTTTGCACCTAAATCTGCAGTGTTGGAGTGGCTTCTTGAGGTGTGCCAACCATCTAAGCTGAGAAGACGGCGATCCTGGAGAGCTAAATGACCCCGAGTTGGTACAATAGCCATAGAGGGTATATAGATAATGGCACAATCTAAAGTACATGCATACGCACTGAGATATTACAGCAAACATTTTAACCCAATAGCTAAATCATCACAGTGGTTGTGTACCACTAGTAAAAGGGTCAAGTAACTAATTCAATAACTGTTGGCTGAATGATCGTTCAGCCAACAGCTCCCTCTCCCGACTCCCCCATAAACATACACGTTTGGTTTGGCCCAACGTGTATGTGTTGTCAATACAGGTAGAGGAGAAAGCCAGACACTTCTGTTGGCAGCTTATCTCCTGGAAGAACAAAACGGATCGGGCAAAAATATTCACTTTGCCCTACAGCTCCCCGTACACATTAGAGTCTCAACCAAACCAGCCGTTCTCGACAGGTTTGGCTAACAACACACTAATGTGTATAGGGGCTTTTAGGGATATTACCCATGATGGTCTCCTGCTTCCTGGATTGGACCAACCCCCATCTTCTCCCAGTGCTTTGTATTCCCATTTTTGTAGGTGTAACATTTAGTAAGATAGTATATATTTTGTGATAGACATATTGTGGGCATTTGGCTTGCTGTTTGTAGGTTTATATGTCTTTGTAGCAGTCATTATTCCTATGCCCTGATAATATACAATGCATTAACACTGAACTATATTAGGAGTATGTATACTGTTCGGTTTGCATATCGGTTATTACACAAGCTATGCAGCCAACAGAGACAATATCATTCTAAGATGCAAATTAAATCTTATGTAGAATATAGTAGTAGATAGACACGCCTCATCCCTATGTCACACCATGCCGGCCATAGCCATCTCTCCTGACTATTTCAATAGAAAGAAGGGCAAAAGCTGCTTTCATAGGATCAATCACATCAAAATCCAAGACCCTTGATCCTTCTTTCCCCAACAGTGCTTTAAGACTGCCCCTAATTACCGTATTTTCCGCTTTATATGACGCACTTATTAGTTGTGGAAAAATGGCAGTGCATCTTATAAAGGGAATACTAGTGAGCGCTTCCATTATGGAGTTGTTGGGAGTGGGGAGTGCAGCGCTGCTAGCGCTGTTGGTAGTCACCTCTCCCTGGTTTTCTCTGGGCATACAGCGTCAAGACGTAGTGCGCGCACTATGACCTGACGTTGTACACAGTTAGGTCACAGTGCATCGCGGAACGAGAGAAGATCAGGGAGCACGACCGGTAAGTGAATTTATTTTATTTGTGATGGGCATCTGATCTGAGGTCTGACATGGAGGTCTAATGTAAGCTCTGATGAGGGTCTGATCTAATATGGGGGTCTGATGGGGCTCTGATCTAATATGGGGGTCTGATGTAATATGAGGGTCTGATCTGAGGTCTGACATAGGGTTCTAATCTAATATAGGGGTATGATCTGAGGTCTGACATGGGGGTCTGATCTAATATGAGGGTCTGACATGGGGATCTGATCTGAGGTTTGATATGGGAGTCAAATATGGGGTCTGATCTGAGGATCTGATATTGGGGTCTGATCTGAAGTTTGATGAAGATTAAGGGTTTAGTTTGGGGATCTGATGAAAAATATTAGTTTTCTTATTTTCATTCTCTAAAACCTAGGTGCGTCTTATCATGAGGTGCACCTTATAAAGCGAAAAATACGGTAGTTTGTCAGCAGATCCATTAATGACATTAGTCATACTAAGAATGGATAGAGTGTATATTGTATATTTCATATTATCAGTCAGCAGTCTAATGTCTGTTGGAGGTGTGCTGTCTCTTTCCTGCATGCATGTGTATAGGGGTGTTGAGAGGGATATCTTTAGGCCGATTGCGTACCTGGCCATCAGTGAACTAAAGTGATTGTATTGCCAGCCTAAAGCATACACATTATATTTTTGTCAGCCGAACCCACAGAGAATGGTCGGATCAGCTGACACACTAATGTGCGTGGGGAGCTCCTGACTGTCTCCCGACAGATGATGTCAGGGGATACAAAAATTGGTTAAAATGAATATTTTTGCCCAATCCTTTTATTCCCAGGAGATAAGCCTCTTCGAGAAGTGTCTGGCAGCAGTTTTTTCTGCTCCCCCCCATGGAATACACATACAGCTGAGCCAAACGTATATATGTATGGGGAAGCTGGGAGGGAGTCCGGGAGAGATAGCTGTTGGCCGACAGTTATTGAATGTGTATGGGCAGCTTAAGACATTCTACTACACACATACTGATCAGTACTGATCATCAGAAATGTTTACCATTTCCAATACAATTCCTACATGTCTATGTACTGTACAAAGAAATACCTACATGCCTGGAATGTAAATGTGTGGAAGATAAGTATAAGTATTTATAGAACCAACCTTGTCTGTTACTAAAACATAATTCAGCCTCAAACTGACTTCATAGCCATCTTCATGCATAGTTGCTGAGATGATCTGCAATTGAGAAAACATCCATTAAGTCAAGACAGCAATTGATCCGTGAAACTTCCTGACATTTTCCTTCAGAATTTGCAGGTATAATTTAGAATTCATTGTTCCACCAATGATGGCAAGCCATTCTGGCCCAGATGCAGCAAAACAGGCCCAAACCATGATACTACCACCACCATGTTTCACAGATGATATGAGGTTTTTATGCTGGAATCCAGTGTTTTCTAATCTCCAAACATAATGCTTCTCGTTAACGTTAGGACCTCTGTATGACAGCCTAATAAAGTTGTTACTCAACTGCTAGATCCGCTGCTGGATCCTACCACTACTCTTGTTCTGTAATTGAATGGTGGTGTTGGGTTGCCAACTGGTACTAAAGATAACATTAAGCCCTGGATGTCTATTTAAAGGGGACTTCAACCACACCACGTAATCTTCAGATTAAGCTATTCCTTTACCTGGCTCCTGTTCTTCTGCATTTTGACCATGACTCCAGATGACCCTGCTTTACCCACTAGATAGTTCCCCTGATACCTGATGTTTCACGTCTGGCTCTAACACATGCCTCGGTTCCTCATTACACCTTTGTCTCATCCTCTGGCCTGCTTCATCTTGACCACTCTCCTGGTGATGACTCTTGGCCACATTCCTGACTTTGCTACTGCTTCTTTACCACAACTGCCACCTATCATTGACTATTCTAAGGACTGCAACTTTGCATCATGTGTCATACAGTCCATAACTCACAAAAGGACTGGCATGACATGATCCATCTCAGACCTGCAAATTTCACAGACACTGCTTTGTTTTCAGCCCCGAGCTTGCCAGTTTGAGGGCCATTTAGTGGATGAAATTAGACTCGCTAATATAGATCTATCACACTGATGATTTCATTTAAAGTGATCTGTCTTACAGAAAGGTTTCCCCTAATCTAATAAAAGGGCTTGTGCCACGAAAACTATTCAACATTTTTCAGCCCAGCACCTGGATCTATTGTAACTGCATGTCATTAAAAATTATTCCATAAACTGTATGTGTATAACACCCACCTGCTGTTTGTTCTTTACCTTATGTCTTGTCCACCTCACTGAGGTGGTTGCACGTGCTCAGTTTAAAGCTTAGAAACTGTTACCCGCTATGTCTTCTGTTGGCAGCTTTTGCAGTTACAGGGAAAGAGCTACAGAAGAAAGGACACAACCCCTGACCTGACCTGCCAGCCTGAAATAAATCTAGCAGAACAACTAGATCCATGTGAGGTACATGACTGATTCTAGCTTTGTTAGACAAAGATTGTCATGTGCTGTCTGATTTTCATTTTCTACATCACGCATGGCGTAACCATGTACATCTGTTACATCTTCTCACTTACTCTTCCCATCCGAGGCTTTCCAATTAAAGCTTTAAACTCGGAATCACTCTGTGTGTAGCAGCGCAGGTGAGCATAGATATGGTCCAACTGCTGTCTCCAAAAGCCTGCAAAGATATACACCTTGTTAATACATGTCCACTACATTTTCTATATGGATACATAGAGTACATAGAGCTAGTTCTGTACTATGTTTTATTAAATGATTGAAATGTGATTGGTTTATGGGCTGTATGAGAGAGCATCTTCAGGTCAGGACTACATTTCCCTAGACCAGGCCTTAAACAAAATGCTACCCTGAATGGCCGATGAAGATGCAAGAATGCAAAATGGAGAAGCAGCTATAGGTTGTGAAATGGTGGGGAAAGAGCTTCCAACATGGCTTACTCTAATATACTACAGTATATAGTAATGGTGTAATTGTGAGGCCTGCAATCCCCCGAAATCTTTGGATTTTGCCAATATGGTACTCATCGTACGAAGGCGGGAACTAAAAAAAAAAAAAAAGATTAAGACTCCAGCGGGCAGGGGCGGACTGGGAAGTTAAAGTGGCCCTAGAGAAAATACTAAAAGTGGCCCTGTATTGTAGTTGGGTCCAAATTGATGGAAGGCAGGGCCAGCAATACCATACAGTGGCACATTATACCAAAAAGAACCCAAACAGAGCCAAATACCACAGTCCATCACAAACTACTGCCTGCAGCAGCACAAAATACATCCCCAAATACTTCCACTGGCCGGCCGTGAGGAGGGCTCAGGCGGCCCCCTGGGCATCGGCCCACTGGGAAATTTCCCTGTAGTCAGCAGTCCTATGCTAGGATTTAAATGAATATAATATGAGCTATAATTTATTTTTTTCCCACAAAACTATAAACCAACCTCTTCTATAATATGCTGCTTGTACATTGAACAGCACAATCAATGTGACCGGTTCCCTTTAAGGCTGTATTCAAATAAACGTATTGACCACACAAAAAAAAAAACACCAAGAAGGAGTTGTTAGAATGGAATGAAAGTTTTTATGTGTGAATGTCGTGATGGTATATGTAATATATGTAAACGACTACAATATTAGAGTGAAGAGATATGTTTATTGGGGAAACTGTACAATAGAAAGAAGGCTCTAAGACCCTGTTGGGCAGCATCTAGGCTGGATACAAGATGACATACGGTTGGGCATGGAGGCATACAGGTTCGATATTTTATCCTTTGGCACATTTGCCCACAGATGTTGCAGCTGGACCTGTAGATCCTGTACACTCGAAGGTTGGCGAAGCTTGTGACCCTGCTGATCCATAAATGCTCAATTTGTGATAAATCTGGTGACTGGGCAGGCCAAGGAAGTGTTGTAATCTGGAGAAGACATTTCGGGAAACTCTTGCCATGTGTGGGCGAGAAGTATCCTGCAGGGAAATGCCAGTTGGTAGCCCTGCCATGAGAGGCAACATGTGGCCGCAGGATGTCCTGCACGTATCGCTGAGCTGTTACTATCCCTGGTATCACTACTAGGGGGTCACCGACTGTCGTATGTGATGGCTCCCCAGATCATCACACTAACAGCTGGGACTGTGTGTCGCTGCACAGCAAAGGCAGGATCGAAGTTCTCACCATGAGGCCTCCATACTCAAACCCAACCATTATGGGGTCCCTAAAGCCTGTACTACACTGCCCGATTGAGAAAGCGACCGCGAAACACGTGTTGGGATCCAGGACTCTTTGGTCTGTATTCACTTTTAATGCATGTTTTTTCCCCCTATGTCATTTTTTAGTTGAGACACTATGCACTTTATATATATTGACTGAGGGCTGTGACTGATTACCTTTTCTCACAGCCTGGGAATTCTTATTGCAAAGTTATATGTAATATAATGTGACAGACCTGTGGAGATCATCCTGTGTGATTTAATGCTGCTTATGTATACGGATTTCTATGTTTTTATACAAGTGTATGTCCAATAAAAGATTTAGTATTTCTATAATTTATGCTGTTCTGAGTCTAGTTTTGGGTAAATACTTGCAGTTAGTTCGGACAGCAATAATACCGGGCGTTCACTCGCTTTGCGATTTGGGTCTGCCGATCTTTAGGCAGATAATCGCTAACGAGTGTTCGCATGAACGCTTGTTGGCGATCATCTGGCAGCGTAATACGTCTGCTGATTGCCCAATGATCATCAGGCAATCCAAATCTTTTGACATGATAAAAGATTATCATTTGCAGGCAGCAGATCGTGGTGTCTAATAATGATCTACCACTGGCAAACCACTATACAGCATGGTGACGAGCGATGGCATAACTTGTCCCTATGCTGCGGAGGAGATAATTGCATGTAATAGCAGCGGTCTCCTCCGCTGGCGAGCAGGCAATTGCTGGGAGGGAACGCTTCGCTCCCTACAATCGTATGCCGCTTCGGGCTGTGTAATACAGCCTTTACTTTGATATACCGCAATGTTTGCTTTATTGTCCCTGCTGTGGAAAGGCTGCTGTTAATTACACAGGACAATACCATGTTCTTCCCTCAGGCCCATGTTTTCTCTACAGCATTGTTATGCCACACTTCAAAGGAATGGACATGCTCACCTCGACCAGGGCTGATTGCTGTGACCACAGGCTTGCGATCACTCATCTTCTCCTTCTTTTCTTTCTCGGACAATAATTCTTGTTCTTTTTTCTCCATCAGCTTGCCAGATGGGTAAAACAATCCAACTGTCTGGGTTCCTTTGTCCATTCTGTCTACATCTAGCCTTGGGTTTGGCAATGAGACGGATAAAGGTTGCCAGGAAGCCCGGCCATCTAAATCCTGAAATAAAGAACAACATTCAATTTATGATTAAAACTGGTTGCACATTTAAGAGACAGCTGCCAGCCAGACGCCTGTTTGACTGACAGCTGTATCTCCCAACCCTTAGATGACAGATCCTTCATGTGTTCTGAATGGGGACAGGGGAGCAAACTGCTACCAGACACATCTGGGTTATCTTCCCTGAGAACAAAAGGATCAGGCATATTGAAATCCAACAGACCAACATTTCTTTCCCTTGACATCTGTCATCTGACGAAAGTTAGGAAGTCCACATACACAATAGATGATCGGCCATACCCGCCAAGATCTGTGGGTTTGGCTGACATTTATCTAAATGAAACTGGGCTCTGTTCACATCTGTGTTGTGCCAGATCCATTGCACAATGGACATCAATGCTACCTGGGGAAATATAGCTCCGCATGTAGGGCTATTTTTCCCATTAGAAAACTATGGAATCTGAATTAGGCTCCTAACAAAGCCTCTTATGCAGATGTAAAAACAATCTGAGGCTAAGAGAAATATGTAAAAAAAACTGAAATTACATAGAAGGTATAGGGACCATACATACATCTTCAAGCTACATACAAATTGTATACTTTCACTCTACAGACAACAAGGTTCTGAGGACCCCAACTCCTAAAAACTTCTAACATGACTCTATGACATGTCAGGGATTTACAGAAATGACAACTATTACTGATAGCTGCATCTCAGAATCTGACTACAAACTATAGGTACATGGGCTAAGAATATAATGGTTTGTTGTCAGATTCTAAGCTGAATCTATCAAAAATACAATTCTCCTTGTGAATGTCAAGAGTAAACTTAAGTTTTGTATCGCCACCTGGAGGCCACTTTAAAGTCTCCACTTAAGACCTAACAATTTGGACGTCACTTTAGCTAACTTCAGTGTCCCATATCCCATCTCTCCATGTCATGCTGTCCATGGGGATTTCTTTGGTATGATCCTACTATTTGCTTTAGCTGACCATATGCCTGCCAATGACACTGATGGCATGACCACAAGTCATTTTCGTACTCTGACCAACCAAACAGTGATGCTTCGGGGTTAAGAGATAAAAAAAGATTTGATGATTATTGATCCTCCAAGGTCATTATTTCCTTGGTAAGTGAACCTCTAGATGGCCAAAATGTTCCCTCCTTGTCACCGGCAGACACAAGGACAGCTAAAGCAGCTCTGTGGTGTGATGGCCCCAGGAAAGGTTTGGCCATATCAGTGGGCCGGTGCCCAGGGGACCGCCTGAGCCCTCCTCACAGCTGCCGGTAAGCATTAATTAATGTAGGAGCATCAGGTACTTATGCACCTGGCCAACAGCCATAGATACCCTCATGAGCTCAACTGTATCACTGTCCTCAGGATGTTGGTGGCAGTATTTTGTTCTGCACTGCGGTGTCTGTTGCTGCTGAGGCAGTATTTTGTTCTGCACTGCGGTGTTTGCCGCTGCTGGGGAAGTATTTTGTACTCCTCTACAGTATTGCAGGCCCTGCCTATTTGTGTTGCCCCTCCTTCTGTCAATGTAGAGCCGCCTACAATAGAGGGCCACTTTTAGTTTTTTTCCAAGGCCAATTTAAGTTCCCAGTCTACCCATGGATATAGGTAATCAATATCAGATCGGCGGGGGTCCAACACCCGGCACCACCGCCGATCAGCAGTTTGAGGAGACGGCGCACGCTGTGCCGTCTCCCTTCTCTCTTCCTGCTCACTGCTGTATGCCTATGGTACAGCAGCAGAGTACAGGAAGAGAGGCGGGAAACGGCACATGTGCACAGCACGCGACGTCCCCTCAAACAGCTGATCGGCGGGGGTGCCGGGTGTCGTACCCCCGCCGATCTGATATTGATGACCTATCCTGAGGATAGGTCATCAATATGAAAAAGTCCGGAGAACCCTTTTAACTGTAGTAACACTTCAGGTTTTGAGTGAGGTTGCAGATATGGACTACTGTCTCATGAATACTTTAGTTTAAAATGTGCAAACAACACTTTTTTAATATATTGTAATGGAAATGAATAAAACACAAAAAACAGCTTACATCCGATAATGTTAAGCGGTCTGCAGGCCGCACCATCCCATTCTGTTGGGTGGAGAATCTTGTTGGAGGCTCCAGGTAAACTCCACAAGATGAACAGAAATGGGCATATGGCTGGTTGCTTGCGCTGCACTTGGAGCAGGTCAGGTAACTCACAGAAGGACCTGGCTGTAAAACAAAAATGGGTGTATATATATTTTACTAAATGGAGATGACAGTTTTTAATGAAAATGGTAAGAGTTTTATCTCCAGCACACAGTTAAACATAGGTTGGTAGTGCAATAAATGATTACCTTTGCCCCACACCAGTCACAGAATCGAGCATCTGCCAGGTTCACGCGGCCACACTTGGAACAACTCTGCATTTTCCCCCGCTGGTTTGGTAATGGTGGAGCAGAATCCCCACTAAATATCATCTGCTAATACACATACAGTATAGTCATTAATATAGAGTGCATTCGGAAAGTCTTCAGACCCTTTCACTTTTTCACATTTTGTTATGTTGTGGCCTTGTGCTAAAATAAAAAATTCTAGTTTTCCCCATCATTCTCCACTCAATACCCCATAATGAGAAAGTGAAAATAGAATTTAGAAATCTTTGCTAATTTATTAAAAATGTAAAATGAAGAAAAGTACTTAGTTGAAGAACCTTTGGCAGAAATTACAGCCTCCAGTCTTCTTGGGTATGATGTCACAAGGCTGGCACACATGGATTTAGGCATTTTTTGCCATTCTTCTCGGCATCCTCTCAAGCTCTGTCAGGTTGGATGTCAGTAGATAGCCATTTTCAGGTTTCTTCAGAGATGTTTGATTAGGTTCAAGTCAAGGCTCTGGCTTGGCCACTCAAGTACACTCACAGAGTTGTCCCTAAGCCTCTCCTGTGTTGTCTTGGCTGTGTGCTTAGAGTCATTATCTTGTTGGAAGGTGAACCTTCAGCCCAGTCTGAGGTCCAGAGTGCTCTGGATCAGGTTTTCTTAAGAATATCTCTCTGTACTTTATTCCATTCAGCTTTCCTTCAACTCTGACCCTTCTCCCGGTCTCAGCTGCTGAAGAACACCCCCACAGTATGATGGTGCCACCACCATGCCTCACTGTAGGGATGGTACTGGGCAGGTGCTGAGCAATGCCTGGTTTTCTCCAGACATGACACTTCGAATTGAGGCCAAAAAAATAAATCTTGGTTTCATCAGACCAGAGAATCTTGATTCTCACAGTCTGAGAGTCCTTTAGGTGCATTTTTGCAAATTCCAGACAGGCTTTCATGTGTCTTTTACTGAGTAGAGGCTTTTTTTTTGACCAACTTGCCATAAAGCTTAAATTGGTGGGGTGCTGCAGTGATGGTTGACCTTCTGGAAGTTTCTCCCATCTACACACAGGATCTTTGGCGCTGAAACACAGTAACCATTGGGTTCTTGGTTATCTCCCTTACCAAGGCCCATTCCCCTCCGATTACATAGTTTGGACGGGCAGCCAGCTCCTGGTTGTTCCACACCTCTTCCCATTTAAGAATTATGGAGAACACTGTGCTCTTGGGAACTTTCACTGCAGCAGAATTTTTTTTGTACCAGATCTGTGCCTACACATACTCCTGTCTCTGAGCTCTTTCCTCCTTATGGCTTGGTTTTTGCTTTGCTATGCATTGTCAGCTGTGAAACCTTATATAGACAAGACTATGTCTTTCCAAATCATGTCCATTCAACTAAATTTACCAGAGGTGGACTCCAACCAAAGTGTAGAAACATCACAGAAATGGGAGGCCCCCAGAGCTAAATTTCCAGTGTCACAGCAAAGGGTCTGAATACTTTATTTTTTTCATTTTTAGCACGAGGCTGCAAATTGTGAAAAAACTGAAAAGGTCTAAACATTTTCCGAAAGCACTGTATGTGAAAATTATAAGTGGATGCCTACTGGTAACAATAGCAGTTACGGGAGTGATCTAGCATCTGGAATATATAATGCATATAAAGAAGAACTTTCTGTTTTAGTATGATTGATTTTCCTTTCATTACAGATACTGTTTAGTGTTCTTCCCTATGGTCCCTTCTTCACTTCCATCTCATCATTCTGGCTGATAACTCATAATGTTGAACCTCAAATGGTTTTATAACTATTATCATAGCACCTTCATTACTGGCATCTCAACGTGTACCCCATACATACAAAACAGAGACACAGGCTGTACCATCTGAGTTTCCGGCAGCTTTGTCTCACAGGTCACACAATGCTTTAGATTGATGGGATTGCCGGTTCCACAAAAACGACAGATTGTTTTATCCTAAAAAAAAAAAAAAACATTGATATCAGCAAGTTTTATTGGTGTATAAGAGGAGACATCACATACTCACACTATTTAACGACATGAGCGGGACCTTCTAACAATACTTACCCCAGAGGACGGGCCTTTTTTATAATGCATATCGGCCTTAAAGCAACTTTCCAGGCCCTCCCTTATCATTCCCTTTAGTATGTGGTTTTTTCTCACTGGTGTATTAGTAGTCTGTAGTTTATAATCATTCTGTGCTTGTGGTAATAAAAATCACCTTTCCATGTGCTGACTTCCTTAAAGCGGTTGTCCACTAATTTCCAGAAAAACGCTTCCGTTTTGTCCCCATTCATTGTCAATGGGGACAAAACGGAACAGAAGAGAACGGAATGCCCCAAAATGCATTCCGTTCTGTTTGGTTGCGTTCCCATACCGGAGAGCAAACTGCAGCTTCTTTAGTTCATGGGATGTGGAGCATGACGGATCTGGTATGACCCACAAAGCAAGTCAATGGGGACGGATCCGTTTTCACAGACACAATAGCAAACGGGTTTGTCCCCCATTGACTTTCAATGGTGTTCTCGACGGATCCGTCATTGCTATGTTACAGATAATACAACCGGATCTGTTCATAACGGATGCAGACGGTTGTATTATCAGTAACGGAAGCGTTTTTCAGGTAAAAAACGCTAGTGTGAAAGTAGCCTGAGTAAAAAGGTAGCCAAGGATCAAGAACTGAAGAAGAAGTAGCAGGTAACCATATCCTGTAGGTACTGACTTACATATCATTTTTAACGTCATAACTGGATAGTCACTGTAAGAATATTGATGAGCAGATGAGCACAGTTAAGCTTACTTTAAGGTGGATACTAGCTTGAGGTTGCATCTGGGCATACAGCGGTGCTTCACAGACAATACAGGAAGGAGTGTTCATGGGGACCATTGTCCTACATTCCACACACAGCCCCATCTGCAAAGAAAGAGGACAAAATGTGCCTGTAATAAAAACTGTATACTGAGGCCTCAGGCACACAGCGGAGCCATGTGCAGGAGGCTGGATGGCGGCACACAGAGTCTCAAACAGCTCAGATCCTAGAGACTCCGTATACTGCAGTATGATGCTCTGTCTGTATGTGCAACACTAAGATATATCATTCAATGGCTACCTGTCCTCTCTCAGGAGGTGGGAGACGACGGCCAGGCACAGGTGGAACAGGAGATCCACATTCTTGGCAGAAGAGCGCAAAAGGGTCTGATGGCCGAGGTGCTAAGCAGTGAGCACACCTAGAAAATGGTGAAAGAGCAGAGGTCATGGTACTAAACACCTAAGGAAGCCCAAACGAGAAATATCATGAAAAAATGTGGGTTTTTAGATAGGGTCATTTCCAGTGCATTCAAGCTTGCACTGATATTTACCAGGGCAACATTCAAATCAAATCTGCAAATCATCTTTTATCTCCAGGTAAAGATGCGATTGGCCATTCGTTTCCCTGGCTAATGAAATATGATAGACCCAGAGCCATAGCCTCAGGATAGGTCATCAATATCAGATCAGTGGGGGTCTGACAACCCGCAACCCCCACCAATCAACTGTACGAAGAGAGGGTGCACGCAGTGGGCACGTGCTGTCTCCGTCCTCTCTTCCTGTCCACTGCTGTATGTCTATGGGACAGCAGCGGGCATAAATAAAGAGCATAAAGCAGAATTAAGCATAAATAACATGAAGTAATTGACACTATGTTACTCAGGTTTAGCTGAATTAAGTATACGGTATGTCTTACTTTCCAATAAAAACTATAAAAGCAAACTTAAAATATACTCTTGGGAAAAAAAAATACTTTTCACTGCTCAAATAAGGGCAGTCTACAAATACAAGCAAAATAGTGGAGCATTCAGCATTTAGAATCCTGAGCGCCAGGTAGAATAAGTAAAATGGTGCTTTAGTGGCACCTAGTGGTGAAATTATAAAAAGCAAGTAAGGGTGGAAGTGCAAGGTATCCAAAAGCACTTTCCATTTTCAACAAATCTAAAGTGTCTTTTTCTTATTAGACCTCATAAACTAACCTGCTCAGACTTTTTATTTCACAGAATCTTATTCTATTTTCTGAACAGACGATCATAGATATTTGTTGTAAAATTGGATCCAGTGTAAACAACAATGCAAAGATCTATTAAAGGGGTTCTCCAGGCTACAGATATTGATGACCTATATCAGACCAATGGGGGTCCAACACTGATCAGCTGCTTTAGGCTGCCGTGGCACTTGAAACTAACAGCATACGGAGCTGTGTAGTTTTTGGCACTGGCGTACGTACTGCCGCTCAGCTCCCATTCACCCCACAATACCCGGCAGGGCCGGCTCTATCATAAGGCAGCCCAAGCGGCTGCTTGAGGGCGCAGAGAAGGGGTGGGGGGGGGGGGGGGGGGCGGCAAACAATTAACTTGCTATGGGTACTTTCACACTTGCGTTTTTCTTTTCCGGCATAGAGTTCCGTCACAGGGGCTCTATACCGGAAAAGAACTGATCAGTTTTATCCTAATGCATTCTGAATGGAGAGTAATCCGTTCAGGATGCATCAGGATGTCTTCAGTTCAGTCGTTTTGACTGATCAGGCAAAAGAGAAAACCGCAGCATGCTACGGTTTTATCTCCGGCGAAAAAAACTGAAGACTTGCCTGAATGCCGGATCCGGCATTTTGTTCCAATAGGAATGTATTAGTGCCTGATCCGGCATTCAGAATACCGGAATGCCGGATCCGTCCTTCCGGTCTGCGCATGCGCAGACTGAAAAGAGGTGAAAAGAATAAATGCTGGATGACACTGGAAAAACAGATCCGGCATTTCAATGCATTTTTTCGACTGATCAGGATCCTGATCAGTCTTACTAATGCCATTAGTTGGCATACGTTTTGCCTCTTTGCTGCAAGTGTGAAAGTAGCCTAACTTACACTTGCCCCGCAGCCCGGCCCTCACTGTCTCAGTCACAGAGCGAGCGGCACGCAGCAACACAAAACACACTGTGAGCTACGAGACCCTGGTGTATTTAAATCTCATTTAGTCTGTCTTTCAGAAAAGTTTCTCCTGGGATTCAAACTCACGACCTTTCAGATCAGAGGCAAGGCATTTACCCACACAGCTATGAGAGCTGTACAGCCAGTTACTTAAAAAAATAAAAAATAAAATAAGACTTCTACTGTAGGTAACTTTGATACCTAGTGTACATCCATACACATGACAGCTGCCCTAACACACCCAGCTCTGCTACATCCATACACAGTGTACTGGGGCAGCAGTCATGTGTATGGATGTACACTAGGTATCAAAGTTATCTAAAGTAGAAGATATATATATATATATATATATATTTTTTTTTTTTAAGTAACTGGCTATACAGCTCTCATAGCTGTGTGGGTAAATGCCTTGCCTCTGATACAGAAGGTCATGGGTTTGAATCCCAGCATAAACTTTTCTGAAAGACAGGCTAAATAAGAACACGAGCACGAAATCTTCAACACTAGAGGCTGCTGGGAACACAGGAAGAGGAAGAGGCCTGCATTGCATTGCTGACATAGAGGTAAGTATAAAAGTTTTTCTTTTTTTTTTTTTTAATACCGGACTGTTACTTTACTGCCACAGGGGAGGGGGGCTATTGGCGCCATGATACTGGCACATGGAGGGGGAGGAGAGAGGCACTTGATACTGGCACATTAGGGGGCAGGGGGAGAGGATGGCACTATGATATTAGCACATGGGGGGGCAAGAAATGGACATGAATCATGAGGGGCAGAAATGTGAAATGATGGGGGGTCAAGAAATGGACATGAATCATGAGGGGCAGAAATGTAGATTCGCTTGTGTTGACAAAAATCCTTGCACCGGCCCTGATACCCAGCATGGCCACTACATAGACTATGGAGTTGTCTGCCTCCAGGTCTGTACACAGGACAGCTTACGGCCTGAAACAGCTAATCTAAGGTCATCAATACTTGTAGTCCGGAGAACCCCTTTAAGGACATTTAAATTGTTATTTACACTGGATCCCACTGTACAACAAAATATTCCTTTATTAAGATCAACCAAATGTTCATGCGCATCTCCTTATGTGGCATACCTTTCCAGAGGGGTACACAGAAATCATAGGGTCCCTTCACAAAAATCAGTATAAGCCCTGCTCCTCACTGTGAGGGCTCTACCAAGTGGACAGCATCACCGTCCCATATCCCGTCCAGTTTTATTAACGTTCCATATATCAATAGCACAAGTGAACATAAGAAACATATTTTAGTCTTATCAGAGGAAAATGCCTACTTCCCCACCTATCAGACACTTTTACTCCCCCTCCCATGGATCGCCACCTTAAAAAGGTATTCCCATCTCCTTTTGATACTGATCTTACGCAGCGGCCAGCATTACCATAGTTACAAAAATAGCCAGGCTGGCTGTGCCATGCTGAATGGAAGATACAGAAACAGCCGAGACCCCCACTGATCTGTAGAACCAGGGAAGAGAAGAGCGCTCTCTCTCCCCAATGGACTATCTATTGAGTCTGTCTCGCTTCATGTCAGGCAGTGAGGTGAGATATGCAAACACTTCCCTCCCGTCGTTCTAGAGATCTGTGGGGGTCTCAGCGCTCAGACCCCCACCGATCTAAACTTTTGATAGGTCTCTATAACATATCAAAAGCTTGTTTAAAGTACAGTGCCACTTTAATCCTTCTCATCCACCTATGGATACGCCACAAATGTCTAATGTGTAAAAGACATGTGACATTTTCTAGTACTGGAAACTGTGAGTACCTATGCAGATAGAGATGGTAAGTGGCCTCACGTGGATCAGTTATGATGCATATATAATTAATAGCTTAGACCACTTTGTCCCTCATTTAGTACCCAGATTAAAGGTTGGTTGTCTTACTTCAGCAAATGGCATTTATCATGTAAAGAAAATTAATACAAGGCACTTACTAATGTATTGTTATTGTCCATATTGCTTCCTTTGCTGGCTGGATTTTTTTTTTTCATCACATTTTAAACTGCGTGTTTCCATGGTTACGACCCCCCTGCAATCCATCAGTGGTGGTCATGCTTGCACACTATTGGAAAAAGTGACGGCCTCTCTGGTGGTTGGGACCGTGGGAACGCACATAGGCTGGTGCTTTTTCCTAAAGTGTGCAAGCATAGCCACCTCTGCAGGGTGGTCGTAACCATGGAAAGGAGCAGTGTATAATGTGATGAAAAAATGAGTCCAGCCAACAAAGGAGGCAATATAGACAATCACAATACATTAGGAAGTGCCTTGTATTACCTTTCTCTACATGATAAAGGCTATTTGCTGAAGTGAGACAACCCCTTTAACCATAGAAGACACTTTTTCATACTTCACCTCTATGGATCTAATACATTCCAAAGCAAGACTTACTTGAGGAAATCAGTCTCCCTCTGGATTCTCATACTCTGTGTACTTGTCAGATTTTTCCGGACAATAGGTTCTGATGTTCCATTAAGCTGAAAAAAGAAATCAAATTCTGAAGTACAACAGTACTAGAATATAGTAATACTAAGGCCTCATGCACACGACCGTTGTTGTGTCCCGTGTCCGTTGTTCCGTTTTCCGTGATTTTCTGTGGACCCATTGACTTTTAATGGGTCCGTGGAAAATTCGGAAAATGCACCGTTTGTCATCCGCGTCCGTGATCCGTGTTTCTAGTCCGTGAAAAAAATAAGACCTGTCCTATTTTTTTCACGGACAACGGTTCGCGGACCCATTCAAGTCAATGGGTCAGTGAAAAAACACGGAGGCACACAAGATTGTCATCCGCGTCCGTGATCCGTGTCCGTTTTTTTTTCTATCATTTGCAAGGCAAAGATTTTTTTTCTATTTCCTTCATGTCTGGTGATCCTCCAAAAATCAAGGAAGACACACGGAAACCAAAAGGGACACGGATCACGGAACAACGGAACCCTGTTTTGCGGACCGTGAAAAAATACTGTTGTGTGCCTGAGGCCTAAGACTGGTTGGACATATGGGGAAAAGTTATCAGGCCCCCCGCTCCAGAATTCTGGCTTCAAAAAGTGACAACATAGGGCTTTTGTGACATTTTGCCACCACTTACTGCAGTTTTCAAAAGTGGGTGGCCGGTCAAGCTGGTTGATAAAATTGTAGCGTAAAAAGTGGAGTTATATTTAAAGGCAGCAGCGTTAGATTCAGAGATGCACCAAATGTATCGAATGTTTCAAATTACAGCAACACAGACTGCTGCATAACTGACTTTAAAGCTATATTTCTCCCATGGACTCCTCTAAGGATGGAGAATTTGGGTACTTGCACTGGCCGCCAGCAGGTTACCTAACGATCTCACGCTCTCCGTAGCAATTAATGCTAGGGGCATCAGGTACTTATGCGCCTGGCTGGTGGCAGTAGGTGCCCTCCTGAATTTAACTGCATCGTCATCCTTAGGACGGGGATACAGTTGAATACTGCAATGAGGGGGGCTCTGTATTTTGCCGCACTGTGGTATTTGGTTCTGCTGGGTCGGCATTTTGTGCTGCACTACGTTATTGCTGGCCCGACTTCTTCTGTTGCCCCTGCCTATTTGTGTTGATTTGTGTTGTCCTTGCCTACTTGTGTTGCCCCGTCTTCCGTCAATCTGGACCCATCTACTACATGGGGCCTCTTTTAGGCTGGGTTCAGACCTGAGCGTTCGCGATGGAGCGCTCTGTATGCGCGATTGTACGGGCGTTTGCAATCGCACATACAGAGACAAGCGAACGCCCATTGTCGCGCGTTCCCGCTGAAGTCTATGTACGGGAACGCGCGACAAGACGCCCCAAAGAAGCTCATGTACTTCTTGGGGCGTCGGGCGTTTTACAGCGCGATCGTACGCGCTGTTAAATGCTCAGGTGAGAACCATTCCCATAGGGAATCATTGGTTCTTACCTGTTGAGCGTTTTACAGCGCGTAGGAATGCGCTGTAAAACGCTCAGGTCTGAACCCAG
Organism: Bufo gargarizans; assembly: GCF_014858855.1. Lineage (NCBI taxonomy): Eukaryota > Metazoa > Chordata > Amphibia > Anura > Bufonidae > Bufo > Bufo gargarizans. The sequence goes on along the minus strand of NC_058083.1, from coordinate 429,359,304 downwards.
CATTAGGGTTTTTTCCAGGGCCACTTTTAGCTTCTAGTCCGCCCCTGCTTGTAGGGAAGAATACTTATTTACGTACATTGGAACATGTCATATTTTTTCTGCTGGGTTTATACGGATTCTGAGCGAAAACCCCTGTACACCTCAGTATGAAAGTGGGGGAATACAGAGGTGAAGTAGAGGTGCCATGCATTTCTATAGCAGCCCTATTATGGCTCTGTACAAAGCAGATGTACAATATGGCCTTATACATGGGCCCTTAAAAATAAGAACAATAGTTGTCAGCAGCTATAGATATTATTGTGCCGCAATGACACGAGATTAGGAGGACATGCAAAAAATGGCTGCCAAATGATATAGAATTGTTGCATGTTTATACATGATTTTCCACTCTGGATCTACTCTGATCTGCCCCAGTTTTTATAAACCTTGTTTTTTTCTAGTTTACTTCTAGAGCAGAGGTGAACAACCTGTACTCAGGGCCACAATGCCATTGTAAACAGCCCCCAACATTCAGACTGGCAATATTATGAGGAGAGCACTGTGTAGCTGGCACTGTTACAGGGTGATGGTCACTTTTGTGCACTACAGCTGTATTCAATGTCTATGAGACTGACAGAGAAAGCCAACGCTAGTTCTCAGATATCTCCATCGGTCCCATAGACTGTTTTGTGATATTAATGACCTCTACTCAGGAGACACCTGCCGATCAGCTGTTTGATGGGGCTGTGACGCTAGTGTGAGAGCTGTGTCCTCTTCAATGTTTAGCCACACACCATATACATTGTAGTGGCTGCAACCCCCTTCCAACAGCTGATCAGAAGGGGTGCCGGAAGTCGGATCTCCAGCAGTCTGAAATTGTGGCCTATCCTGAGGATAGGTCACCAATTCCATGGATCCGGAATACCCATGGGTTTGGCTTTTAAAACTACATCAGGAAAGCTGAATTTGTGACCGTACCAGAATTCTCTTTGGCGTTCTTAGAATCCTTGTGTCATGCACTGTCCCTCAGACCCCGCACTAGCAGATTTATCCAGAGTGCTCCTTAAAGGGGCATTCCCATACAAGACATTTTTAGCATATCCTAATAAACGAAAATGTCTGATGGTTCAACACTCCACAGAGTAGTAAACACGGTGGAAAGACGGCCATGTACAGTGCCTTGCAAAAGTATTCACCCCCCCCCTTGACTTTTTCCATATTTTGTTACATTACAGCCTTAAATTCAATGTTTTGTTCATCTGAATTTTATGTGATGGATCAGAACACAATAGTCTAAGTTGGTGAAGTGAAATGAGAAAAATATATAAAATAAAACTATTGTTTAGAAATAGAAAACAGAAAATTGCCATGTGCGTATGTATTCACCACCCTTTGTTAGGAAGCCCATAAAAAGCTCTGGTGCAACCAATTACCTTTAGAAGTCATATAATTTGTGAAATGATGTCCACCTGTGTGCGATCTAAGTGTCACATGATCTGTCATTACATATACACACCTTTTTTGAAAGGCCCCAGAGGCTGCAACACGTAAGCAAGAGGCATCACTAACCAAACACTGCCATGAAGACCAAGGAACTCTCCAAACAAGTAAGGGACAATGTTGTTGAGAAGTACAAGTCAGGGTTAGGTTATAAAAAAATATCCAAATCTTTGATGATCCCCAGGAGCACCATCAAATATATCATAACCAAATGGAAAGAACATGGCACAACAGCAAACCTGCCAAGAGAAGGCCGCCCACCAAAACTCACGGACCGGGCAAAGAGGGCATTAATCAGAGAGGCAGCACAGAGACCTAAGGTAACCCTGAAGGAGCTGCAGAGTTCCACAGCAGAGACTGGAGTATCTGTACATAGGACGACAATAAGTCGTATGCTCCATAGAGTTGGGCTTTATGGCAGAGTGGCCAGAAGAAAGACAGTACTTTCATCTAAAAACAATAAGGCACGTTGTGAGTTTGCGAAAAGGCATGTGGGAGACTCCCAAAATGTATGGAGGAAGGTGCTCTGGTCTGATGAGACGAAAATTAAACTTTTCGGCCATCAAAGAAAACGCCACCTAACACATCACATAACCTAAAGAACACCATCCCCACAGTGAAACATGGTGGTGGCAGCATCATGCTGTGGGGATGTTTTTCAGCAGCCAGGACTGGGAAACTGGTCAGAGTTGAGGGAAAGATGGACGGTCCTAAATACAGAGATATTCTTGAGCAAAACCTGTACCACTCTGTGAGTGATTTGAGGCTAGGATGGAGGTTCACCTTCCAGCAGGACAATGACCCCAAACACACTGCTAAAGCAACACTTGAGTGGTTTAAGGGGAAACATGTAAATGTGTTGGAATGGCCTAGTCAAAGCCCAGATCTCAATCCAATAGAAAATCTGTGGTCAGACTTAAAGATTGCTGTTCACAAGTTCAAACATCCAGTTTGAAGGAGCTGGAGCAGTTTTGCAAGGAAGAATGGGCAAACATCCCAGTGGTTAGATGTGGCAAGCTCATAGAGACTTATCCAAAGCGACTTGGAGCTGTGATTGCCGCAAAAGGTGGCTCTACAAAGTGTTGACTTTAGGGGGGTAAATGCACATTGACTTTTTCTGTTATTTTGTCCTATTTGTTGTTTGCTTCACAATAAAAAAAAAACATCTTCAACGTTGTGGGCATGTTCTGTAAATTAAATGATGCAAATCCTCAAACAATCCATGTTAATTCCAGGTTGTGAGGCACCAAAATATGAAAAAAGTCAAGGGGGGGGGGGGGGGGGGGGCGGCGTGCATGTGCGGCTAACTCGTTTCCTCTTCTCTGGAAAGTTTAACATGGGAGCAGAGGACCCCTATTCTCCCATAGCAGAACCTCCACCACTCGGACATCTATGGCATATACTGTCACTATGCCTTAATTGTCTCACATGGCAATGTACCTTACTGTGGTCCTTAGGAATGGTATGGACCATGTGACCTTCAGACCAGAGAAGCTTGTGCACCCTTGAGTTTATGATCTGATAACTATGAATTGTACCTGAGATCTCTGGGTCTGAAGTGCAGACGATGGCTCTTCTCCTTGGCTGGGTTTTCCTAGGCGACTAGTCATAAATCTTGGGCCGGTGAAGGACTTGTTGGGTCTACCATCTGTTTCATGGTCTGGAAAAATGGAATCTTCACAATTCATTCTAAAATAATTCTCACTATATGTCAGGATAGTGAAGGAGTTTAAGCATGCATGGGACAGGCATAAGGCCATCCTTCATATAAGATAGGGCCAAGGGCTATTCATAGTATTCAGTATATTGGGCAGACTAGATGGGCCAAATGGTTCTTATCTGCCCACACATTCTATGTTTCTATGTTTCCTGCAGAGACTTACTGATTGAAACAGCATGTTCATTCACAACAAGTGGAGATACATACATTTCATGAGATTGTACCGTACAGACGGTGTCCTTCATATACTAAATATATACACTCACCTAAAGAATTATTAGGAACACCTGTTCTATTTCTCATTAATGTGATTATTTAGTCAACCAATCACATGGCAGTTGCTTCAATGCATGTAGGGTTGTGGTCCTGGTCAAGACAATCTCCTGAACTCCAAACTGAATGTCAGAATGGGAAAGAAAGGTGGGCTACAACAGCAGAAGACCCCACCGGGTACCACTCATCTCCACTACAAATAGGAAAAAGAGTCTACAAATTGCACAAGCTCACCAAAATTGGACTGTTGAAGACTGGAAAAATGTTGCCTGGTCTGATGAGTCTCGATTTCTGTTGAGACATTCAAATGGTAGAGTCCGAATTTGGCGTAAACAGAATGAGAACATGTATCCATCATGCCTTGTTACCACTGTGCAGGCTGGTGGTGGTGGTGTAATGGTGTGGGGGATGTTTTCTGGGCACACTTTAGGCCCCTTAGTGCCAATTGGCCATCGTTTAAATGCCACGGGCTACCTGAGCATTGTTTCTGACCATGTCCATCCCTTCATGACCACCATGTACCCATCCTCTGATGGCTACTTCCAGCAGGATAATGCACCATGTCACAAAGCTCGAATCATTTCAAATTGGTTTCTTGAACATGACAATGTACTAAAATGGCCCCCACAGTCACCAGATCTCAACCCAATAGAGCATCTTTGGGATGTGGTGGAACGGGAGCTTCGTGCCCTAGATGTGCATCCCTCAAATCTCCATCAACTGCAAGATGCTATCCTATCAATATGGGCCAACATTTCTAAAGAATTCTATCAGCACCTTGTTGACTCAATGCCACGTAGAATTAAGGCAGTTCTGAAGGCAAAAGGGGGTCCAACACTGTATTTGTATGGTGTTCCTAATAATTCTTTAGGTGAGTGTATATACAAACGCATAGTAAAACAATAAACTTTAACAATAATCATTGGGGCAGAATCATCAACGTATTCAGACTTGTTTTTTAGGCCCAATGTTCCATCTATTACAGGACTTCCCTTCTGCCATCCAAGATGGCTGCACTTCTTCGCAGACTAACTGACGCACATTGTGCATTTGGTAGCTCAAGACACTTCCTGCTGCCTTTGGATTGGCCAGCATCACTCACATGAGCAGTATCGGCCAATCCAAGAGCAGGGCTGGACAAGTGGGAAGTGTCTTGGACTACTGATCCACAGTATGTATCGGGTAGTTTGAGAAGTGGTGCTGCCATTTTGGATGACAGAAGAGAAGCCAGGGAATTGACAGATATGCAGCTAAAAATATGAAAAGGAGGCCTTTAGGGTGGGTTCACACATAGGGTTTTGTGGCAGCTTTTTGGACCAAAGCAAGAAGTGAGTTAGAAGGGAATGAAAAATATAAAGGAAAGATTTCTACTTCTTCTGCTGGATCCACTTCTAGCTCTGGCTCAAAAACTGCTGAAAAATCCATGTGTGAATGTAAGATAAAAGGAGTCTGTCACTAGAAGATTTACTGTTAAACCTGGCACAGTGTCCTGCAGGACCAGCTTAATTTAGCGATTTGTTGCTTTATTCTGGAGAAAAAGTACTTTGCATGCAAATAAGCAGTTAAGTGCACTGATGACGGGCCCAAGTCATTCTGTGCACCAATGCTCTTTCGGCTTCCTTCTCCAGCCCCACAGGGCCAAAAGACTATTCAAGGACCTGCCTCTGTCAAGCAAGAAGCAGAGGGAGTAGGAGGAGTAACAGTGAACAGAGTGGTTCAGACCTGCCCTCGGTGCACTTAAAGGGGTTCTGCACTTTCATTTCACTGATGATCTATCCTCTGGATAGATCATCAGCTTCTGATCGGCGGGGGTCCGACACCCGGGACCCCCGCCGATCAGCTGTTTGAGAAGGCAGCGGCGCTCCAGCAGCGCAGCAGCCTTCTCACTGTTTACCGCCGGGCCGCCCGCCCACTGACGTCACGACTTGTATCAACTAGAGTGGACGCGGCTAAGCTTCATTCAATGAACAGAGCTTAGCCACGCCCACTCTAGTTGATACAAGTCGTGACGTCAGAGGGCGGGCGGCCCGGCGGTAAACAGTGAGAAGGCCGCAGTGCTCCTGGAGCGCCGCTGCCTTCTCAAACAGCTGATCGGCGGGGGTCCCGGGTGTCGGACCCCCGCCGATCAGAAGCTGATGATCTATCCAGAGGATAGATCATCAGTTAAATGAAAGTGCAGAACCCCTTTAACTGCTCATTTGTATATGGAATGAAGAAACGGGTCCCTAAGTGACAGGTATCATTACATTCAGGTGAGCTAGCCCTACAACCTTGGATCTGACCTGCTTCTGCCAGATTGCAGGAGCCTTCCTGCAGCAATGTCAAAAGACATTGCTGCAGATTCCGGACCTGCATCGCTCACAGTCCAAAGAAGTGTTTTCTTCTTCATAGTAAATCATACCTCCATGAGTTTGTGTCCTTTCATCCCAGGCCGATGTTCTCTGCAAGGTGACATCTTTCTTCTTTGGCTTTGCAGGAGAAATAACTTTATCCTGAAATACAGACATAAATATTAGTATTTATTGTGTCCTGTGATGTATTGATTTGTATATATCTGTCTATATACATGTCATAAATTACTTGAATTTAGGACCAGCTGGGTAGTGCATGGCAAGCATCCAAGGTTATAGGTGGCACTTGGTAAGAAAGGGGGGTCCTGAGTGGTGCTTATTATCCTGCTCAAACGTTATAATCTCTGCTGACATCTCCATGAGTACCAACAAAGAGGTCCTCTGGCATTTACCACTTGACTTTTGCATTTTGGCAGTCATTATCTCAGGGACCACACTAATCTTCATTTGGGAACCACATTGACAAACGACTATGGGGCACATTTATTAAGACCGGCGTTTCAGACGCTGGTCTTAATAAGCCCTATACCTGGCGGTGGATCCGCCGGAGTTATGAAGAGGTGCAGGTCTTCCGCCACTTCCAAATGTAAGACATCTTCCTAGCTGTCTTACCTTTAGACCATTTTCTATGCCTAAAACAGAAAACGTTCAATGTCTCCGACCTGCACATTCATCGGGATGCCTCACCTGTTTAGAAAGTTCTTTTAAGAAGTTTTCATCATTGTCTTCATCTGACGAGTCTATCTCTGGACGATCATATTCCACGATGAAAACTTTAGTCACAGTCCCACTTTCTCGGCCATCTCTAAACAGCAGAACAGCAGATAATTAGTAGCGACGCTTTCATTCAGGACCCATCCGAGGGGTCACCCGAGATTTTGATACTGATGACCTATCCTCAAGATAGATCATTAGTATGTGATTGGTGGGGGTCCGACACCGGGGACCCCCACTGATCAGCTGTTTGAGAAGGCACCAGCACTCGCAGTACATTGTATAGCGGCTGTTCTTAGTATCGCGCTCAGCCACAAGAATTGAATGCCGCAGTGCTCACAGAAGCGGTGGTGCCTTCTAAAACAGCTGATCGGCTGGGGATCCGGGTGTCAGACCCCCACCGATCAGATACTGATGACCTATCCTGAGGATAGGTCATTAGTATCAAAAGCCCAGAAAACCCCTTTAAGGCTGACAGCAGATTCTGCGTGCTTGCCACTCGTGTCTAAATGCCTCCCCCACGCGTTTCGGGGTACTCAGGACCTCCTTTTCAAGTCTTAAGGCTGACAGTTACCTCTGGCAAGCATCCAGAGGTAACTGTCAGCCTTAAGACTTGAAAAGGAGGTCCTGAGTACCCCGAAACGCATTGTCCATGTGAAATATCAAATAAAGATCCTACAGTTCACTACTATTTTTGTTGTGGTTTTGCGCCTGCCAGCTATCACTTCAGAGTGAGACTTAATTGGTCCACTCGTTTTTTTCCTACGATTCCATTACTCCTTTGGTTCACTGGCCTCTTCCCCCAGAGAACAAAAATAGCATTGGGTGCACCAACCCCTGTATCTTCTACCTAAGCTCTCATTGGTGTTGTGACCCACTTTGCACAATGGTTACAGGTGAGCACAATACATGCCTTTGAGGGACCAAGTCCCATTCCTTATTTACTCTATGAGATGAGAGCCTTTTTCCCTGTTGCCAATACTTTACTTATGGACAGGGGTCTTCTTCAGGAGGCGTATCTTACTGATAGTTCTTGATGTGCTCGGTGCTAGGACAGATGGCGTATCTGCCAAACAGCTGAGAAAGCCATGGTGGTTGAGGAATGTGAAAAGTTGGGGTAAACATGAATCTTCCACAACTGATGCACGGTGGTATGATTAATGCAATAGCTTGTCATGTAACGTAGCGAGCGGAGTCACACCACAGTAACAGCAGAGTTATAGTTCTAACCAACCAGTGATATACAGTACAGACCAAAAGTTTGGACACACCTTCTCATTCAAAGAGTTTTCTTTATTTTCATAACTATGAAAATTGTATATTCACACTGAAGGCATCAAAACTATGAATTAACACATGTGGAATTATATACATAACAAAAAAGTGTGAAACAACTGAGAATATGTCATATTCTAGGTTCTTCAAAGTAGCCACCCTTTGCTTTGATTACTGCTTTGCACACTCTTGGCATTCTCTTGATGAGCTTCAAGAGGTAGTCAGCTGAAATGGTTTTCACTTCACAGGTGTGCCCTGTCAGGTTTAATAAGTGGGATTTCTTGCCTTATGAATTGGGTTGGGACCATCAGTTGCGTTGTGGAGAAGTCAGGGGGATACACAGCTGATAGTCCTACTGAATAGACTGTTAGAATTTGTATTATTGCAAGAAAAAAGCAGCTAAGTAAAGAAAAACGAGTGGCCATCATTACGTTAAGAAATGAAGATCAGTCGGTCCAAAAAATTGGGAAAACTTTGAAAGTGTCCCCAAGTGCAGTCACAAAAACCATCAAGCGCTACAAAGAAATTGGCTCACATGCAGACCGCCCCAGGAAAGGAAGACCAAGAGTCACCTCTGCTGCGGAGGATAAGTTCACCCGAGTCACCAGCCTCAGAAATCGCAGGTTAACAGCAGCTCAGATTAGAGACCAGGTCAATGCCACACCGAGTTCTAGCAGCAGACACATCTCTAGAACAACTGTTAAGAGGAGACTGTGTGAATCAGGCCTTCATGGTAGAATATCTGCTAGGAAACCACTGCTAAGGACAGGCAACAAGCAGAAGAGACTTGTTTGGGCTAAAGAACACAAGGAATGGACATTAGACCAGTGGAAATCTGTGCTTTGGTCTGATGAGTCCAAATTTGAGATCTTTGGTTCCAACCACCGTGTCTTTGTGCGACGCAGAAAAGGTGAACGGATGGACTTTACATGCCTTGTTCCCACCGTGAAGCATAGAGGAGGAGTTGTGATGGTGTGGGGGTGCTTAGCTGGTGACACTGTTGGGGATTTATTCAAAATTGAAGGCATACTGAACCAGCATGGCTACCACAGCATCTTGCAGCGGCATGCTATTCCATCCGATTTGCGTTTAGTTGGACCATCATTTATTTTTCAACAGGACAATGACCCCAAACACACCTCCAGGCTGTGTAAGGGCTATTTGACCATGAAGGAGAGTGATGGGGTGCTGCGCCAGATGACCTGGCCTCCACAGTCACCGGACCTGAACCCAATCGAGATGGTTTGGGGTGAGCTGGACCGCAGAGTGAAGGCAAAAGGGCCAACAAGTGCTAAGCATCTGTGGGAACTCCTTCAAGACTGTTGGAAGACCATTTCAGGTGACTACCTCTTGAAGCTCATCAAGGGAATGCCAAGAGTGTGCAAAGCAGTAATCAAAGCAAAAGGTGGCTACTTTGAAGAACCTAGAATATGACATATTTTCAGTTGTTTCACACTTTTTTGTTATGTATATAATTCCACATGTGTTAATTCATAGTTTTGATGCCTTCAGTGTAAATCTACAATTTTCATAGTCATGAAAATAAAGAAAACTCTTTGAATGAGAAGGTGTGTCCAAACTTTTGGTCTGTACTGTACATCACGATGAAACAGGATTATACGTCATTAGAAGCTGCAGTCACCTACCTGCTCACAGCCAAAGCCTTAAGGGTTATTTTACCATCGGGCAATGTGAATGGCCCTCGATATTTCAAAGTGGTGTTTTCCTGATGAGTGGTCTTCTTTAGGAAGTCTGGCTTGCTTCCATCCAGTGTATAGAAGATGGAAACATCTGGTGTATCTAAAATACATGCAGATGGGGGAGGAAAGGAATTACCAAAAGGCCCTGTGACATTTCCTTATTTACTGACATTGCTTCTTCCAGTCGGTGATGGGGGAAGATACGGGGTCCTGGACTTGGGTAGAAAGGTAGATAACTTTGACTGGGTTCAGTAACCTTGTGTTTCCATTGTATTTAGATGGCAACTGGGCCAAAAGATGAATACACGGGGTTACTATTAGGATGGGGGATGTGCCTGGGGTACCAAAAGTGTAACAATAAATCCACCATTCTGACATCCCTTCATAATAATTAGAAGGTCAGCCAAAACCACCAAAATTGTCAGGTTCGCCCCATTACATAACTAGTGTATACAGCCAGTTTAAAGGGGTTGTCCAGTTTCAGGATGAAACCAGACAGTCCTCCGGATTAAGCTTCAATGAAGAACCAGTACCTACCCCGGCTGGGCTCCATTTACTCGGCTGCGGTGGTGACGTCAACGCTAAGGCCAGTGATTGGCTGCGGCAGTTAAATGTTGTCAACATGAGATCACTGCTGCAGTCGGGTAAATAGAGCGTGGGTGGGAGAACCGGAGCGGCAGTGCGGGATCTGACAGGTCAGTGCGGTTGTTACCTGTTCTTTGTTGCACCTTGATCCGGACCCCCCCTTTAACCTTTGTCAGTTGTAGCAGTTATTTGTGTGTATGCACTGACATGGAACGCCCCTATGACAAAGAAGCAGAGCACTGGCAAGAAGTGTTGTCATGGGGACGAAAGGCTACAGGCTTAAAGGGGTTGTCTCATGAGACACAGTCCCGACCACCAGCCGGCCAAGAAGTGCTCCGGCACGCGCGGTCTCAGTAGCTCCTACTGCGGTGCATGAGATCTACGGACACAGCACAGCACAGCAAGCCTACTTTCTTCACATTTACTATGACCCTTCTATATGACATATGAATTATTACTAATGAAATCATAAATTGGAAAAAAAAATCGACTGTAAATGTGAGTTATCTTTTTTTCGTACCTGATTTTATTTCAATCGGAGTATTTGAGTCTACTTCGTACTTCCCTTTGCCAGGAACAGGGACACGGAGCGGTATAATCTGCGGTACACATATCGAGCCTGCCGTCATTCTTCCTGAGAGGGGACCTGCGGAGATCAACGTTAGCATTACAGTATATACATATGCAAAAAAGGAATAAACACCAATATATCACATATAGGGACCATACTGACGCCTCTCTGCCGCTGTGTGGAAAAAAAGGAATCTGTACGTGTCCAAGTGCAAGCAGCGTGCAGGAGGCAATATCCATGGGGTCACTAATAGATGTATTCTAGGGGCCCAGTCACCTCTCCTCACATGTCTGATTTAGTGAATATTTGTATTCTCATTGAAATAGTAATTCTACGGCCTCTTTCACACGGGCGTCGCGTGTGAGGGTCGGACAAGATGCGGGTGCGTCACGGTAAAATGCACAATTTTTCCACGCGAGTGCTAAGCGTTTTAATGCGTTTTGCATGCGCTTGAGAAAAATCGTCATGTTTGGTACCCAGACCCGACCCTGGACTTCTTCACAGAAGTTCGGGTCTGGTTTAGGTGTTCTGTAGATTTTATTATTTTCCCTTATAAGATGGTTATAAGGGAAAATAATAGCATTCTGAATACAGAATGCTTAGTAAAATAGGGATGGAGGGGTTAAAAAAAATAAAAAATAATATTTAACGCACCTCATCCACTTGTTCGCGCAGCCCGGCTTCTCTTCTTTCTTCTTCTTTGATGACCAGGAGAAAAAGAACCTGTGGTGACGTCACTGCGCTCATCACATGGTCCGTCACATGATCCATCACCATGGTGATGGTCCAGGTATTATGGAGACGGAGGAGATGTTAGATGGGTGCGGTACAAGGAACATGATGGGGTCTATGGTGAGCGGAGGCTTCTCTAGAATTTCAGGGATGGCCAACCTGCGGCTCTCCAGCTGTTGCAAAACTACAACTCCCAGCATGCCCAGACAGCCTACAGCGGTGCATGGTGGGAATTGTAGTTTTACAACAGCTGGAGAGCCGCAGGTTGGCCATCCCTAGATGTACTACAAGACCCCAACACAACCAGTAAGGAATCTCCTGATTACACAGACATTTACATAGTCTGGTATGCAGGGTAGAGGATAATTACAAATACTGATAATTTATTATTGTCAAAAATACTAAAGATTGGATACATATGGATGCAGGAAACGCACGGATCATCAGCGTGCTTTCCACATCCGTATATTCTTTACACAGAGATAGAATATGTCCGCAAGATGCTGAACACGGACTCAATGAAGTCAACAGGTCCACAAAAAAATGTGGACAGCACATGGACCGCATGTGTATTTTGCGGACTGCAAAACGTACATGGTTGCGTGCATGAAGCCTAGGATCTCATGCACACGACTGTATTACTCTTCCTCATCTTAGGCTCCATTAACACGTCCATGGTGTGTTGCGGACCCACAAATTGCGGATCCGCAACACACCCGCCCAGTACCCCTATAGAAATTATGGTCCCCAATGTATGGAACAGATGCACAACGTTTGTGTGCAAGAGGCCTAAAGGCTCATGCACATGACCGTGTGCTGTCCGTGGCCGTATTGTGGGCTTGCATACGGCGGGTCCGCAATACACGGGCACCGGCCATGTGCATCCCGCATCACGGACCCATTCACTTCAATGGGTCCGAAATCCGTAAGATGGGGAACGGAAAAAATGACTCCGTTGCATTCCGTTTCCGTATGTCCGCATGTCCGTTCCACAAAAAAAAAAAGAACATGTCCTACAATTGTCCCCATTACGGACAAGGATAGGACTGTTCTATTAGGGGTCGTACGTTCCACAAAATACGGAACGGACGCGGATCTGCAGTTTGTACCAACCAAGCAGATGAGATACTAAAAAGATGTCGTCCACGCACCGCGGACACTGTTCACAACCTGCGGCAGATTTTGCTGCCAATCCAAGGCAAACCTTGCAGATTTCACCCTCATGAATGCAGATTTGGATATTTCTGCTCCAAATCTGCTAGAAATCCATCAATAAAAAGTAATAATAAAACACAATGGAAAATAATTGGCAAAGCTGCAAACATCTGCGCCTGGAAGGACGTTTTTATAAGCAGCTTTAGCACAGCTATCCGGGCACTGAGTGACAGAAGGTGAAACACATGAATGCACGCAGTGCCCACCTCCCCCACCCCTCATGCCCTCTTCCTACCCGCACAGCGCTGGCACAGGGCACTTGGTGGTCAGCAGCTGAATCTCCAGTCCCGTTACTACAGACGCTTCCCCCGGCGGAGCCTGCAACTCGTCAGGACCGAGTCCAGTGATTGGCACATTCTCAGTTGCCTTGGTAACCAAAGATGCGAAAACACACCCCGCCCCGCAGTCGAAGAACGGAAAGACGTCAGCGGGAGAGGAAATGCTCCGAGCAGCCATCTTTAATAGGGGCAAAGGATTCTCGTCTATAGTTTAGTTATACTACGGATTAGCAGTAACAGTTCACGTGGAAACGTTCTGTTCTGTCATTTAGATAGGCAAAGACTGTGAAATGTTATGATTTTTATGGTCTTGCCCTTAAACAATATGTCCGGCGAGGTGTCAGGCAGGTCTTGCGGCGCATGCGCAGTAGTCACGAGACGGCGGACGCTGTGAATGGTAGTGCACGGCGGCGTGGATAGAGAGGTGCTAGGAGATGGCGGAGGTGAAAGTGAAGCAGGAGGGAGCAGAGGCCGCAGAGATAGAGAACAGGTGCGCTGCCGCCATGCTGAGGATAGCACTGTCAGAATGTCTCAAAAACATGGGGGGCAGCCAAAGCCTTGACACTCCTTGACGTTCATGTCTTCTGTGGGTCAGTAAATTTACTGACTGCTTAAAACCAGAGGCAATGGGTTCTCCAGGGATGGGTGTGTGAATGATATGGGTTCATTAACCCCTGCTGGACCAGAGCATGTTTATTTGCCCAGCTCCTTCGCCAGGTGAATTGCACTGGCACAGCTGGCGCTATGCTTGGTCTCGTCCTTTCAGCCGTCGGGTCGTCATGATGATCAATGAGCTCCGATCCGTGGTTGGGTTGTCACTAGGGATGAGCGAACTTATGTTTCAAGTCCGGCGTCCAAGGTTCGGGCTATCTAAGTATACCATTATGGATTCCGCTACCGTGGACCATAAGTTATGGTGGAATCGGAATTCTTAGATAACCCGAACCTTCTACGCCAAACTTGGAAACACAAGTTCGCTCATCCGTAGTCAGCACTTGTAGTGAATACGGTCTCCCGTGTGCTGGCGGGGGATAAAGCTCGCTAAAGGGATGCGTTCACACTGAGGTCTTCCAGTCTGGATTTCGGTGCAGATTCCCCACCTAAAATCCATGGATTTTACTGAGAAGGGTGCGGAGAAAGTGAACGCTTCTTTCCGCCTCGAATCCACGACTGTTGAAATGGGAAGGATCAAAAACCACGCAGAATTTTTAAAAGAGGATTCTGCCTCTGTGTGAACTCCCCCTAAGGCCTCATGCACCCGACGGTGTTTTTCACCTGTGTGCCCGCGGCATTGGGGGAGCAGGTTTCACGTCTGTCAAACGGACAGCAGAAGGAGAGACAGATGTATTAAGAGACGTGCACCACTTAATAGATTGGTCGGTTTTTACTAAGACTGGCGTGTGAAGCAGCGGCCTTTAGTAAATTCCCCCCCCCTTCAGTAAGAAATGTAGTGGGAATGTGCCCCAAAACTTTGACACGAGAACAGCCCTGTGCACTGTGAGTAACTGATAGGACTACTTTGTACCCATGACACTGGCTGACCTGTTACATGTGCACTTGGCAGCTGAGGGCATCTGTGTTGGTCCCATGTACATATGTGCCCACATTGTTGAGAAAAATGATGTTTTAACATATGCAAATGAGCCTCTAGGAGCAATGGGGGTGTTGCTGTTACACCCAGAGGCTCTGCTCTCTCTGCAACTGCTGTGCTCTACACTTGAAAACAATGAAAATGTAATCACACCTGGTCCTGTCAATCAATGTGCAGAGGGTGTGGCAGTTGCAGAGAGAGCAGAGCCTCTAGGTGTAATGGCAACGCCCCTGTTGCTCCTAGAGGCTCATTTGCATATAGTAAAACTTAATTTTTCTCAGCAATGCGGGCATATGTGAACATGGGACCTACACAGATGTTTTCAGCTGCTAAGCGCAGATGTAACAGGTCAGCCAGTTTCATAGGTACAAATCTGCTGACACAATCCCTTTAAATAAACCAGAAATGATGGGGGTTGTGCTAATTTGATATTACAGGATGTCTTGTATCCGAAAACTGAACCTGATCTTTATTTTACGTGTTTTAGGATTATTGAGCTCTGTCAGCAGTTCCCTCACGGGATCACCGATCAAGTTATTCAAAATGAGATGCCGAATATTGAACCGAAGCAGAGAGCGATGGCGATTAACCGCTTGCTGTCCACTGTAAGTTTATGGCTGGCTTCAGTTGAGGGAAACACCTTCCACGTGGGAGCGTTTTTTCCCGGCCTGAACTTTGCTCTTATAATGGTTCCCCTGCTCTGCGTTCACTATAAAGCATCGTACTGACGTAATGCCGTCCAATGTACAATTCATTACAGGCGATTTTAGAGCAGGGAAACGTAAGGCCTCATTCACAGTCAGTGTTTGGTCAGTGATTAGGAACCAAAACCAGGAGTGAATCCTCCAGTAAGATAAGATGTCATCTAATAATCTGTTTTGTGACGGACGCGGATTGTCTGCAGAAAACAATTCACGCACGATGGTGTAAATGGGGCCCATCCTTGGATCAGATCTCTTCCTATATTAGACCGATGCAGCCTCTTCATTTTCTAGGCACAGCGCCACGTGTTCTGTAGTGGCTGTATGTGGTACTGTAGCTCTGTTGTATTGAAATGAATGGGGTAAAGCCACTACAGAGCATACGGCGCTGTGCCTGGCAAGAGTCTGAAGCGCTCATCTGATTGGTGGGGTGCTGGGACCCCCACTTATCTCAGGATAGGCCATTGGTATCAAAATAATCACACAACCTTGTAAATGGGGACATTTGATCCAGTCAGCAGTGTAAGAGGCCTCACATGACTTGTGGACTTTCCAGGGATTTCTTTTCCTTATACAGTCCTGATCAAAAGTTTAAGACCACTTGAAAAATGGCAAAAAATCATATCTTACATTGTTGGATCTTAACAAGGTTCCAAGTAGAGCTTCAACATGCAACAAGAAGAAATGGGAGTGAGACAAAACATTTTTTGAGCATTTAATTAATTGAAAATAACGATTAAACTGAAACAGGCTGTTTTTCAGCTGATCCAAATTTTAGGACCACATGCCTTTAAAAGGCCAAATCTGTGCAAAGATGTGGATTCATTGTCATTTTCTGTCAGGTAGTCACACGTGATGGCAAAGGCAAAAAAACTCTCCCTTTTTGAACGTGGTCGGGTTGTTGAACTGCATAAGCAGGGTCTCTCACAGCGCGCCATCGCTGCTGAGGTGGGACGCAGTAAGACAGTCATTTGGAATTTCTTAAATGATCCTGAGGGTTATGGAACAAAAAAGTCAAGTGGAAGACCCAAAAAAATGTCATCAGCACTGAGCCGGAGGATCCAATTGGATGTCCGTCAAGACACTGGACGATCCTCGACCCAAATTAAGGCCCTTACTGGTGCTGACTGCAGCTCTATAACCATCAGACGGCATCTGAGACTGAAGAGCTTGAAAAACAAAAAACGTCTTCAAAGACCTCGTCTCCTTGAACGCCACAGAACTGCTCGTTTGGACTTTGCAAGAGAGCACCAAACATGGGACATTCAAATGTGGAAGAAAGTTTTATTCTCTGATGAGAATTTTTTTTACCTTGATGATCCCGATGGTTTCCAACGTTACTGGCATGACAAGCAGATCCCACCTGAGATGTTTTCTACGCGCCACAGTGGAGGGGGCGCCATAATGGTCTGGGGTGCTTTTTCCTTCAGTGGAACAATGGAGCTTCAGAAAGTGCAGGGGCGTCAAACGGCGGCTGGCTATGTCCAGTTGTTGCAGAGAGCATTCCTCATGACTGAGGGCCCTCGTCTGTGTGGTAACTGGGTTTTTCAACAGGACAACGCTACAGTACACAATGCCCGCAGGACAAGGGACTTCTTCCAGGAGAATAACATCACTCTTTTGGCCCATCCTGCGTGTTCCCCTGATCTAAATCCAATTGAGAACCTTTGGGGATGGATGGCAAGGGAAGTTTACAGAAATGGACAACAGTTCCAGACAGTAGATGGCCTTCGTGCGGCCGTCTTCACCACTTGAAGAAATGTTCCCACTCACCTCATGGAAACGCTTGCATCAAGCATGCCGAAAGAAATTTTGGAAGTGATAAACAATAACGGCGGAGCTACTCATTACTGAGTTCATGTTTGGAAGTTCGATTTCTGTTTTTGGGGGGGTTTAGTTTTTTTTGGAGGTGTGGTCCTAAACTTTTGATCAGCTGTAAAACAGCCTGTTTCAGTTTATTCGTTGTTTTCATTAAATTGAATGCTCAAAAAATGTTTAGTCTCACTCCCATCTCTTCTTGTTGCATGTTGAAGCTCTACTTGGAACCTTGTTAAGATCCAGCCATGCTAAATATGATTTTTTGCCATTTTTCAAGTGGTCTTAAACTTGTGATCAGAACTGTATAAAAATTCTAAATGAATTATTGATATCTTAGTTCAGGAAAGGAACGTGTTTGGACAGGTGAGTACCCGTCCAGTCTGATGCTTGTTTGCCCTGACAACTGGTGGACGTCAAAGGACTCTCCGGTGTCCCCCCGTAAATATTAATTACAAAAGCGTTGGCTATGCTTGCTGCACATGGCCACATGACTCGTCGATCCGATGCAGAAAGGAGTATTGGATCAGAGGTCAGCAGTCTCCCGCATACGAGCAGAAACTACAACTCCCAATGTACACGCTTGGCTCTTCTTGGAATAGAAATGAATGGCGTATGCTGGGAGCTGTAGTTTCACAGCAGCTGGAGATTGCTGACCCCAGGTTTTGACTGTTTTAGTGCTTATATTTAACTGAAAAAATGTTTAACCCCCTAGGGTCAGTTGGATCTGCTTAGAAGTGGGACCGGTCTTTTGTACAGGCTGAAGGACGCACAAACTGCTAGGTAAGGAGTATTACATAACTGTGCTACATATACTTATCACACATGACATTAGAGGCTAGAAAATGACAATGTCTCATGGGCCACATGCTTTATTTTCTACATCCATGTTTTTTCTTAAAATTGCCATGACTAGCTCTAAAAACTGCGAAATATTGCAGTTCTCATGTTGGCCACTAGATGTCAGCACAAAAGGCTAAAAAAATTGTGACGCATGAATCGGCCCTTATGCCATTTATGACAGATTGGAGCCTGATGCATGCATGTCAGTATTATATGCAACAGAGTTTTCTTGGATACAGGTCGTGATAGTGTGCAGTTATATAGACACATGGATAGCGATAGTAAAGGGGTTCTGCAGTTTTTTTTAAACTGATGATCTATCCTCTGGATAGATCATCAGCATCTGATCGGTGGGGGTCCGACACCCGGGACCCCCGCCGATCAGCTGTTTGAGAAGGCAGCACCGCTGGCAGTAGTGCCGCAGCCTTCTTGCTGTTTACAGCTGGCCAAGTGACGTCACGACTAGTATCAACTGGCCTGGGCGGGGCTAAGCTCCATTCAAGGGAACAGAGCTTAGCCGCACCCAGGCCATTGATACTAGTCGTGACGTCACTGGGCCTGTGGTAAACAGCGAGAAGGCCGCGGCACTAATGCAAGCGCCGATGCCTTCTCAAACAGCTGATCGGCAGGGGTCCTGGGTGTCGGACCCCCGCCGATCAGATGCTGGTGATCTATCCAGAGGATAGATCATCAGTAGTGTTGAGCGAACTTGTATTTTAAGTTCGGCGTCTAAAGTTCGGGTTATCGAAGAATCGTGTTATGGATTCTAAATTCCGTTATGGTCCATGGTAGCGGAATCTATAACGCGATTCTTCGATAACCCGAACTTTAGACACCGAACTTAAAACACAAGTTCGCTCAACACTAATCATCAGTTTAAAAAACCTGCAGAACCCCTTTAACCATGTCATGATAGTAGTAGTGCAGATGCATAGGGAGATGTGGTATTGATCCATACAGCCTTCTGTGTAAGCTGATTGCATTACAGAGTGTGTAAGTGTGGCAGAGCGATTTAATCTGCCCCAACAATGAAATACAATGGAAGACCTCTGTGAGGAGCCTTACAGTAGCACATAGCGTCCCTCTGCTTCCATATGTCCCCTAGAAGCAATGGTTCTGGGAGGAAATGGAGATGGAACATAGTGTGGACCTATAGCTCTCTAGGTGTTCAGGAGGACCACCTTTTATATTATTTTGTGGAGTGTTTCTTTAAACTATTATTTTGTTTTTATGCTGATTTAGGCCTCATGCACACGACCGTATCATTTTTGCAGTCCGCAAAATAGAAATGCAGTCTTTTTTTGTGTGTGTGGAACCATTGACTTCAGTGGGGCCGTGGTCCGCATTTTGCAGAACCTCGAGCTTTCTGCATTTGTATGTCCATTCTGCAAAGAGATAGAACATGTCCTGTGCTTGGGCGTAGAACAGAGGGACCCGTTGACGTCAACGAATCCGCAAAAATAAGATGCAGATGGATACAACACGGACTGTATCTGTATTTGGTGGATCTCCACTTTGTGGTCCACAAAATACATACGGTTGTGTGCATGAGGCCTTAGGCTAGTTTGACAATAGCGCTTGCTACATCTGGCAGGCTGTTCCGAAAGGGAGCAGCCTGCCGTCTCTCTCTGTATCCGGCAACTATGGCAAGAATTATCCAGGCAAATTCCGCTGCGCGGTATTATTAATTATTATAGATATTGTAGTTAATGGGGCTGGACAGCAATGCTGTAGCTTCCGACAGTGCCGAATACAGAGAGAGTAGGCAAGCTGTTCCCTGCCTTAGTGTTTGCTAGTGATTTAATATCTGTACTGCAGTAGACCTGCTTTCTATACAAATGACACCGTTTATGATTTTTTTTTTCTCACTTTCTGTAGTAAAATGAAGGGTTCTGACAACCAGGAAAAGTTAGTATATCAGATTATTGAAGATGCTGGCAATAAAGGTATGTATAATTGATCTAAGTGTGCCTTTAAGGCCAGTTTTCACACAAGGCCGTCTGCATTTTGTGGACTGACCGCTGCTCAGACGGACTTGCCACATGGTAGTAGTTTGATCCTGTGAATGCCTGCCTGACCACAGGTCTGCTGTCCTGTTCTCACACCGTCATTGGAGCACATGAGTAGACCTTTCGTTGGACAGGAACGCACAACATGAGTTTGGGTCCGACAAGCAGCAGTCGGTCTGGGAAATGTGACTGTCACATGCATTTCCATGACCGAACACGCTCATGTCACACTTGCCTAGGTTGTTTTGTATAGCAGATGTATCATTTTAGGCTAGTGAGTTTTTTTGATGAATGACATCTGCAGTCCACATGAGCACGCTGTGCTGCATGCAACTTAAAGGGATTCTGTCACCAGATTTAACCCTATTAAGCTAGCTGACACTAGCGATGTGCTAATGTCAGCTAAACCTCACTAGCCTATTCCTACTTTTATCTATGCCCCCGTTACGCCAGAAATCTAACTTTTATAATATGCAAATTATCCCCCTAGAGGCTCTGTTCTCCCACCTTTGTCGCCTCTCTCCAAGTCCTGATTGACAGGACCAGGCAACGTTCGCATCTGTCTGCCAGCCCTGTGCTCTGGTGAAATCTCGCGCCGTTCAGTAATTGGCGCAGGCGCGGTGAGGAAAAGACTTTCACAGGCTGCCAGCTTCCTCACTGCGCCTGCGCCGAATACTGAACGGTGCAAGATTTCACCAGAGCACAGGGCTGGCAGACAGATGTGAGCGCTGCCTGGCCCTGTCAATCAGGATTTGGAGGGAGGCGACAAAGGTGGGAGAACGGAGCCTCTAGGAGCAGGAACAGCGCCCCGCTCCTAGAGGCTAAGTAGCATATTATATAAGTTAGATTTCTGGTGTAACGGGGACATAGATAAAAGTAGGAATAGGCAAGTTAGGTTTAGCTGACATTAGCACATCGCTCATATCAGCTCGCTTAATAGGGTTAAATCTGGTGACCATAATCCCTTTATACTGTTTCTCTCACTTCAGCAAATTGCATTTATTACATAGGGAAAGTTATTACAAGACACTTACTAATGTATTATTATTATTATTATCCATATTGCCTCCTTTGCTGGTTTGATTCATTTTCCCATCACATTATACACTGCTCGTTTCCATGGTTACAACCACCCTGCAATCCAGCAGTGGTGACCGTGTTTGCACACTATAGGAAAAGGCAACAGCCTACGTGAGCTCCCCCAATCCCATCCACCAGAGAGGCCGGTGCTTTTCCTATAGTGTGCAAACACAGCCACCGCTGATGGTTTGCAGGGTGGTCGTAACCATGGAAACAAGCAGTGTATAATGTGATGGAAAACTGAATCAAGCCAGCAAGGAAGCAATATGGATAATGGCAATACATTAGTAAGTGGCTTGTATTAACTTTATCTACATGACATACAGTATGCCACTTGCTGAAGTGACACAACCCCTTTAAAATGTTCCTGTGGACTGCGGTTTAATTTCAGTTGCAGAAAGATGCTGTGGCGAACTAGCTTTCTGGTCACAGCTAATGTCATAGAGGTATAAGTGAACATTGGTGGAGGGTTAGTGAAGGGGAACCGCCTTCAGATTCACAAGAACAAAGGGGCTGTAGCATCTTCTGGAGTCTTTAGTATTCTTTCCATCATTTAGTTTGTTGTCTCTTGGAGACAATTTTTCTTTCTTTATATAAATGTACCTGCTTTTACTAGGAATATGGAGCAGAGATATACGATACAAAAGTAATCTTCCACTTACTGAGATCAACAAGATCCTGAAGAACATGGAAAGCAAGAAACTCATCAAAGCTGTCAAGTCAGTGGCGGTAAGAAGTCCTATTGTTTTTATGTAGGTGCACTATGAGTTCTCATTGCTCTGCACCTGCAGCAACCGGGAGAAAAACAGCACTTTAATCCCTTCAGGACCAGAGGGACTTTCGTTTTTTTTTTTTTTTGCTCCCTGCATTTCAGGAGCCATAACTTTATTTTTTTTTGTACTCTAATGGCACCAAATTGTACTCTCCAATGGCACCATTTCATGTTGCATACGATGTAGCAGGAAGTTGGGAAAAATTCCTAATGGGGTGAAATTGGAAATAAAATGCAATTCCACCCTAGTTTCGTGGGTTTTGTTTCCCATTTTGCGGAACGGGTGCAGACCCATTCATTTTCAAAGCAGCCGCATAAGATGCGGACAGCACACAGTGTGCTGTCCGCATCCGCACTTCCGTTCTGGTGCCCCGCAAAAAAAATAGAACATGTCCTATTCTTGTCCACAGACATAGACAAGAAAAGGTATTTCTATAATTGTGCCGGCCATGTGCTGTCCGCAAAATGTGGAGTGCTCTTGGCTGGTGTCTGTGTATTTCGGATCTGCAATTTGCGGACTGCAAAACAGTTGCGGACATGTGAATGGACCCTAAAATTCTGTGTTTGTTCTTTTCCAGGCTTCAAAAAAGAAGGTGTACATGCTCTATAACGTACAGCCTGACCGTTCGGTGACCGGCGGAGCATGGTACAGTGACCAAGACTTTGAATCCGAATTTGTAGAAGTATTAAACCAACAGTGTTTTAAATTCTTGCAAACCAAGGTAACTTTGTGTGAATTCTGAAGAATAAGAATAGTTGCTTATCATTTGCTTTAAAGTGTCTGATATATAGCCATCACGAGAAGAAATACTGTTTATTACATTAGGGTTCAAGTGACTATTATTAAGGACATCATATTAGTGAAGTTAGGACGTTTTAAGCTTTTGGCTTTTTTATGTTTCAAATGCTTTATTGAAAGTTTATAGCATCAGGAATGTATCCTGAGATACCAATGATAAAGGTATTTGGTACATACAAATAATAAAACAAAGGAACAAAAAGAAAGTACTTGAACAATTATCCAGTGGAGATCTTATAGTGGTCAATTACAGGGAAATGGTGTAGAGTGTTACAACCGTACATAATCAAGTGGTTTATAGGCCTCGTATACTTGAAGTCTCCCACAGGGTGTATTAGATATCACAGCGATATACTTTGTTGTACATTGGCGGAGTAGGAGGAGGAAACCCAAAGTTCCCACAATTTCTCAAAAGGTTTATATGTATCCATGCGAATGGCCGACAGTTTTTCATATAGTAGAATCTTATTGACTCTATCTATAACTGCACTAAAACTTAATGTATCAGATTTCCATTTAGACGCAATATGGATTCTAGCAGCTAGCAAGATGTGTTGCGATAATTTGAACATGGCAAATGTCAGCCAAGGGGGTTTATCCCCTAAAAGACATAGTGAGGGGGTGGGCTTGAGGGCAAGTCCACCAGATGTGATAAACTGTACCATCCTCGGTGAAACTTCTGGATATATATGATGTAACCTGTAGGGTACCAGATGGGTCCTATGAAGGACTTTTACAGAGGTCTCTGCCAGAGTGGTCTGCCATGAGTTTTTGGTTAAAGTCTGGGAACGGAGAAACCACTCTGAAAGTGGGTATTCTTCCTGTATATCCTTCTCCCACTCCACCATATATGAAAGTTTGACTCCCTCAGGCAAGGCATCAAGCATTCCATATAGTCTAGATAGTAGTCCCTGCTTACATAAAGAAAAAGTAACAAAACACTCAAAGGGAGTAAAATCTAAGCTCATATCGTCAATCTTTAAAGAGTGAAGGAATGAAAAGACTTGATTGGCTGAGAATGACTCACTAGTAGGGAGATCAAACCTGTCCTTAAAATCAGTCAGTGTGATTAATTTGCCCCTGACCAGAAATTTATGTAACCTTCCACATTTATTATTGATCCACCAGCTAAAATCGGATGCCCTAAGCCCTGGTGGGAAGGCCGGGTTACCTATTATGTGAAGCAGTGGTGTGTATTTAGACTGCAAGCCCAACTTGAACCTGACAGACCTCCACATCAGTATGGCCTGATAGGATAGCGGTGAATTAGAACGAACTGCCGCCGGGATAGGCAGGGTAGTCCAGAGCAGAGCTCTCCACGAGGTGCAAGGAGTGATTGTTCTATTGATACCCATAAGGGGTGAGTCTCTGGTTTCAGATGTGTCAGGAAAAGCTGAGCTATTCTAGCTGCTTTATAGTATTTTATGAAGTCGGGTACTGAAAGACCCCCCTGTGTCTTATGTCGACACATGGTGGCCCTAGCAATGCGTGCTCGCTTATTGCCCCAGATAAATTTCAGTACATCCTTTTGTAGGTCATGGAGATCCCGACTCGGGACTGGCAATGGTATAGTGCGGAAGAGGTACAATAGTTTAGGTAGAACTACCGTTCTTATTATGTGTATCCTGCCCATCCAAGATACTGGCAGCGCGCCCCATGTTTTAAGATCATCTCTAATTGTTCGATATAGGGGGGTATAGTTCAATTTATACATCAAGTGGAGTTGGGCGGGCACTATAGTACCCAGATATGGGATATGGTTGGGTAAATATTGGAACTGGAAGTCTTGCAATGGGGTTGACTTTAGTGATGGGGAAACATTGCATAACATAAGCTCAGATTTTTGATGATTTGATATGTAGCCCAGAAACTTCTGAGAAGGATTTCAGGATTTGTAAAAGATTTGTCAGGGAAATGAGAGGGTTTGTAAGGGATAAGAGGTCATCCGCAAACAAGCTCAGCTTGTGTTCAGTGTTCCCCACCCTGAGTCCCGTAACATTCCGGTCATTTCTGATAGAAATGGCAAGGGGTTCCATTGCTAAGGCAAAGAGAGCCGGGGAAAGAGGGCACCCCTAACGTGTACCTCTGAGTATTTGGATGGGAGCAGGGCTCCTGGACGGAAGCTTAAGGTAGGCAAACGGATTGGAATAAAGGGCCTTGACTGCCTGCACAAATGGACCCCTAATACCCATGGACAGAAGGACTTGATGTAAATAATCCCATGTGACAGAATCGAAAGCCTTTTCTATGTCAAGAGCTTAGACAGCTAACGAAGTGGTCCGTTTATTTGCTACCTGGATCAGATTGAGGATTTTTCGGATGTTATCGGGGGCTTCCCTACCTGGTATGAATCCTACCTGGTCTTTACCAATGAGGCTCGGGAGAAGATTATTTAGTCGCCGGGCCAGAATGGATGTGAGAATTTTTGTATCTAGGTTCAATAATGAAATTGGCCTATAATTGGATGGAGAAAGGTGGTCTTTTTTTTAGGTTTGGGAATTACCGTGATGTTGGCAGCAAGAAAATCGGGGTGAGGAATATTACCTAGCATTATATGGTTACAAAATTTGGTGATATGAGGGGTCAGCAAGGAAGCAAATCTTTTGTAGTAGAGGGCCGATAGCCCATCTGGCCCAGGTGCCTTACCTAACTTCAGGGCCTTAATCGTAAGTTCTACTTCCTCATTCACTATTACTTTGCTTAGGTCGTTTATAGCCTCGGAGGAAACTTGTGGCAACCTGACAGACTGCAGAAAATTGCTATCCGCTTGCCCCTGTTTAGCACCTGGTTTAGCATACAGTTTCTGGTAAAATGCTTGGAAGGTTTGGTATATGGTCTCCGGGTTGGAGGACACCTGTCCTGACCCAGAGCGAATCCGAAACACCTGGTTGATTTTTTGTCTAGCTTTAAAGGGCTTCTGTCACCACACTAAAGTCATATTTTTTGGGGGCTAGTTAAATTCCTTATACTGCGATATATGAAAATATAATGGTGTTACTTACTTTCCTTCAGCAGTTTCTTATAAAAACAAACTTTTATAATATGTAAATTAGGTCTCTACCAGCAAGTAGGGCGTCTACTTGCTGGTAGCCGCCGCAAAAAAACGCCCCCTCGTCGTGTTGATTGACAGGGCCAGCCGCGATCTCCTCCGGCCGGCCGGCCCTGTCAGCATTTCAAAAATCGCGCGCCTATATTCATTCGGCGCAGGCGCTCTGAGATGAGGAGGCTCGCCTCCTCAGCTCTCCCTCAGTGCGCCTGCGCCGATGACGTCTTCTCTTTCGGTGATGTCATCTGCGCAGGCGCACTGAGGGAGTTCTGAGGAGACGAGCCCTACTTGCTGGTAGAGACCTAATTTACATATTATAAAAGTTATTTTTTATAAGAAACGGCTGAAGGAAAGTAAGTAACACCATTATATTTTCATATATCGCCGTATAAGGAATTTAACTAGCCCCCCAAAAAAATGACTTTAGTGGGGTGACATAAGCCCTTTAAGTTGACGGGCCAGCATCTTGTCAGGTTTGTTAGAGTATTTGTAGTGGTAGGATGCGGTCCAACGTAAGGCTTTCTCTGTATGATTCGTGAGAATCATGTTTATTAGCCGTTTGGTGTTTTTAATTTCTCTCAGTAAAGTGAGGGGGCTCTCTGGTGGGCCCTTACCAGTTTACTAAGTTTGGACTCAAGGTTTAACAGAAGGGCATGTCTCTTTTTTTTAACAGCGATGCTTCCTTAATAATTTGCCCCCTCATAAAAGCTTTGTGGGAGAGCCAGATCACGACAGGGTCAATATCTGGGTCAGTGTTTTCCAGGAAATATTGCTTTAAGTTATCCTGAAGCCGATCTCGCACGGCCGGCCTGGACAACAGTGACTCATTAAGTCTCCATGTGAAGAGACGATTCGTGGGAGTGGCTGGGGTAATGTCAATGATGACCATATCATGATCAGACCATGACGCTACTTGGTGTCTGCAATAAGCCAAAAGTGGTAGCAGGGACGTGGAGATCAGGACCAGGTCGATGCGGGTATAGAGGTGATGGGTGGGCACATAGTAAGTATAACTTCTTTTAGTGCTCTTGTGTTCCCTCCAGGAGTCAGCAATGGAAAGGGACTCCATAACAGTTCTAATTTGGGTTCCTTGGGCAGCAGGGCGCGGAGTGTTAGGAGGTGAGGAGCAATCCAGTGAGGGATTAACCACAAAGTTGAAGTCCCCAGCCCATATTATCTCATCATAGTGCCTCAAGTGTGTGATACATTCGAGTGAAAAAGGCAATCGGATCTTCAGTTGGGGCATACACATTCACTATACACAATATTTTCCCCTCAAATTCCCCCAGCAGGATAACATAGCGTCCCTCTTGATCAGTAATGTGGTTAGTTATCTGGATCGGAAAAGAGTTCCGCAAAAGGGTGACTACTCCCCTGCTTTTAGTGCGAAATGTAGAGGAGAAGAATCTGGAGTAGCGGGGGTGGAAGAATTTGGGATGGGAGGTAGGTGTAAAGTGTGTTTCCTGTATACATATTATATCCGGGCTATGTCTAAGATAGGATGTAAGGGCCGTTTTGCGTTTCCTCAGGGAGTTCAAACTCCGTACATTGTGTGACAGCAACTTACACATTATCCCAACAGTAAATAGTGAAGCTTAGCAAATCAAATAGTAAAGACCACATAGTGAAGTGGACGGCAAGAGTATGGATCTCCAATAAGACAAATAAACTAACATACAAAAAGGACAATAATTCTAACAATGCTGTTAGACAGCTTGATTGACTGTGCCCAAAAAGGCCAGCATAAACAAGTGGGCCGGATATGGGCATCGGGGGAATAATATCTATCCCTGTACCCACAAGTAAGAGCCCAACAATGGAAGGCAACATAGGAATCCGATTAGCTGTGTCCCTATCGGATAACCTGATTGATACTCATGCAAGAGGATATAATCAAAATACAACATTACTGGGCTGCACGATGAGCCCATTCATGAAGTGAACATTAGCAATAGTAGAACGTGTTGGATTAGTGTCCCATTTTCCCCTGGACAGAGGAGTATAGGACATAATGGCTCACTCAATGACCCGGGGACTTATTTGTCGAAGAAGCGGCGGTGGGAACTTGGGTCCAGGCTCTGGCCGGGCGCTGGGGCCTCGGAGGCGCAGCTGGTCTCTCCAAACGATCCACCTTTTAATCCAGCTTGAAGTAACTTTTAAATCCCTTCTTCTGGGGTATGGACTGTGTAGGAGCGAGAGTTCAGTTGAAAAGATAAAGCAAAGGGGAACCCCCACCTGTAGCGCACTTGCACTTGTTGGAGCGCCTGTGTCACAGGCCTCATTTCCCTGCGCTTACGAAGCGTTGTGGGGGCTAAGTCAGCATAAAGGTGCACCGTGGGTGGGAGATCCGGCAGGGCCGCCATATTTTTTGCGGCATTTAATATCATGTCCCTCACCTCAGGGTGATGAAATTTCAGGACTGCATCTCTGGGAGTGTCCGGGGTTCGCGGTTTCCCCAGGGCTCAATGAACTCTGTCCATCCGCAACAGATTTGGTTGGGCCTGGGGTAATAAAGTGGCGAATAGTGAACCCATGGTGGTTGTGAGGTCCTGGTAGGACTCGGGTAAGCCCTGGATCCGCAAGTTACCTCTCCTTGACCTGTTCTCCAAATCCTCTAGTTTCGCTTCAAGCGCTTGTAGTTGGAGAGAGAGCGCATCAATGTCCTCCCTGTCGGTGCCTATGGCGTCAGAAAGGTCGTCCGCTTTGGACTCCAGGTCCGAGACTCTGTTCCCCAAATCATTTATCTGGCGGGAGAACTCTGCAACCGCTTGGGAAAGCTCGGTTTTAAAAAGACTTGCTATGTTGGCATACAGATCTGCCTGACCTGCTTGTGAAGTTGCCGCGTCCGTGCGGGGTTCACTCTCAATAGAGGAGGCTGGACTTGCTGGGGACGCTGCTTTATCCGCCATGATGGATTGCCTCGTGCTCCAGTAGATCTCCGGTATGGTCTGCGATGCTGTCGGCGTTCCTGGGATTTTAGCTCCCCTCTTGCCTCGGGCAGTCTTCTGCGACCCCTGCATGAGTATTCAGGGCTTGTGGAGCCGTTTAAACTGCGCTGGTATAGGGAATTTGTCAGCGGTCGGAGCGGAGCTCACAGAGCCATGTCTTTCCTGCAAGCCGCGTGCATGCGCCCCCCCCCCCTTTTTGCTTTAAAAAAAAAAATTTTACCCCTTACCCACGACAGCCCCACGAGAGAGGATGGATCCGCCCCCCAAAGACAGGAAACCTGCGGCACAAGAAGGCGGAGACTCCTCTCTGCCCTCAGTATGCTTTCCTGTCTTTGAGGGGAAGCCTGTGGTTCGTCCTCTTCCCACTAGGCTGCCCTGTTACCTGCGGCTCCCGTTTGTATGCAGCACGCTGTGCGCAGTGGGGCTTGCAGAGGCGTGATGGCTCGGCGTTCCTGAGCGCTGGAGGGGCATGATGCTTCGGTGCGATAACGAGCACCAGTAAGCATTCGTCGACGCAGGAGATCCAGCCAGGGGAGGAGTCGTAGGAGAAGCTCCGCTCACATGACTGCCACTTTCGGGTTGAGAGTGAGGCATGGAGCGCACGGATTGGAATCGCGTGCAGGGGGGTGTGTGGTTTAAAGCCCACTGGAACCCGGAAATGGCTGCCGGCGGTCACGATTGCAGAGACAGCGTCTGAGCTCAGGAGCTGCAGTATGGAAGAAGAAAAGGAGACTATGGAGGATCCGGCGGCCAACCAGACCTCGGTACCAGGGAGGGGTGAGAGGCTGATGTAGCCACTGATTTTATAACAATCTTTTGATGTATGAATGTATATGTGTCTTGCAGGAAAAACCTAAAAAAGCCGTTTCTAAAAGACGTCACAAAGAATGTGCTTTGTGCAGATATTCTCTGACTGTTGACTATAGCAAGAGGTTATGCAAGCAATGTATAGATAAAACAGTGGCTGAGGAGACTCCATCTTTTAATAGCGGTCTTCAAAATTTCGTAAGAGCTGAGATTAACGCTTCCTTATCCTCCAAATCAAGAAAAAAGAAAAAGGAGTTTAAAGTGGTGTCTTCTGAGTCAGACGAGGGGGAGGAGGTCCAGTCTTTTGGTTTGGACTCGGATGCTTCATCCCTCTCCTCGGATTCCAATAATAACGAAATTGAGAGAGCTTTCTTTCCCGTGGAGGATGTGGATAAACTCTTGAAAGCGATCAAAGCAACTATGGGTATAGAAGACGTTAAGGAGACTAGGTCGGTGCAGGACATTATGTTGGGGCTGCATAAAAATGTATCAGACCTGATTAATGAGGAGTGGCGTAAACCAAACAAGAGAGTTTTCATTTCAAATAAATTTAAAGAGGAAATATCCCTTTTCTGAGGATGTAGCCGCTGTCTGGAATAAAGCGCCAAAGGTTGACGTGGCCATTTCTAAAGAATCTAAGAAATCGGCTCTTCCGTTCGAGGACATGGGGTCTTTAAGAGACTTATGGCTGAAAAATTGGAAGGGAGACTTAGTCTAAGAAAAGACTGTGTGCAGTACCTTGTGAGGGAGAGTATCTCTTCGGATCAGCTCTGGATGACCTTCTAGATAAGGCTGCTGACAAGGAAAAAAAAAAATTCTACACAGACCACCTTTTTTTCGAGGGAAAGATCCAATCGATCCTTTCCCACCTTCCGTTCCTTTCGGAGTAACAGAGAAAATACAAAGGAAGAGAAGTCTTACAAACCAAGATCCCGAAGAGAAGGAGCAAAAGGCTATTTCGTCAACAAACAGACCAGAGGAGAGAAAAAGTCTGAACAACAATGACGCCAGGGACCATGTGAGAGGAAGGTTAAAACACTTTCTACCTGCATGGACCCATATTTCCAGCAGCCCTTGGATTCTGGACACTTTAAAAAGAGGGGTTAAAGCTGGAATTCCGTTTAAGTCCTCCTTCAAGGTTCGTAATTACGGAAGCAGCGCAAAAGGATGGAGGGACAATCACATCAGAAGTCCAGTCTTTAGCAGAAAAGAAGGTCTTAGTAGCAGTCTAGAAGCATCAGGAAGGAGAGGGGTTTTATTCTTCTCTATTTTTGGTGAAAAAGCCCGATAGTTCTTACAGAACCATAATGTCACGAGGGCGTCAAGAACCACGCCTGACTCCGTTATACCCGTGGTCAGGAAGTCGCAGCGGTTGGCTGCGCGCTCTAGGTAGAAAGATGGGGCTGTTTCTTTATGGTAGCTTTCTGGGTTTGCTTTGCAACCCTTTTTGGCTCACTCAGGGATCCGTAGCTCCTTCTCCTCAGCTGTTCCTTGTCCAGCACTCCCAACCTCCTTATATTCCCCTCTCCCACTTCTCTGGTTGCCAGATATAGAGCTTCCTGCCTGGACTTCTATAATGACCCACTGGAGCTGTGTTGCTGCGTTCCCTGGTTGTTGTTCCAGAACGTTACCCTCCGGATCCCTGTTGGGCCTTTGTGGTCTGCTGTTGTCGCCCATCTGGGATTATATGTTTGTCTGTATTGTCTGTCCTCTCCTTGGTGTTTTCCTCTTAGTGTCAGTGGTGCGGACTAGTGATCCCACCGCCCCGTTCACTACCTAGGGCTCATCTTAAGGGAAAGCCGGGGTTCAGGCACGTGATCGGCGTACGGGTGAGGAACCCGTCTAGGGACGTCAGGGCAGTCAGGTGCCAGCCGCGAGGTGAGTCAGGGGTCACCACCTTTCCCTCTCCCTTGGGCAGGGCCTTCCCTCTTCCCTCCCTTTGCGTGACGCCGGTCATTACACATAATCAATTTAAAGAGACTGAACCATTTTCTCTTAGAGAAAAAGTTCAGAATGGAGACTATCAACTCAACGATAAATCTACTCTTCCCAGGTTGCTTCATGGCGATTCTGGACTTGAAGGACGCCTATCTCCATGTTCCGATTCATCAGGACTATCAGAAATACCTGAGATTTGCGATCCAGATGGAAGGAGAATTAAAACACTGGCAGTTTCAGGCACTCCCATTCGGCTTAGTAATGTCCCCCAGGGTCTTCACCAAGGTGATAGCAGAAATGTCAGCTCACATCCGGGAAAAGGACACATTATTCATACTTTATCTAGACGATTTCTTGATTGTGGCAGAAACAGAAAAAGCCTGCGAGTTGGCGGTCTTGGAAGTAATCTGCATCTTGAGGAAGCTGGGGTGGATTCTCAAGGACAGGAAGTCGAAACCAATGCCTATTCAACATCAGCAGTTCCTGGGCCTAATCTTGGACTCCAGGCTCGAGGTGTTTTTTAACAGAAGAAAAGATGGTCGGTATACGACAGAAAATTCTAAACTTAATAGATCATCCCCGGATTACTCTAAGAAAAGGTATGTCGATCTTGGGGAGCTTAACTTCCTGCATCCCAGCTGTCACTTGGGCACAGTTCCATACAAGAGAGCTGCAGTGGGAGATTCTAGAGACTTGGCAGAAAGGAAGTTTGCCTCTAGATATGAGATTCACAATATCCTCCCAGACCTTACTCAACTTAAGATGGTGGCTCAAGACAGACAATTTAAATCAAGGTCTTCCTTGGCTAAGGAACAACATTGTTTGTCTGACAACAGACGCAAGTCCATGGGGCTGGGGGGCCCACATTCAGAAGATATCCTTTCAGGGATGTTGGAAGGGAAGCCTAATGAAGGCTTCCTCCAACATGAAGGAGCTCATGGCAGTGAAGGAAGCAATTCAGGAGGCTTTTCCTCTGTGTAGGCAAGGATCTAAGAATTATGTCCAACAATACAACAGTTGTCTCCTACATAAACAAGGAGGGGGGGGGGGGCAGGAGTCAGGACCTAATGCTAGTTCTAAGTTGCATCCTCCAGAAGATGGTAGAGGGCAAATGCAGGTCTATCTCAGCAGTCCACATCAGGGGGAAGGAAAATATTCATGCAGACTTTGAGTCGCCATCAGATTTCCCAGGGAGAGTGGTGTCTGGACCAGAACGTGTTCTCTCAGATCTCAAAAAACTGGGGTCTCCCACATGTGGACCTGTTTTCCTCGGCCCAGAACAAAAAGGTGGAGATGTTTTTTTTTCCCTGTCTCCAGAGGGGTCCCCCTGTGGGCTGGATGCTTTCCTCCACAGGTGGGATTTTCCTCTGGCCTATGCCTTCTCTCCTCTCCCTCTGATTCCCTGAGTGCTGAGGAAAATAAGGGAAGACCAGGCAAGGGTAATTCTAATTGCCCCATTTTGGCCTTGGAGACCATAGTTTACATGGCTGAGAAAACTATCGATCCCAGATCCTTGGGTGCTCCCGGCAACTCAGGATCTTCTTTTTCAGGGTCCAATTTTCCATCCGCAGGTGGACAACCTCCACCTGACTGCGTGGAACTTGAGAGGCAATTGTTAAGGAGTAAGGGTTTTTCTGTCAATAACCAACACCCTTTTAGGTAGCAGAAAAAGAATAACTATGACTATTTATGCCAGAACCTATTTATCTTTTGCGGCTCTCCTCCCTTAAAAAAGGTTTTAGAGTTCCTTCAGAAGGGGCTAGAAATGGGCCTGTCTCCAAGCAACTTGAAGGTTCAGATGTTTGCCTTGTCGGCCCTCTTTAACGAACGCTTAGCGTCTAATCCTTAGATTATGCGTTTCTTTAAAGCCGTTTCCAGGTCTTCTCTTAATCTCTCCCAGAGAATAGCTACTTGGGACCTAAATCTGGTTCTGCAGGCCCTTACAGCCCCTCCTTTTGAGCCTATCAATCAGATTAATATAAAGCTTCTTTCTCTAAAACTATGTTTACTAGTGGCATTGACATCTGCACGTAGAGTCTCCGAGATCCAGGCAATTTCAATAAATCCCCCGTACACAATTATCCTTCAGGACAGAGTCATTTTAAAACCTGACCCAGCATTCTTACCTAAAGTAGCTACTAGATTTTATAGATCACAAGAAATGATTCTTCCTTCCTTCTATGACAATCCAGCTTCAGACAGGGAGGAAGTTTTCCATTGCCTGGATGTCAGAAGATGTCTTATTCAGTACCTGAATGAGACTAGGGAGTGGAGGAAATCTTCCTCGCTTTTTGTTCTTTTTTAGGGAAAAAACAGACATCTAGCATCAAAGAAGACTCTGGCAAGATGGATCAAGTCAGCGATTACTCTGGCATACTCTTCCTCGGGGAAGGAACCGCCTGAGGGTCTCCGGGCACACTCCACAAGGGCTATATCTACTTCTTGGGCTGAAAAAGCTGCACTCTCTATCTCTATCGAGGACATCTGTAAAGCGGCAATTTGGTCTTCTCCTTCTACCTTCTTTAACCACTACCGGTTACAATTGAACTCTCCTTCTGATTTATTCTTTGGAGCTTTGGTGCTTTCTGCTGTCATCCCTCCCTAGTTTTTCTTGGCTCTCTCTCTCGTGGTGCTGTCATGGGTGAGGGGTAAAATGAAAATTACCTACGGGTAATTGTATTTTCCTGAACCCACGACAGCACCCTTATATTTTCCCTCCCTTCTTGGCTGGTGGAGTGTTTTCACGGGTGTAGCAAAGAAAAAAAAAAAAGAAAATAGAAAAGTAAACTAACATATACGGCAGAGTTCCTCAAATCCGTGGCAGTGTCATACTGAGGGCAGAGAGGAGTCTCCACCTTTTTGTGCCGCAGGTTTCCGGTCTTTGGGGGGCGGATCCATCTGTTGTCTTGTGTTCAGGAAAATCCAATTACCCGTAAGTAATTTTCTTTTTTTTAGAAATGAAAAAAATATGCATGCTTTTTTAAAATATATTGTGCACAAAAAAGATATACCGTACTAAGTGTAGCTGAAACAAATACGTATATTTAAAAAAAAGGTAGAAAAAGAAAAGTTTGTACATTATTATTTGTATTTTGCTCACACAGTCTGCAATACTATTGCTAAAACCAATAAATATATTTCTTTTTTTATGAAAGAAAAAGGAGAAAATGTCAGTGTGTACATAGTCTGCTGTACTATTACTAAAACTAGTAACTAGCGAACTACAGCTATAACTGATTTTTTTCTTTTTATTATTCTCAAATTAAGTTAATTTCTTTTTTACTTTTTATTATTTTAAGAAAAAAGTGAATAAGCTCATTCGTGCCCCATTCAGGGCAGGAAGGGGTTAATTCTCAGCCAGGTGACAGCTGCCTTTACAACCAGTATGGGGTCACGCTCATATCAAGGCTTTCCTTTCACCGTTGACAATCTGTCACTCTGATCACATTCCTGGAGACCACTTTGGCTGGTCTCTAGGATCTTTACTGTGACCACAGCTGTGTATTGATGGCACGGTCACAGCGAACTGCAGCGCCACAGGGGTCCAGCCGATCGTAATGTTACCCACCGCTTTTATATGCCAAGTTAGTTAAGAGCTCACTGACCAACGTATAAAGTTGTGCGGCGTTAAGGAAGTGGTTAAAATGCTGTGTGAGTTACTTGTCTTGACCCAGTCATTTTCTTAGCAGCTCCACACTGTCTTGTGCATTTTATAAAGTGCCTCTGTCATGGTTCTCTTTGGAGGGGGACTGTTGACAGGGCTGTCGGGTCAGATACCCCTTTCAGAGCAGCACCCCCAGTATGATGGCTAAAGACTATCGTACATGCACGCAGTCCTGTGTCATGTTTGCCAGCATATGGCACCTGTTTAGCCAGCCATCTTTAAAAGTGTGGAGGTTGCTGCTACTTGTGGTAGGGAATAAAGTAACATACAGTAAATGTGCATATGCCGTCTGCTGTATTTCTGATGAATACACATTTATACTTGTTAGACGAGTCCTATTATTTTTATAACACAATTCTGTTTATGATGTTAACAAGACTGAATGAATAACCTGCTGCATACAATTCCGGGCAGTCGGACATATTTACTCTCGCTTTTCATTTCTGTGCTCGAGTTTTCACCTTTACGGTATTGTTCATTGCTCGCAACAGGCAGAAGCGGCGAGGGACAGTAAGCAGAACCCCATGATCCAGAGGAACAGCTCCTTTGGCTCATCACATGAAGTTTGGAAATATATCTGTGAACTTGGCATTAGCAAGGTAAGAGGCTGAATTAACTCTTTTCGCTGCCGGGACAACTTTCACACTTTTGACAGAAAATAAATTCCTTTTTGTGTCTAAAAGGCTATCCTAAATGAAGCCTGAGATGCATAACACATCATAAAAAATTAAAAAAAAGAGCTGTACAGGGTCCGTGCATGACCCCTAGTAAATAATCACAGACTCATATGTGTTCACAAAATGTATCAAAACTGTAAAGACCAAAAATATGCACCCTAAGGCTGTGTTCACATCATGTTTACATATACAGTATATGTTGGGGGAGGGGGGGAGAATGCAGAAACGTAGTACACTGAAGGCAGAATCCAGAAAAAATATGTATATTCAAGTGTAACTGGCGTTTCATTTTTTTATACCCTAATGGTATAGTACACCCTGCTGTATAAGTGCTTTTGTGCTTTAAAATGTCATCATTTTTAGTTTTACCTGATAATAACTTTCACAAATGTGTGCTACTTTCCTATTCAGCAGCTCTCCTCTCACAGCGTTATCATGTGCAGTCCGTCTCCTCTCTAATATATACAAGAGATGGGAGAGCACTGGGAGGAGGAGCACGGCCCTGAGTGCTGGGGAGAGCACTGGGAGGAGGAGCACGGCCCTGAGTACTGGGGAGAGCACTGGGAGGAGGAGCACGGCCCTGAGTACTGGGGAGAGCACTGGGAGGGGGAGCACGGCCCTGAGTGCTGGGGAGAGCACTGGGAGGAGGAGCACGGCCCTGAGTGCTGGGGAGAGCACTGGGAGGAGGAGCACGGCCCTGAGTGCTGGGGAGAGCACTGGGAGGAGGAGCACGGCCCTGAGTGCTGGGGAGAGCACTGGGAGGAGGAGCACGGCCCCGAGTGCTGGGGAGAGCACTGGGAGGAGGAGCACGGCCCCGAGTGCTGGGGAGAGCACGGCCCCGAGTGCTGGGGAGAGCACTGGCAGGAGGAGCACGGCCCTGAGTGCTGGGGAGAGCACTGGCAGGAGGAGCACGGCCCCGAGTGCTGGGGAGAGCACTGGCAGGAGGAGCACGGCCCCGAGTGCTGGGGAGAGCACTGGGAGGAGGAGCACGGCCCTGAGTGCTGGGGAGAGCACTGGCAGGAGGAGCACGGCCCTGAGTGCTGGGGAGAGCACTGGCAGGAGGAGCACGGCCCGAGTGCTGGGGAGAGCACTGGGAGGAGGAGCACGGCCCTGAGTGCTGGGGAGAGCACTGGGAGGAGGAGCACGGCCCTGAGTGCTGGGGAGAGCACTGGGAGGAGGAGCACGGCCCGAGTGCTGGGGAGAGCACTGGAGGAGGAGCACGGCCCCGAGTGCTGGGGAGAGCACTGGGAGGAGGAGCACGGCCCCGAGTGCTGGGGAGAGCACTGGCAGGAGGAGCACGGCCCCGAGTGCTGGGGAGAGCACTGGCAGGAGGAGCACGGCCCCGAGTGCTGGGGAGAGCACTGGCAGGAGGAGCACGGCCCCGAGTGCTGGGGAGAGCACTGGCAGGAGGAGCACGGCCCCGAGTGCTGGGGAGAGCACTGGCAGGAGGAGCACGGCCCCGAGTGCTGGGGAGAGCACTGGCAGGAGGAGCACGGCCCCGAGTGCTGGGGAGAGCACTGGCAGGAGGAGCACGGCCCCGAGTGCTGGGGAGAGCACTGGCAGGAGGAGCACGGCCCCGAGTGCTGGGGAGAGCACTGGCAGGAGGAGCACGGCCCCGAGTGCTGGGGAGAGCACTGGCAGGAGGAGCACGGCCCCGAGTGCTGGGGAGAGCACTGGCAGGAGGAGCACGGCCCCGAGTGCTGGGGAGAGCACTGGCAGGAGGAGCACGGCCCCGAGTGCTGGGGAGAGCACTGGCAGGAGGAGCACGGCCCCGAGTGCTGGGGAGAGCACTGGCAGGAGGAGCACGGCCCCGAGTGCTGGGGAGAGCACTGGCAGGAGGAGCACGGCCCCGAGTGCTGGGGAGAGCACTGGCAGGAGGAGCACGGCCCCGAGTGCTGGGGAGAGCACTGGCAGGAGGAGCACGGCCCCGAGTGCTGGGGAGAGCACTGGCAGGAGGAGCACGGCCCCGAGTGCTGGGGAGAGCACTGGCAGGAGGAGCACGGCCCCGAGTGCTGGGGAGAGCACTGGCAGGAGGAGCACGGCCCCGAGTGCTGGGGAGAGCACTGGCAGGAGGAGCACGGCCCCGAGTGCTGGGGAGAGCACTGGCAGGAGGAGCACGGCCCCGAGTGCTGGGGAGAGCACTGGCAGGAGGAGCACGGCCCCGAGTGCTGGGGAGAGCACTGGCAGGAGGAGCACGGCCCCGAGTGCTGGGGAGAGCACTGGCAGGAGGAGCACGGCCCCGAGTGCTGGGGAGAGCACTGGCAGGAGGAGCACGGCCCCGAGTGCTGGGGAGAGCACTGGCAGGAGGAGCACGGCCCCGAGTGCTGGGGAGAGCACTGGCAGGAGGAGCACGGCCCCGAGTGCTGGGGAGAGCACTGGCAGGAGGAGCACGGCCCCGAGTGCTGGGGAGAGCACTGGCAGGAGGAGCACGGCCCCGAGTGCTGGGGAGAGCACTGGCAGGAGGAGCACGGCCCCGAGTGCTGGGGAGAGCACTGGCAGGAGGAGCACGGCCCCGAGTGCCTGGGCTCGGGCAGAAAGTGGAGGGGACGGCTGCTTTAGATGCTGCTTTTTCCTGAATGGTAGAAGCTAGAA
Organism: Bufo gargarizans; assembly: GCF_014858855.1. Taxonomy (NCBI): domain Eukaryota; kingdom Metazoa; phylum Chordata; class Amphibia; order Anura; family Bufonidae; genus Bufo; species Bufo gargarizans. The sequence continues at coordinate 429,321,129 of NC_058083.1, read as the reverse complement.
ACATGCAACTGGTCTTGTTTGAAAGCTGAAATTCCAGGCTTTCATAAACAACCAAAATGCTTTTATTTTCCGCTGTATTCACTGCATCCCGATTTCTTTCAGTGCTATCTTCCCCTGTATTGAACTGATTGCTGTCATTCTGATATAGCTTGTAATTTCAGCTTTCAGCCAATACAAAGCCCATAACTCTAGCTGGTACCAAACTAGAGATATGAGCAGCTAAAGCAGCCCCCCCCCCCTTCCTGTCGGTGTGGAGGAGAATGAGGGAGCAGCTGCAGAGCTGACAGGTGACTATTAAGAGGCTAAAACAAATGCTGGTTAGCTGTCTGTGAGAGGATGCACACTGCTCTGGGGTAGTGGGGGAGGTTATCTGCATTCTGATTGGTCTTGCTAGTTCATGTGAGGAGAGCAAGGGGTTATGGGAAGTGAGGGAAATACAGGATGGCCTCAAGGACAGGGCAAAGATCACCACAGGAAGTGCAGCAGAGGCCATCTTAGGAAGATGCTGAAATAATGGCACAGAGAAATAGGGTTGCTAAGGGCTGAATACCGACATCAGAAAGGTAAAATTAACTGGAAAAAAAAAACTTTGTGAATATCTTCCCTTCAGCATCACATATGTTAGGAATTTCATTTTTGATTACACTTTAACCGCTTCAACCCCGCTAGCTGAAACCCCCTTAATGACCAGGCCACTTTTTACACTTCTGCACTACACTACTTTCACCGTTTATCGCTTGGTCATGCAACTTACCACCCAAATGAATTTGACCTCCTTTTCTTCTCACTAATAGAGCTTTCATTTGGTGGTATTTCATTGCTGCTGACATTTTTACTTTTTTTGTTATTAATCGAAATGTAACTATTTCTTTGCAAAAAATTTTCTTACAAAAAATATGAGACTTTGTAAGAAAAAATAAATAAATAAAAAAATCATCATTTTCCGCTAACTTGTGACAGAAAATAAAAAATTCTAGGAACTCGCCATGCCCCTCACGGAATACCTTGGGGTGTCTTCTTTCCAAAATGGGGTCACTTGTGGGGTAGTTATACTGCCCTGGCATTCTAGGGGCCCTAATGTGTGGTAAGTAGTTTGAAATCAAAATGTGTAAAAAATGACCTGTGAAATCCTAAAGGTGCTCTTTGAAATGTGTGCCCCTTTGCCCACCTAGGCGGCAATAAAGTGTCACACATCTGGTATCGCCGTACTCAGGAGAAGTTGGGGAATGTGTTTTGGGGTGTCATTTTACATATACCCATGCTGGGTGAGAGAAATATCTTGGCAAAAGACAACATTTCCCATTTTTTTTATACAAAGTTGGCATTTGACCAAGATATTTATCTCACCCAGCATGGGTATATGTAAAATGACACCCCAAAACACATTGCCCAACTTCTCCTATGTACGGCGATACCAGATGTGACCCTTTTTTGCAGCCTAGATGCGCAAAGCGGCCCAAATTCCTTTTAGGAGGGCATTTTTAGACATTTGGATCCCAGACTTCTTCTCACGCTTTCGGGCCCCTAAAAAGCCAGGGCAGTATAAATACCCCACATGTGACCCCATTTTGGAAAGAAGACACCCCAAGGTATTCAATGAGGGGCATGGCGAGTTCATAGAATTTTTATTTTTTTTGGCACAAGTTAGCGGAAATTGATTTTTTTTTTTTTTTTTTCTCACAGTCTCCCTTTCCGCTAATATGGGACAAAAATTTCAATCTTTCATGGACTCAATATGCCCCTCACGGAATACCTTGGGGTGTCTTCTTTCCGAAATGGGGTCACATGTGGGGTATTTATACTGCCCTGGCATTTTAGGGGCCCTAAAGCGTGAGAAGAAGTCTGGAATATAAATGTCTAAAAAAATTTACGCATTTGGATTCCGTGAGGGGTATGGTGAGTTCATGTGAGATTTTATTTTTTGACACAAGTTAGTGGAATATGAGACTTAGTAAGAAAAAAAAAATTCCGCTAACTTGGGCCCCAAAAAATGTCTGAATGGAGCCTTACAGGGGGGTGATCAATGACAGGGGGGTGATCAGGAAGTCTATATGCGTGATCACCTCCTTGTCATTGATCACCCCCCTGTAAGGCTCCATTCAGACGTCCGTATGCTTTTGCGGATCCGATCCGTGGATCCGTAAAAATCATACGGACGTCTGAACGGAGCCTGACAGGGGGGTGATCAATGACAGGGGGGTGATCAATGACGGGGGGGTGATCAATGACAGGGGGGGTGATCAATGACGGGGGGGTGATCAATGACGGGGGGGTGATCAATGACGGGGGGGTGATCAATGACGGGGGGTGATCAATGACGGGGGGTGATCAGGGAGTCTATATGGGGTGATCATGGGTGATCAGGGGTTCATAAGGGGTTAATAAGTGACAGGGGGGGGTGTAGTGTAGTGTTTTGTGGTACTTTACACAGCTACCTGTGTCCTCTGGTGGTCGATCCAAACAAAAGGGACCACCAGAGGACCAGGTAGCAGGTATATTAGACACTGTTATCAAAACAGCGTCTAATATACCTGTTAGGGGTTAAAAAAATCACATCTCCAGCCTGCCAGCGAGCGATCGCCGCTGGCAGGCTGGAGATCCACTCGCTTACCTTCCGTTCCTGTGAGCGCGCGCGCCTTCACAGGAAATCTCGGCCCTCGCGAGATGACGCGTATATGCGTCACTCTGCGCAGGGCTGCCGCCTCCGGACCGCACATCTGCGTTAGGCGGTCCGGAGGCGGTTAAACAATTTATTTTTGTCTGAGGCATCCATTTAACAGGTATCACATATATATTTAAAACAGGGGACTAAAACCTGATGTGCACAAAGCCTATCTGTGACAGTGAGCAGTTTATACTCTCTCATTGGAAAGTGGTGATAACATGAAAAAAAGTTCTTGTACCCACCCCACTGTGGTCACTGAAGGCTGGACAGTAGTAGAGATGACAGGAACAAGCCATGATCTTTCTTCCTGCTGTCGCTTACTGCTCCCTGCAGGGTTACTATCGGATCTCTGCCAAACAGGACCTTTACTTTGAGGCATCATGCACAGCGGGTCTGCAATATGTGGGCACCGGCCGTGTGCTCACAGCATCACAGATGCGGACCCACTCACTTGAATGGGTACACAATCCGGAGGGGCAGTGCCGTGCGGAACAGTGTGCTTCTGTGTGGTTCCTCTACGTGACTCTGCACTGCAAAAAAATAGAACTTGATTTTTTTGGTTCAGACGGATCACGGACCCATTCAGTTTGAATGGGTCTGGATCCGTCCCGGCAACCGCATGCAAATTGCTGTCCCCAAAGCAGGGAATGGCCGAGCAATGGCCGTGTGCATGAGGCCTAAAGGGGTTATCCGTGAAATAATATTGATGACCCATCCACAGGATAGGTCATCAGTATCACATCAGCGGGGGTCCGAATTTCTACACCCCTGCCGATCAGCTGGTTTGGGAATCTGTGGCGCTCACCGGAGCTTTAGTGGGCATGGTGGCCTCCCGGGTGCTTTGTTTTGCAGCTCTGCCCAATTGACTTGAATGGGACTGAGTTGCAACTAGGCCGTGTGACCAATGTACGGTGACGCCACATGGCCTAAGACGAGGCCCCTGTGCTCAGTGAGCACCTGGCATCTTCTAACAGCTGATCAGCGGGGATCCCAGGTGTCAGACCCCCGCCAATCTGATATTGATGACCTATCACTAGAATAGGTCATCAGTTATTCCCGGATAACCCCTTTTATTTAGCATACTACAAAGGTGTAAAGGTGTATGTTTTACTCATGCATCAGTACTTCTTCACATTAGATCTTTTTTTTTTTTTTTTCTAATATGCTGTTTTTAAGTCTATATTTTTCCATCTTAGGTTGAACTATCAATGGAAGATATAGAAACCATCCTGAACACATTAATTTATGACGGGAAAGTAGAGATGACCATAATTGCTGCTAAAGAGGGGACAGTGGGCAGTGTAGATGGACAGATGAAGCTATATAGGGCGGTGAACCCAATCATACAGCCAGCAGGCTTAGTGCGTACTCCCTGCGGTCTGTGCCCGGTAAGTGGACATTATGTGAATGATGTGTGTGTATATATATATATTTACCTGATGTCAGTTAGAATGAGAGCAAAAGCTGGATCACAGGTAGTAGAGAGGAAACTTGCCAGCCAGTGGACACTTCTGTCAAAACCTGGCACTTCAGTTGCACTTTAGAAATTAAAGGGGTTGTCCCATAAAAAAATATTCAACAGTTTTAAAACAAGCACCTGGATCAGAATTATTTTGTAATTGCATGTAATAAAAATTTTGCGTAGCCACTGTGTTATTCAATAAAATATATCCATATAGCGCCACCTGCTGTTTTTTTTTTTTTCTTATTTCTTTGACCTGGTCACTGAGATGGCTGCACATGCTAAGTGTTATCCTTCAACTGCCTCCTGAGCTGTGATAGGGAGAGCATAGACATGCCTCCTGAGCTGTGATGGGGAGAGCATAGACATGCCTCCTGAGCTGTGATGGGGAGAGCATAGACATGCCTCCTGAGCTGTGATGGGGAGAGCATAGACATGCCTCCTGAGCTGTGATGGGGAGAGCATAGACATGCCTCCTGAGCTGTGATGGGGAGAGCATAGACATGCCTCCTGAGCTGTGATGGGGAGAGCATAGACATGCCCCCTGAGCTGTGATGGGGAGAGCATAGACATGCCCCCTGAGCTGTGATGGGGAGAGCATAGACATGCCCCCTGAGCTGTGATGGGGAGAGCATAGACATGCCCCCTGAGCTGTGATGGGGAGAGCATAGACATGCCCCCTGAGCTGTGATGGGGAGAGCATAGACATGCCCCCTGAGCTGTGATGGGGAGAGCATAGACATGCCCCCTGAGCTGTGATGGGGAGAGCATAGACATGCCCCCTGAGCTGTGATGGGGAGAGCATAGACATGCCCCCTGAGCTGTGATGGGGAGAGCATAGACATGCCCCCTGAGCTGTGATGGGGAGAGCATAGACATGCCCCCTGAGCTGTGATGGGGAGAGCATAGACATGCCCCCTGAGCTGTGATGGGGAGAGCATAGACATGCCCCCTGAGCTGTGATGGGGAGAGCATAGACATGCCCCCTGAGCTGTGATGGGGAGAGCATAGACATGCCCCCTGAGCTGTGATGGGGAGAGCATAGACATGCCCCCTGAGCTGTGATGGGGAGAGCATAGACATGCCCCCTGAGCTGTGATGGGGAGAGCATAGACATGCCCCCTGAGCTGTGATGGGGAGAGCATAGACATGCCCCCTGAGCTGTGATGGGGAGAGCATAGACATGCCCCCTGAGCTGTGATGGGGAGAGCATAGACATGCCCCCTGAGCTGTGATGGGGAGAGCATAGACATGCCCCCTGAGCTGTGATGGGGAGAGCATAGACATGCCCCCTGAGCTGTGATGGGGACAGCATAGACATGCCCCCTGAGCTGTGATGGGGACAGCATAGACATGCCCCCTGAGCTGTGATGGGGACAGCATAGACATGCCCCCTGAGCTGTGATGGGGACAGCATAGACATGCCCCCTGAGCTGTGATGGGGACAGCATAGACATGCCCCCTGATCTGCCCCCCCCCCTCCCCCCAGCCTCTGATCTGCCTGCCCCCTCTGGTAACGCAACCCCCCCCCAGTATTAATCATTGGTGGCAGTGGCCACAGGGTCCCCCTCCTCCCCCCCATCATTGGTGGCAGTGTCAGTTCCGATCGGAGCCCCAGCAGTGTAATGCTGGGGCTCCGATCGGTTACCATGGCAGCCAGGAGTCACGCTACTGAAGCCCTGGCTGCCATGGTATGTTAGTGAGCAGAGAGCAGCGCATTATACTCACGTGCGCTGTGGCCGCCGGTCGCTCCTTCTTCTGTCTGTGCGGCGGATTGCTAATGCTTTCAGCATTAGCAATGCGCCGCACAGACCTATGAGAAGGAGCGACCACTGGCCACAGCGCACGTGAGTATAATGCGCTGCTTCAGTAGCGTCCTGGCTGCCATGGTAACCGATCGGAGCCCCAGCATTACACTGCTGGGGCTCCGATCGGAACTGACACTGCCACCAATGATGGGGGGGAGGAGGGGGACCCTGTGGGATATGGCCGGCACATTCATTGGTGGCGCAGTGGCCACAGTTCCTCCTCCTCCCTCCTCCGCCTCCGCCTCCCGCCTTGCTTCACGAAGTCTGCTGAGACTTCGCGGAATAACTTCTTAAATTAATTTCTACTGTAAAAAAACATTTCCCAAACTCTGGTTCTGTTCCAAGTGGTACCTTGGTTTTTTACAGTACAAATGAATTTATTGCACAAAGTCTCGCGAGACTTTGCGAAGCAATAACTTTGTCTCATCGGAGCCAATACATTGTAATACTGTACGGAGCTCCTGCTCCCTACAGTATTAGAACAAAGTTTTATGGAAATCGACTTCAGATGTTTCATTTGCAGTCGATTTGCTCATCCCTAATTATGATGCTTTGTTTATTATCCACATGTGACATCACATTTCTCGCTCATATCATTGGGGGACACAGGACCCTGGGTATAGCTTGCTGCTGCCACTAGGAGACACTAGGCTGAAAGCTGTTAGTTCCTCCCCTGCAGGCTATACCCCCTCCAGCCTGGAGAGAGCATATCAGTTTTTAGCTTAGTGTGGTAGGAGGCAGACCTCCCTGCTTTGCAGGGTGGCGCTTTTTAATAAAAAAAAAAATTTCTTATAGGTTTACTGAATGGGGCACAGATTTCTGTCTCCCTGGGAGGCTGGCCGGTGTCACTGATTTCACCGCCCTGCCTCCCCCAAGAAGACAAAACGGACCAGGGCAACCTCGCTCCCCTGCTTCCCGCCAGCAAGAGGGCCACCTAATCTCCAGCCCTTCTCTGCCGGACCCCTGCTGCCTGGTGCCAGCGGTCGTGTGGTGGCCCTGCTGGTTCCGATTTGCAAGGGCGAAGAGCACTGATGAAGCCAGGTGAGTATATCTCTCCCTCTCTCCCTTCCTATTATAGGGGGTAGCGTCTGGCCAGCAACTTCTTCCTACCGAGCGCCGGGACATCAGGGGTTAAGTCCACCTCAGGCAGCATTTTTACATAGACGCAATCGAATGGCCGTGTCTGGATGGGGGAGAGCCTCCTCCCATATCCCCCCTCCACCAGAGAGGGTAGCGATATTCGGTACCCTTCCAGTACGGGTACAGATCACTCAGCGGCACCCGTTACAGAAGGGCACATATCGTCGCAGGCGCTACCATCTTCTGCATTGCAGCCACGTTATGGGGGGTTAAATAGATTCGGCCACCATCATCTTTTTACTCGGCCGCTATTTATGGCGGCCGCATGCGCCGCCCGACGAAGACCGGAACGCAGTGGGGTGTGGCTTATTCAATTTTATTCAAATCACCCACTTCGCCTTCATTCACAAGTGTCGGAGGAGGTGGGGCCTATTTTCCTGCCTCAGCACAGCTTCCTCTTCCTTGCGACAATCGCTACAGGGCGAGACACAGGACTGGGGACAGCCATATTCTTGTAGGAGATCGCTACCCCCTCCAGCATAGAGACAGGCCACAATGTCTGACCCAGCCAATGCTCCCCCTCAGGCTTCCTGCAGGACCACCTACTATGCCTGCACTTTATGCTCAGTAAAATTCCCTCGTGGCCAGTCACTATCACTATGCTCTGCACGTCATGCGCCTGCACAGAGCCATCCCCCTATTCTTCAGCAGCCCACAGAAGCACAAGACCATCCTGGCTATGGGGAACCCGACTGGGCAAGGTCCCTGTCCCGGGCAGTGGAAGAACTCTCTAAAATCTCCCTTTCCATTCCTTTCCTTACTGGGTCGTTTGGTTGAGAAACCGCCACCAGTGCAGTCCACACCGTCGCAGGGCGTACAAACCAGAGGCAGACCTCTGACGCCTCTGCATCCCCCCTACCTCCTGGCTCCCATTCGCAGACGTCCTCCCTCTTAGGTGACGCAATGTCAGAGGGTGAGATTATTGGGGATTTGGATGCAGAAATAGACCCGGAGCATTCTTCTCAGATTGCGTCCATGGTTGATAACCTGATATCAGCTATTCGTGACACTATCCAGGTTCAGAAGGAACTTCCCTCCACTAGCCACCAGGGGGTGTCATTTCTCAATTCGAGACAGACACCCAAGTCTTTCCCTTTACACAACGACTTTTCCGTCGTTATCACGAAAGCTTGGGAACAACCAGGTTTACGCTTCATTGTTCCGAAGCGACTGGACCTACTCTTCCCCTTTCCAGGCGATTATGTTAAAAAATGGACCTCTCCACCGAAAGTGGATCCACCGGTCGCCCGCCTGGCTAAGAACACGACCATTCCAGTAGTGGATGGCTCTTCTCTCCAGTACCCAGTAGACCGTCGCATAGAATCACTCTCCAAGTCGATCTTTGCAGCCAGTGGTTCGGCATTACGTCCGATCTTCGCCTCTGCATGGGTAGCCAAGGCGGTCTCGGAATGGGCCCTCCGTTTGAATTAAGACCTAGTGTCCGACTTTCCCTCCGCGGACCCTCAGTCCTTAGCACTCCAGATTTCTCAGGCAGGGAAATATCTCTGCAAAGCATCTCTAGACGTGGGGACGATGGTCGCTCGTTCCTCGGCTGTCGCTGTATCTATCCGCCGAGAGTTATGGCTTAAGGTCTGGAAGGCAGACCCATCCTCTAAGCGCACACTTTTGAGACTTCACTTTGCAGGGTCGTGACTCTTTGGGACCCGACTGGGCGAGATTATTTTTTGGAGGCAACGGGTGGGAAAAGCACCCATCTGCCCCAACCTAAGGTGAAACGTCCTTTTCATTCTAGAGCTTCCTCCTCCCGTTACCAGTCCTTTCGCCGCTTCTCGGGCACCCGTCCAGCCCCAACCTCAACGGCGGGACCGTCCACTCAAGAACGACGGAAGGGACCGGCCTTTGAGCCCCAGCAGGCCTGGCATCCATGTGCTCAGCAACCTCATTCCGCCCCAGGAAAACAGCCTTTAGCATGAAGGTGCGTCCCTACCCTCACGGGTGGGGGGGACGTCTCCTCCTTTTTCAGGAAATTTGGCGATCCCATGTTTCGGACGCATCGACGCTCAAGGTAGTTTCCTCGGGCTACAAAATAGAGTTCGTCTCTCCCGCCAAACCATTTTTTCCTCTCGCAGCCTCCCAGGGATCCTGTTCGAGCCGTGGCATTCTTTCATGCAGTTCAATCCCTTCTCTCACGGGGGGGGTGATAGCACCGGTACCCTTAGAGGAACGGTTTACGGGTTTTTATTCCAACCTGTTTGTGGTCCCCGGTACTGGACCTCCAAGTTATTGAACAGATTCCTCCAGATTCAGAGAATCAGGATGGTGTCCCTCCGTTCCGTGGTTGCTTCATTGGTAAAAGGTATTTTATGCCAACCATAGACATTCAGGATGCCTATCTCCACGTTCCCATTGCAACTGTTCACCAACGTTTTCTTCGGTTCGCCATTCATTCGACCCATTACCAATTTGTCGCCCTACCAATCAGTCTGGCGACTGCTCCACGAGTATTCACAAAGGTACTAGCACCCCTTCTGGGCCTACTGCGATCCAGAGGCATTACTCTACTACCGTATCTAGACGACATCTGCACTGGGCTTCTTCCCTTCAAATGTCTATACACATTAGAGAAGTGAAGTCTGCATAACGAGAGATACATATTATACCTCTGCTGCGGCTTCGCTATCCCTTTCTGGATACAGATCTGCTTTTAAGACATGCATATCTGCCTTGTCGGTATACTCGTACCGTATACTGATAATAGCCGTAGCAATGTCTCTATGATAATCTCAAACCTATAAGAACCAGTAGAATGATCTTCATTAGATACTGGTCACTTTGAGCAGTATTGAATGGGATCCATGCTGACAGTGATGGGGGATGGGTGGCCACCTGGCTGGTCAGACAATGAACATGACTCATCCTTCCTTATACAGGGGTGGGATGTGTGCATTGTCTGTCCAGCCACATTGATGCTCTTCCCTGTCCTTTGACATGTCATCACTTCCTGTATGTCATCACTTCCTGTATCCTTGTCTTGGGCCAGCCCCTTTTACACCTTTTGTGAGTAAATAAAAGAAACAGACTGGGCAGGGAGGAGGGGCAGTTGCTCAGCAGAACTTAACATGAAAACACCTTTGGCGGACTGCGGTTGAGATTTTTACCCTTTCTTACACAAAGACATTGGAGAGCGGATTACAACTATTAATATTTCTACAACATATCAAACTTGGAAGTCCTTCCTACATTTCTGCAAACAATGCAGTCTTTCTCCCAGGAAGTTTTCCCTGCCTACTGTACTGGCCTTTCTTCAATCTGGATTAGAACTAGGACTGGCTCTTAGTTCTCTGAAGGGACAGGTCTCAGCCCTTTCCATTTTTTTCCAGCGTACACTGGCAGTCTTGCGTCCGGTTAAAACCTTTATGCAGGGGGTGGCTCACACCACGCCTCCCTATCTACCGCCCTTACACTCTTGGGACCTGAACCTAGTTATGGTTTAACTCCAGGCCACACCTTTCGAACCTCCCTGAGAGAGGTCTCTCTCCGGTTACTTTCCTGGAAAGTGGCGTTTTTAGTGGCTATTACGTCTATTCGTCGGTTGTCAGAACTGGCAGCTCTTTCCTGCAGGGAGCCCTTATTAGTGTTCCACCAAGATAAGGTAGTGCTCCGCCCAGTGCCGTCCTTTTTACCAAAGGTTGTTTCTGTATTTCACGTTAACGATGACATTGTTCTGCCCTCTTTTTGCCCTGAGCCTTCTCATTCACAGGAGGTTTCCCTCCACCGTCTGGACGTGGTACGGGCCTTGAAAATCTACCTGTCAGTGGTGGCCTCCTTTAGGCGCACTGACGCTCTGTTCGTAATCTTGGAAGGGCCTTGTAAAGGTTTTAGCGGCTTCCAATGGGACTATTGCTCGGTGGATTAGGTCGGCCATTGCCGAGGCCTATCGTTCTAAGGGCAAGGCTCCTCCTCCCGGAATTACGGCGCACTCTACCAGAGCGGTCGGGGCTTCTTGGGCGCACCTCCACCACGCTTCTGCATCTCAATTGTGTAAGGCAGCAACTTGGTCATCCTAGCACACCTTCACAAAAGTTTGTAGAGTGCATTCTTTAGCCTCGGCAGATGCTGCTATCAGCCGCAGAGTCTTACAGGCCGCAGTGTAGTGACTTCCATGAGGGAGTACGTTTTTGACAGTTGTTGTTTCCCGCCCTGGGGATTGCTTTAGGACGTCCCACGGTCCTGTGTCCCCCAATGATATGAGCGAGAAAACAAGATTTTTGTGAACTCTCCTGTAAAATCTCTCTTTCGCATTATTCATTGGGGGACACAGCACCCAACTAATGTTTCTTTATACGGCAAGTGGGGTCCTGATTTGCCAGTTGGGACCTGGTTTTGGTTCGGTCTTATGGCAGTGTGCAGTTCTAGTTGTTTTTTTCAGTTAATTCTGCTTCTACTGCTGGAGCACAAACTGATATGCTCTCTCCAGGCTGGAGGAGATATAATAGTAACAGTCCAGCTCACCTGCATCAGTAGTTTGGAAGGTGCACGGATGGGAAGAGACCCAGACTCGTATACTTGAAAGGAAAAAAATCCAGCACCTCGATTTTTCGTGCTTAACGATGTGCTCATGATTAAGAACCATCTGGTTTGAAACGCGTAGACCGTATTGGGGCTTACACTTTGAGGATTTTTCACCGCTGTATATTTGGTTTTGTGGAGGAGATATAGCCTGCAGGGGAGGAGCTAACAGCTTTCCGCCTAGTGTCGCCTCCTAGTGGCAGCAGCAAGCTATACCCATGTTCCTGTGTCCCCCAATGAATAAAGCGAGAAAGAGATTTTACAGGTGATTTCCAAAAAATCTCGTTTTTACAATAACCCTTTCCTGTGACATCACTGTTTTTTATTATCCATGTGTTTATTATTAATCGCCTATTATGACATCACTCAGTTTGTCATCCCTGCACTGTGACATCAAAATGACTATTATTCCTGTGCTGTCAATGGGGCAGATTTACTAATCTTGTGGATGGCGTGAAATTAGATAGGCTGTCTAGACATGTACTAGATTTATCACAGAGAGTCAGACTGGAGGATAATTTTTCTGAGTATACCAGCTATTGGTTGGCATAGCTTGACAGAATTTTACACCAGCATTGTGCCACATTTTAGGGCACAATGTTGCATTTTAGGGTCCATTCACGCGTCCGTAGCGTGTTATGCGGATCCGCAAAACACGGACACCGGCATGCGGACCGCACATCTCCGGCACTAATAGAACATGTCCTATTCTTGTCAGCAATTGCGGACAAGAATAGGACATGTTCTATTTTTTGGGGAAACGGAATTGCGGACCCGGAAGTGCGGGTCCGCAATTCCGTATCCGGGCAGCACATCGTGCGACCCCATAGGAAATGCGGAACAAAATTGCGGACGTGTGAATGGGGCCTTAGACTGCACTTCCTTTGTCATGAGGGCACGGCCCTTTCCCATGAATTCACACCCCCTTTTTGGACTAAGCACAGATCACTTAGACACACCGTATTTTGGTATAATTTACACCAAAATCAAGGTGCACTCACATTAGTAAATGTGGATCACTGTTTAATATTTCTGTACTGGGACATCATTGTATTATCCCTGCGCTGTGGTGTCACAATGATTATTATCCTTATTGTAACATGTAATTGTGTGCACTATCCATCTTCTGTGATAACTACTGCTTATTATTCCTGCGCAGTTTCAGGGGCATAAGTATATTCGGTACAGAGGTGACAGTCATTGTGAGGATTGTCTGAGGTGGCCAACAATTCCTCAATTACATAACGAAATACCATTACTATATGTTGTATGTACTGTGTATCTGCGGGCTATGTTACAGTTTCTCCATCAGAACCCGAGAGCCTCATGTTATGTTTCCTGTCTAGAAATGAGCAGGTTTTGTGCCTGGTTTTTTGAGTTTGCAAATTTAAAGGTCTTTTCTGTAATTTTGAAATAGATCCCCCGGGATCCCCCACCAATCATCTGTATGAAGAGGCCGCGGCCCTTTAGTGATCGCCACAGCCTCTTCCTAGGCCAGTGATGTCACATTCATCGGTCACGTGGTCTAGGCAAGTCAATGGGGCTGAGCTCTGATGCCAAACACGGACACTATCCAATGGATGGCGCTGCACTTGGTAAGCTGCTAGAAGGCCTCCTCAAACAGCTGATCTGATCAGCGGGGGTCCCAGGTGTCACACCCCTGTCAGTCTGATATTGGTGACCTATCTTGAGGATAGGTTGCCAATTTCGAAAAACCATTTAATAGAATAAAAGGTAAATAGATTATCCCATTATATTCTATGGAGTAGTCAATCACTTACCTCCAGTTGTCACCCAGCTTTCCTGGAAACCGACATAATAAATGGATAAAAAAAATTAGGTCACTCAACTGTTCAGCGTTTTAGTTAAGAACTTAAACACTTTCTCTTATTTTGTCGTCCTAGGTATTTCATGATTGTCATGAAGGTGGTGAAATCTCTCCCTCTAACTGCATATACATGACAGAGTGGCTGGAATATTAATGAAGTCTGCTTATGAAAGTATAGCGGTATATTGCAGGATGGTCGTCATGGATGGAACATTAGACTGGACAGACTGTGCTAAATATATTTATTTTAAGATTTTATTATATTTGGTATTTGATGAAGAAGGTCTTGGCAGAGGAGCAACAAGGTTTTATTTAAATCATTCCATTCCTTATTTATAACTTGTCAGAATGTTATGATGTGAAGAATAATGCAAAATAATTCCTTAAATCTTATTTGCAAAGCAGATGCCTCATTGCTTGTTAGATAAGTGTTAATAAATTTACCTTATATGTTCACTCTCGCTCAGCCCCAAGTCCCCTAATTTAGGAAACTGATGATGTTGGTAAGTCCTATTTAAAGGAGTTATCCCATGACTAATGTAAAAAATGAGACACCACACAATACATGATAATCTCTTTCTAACAAAGCTAGAACCAGCCCTGTACCTCGCATGGATCCGGAAATCTCCCCATTCATTGCTCTGCTAGATTTATATCAAGCTGGCGGCTCAAAGGGAGTGTCTTTTCTGCTGCAGCTAAGGGGGCGTGTCTCAGCTCTCCCTATCACAGCTCAGTAGCCAGTTGAAGGATGAAACTGAGCATGTGCGGCCATCTGTGAGCTGGATGTAGAAATAAAAAAAAATACTATACAGATACATACAAGTATTCATACCCAAGTGCTGGTTTGAAAAGTGTAAAATATTTTTCGTGGGACAACCCCTTTAATGTTTTAAAATTTACAGCTCACCACGTTCTGTCAGTATGATGTTCCTTGTCATTGAAGTGAAATAGCTGTGACGTCAATGGCAAGAAGGCCGCGGCTCTACTGCGAGTGCCGCTGCCTTCTAAAACAGCTGATCAGCAGGGGTCCTGGGTGTCGGACCCTGGCCAATCAGATGCTGAAGATCATCATCAGTAATAAAAAGGTACAGAACCCCTTTAAATGGTGTCATTAGAAAGTACAACTTGCCTTGCAAAATATAAGTCCTCCCTGGAAAGGCAGGGAGTGAAAAAAAAAAACCTCCGGGTGGATGTCATTTAAACTAGATGTGAGGTCAGGATAGATCGGGAGATGATGTGTATTCTCCAAAGGTAAAAATTGGATCATTTCACTTTTGAGTAAAGCTTATAAGTTGCTGTGATTTTATCCTAATGTTAAAAAAATCCTGTTAATTTATATTCAGTCATTGTCATAGGGGGCATTAATGTCCCTGTGATTTGGCTTCCCTATAATAACACAGACCAGCAGGCGCTCCACACTGGAAGTACTGTCATCAGAACCAGGGAAGTTATTGTAAATCCCTTTAGGACCACTGCCATACATGTAAAGGGAAAGTCAGATTGTTTAACCACAGCTTCCCTGCTTCTGCTGTTTTAAACAGCAGATATCTGAAGCTAATGTCTGTGATTGGTGATAACACTGATCATAGACATTTTATTTCTCAGATTCTGTGGTTAATTGTGACCACGGCATCTGAGGCAGCTTTTCCCAGGAGCACTGTGTTCTCAGGGCCCAAATACAGTGATCGGGGTAGCCGTTCATTCTCTGTGTAAGTCTTGAGCATTAGGAAGCTAAGGGTTCCACAGCAATACATTCCTATGGAGGCCTGTCTGTTATAGGGCTCCAGAGGAACTTATTGAATCTCCTATAAACTGAAATGGTAAATCATTGCAGTCTATGGGAGACATGATCTAATGATTGCACATTCAAGTCCGCTAGGGGGACTTTTATAAGAAATAACAAGTAAAAAAAAAAAATTTTAATCATTCTCCTTTCCCCCACAAAAAATAATTTGATCACTTAATAAAAAGTGATCAAAAAGGCATACACACTCCAAAATGGTGTCAATAAAAACTACAGATCACCCCACAAAAAATGTATTTATTTTTTCTAGCGTTTTTATTTTTACCTATTAAAACACAAGAAAAACTATATAAATGTTGTAATTGTACAGACCCAGGGAATAAAGGTAACTGCTCAGTTTTTTTTTTAGTTTTTTTATTCGTTTTATTGAACAGGTCTATAGTACCGAATTATACAGAACAACTACATACCAAAATTCTGAAAAACAAGTACAGCACTGTGTCTTTACAATCTTAATCAGGAAGAGCATGACATTTGGTGTACATAGAGAAGATCAAATATGAATGACTTATACATATAAGTAAAGCAGCAGTGAATCTATGGGCTGAATACAAAGTTTGTGAAGAGGAGCACCACAGTCCCCAGACCTTTAGAAACTTAGGGAAACACCTTTGATTTTTGAAAACTATATTTTCATACGGTATTACCGTATTCACCAATACCCTCCACTGGTTCCCGGTGGGAGTTCTATCTCCCATCCACCTAATAGCTATGGCTTTTCGTGCCAAAAATAAAACTTCCCTCAAAAATATTCTGGTATAATGTGTATAAATAGCCTCATCCATGATACCAAATAAGCACATTATAGGATCCATAGTGCTGGGAAGAGTCAGTAAATTAGACAAGAAATCTGTAATTTCCTTCCGGAATGCTTGTATATATGTGCAGTCCCATATAAGATGCCAAAAGTTAGCCCCTTCTGCAGCGCACCTGTGGCATCTTGAATGTGATAGCCCGTCCATCTTATACAATCTCGAGGGTGTTAAATAACATTGGTGTATAACGCATAACTGTATGAACTTGTTATTAATAGCAGGAGAAACCAAGGATGGTGACTCCAAGACATCATCTATGTCTTCATATTTAAGTTCTGGTATTATGGTTTTCCATTTAGAAATGGCTAGTAGTGGGGTAGATTGTATCTTGGTGCTCAGTAAATGGGTATATAATGCTGATATGAATCCACGGGGACCTTGTGAGCGAATCACTCCAATCATTGGATATATCAATTCGGGTGGCACTGAAGTGAGAATGCAAAGCATGTCTTAATTGTAAAAACCTGTAAAATGCTGTTCTAGGTAGGTTGTATCTATTACTTAAAGCATCAAAAGTGTTAAAAACTTTATTACTATACACATCTCCCAAAGTTCGTATGCCATATTCCTTCCAGAATTGATTCCCAGGAAGAGAAACCAGAGAGGAGCATAGGATTGTCCCATAGTTGTGTCTCAGCCATACAACCCCTATATGCATGTATCCTCTTGTAGGCTTCCCAAACCTGTATAGCTAATCTGTGTATTGGTAACAGTATTCGTGAGAATAACTGAGGTTTCTCCAGTACAGGCCATAAAGATTTAAGGTTCAGATATGCGGCCAAGTGAGCCTCCGAGTTGGCTAGTTGTTCTGTGCAGGACACCCAGGTCCTCAGGTGCTGCAGTTGACCTGCCAGATAGTACGAGTAAAAATCAGGCAAAGACATTCCTCCCTCCCCCCTAGGACGACACAGGTTGGGTATGGATAATTTGGGTCCATTAGTGCCCCAGATGAATGGAGACATTATTGAAGTAAGATGCTGAAAAATTGCTTTGGGGACTATATATGGGGCATATTCTAACACACATAGAAACTTAGTATAATTAACTTGATTAAATTAATTTTGACCTGATAGTGGTAAGCCATTCCACACCCGAAATTTATCTCTGCTGTAATCTAGAAGAGGTTGTATGTTGGGAGAATGGAAGGCATCCATAGTAATAAATATGCCCAAGTATTTAAATTTAGTAACCATAGGTAATTCTCTGGGGAAACATATCTCTTCTGAAGTATAAAATGGGAACAGAGCAGATTTGGTCCAATTAATCCGTAACCCTGAAAAATAGCTAAAAGCGTCAATTAGAGAGATGGCACGAGTAAGGGTACCCTCCACCTCTGTCATAAAGAGCACCATATCATCTGCATAAAGTCCCACCCTGTCCTCCCTATCTCCCACCTGCACTCCTCGATATTGTGAATCGCCTCTAATCCGCACGGCTAGGGGTTCTATTGCCAGGGTGAATAGTAAAGGGGATAGTGGGCACCCCTGCCTAGTCCCCCGACCCAGATGGAAGAACGCCGAGCACATACCATTTACCAGAACATTGACCTTTGGTTGTTGGTATAATATTGAGATCCATTTAATGAAGTTGGGTTCAAAACCAAAGCATTGAAGAGTGGCTAGCAGGTACGGCCATTCCACTGAATCAAAAGCCTTAGCAGTGTCTAGGACGCCAGTGCCTATTTCTGCTTCTGCCTAGGACCTATCTGGGTTATCGCCTGTACTGTTCTGATGTTATCTGTTGTGGTTCTGCCAGGCAAGAATCCCGACTGATCGGGATGGATAATACCATTAATAACACCTGTCAAGCGCATAGCCAGTATCTTGGCCAATATTTTATAATCAAGGTTCAATAAAGATATAGGTCTATACGATCCAGATTCCGTTGGATCCTTGCCTGGTTTAAGAAGCACCACAATAGTAGCTTCATATAATGACTGTGGTAAACTCCCTTTTACAAAGGAGTCCTTATACATTTGAATCAGAGGGGGAGACAAAATATCTGCATATTTGGCATATACTTCTAGTGGCAATCCATCTGGGCTAGGGGACTTCCTCCTCGCTAAGGAGGCGATGGCATCCGTAATTTCTTGTGGCTTCTAACAACTCTACTGCCTCACTTGACAATTTGGGAAATTCCACTTCCTGGAGAGTCTGAGGCTGGGTTCAGACCTGAGCGTTTTACAGCGCGTTCCTACGCGCTGTAAAACGCTCAACAGGCAAGAACCAATGATTCCCTATGGGAATGGTTCTCACCTGAGCGTTTTACAGCGCGTACGATCGTGCAGTAAAATGCCCGACGCCCCAAGAAGTACAGGAGCTTCTTTGGGGTGTCTTGTCGCGTGTTCCCGCACATAGACTTCAGCGGGAATGCGCGACAATGGGCGTTCGCTTGTCTCTGTATGCGCGATTGCAAGCGCCCGTACAATCGCGCATACAGAGCCTGATTCTGTCTTACTATATGTGCTAATAATTTGCCAGATTGTTTAAAGGGTTCCTATCACCTCGTTTTGACATAATTAGCTATCAGACACTAGCGATCCGCTAGTGTCTGCTTTACCAAACAATGCTATTATAACACCTTTGTGTGCAGCTGTTTGCCTAAAAAACGAACTTTTATTGATATGCTAATGAGCCTCTAGGTGCTATGGGGGCGTATTTTCAGCACCTAGAGGCTCTGTCTACTCATACAAAATGCCGCCCAGCGCGTCCCTCCAGCCCGCCCATCTTCTCTGGAATGCGATCCTCCCTCTGAGCCAGCGGACGAATTCTCGCATCTGCGCCGTGCGCGTCTGTATTCGGCGCAGGCGCAGTGAATGTTTGACCGCTCCCTGCAGAGACATCTCCACTGCAGGGAGCGTTCAGACAGTCACTGCGCCGAATACAGACGCGCACGGTGCAGGCGCGAGAATTCGTCTGCTGGCTCAGAGGGAGAATCGCATTCCAGAGGAGATGGGCGGGCTGGAGGGATGCGCTGGGCGGCATTTTGTGTGAGTAGACAGAGCCTCTAGGTGCTGAAAAGACGCCCCCAGAGCACCTAGAGGCTCATTAGCATATCAATAAAAGTTCGTTTTTTAGGCAAACGGCTGCAGACAAATGTATTATAATAGCATTGTTTGGTAGAGCAGACACTAGCGGATCGCTAGTGTCTGATAGCTAATTATGTCAAAACGAGGCGATAGGAACCCTTTAATAAAAAAAACATTTTACATTTAGCTTTTTCGCTCAATAAGGTGAGGTATTGACGTCCTTTTAATAGCCATTCTTCCCTGTTATGGTCTGTGGGGTCTGCCACATCTACCTCCTCCAATCTGGAGCATTCAGTTGCCAACTCCTGTTCCTGTCTAGCTGTAGCTCGTTTGATAAAAGAGATGGATGATTTCAGGCATCCCCTCAAGTACGCTTTCAAGGTTTCCCATACTAGTAATGCATCTTCATGAACTGTATGGTCTGAGATAAACACAGATAACTGATCAGAAATACGAAACTTGCCAGACTTTGTGGCCACCTGCCTCCTTGGGTGCTGTGGATAGGGTCCCCACCCGTAATAATAGAATGCAAAAATCACAGCAGGTAAGTTGTTTTTCTTTTTTACATGAATTAATTTTATTTCTTAGGAAAAAGCAGCAATGTATATGCACAAACGTTTTCGGCCTTATTGGGCCTTCGTCAGGCACTAGAAAAGTAATTTTGGCAAAAATCAGTCCATATGTACATGATGGTCAGTTTACATGTTATATATTTAACACAAAGTACATCCGTTACAACAAAATCGCCATCTTTGTCTTTGTAGTAGAAAACAATATACACTGGTAAGTCTACTATGACATTCATATCTGTTGAATAGGTTATAAGGAAACTGTCCACCATAAGTCTTTTTAACTTTCTCAAATGACCTGATAACAGCTCAATTTACAGAATAATTGCATCCTATGATGACAGGGTATGTGAAACGTTCTTATATTGCATTACGTTTCTAAAAATAGGGCCAGAAAGAGTAACTGATATCTATGATGACTGTAGTATTCTATTGTATAGTCTTACCTATGCCGCGAGAGGTGAGAGGATGAGAATATATAAAGAGATGGAGCGCTCCGGCCGCCACACAGTACATCGGTCTCTGTGAGTCTGATGTCCCAGTCCCGCTTTTTAGCATGTTCGCGGCATCGGGAGGGCGGCCGTCTGAGGGAGGAAGTGCGGCCGGCGTGCGTTCCATGTTAGTGGAAACGGGTGGTGGAACGCATGATGCGTTCCAACTGACAGGAAGTATAGACTATGTGCGCTCCAAAGAGAGGTGAAGCGCACTGGACAGAAGCTAGTACAGAAAAACTATTATCTATAAGGAAAGTATGAAATTTTGAAAAAGGATACCTCCTGCGGCATGGTCCTAAGGGATCTATCTAGGATACCTGTGGGAATGGTGAAAAGCATAGAGATTAGTATTTGAAGAAATAAACGATGGATAGACTATGGCCATATGTAAATTCTGACAATATGGTAATCGCTTATGCTGTGGAAATACACACTTTACAATAATATTAGTTGTAACCATCAAATCATAGTTATCTCAACTGTAATAATTGTAAACTCATGATATGTCTTGAACCGTCACAAGCAGGTGAGAAGTCACATAAACGCACAAAGTTCATATTCTCTATTCAGTCCTTTGGGAGACAAGGTTTGTAGAGTATGAATCCAGAATGCCTCCGTGTTTCAGCATCCCGGATCTGTCTCCCCCTCTTCTCGGGGGTAACACATGTTCAATGATTTGAAATTTCAATTGTGAAATGTTATGATGGGCTTGATCAAAATGATGTGGGAGTGGTAGTAGCAGATTCTGACGGCGTATTGTGGACTTATGTTGACATATTCTGTCTCTGATTGTTTGTGTGGTTTCGCCTACATACATTAGGCCGCAGGGACATTTAATGGTGTACACTACATAATCTGTCTCACAAGTAAAATAGCCTTGAATTTTATATGGTTTGCCTCTGTGTGGGAAAATCCTTAATGTTTTTTAGGTCGACGATTGCACGGGAGAATGGGGTTTCCTGAATTCCTCAATTTCCGGAAAGGCCTTTCGTAAGAGGGGCCAATGGGACTTAATTATATTGATCACTTTTTGTGCATTGGGATGGAATTTATGAACAAAGGCAAGACGTTTGTCATTTGTAATATGCCTGGTTTACTCCCTTATCAGGAATACGATCAGCTGGTGAAAATAAAGTCAGCCAAAAAGGATGTATTCTCATAGAATATCCTAACCCTTTATCCTTGGAAATCAAAGTCAATTTCACGGGGGAATGATCAGAGACTCCTCTAGCTCCACATTCCACAGTGTAATCCAAAGAGCACATAGCAGAATTGCCAAAGGTATAATCAATACGCAACAGGGCATTGTAACTAGCAGACTGGCATGAATAGGTTCTATCCTCAGGATATTTAAGGCGCTACATATCCTCTTCCAACAGCCCGGCTAATGGCGATTTAGCATCTCTCGGCCTCTGTGGCATCCCCCTGAGAAGAACCTGTCCAAGCTGTTGCATAATGTCATATTACAACCCCCCATGAACAACACCCTTGCTTATGGATAAGACGCAGCAAAACTCATTGCCTGGTGTAATACTTGCAAGGAGGAAGGTGGGGGTATATATACACCCATAATCACATATAGAACATAATTGACGTATGTGGCTACAAAGATGAACCGTCTGTTGGGATCAATTTGCAATTTCTCAACCTCCCATCGTAAGGATTTATTTACCAGCACAGAAACACCCTGGGATAAATTAGTATGACATGAGTGCTGTTCCCATTGAACCCAGTTCTTATGTGCCCGTTTAGTAATGGCTGGAGTTAAGTGTGTCTCTTGAAGGCACAAAATATGGGGATTGAATTGTCTGACTCTTGAAAAAAAACATAGTGCGTTTCCTAGCCCCCTAATATTCCAGGACATTATACGTATATCCGTCATATCAGATTATCATAATAATCATTATACCCCTTCTCCATACTCTGTGATCCAGCTTCCAAGATCCTATCAATAAGTAATACATATACCATCGTTGATCTAACTCCTACAAAGAATAATGCTGTACATTATAGAAGAACCGGCTAGTAAACATAAACATACCACAAGGTATCTATGGATTGAGGTGTAAACTCATTGACCCAACCCAGATATCCTGGTAATTAGGTTAAAACTATCAAAATTTCCGTGGCAATAATCACACGGGGTGTGCTAGTGGCAGTGTTTGCCCGTTGCACTAGAATACACTGAACTACAGCATTGTAAACATGAGCCACAACTATAATGCTCATTAATACTCGCAAATATATGGAATTATATGAATGATAGACAGGAGATACTCTCAGAGGAGAAAGTCCCTTATAACTGCTATACTATATACCGAGTTTTCCATAGACAGAGCAAGGAGAAGCTCATTTGTTTCTTGGTCTCGCCTATATCCCATGAGTCTCGGGTTCACCTGAGAAATTTCAACCAGTGAGGATAGAGATAGAGAAGAGGTCGGCATGTATAAAGAGAGACAAAGAAATAAAAATATAAAGGGAAGGAGCAAAGAGGATGGAAGAAGGAAGAGTATATAGATGACTCCGCTCCTGAGAAGACTTGAAGTCCATTGGCGGTAAGTTTAGTTCAAAAGAGGTGGCTCATCTCTGTGCTCTTGCTGGTCTAGCTTTGCCGTCCAGCCAATTAGAGACTTCCATCGGCGTGTTAAAGAATCTGCTGGTTTCCCCGTCTGCGACCCGCAGTCTGGCCGGATATACCATCGAGTACGGTGGATTCAGATCTTTAAGCCTTCTTTTGACCGCAGGAAAGGTTGCCCTGCATTTTTGGAGATCTGCTGAAAAATCTGGAAATAGCATGATATTTGCATTTTCAAAACGCTGTTCTGGTTTGCGTCGGGCAAGTTGAAGGATATGATCTCTATCTGCAGAGTTGAGTAGCCTGGCTAATAGAGGCCTCGGAGGTGCCCCCGGTGGTAAAGGCTTTGCTGGCACACGGCGAGCCCTCTCGAAGGTGGAAGAAAAAATGGCGTCAGGAAACGTAGACCGTAGCCATGTGGTCACAAAGACACTTGTATTAGTGCCCTCCGCTTTCTCTGGTAGCCCTATAATGCGCAGATTATTGCGACGTGTGCGATTCACGTAACAGTCGCATTTCTGTTGCCAGAATTCCACCCTCTTCTCCAACTCCGCTATTTGTGCGGGTATAGGGGCCGTGTGGTCTTCCACAGCAGAGATTCGATTTTCAGTCTCTCTGATTCGTTCCCTCATGTTTTGCATGTCATGCCTCAGCAGACCAATATCTACTTTCACCTCCTCCAGCTTCCCAGATAGAGAAGAACGGCAGCTGGCTATGGCTTGTAAAAGCTGCTCGGTTACTTGTTTCAAAGAAGGCTCAGACTCCTGGGCAGGGTCTTCGCTGGAGGCAAGTGAGTCTCTTGATGTCTCCCCCCCCCCCCCCAACAGCTCAGTTTTACTGCATAGGAAACAGTTTAAATGAAACCCATAAAACTATTGCGGAATTGAACTTTTTTCAATTCCACCCCATTCAGGTTTTTTTTCTGGCTTCCCACTACATCGAATGCAATATCAAATGTTGCCATTAGAAAAGTACAAGTTGTCCTGCAAAAAAACAAACCCTCATACAGTTATGTGCAGAGAAAAAAAAAAAGTTATGGTGCAGGGAAGAAAGGGAGTGAAAAGCAAAAACGCCCAGTCCTGCGGGGAATTAAAGAGAACCTGTCAGCAGCTTTTAAGGTAATCTTTTACCAGTTTTATGCTACCCTATCTGAGGGCTGCATAAACTAGTGACAGATACCCTGATTATTGGCCCAGTTGATGAGCCCACTCTGTATTTTACCTCTTGGTGTCACAATGGCCTCCATTAAATTCAGGGAATGCAGGTGAGCCCACAGCATGTATGTAGAACCTGCATTCCCTGAATTTAAATAGAGCCCAGTATGGCACCAACGGAGGTAATATTTAGTGTAGGTTCCTGTCCTAAAGAGATCACCTTGTCGTTGGCGGATAGGCATAAATTATTTTGTACAGAAATCTCACATTTATAACGTAGCATTAGTACATTTTCTATAGTAAGTATGGCTCTATTTGTTTGCAGAGTGCTGTTGCACAGTTTTTTTTTTTTTTTTTTTTTTTTTTTGCTGCTATGATAGAAGTGCCTTTGCAGTTGCAGACAAGAATAGGAGACGTTCTATCTGTTTTGCGGGGCCACTGAACGGAAGTGGACAGCACACTGTGTGGGAGCCGAATCTTTTGCGGCCCCCGTTTGAAATGGATGTGTCTACATCAGTTCTCCAAAACTGTGGAACGGATGCAGACACAAATATACGGTTGTCTAAATGAGCCCTAAGGCTGAGTTCACACTGCATATTTAACGTTTACTTAAGATGTTTACAATTGTTTGCCATTCAGCTGCATCAGGGTAATACAGAAGTGATCGGTTATTAAAGTGCAAATACCTTTTAAATAGCAGACAACATATTTTGCTAGAGATGGTAAGAGCCTCCACAGCCTACAATGAACTTCCCACACATTGCACAGGCTACAATAATAGATGTAAAGGTGTGAAAAACAGAACAACAGTACCTCACTTTATGAATTTTTTTAATTCTTTTAGGTTACATAACAGATGAGAATACAACAAATAGGGTAGATATCTAGAGAAAAAGCTCTCACTCAAGACATTTTAGGCCTCATGCACACTGTGTGGATTATGCAAGGATTTTACTGTGAAAAAGCTGCAGCCTAAGGGTCCATTCACACGTCCGTAAAATGTGTCTGCACCCGTTCCGCAATTATCCGGAACGGGTGCGGACCCATTCATTATCTATGGAGTGGAAGTGGACAGGACACAGCGTGCTGTCCGCATCCGCATTTCCGGAGCACTTCCCGTCCACGCCTCCGGAAAAAAATTGCGGACAAGAATAGGCAGTTCTATGAGGGTGCTGGCGGGGTGTACTGCAGATCCGCAATACACTACGGACGTGTGAACGGACCCTAATACGGTACCAGCAATGGTGGGGGGGTGTTCTCTGGGAATGATTTAAAATGACCACCAGCAACCTGTCGTAGAATGCGAGGACTGATTGCCTACACTTGCAGAGCTGCCTAGGGAAGGTGAGGGCGCAGGGCACTTGCATATACTACAGATTGGTGAGCGTTTCTGTCGGGCTGCTCAGCCATGATGGTATCATTACTCTCTGTAAAGCAGTGTAGTGAGGCCCCACAACCGTAGGCGGGTCTGCAAGTGGAGGAAATCGTTCCTGCTCACATTCTAGGACAACTTGCTGGCTGCCATTTTAAAATCACACCTTTTCCAAGTCTCATGTACACTGTGGGGGATTACTGTGAAAATGGACCTGTAGTGTGGACTACAGAATTCACACTTTGCTATGCATAGGGTAAGATCTGGGGCTCAACTGTGATAAAATCATGAAGGAACATGTGGATTTGGGGACTGAAATACAGCAAAATCTGCATAAACTACATGGCCGTGTGCATGTATCCTTACACTATAGGCGGTAACCAGATGCTTCGTACAAAATTGTGTTTATACAGGAGTGGGAATAAGTTTCTTCACGGCCTCCAGAAGGTCATTAAACTCCGTATTCTGGAAGTGTCCACGGTCTGTGTACTTATGCAACTCCGCGTTCAAATTATCAGCAACCGCCTGCTGCTCACTCCATGGAAGGAACGGATCATCTGTGGAACCAAACTGAATGATGTGACGACAGTTGGATTTTATCTTTTCCCATTGCCAAGGACGACTGAAATAACCTAAGAGGAAATAGTTATTGTGTGCAGTTAACATAATTAGAATTTAGACCAATTAATTTAGGGAATGCCCTCAGAGGGCAGATTTGTTGCAGAAATGTCTACGACTTGAAGCCCACACATAATGATATTCATAGGTATGGAATAGATTTTACAGAAATTTCTCTGAGAAATCTGCACATTAGATTATTACAGTTTTGGAGAAAGGTGGATTTTATTATGTCAAAGGGATTCTGTCACCAGGATTCACCCTATAGAGATATTTATATGTGCCCATCAGTCTCCTTGTTTTGTATTAAATGATCCCACTCTTACTGCTTTGTGTGTCTTTAATTCTTCCAAAAAGCGATTTTATCGATATGTAAATTACCTTGCTAAGGAGCCCAAGGGGTTGTCCCATGATCCGTTGGAGCCCAGCCGCGCCCATCGTTCCGGAGCCCAGTGCCTCCTACCAGTTAATTTATTCACTGTACTTGCCCTGACATCATTCCTTCCAAGCGCCGTAATCTCGCGCAGGTGCAGTGTAGACAGTAGTCTGCACCCGTGCGGACTACTGGCACAGGCTTCGTCGATCCAATGCGTTCATCACATGGTCCATCACCATGGTGATGGATCATGTGAGGAGCGTAGTGACGTCATCAAAGGACCTATTGCTCACAGATAAAGACAGAAGAGATGCCGGCTGGGCGAACAAGTGGATTAAGGTGAGTTAAAAAAAAGTTTTTTTATTTTTTTAACCCCTCCAGCCCTATTGTACTAAGCATTCTGTATTCAGAATGCTATTATTTTCCCTTATAACCATGTTATAAGGGGAAATAATAATGATCGGGTCCCCATTCCGATCGTCACCTAGCAACTGTGCGTGAAAATCACACCACATCCGCACTGGCTTGCGGATGCTTGCGATTTTCACGCAACTCCATTCATTTCTATGGGGCCTGCGTTACGTGAAAAACGTACAAAGAGGAGCATGCTGCGATTTTCACGCAACACACAAGTGATGCGTGAAAATCACCGCTGGTGTGCACAGCCCCATAGAAATGAATGGGTCAGGATTCAGTGCGGGTGCAATGCGTTCAACTCACGCATCGCATCTGCGCGGAATACTCGCCTGTGTGAAAGGGGCCTAACAGCAGAGTTCAGGACAGGAAACCACACTCCCACACAGAGTGTTTCTTGAGTTCACTCATCTAAAAAAGGCCTAAGGCCGAATGCACACGGCCGTGTTCCGCAGCCGAGAGCGGTCCGTGGTATGCCGGGCTGGTTACCTGTTCAGAGCAGGAGCGCACGGCGTCATTGGTTGCTATGACACCGTGCGCTTCATGCCGCCACTGCACTACAGTAATACTCTCATATAGTGTATTACTGTAGTGCAGCGGCGACATGAAGCGCACTGCGTCATAGCAACCAGTGACGCCGGGCGCTCCTGCTCTGAACAGGTAACCAGCCCAGCATACCACGGACCGCTCTCGGCTGCGGAACACGGCCGTGTGCATTCGGCCTAAGGGTCCATAAAGTGAACTTGCTTATTTTAACACCATGTCTTTTCTAGGTCCAATCTGCTGTAATTAATTTAGTGGTCAGAACTCCACTTGTGATACAGCACTCCAAATTTAAATTAAGTAAAATAATAAAATGGATCTTCCCAGGGGCGTACATAGAGCCCCACAACACCACTACTTTCTCAGTACACATGCATCAAGTTCACCCAGGCAATGGGCAATACAAACCCAACGTCTCCGTTATCTGATTTATGATTTTTTATTATTATTCAGAAGAAATCTGAAATAAAAAGTCACCCTCTACGTCAGAAAGGGTGCATCAAAAATAGTGTTCTTTCTGAACTCTATTTTTCAATACACTGATAAATCTCCTACTTCACATATTACAAAGCTTTCTGCCTACAGCCACCACTAGGGAGCGCTGGGTGCATACGAGCTTATACTCTAAAGCACGGGTGTCAAACACAAGGCCCGCCAGACCTCGTCATGTGGCCCGCGTAGCCGCCGCCGGCCTTCACCTTTTATTATCACTTCCTGCAGGCGGCCCCTGCAGGAAGTGATAATAAATCGCATAAGGAGCGCTGTGTATTACCGGTACTTACAACTACAAGCGCTCGCAGGGAGGAAGGAGGAGGCAGGCTGGGAGGATGGGCGCTGGCAGTGTGAGTCATACGTCACGCGCCTGCGCCGCCCACTTTATGAATGAAGCAGGCGGCGTGGTCGCATGACGTATGACTCACGCTGCCAGCGCCTGTCCTCCCGGCCTGCCTCCTCTCGGCGAGCGCTTGTAGTTGTAAGTACCGGTAATACACAGCTCTCCTTATGCGATTATATACATACGGTAACCATTAACTATTAGAGATACGATTATACAGTGAGCGGGGCCCGTGTAGTAGAATAGTCACTGCACGGGCCCCGCTGTCATTATAAAAGCAGATGCCGGCCCCTAGCCCGTGTATTGAGGGTCATTCACTACTACAGGGACACTTATGGAGGGGATCTGTGGATGACACATAGCATAAGATGCTATATATGTGTTATCCACAGATCCCCCCCATAACTGTCATACACAGATCCCCCATAAGAGCCACCCACAGATCCCCCATAAGTGTCACCCACAGATCCCCCATAAGTGTCACCCACAGATCCCCCATAACAGTGCGTCACCCACAGATCCCCCATAACAGTGCGTCACCCACAGATCCCCCATAACAGTGCGTCACCCACAGATCCCCCATAACAGTGCGTCACCCACAGATCCCCCATAACAGTGCCACCCACAGACCACAATTAGTTCAAAACCCACCAAAAGCACACCTTTTGGTTCAAAATATTTTTTTTCTTATTTTCCTCCTCAAAAACCTAGGTGCGTCTTATGGGCCGGTGCGTCTTATGTCAGTGTTATCCAACACATTCCAGAACATAGCATCATAAATCAGTATAATGCTATGTGACCCCAGTCAGCGCTTGCAGGTCAAGCTTTCAGAGCTAGTTATTACTTACATTATTACAAAAAACTGTAATAATTGAATGCAGTGACAATAATTTATGATAATAAAGAGTGGACACATAGTCCTACAGATACAACCGGCCCTTTGAGGGTGACCAAACTGCTGATGCGGCCCCCGATGAATTTGAGTTTGACACCCCTGCTCTAAAGTTTCTTTTTGCAATTAGCTCCCTCTAGTGGAGGCTGCAAGAAAAATGCAGCACTTTCACATCGGGAACAGAAGGAGTTCAGTCCTGGGCCCCATAGAAGTTCCACACGCTTCCTTCATTGAATCTTACTACATTAAATTAACATTCCTCCCTACCATCCCAGATCCAGCAGGGCAGACCTGAATTTTGGCCGCCGTCCCACAAACTCTGGATGGCTGCCATATGTCCCGATGTTAAATGTATCTGCTTCCTCAGGATGCAGGTCAGTTGAATACTATGGTGAAGAGGAGACTCATCCGCTTTCTGCTTTACCATTCCAGCAGTAGTTTGGCCAGGCAGGCTTTATGCACTGATGATGCTGCGCTTAACCGACAGCAGAGTCTAGAGTAGACCTGCTCTGCTTATCGTGGGAACAGTATTCAATTCAGAGGCACTAAAGGAGCATCACTCCGTACGGGGAGGATACTTAAGGGGACATCACTGTGTGGGGCGCAGGGGGAACGTTACTTACTGTGTTGGGGGCACTAAGGGGGCATTCTTAGTGTATGTTCAGACAATTTTGGCCACAACAAAATCTGTTGCAGAAACCACTGTGCCGCAGTTTGTACCTTGGGTTTTTATGTAGACCAGGGATGCTCAACCTGCAGCCCTCCAGTTGTTGCAAAACTACAACTCCCAGCATACCCAGACAGCCTACAGCAATCATCCTACAGTAGAACATGGTGGGAGTTGTAGTTTGACAACAGCTGAAGGGCCGCAAGTTGGGCATTCCTGATGTAGACCAACTCTAGGTTTTGCTCCATTGAATGGCGCTAAACCGCGAGCAGGCTCCCGCTGCAGCTTTGCAAGGAGTCCATGCGAAAACCGCACAAAAAATGCACCTGTGCATTATTGGCACAGTCTTGAAAATCGTGCAGCAAAAATCCTCTGCCGCATGAAATGGGAGGCAGTTTCAGCGCAGATTCTGCACCAAATCCGTGCTGAAGGCTGCACCCAAAATCCTCTGTCTGAACATACACTTACTGTATGGGAGCACAAGGAGGACTGGACGAGTGGCGTACATAGAGAAGTAAGGGCCCCATAGCAAGTATCAAACCAGGCCACCCACACAGGAAAGAAGGGTTTCCGCCTAAACCCTTTTCAATGACCCTTGGGCCATTTTGCCACTGCCTCATTTGCTAAAAGTTGTTCCTTTAGAGCAGGCATGCTCAACCTGTGGCCTTCCAGCTGTTGTAAAACTACAATTCCCATCATGCCCTGCTGTAAGCTGATAGCTGTAGGCTGTCCGGGCATGCTGGGAGTTGTAGTTTTGCAACAGCTGGAGGGCCGCAGGTTGAGCATCCCTGCTTTAGAGGGTAGAGTCCTGACCAAGTTTTCACCTCCAGTAGAAGAAGAGATAATCCCAACTAAGACTGGGTCCCCTCTTGCCCTGGGCCCCATAGCAGTTGCATGGTCTGCCGCTATGGTAGTTACATCCCTGGACTGGACATCTATGGAGAGGGATTGGGTGGGGTTACAGGCATGACTTAAGGTAAAAAAAATTGCCACTAGTATTGTACCTCTCTGCTTATTTTTTTCAATGTTGAGAGGTATACATTACTATATTGAATTTAGGAATAAAACTGGACGCTCCTATATACACCCTAGTAATGACTATAGGAGTGCTGAAGTGTTCCCAGTGTTCAGATCCATTCTTTTTAGGGGAGGAAAAGCAGTACTTGTATGGTAACCATATGGAGGTTTTACACAGATCTGTATATATATATATATATATATATGTATATATATATATATATATATATGCGCATGTGGTTCTTCAGTCTCCGATGATTTCTGTGGGGAAAAACTGCATCTATACGACATCCAGTCATCGAGCATCAGAACTGGACCAGCAATGGAAGTAGGCCTGGAGTGATGAATCATATTTTCTGTTATATAATGTGCACTGTCAAGAGATGACACCACCAGAAGATCAGGCAGTGTGATGCTCTGGGTTATGCTGGGAAACCTTGGGTCCTAGCATTCATGTGGCTATTACTTGGACATATATCACCTATAATCTTACAGACCAAGTACGCCCCTCCATGGCAGTAGTATGGTTTGAGGAAGAGTTCAAGGTGATGGACTCCAAATTCTCTAGATCTCAAACTGATCAAGCTTCTGTGGTATGTGTTGGAAAAACAAGTCAAATCCACCTCGCAGCTTATAGGCCTAAGGCTGGGTTCACACCTGAGCGTTTTACAGCGCGTTCCTACGCGCTGTAAAACGCTCAACAGGCAAGAACCAATGATTCCCTATGGGAATGGTCCTCACTTGGGCGTTTTACAGCGCGTACGATCGCGCTGTAAAACGCCCGACGCCCCAAGAAGTACATGAGCTTCTTTGGGGCGTCTTGTCGCGCGTTCCCGTACATAGACTTAGCGGGAACGCGCGACAATAGGCGTTCGCTTGTTCCGGAGCCGCGTATGTCAGACGCCTGTAGAATCGCGCATACAGAGCGCGACATCCCGAATGCTCAGGTGTGAACCCAGCGTCAAAGCTGCTAACATCTTCCTGCCAGATATCACTGGACACCTTCAGACGTCTTGTGGAGTCCATGCCTCAACTGGTTAGAGCTGTATTTGCAGCATAGAGGATCTAGACAACACAAGGCAGGTGGTGTAATGTTCTGGTTGATCTGTATTGACAGTTGTTAAGGCCTGAGACATAAGAATCGGTTTGCCATATTTGTAGCTTCACCAAGCCATAGAATACAATAGGAGATTCAACCCACCTATTTTTTTCTCTTGGTCCCCACTGATTCCTGAAACAAAGGCTAAGCCCCTCTCTCTCATACTTTGAGGGTGCTTTCCATACCTCAAAATCCTTAATGGGTAGAGATTTCCTGATTGATTTGGAGCTTTTTACCCTTCTAATTTTAGACTCTGTTTCCCCACCACCAACAATGTTATATTCTGACATGTCAGAACATACATTTAGGTGGCACATCCATTGAAAATGATGTAATTTAAAACATACCGCTTTCTCTCTCATTTTCATCTCCCAAGTCAGAGGTGTATGCTGACACAAGAATTATGGCAAACACTTGATGCGTTTCGGAAAACCTGCAGAACAGAATATAGAGTAAATGGTCATTTGGGAGATCTATCCAGCCTCGTGTTAGGCATCTAGCGAGAAACAGACAAGAGTGTTCATTTTGGCCACATGTTACTTAGCTAACCACATTTCATACAATAGATTAATTGTACTGCACATCTTCTTAGATCAAAAGAAGGATCGGAACATGGCACAAGGGAGAGGAGAAAGTGTCCATACCTCATGGCTGCAGCTGCTCCAGAACTGTGCCCAATGACTATAGTCTTGCTGTCACACTGCAGCTCTGATTCCATGAATGGCAGCCATATTGATTCTCTTGCGGTAACTACGGTACATTTCAAAAGTGACAGTCATATAACTTTTAGATTATTGCAGGGGTTTTGAGGGTTTAGCTAAAGCACATGTCCATTCTTTAAATGGTTGAGGATTTAAAATATTTCCTCTGTCAATAGGGTTTCCACCTCACCAACAAACCACCAACCCAGATAGTATTTATGGCAGGAGTCCAGTGTTGGTATTTTATTTTTACCGGCCCACTGAAGTTCCAGTCTTGATTTCAGTGGTGGACAGAGGTGACCATAGGCACCTTGACCAGAGTCAATATATGGCGTCAGTGCTTCTAGGAGACCCCTGCTTTCACTCCAGCCCATATATGACTGTGTCCATATATGGAGTCAGTGCTCTGAGGTGAATTGTATGGGAGCTACAGAGCCCACTCTTTTCTCTGACTCAAAACCTCAATAGTATTCCTCACAAGTATAATGTTTCCACATGTAACGACAGATACAGTGCCTTGCAAAAGTATTCAGACCCCCCCTTGACTTTTCTCGTGTTTTGGTGCCTCACAACCTGGAATTAACATGGATTGTTTGAGGATTTGCATCATTTAATTTACAGAACATGCCCACAACTTGAAAGATGTTTTTTTATTGTGAAGCAAACAACAAATAGGACAAAATAACAGAAAAAGTCAATGTGCATAATTATTCACCCCCCTAAAGTCAATACTTTGTAGAGCCACCTTTTGCGGAAATCACAGCTCCAAGTCGCTTTGGATAAGTCTCTATGAGCTTGCCACATCTTACCACTGGGATTTTTGCCAATTCCTCCTTGCAAAACTGTTCCAGCTCCTTCAAGTTGAATGGTTTGCGCTTGTGAACAGCAATCTTTAAGGCCTCTTTCACACGGGCGTCATGTTTTTGGCCCGGATAAGATGCGGGTGCATTGCGGGAAAATGCACGATTTTTCTGCGCGAGTGCAAAACATTGTAATGCGTTTTGCACACGCGTGAGAAAAAAATCACCATGTTTGGTACCCAAACCCGAACTTCTTCACCGAAGTTTGGGATCGGGGTTGTGCAGATTGTATTATTTTCCCTTATAACATGGTTATAAGGGAAAATAATAGCATTCTTAATACAGAATGCATAGTACAATAGGGCTGGAAGGGTTAAAAAACTAAAAATAAAAATGTAACTCACCTTAATCCACTTGTTCGCACAGCCGGCATCTCTTCTGTCTTCTTCTTTGAGGAATAGGACCTTTGATGACGTCCCTGCGCTCATCACATGGTCCATCACATGATCCATCACCATGGTGATGGATCATGTGATGGATCATGTGATGAGTGCAGTGACGTCACCACAGGTCTTTTTCCTGTGCACAGCAAAGATGAAGACAGAAGAGAAGCCGGGCTGCGCGAACAAGTGGATTAAGGTGAGTTAAAAAATTTTTTTACCCCTCCAGCCCTATTGTACTATGCATTCTGTATTAAGAATGCTATTATTTTTCCTTATAACCATGTTATAAGGGAAAATAATAATGATCGGGTCCCCATCCCGATCGTCTCCTAGCAACCGTGCGTGAAAATCGCACCGCATCTGCACTTGCTTGCGGATGCTTGCAATTTTCACGCAGCCCAATTCACTTCTATGGGGCCTGCGTTGCGTGAAAACCGCACAAAATAGAGCATGCTGCGATTTTCACGCAACGTACAAGTGATGCGTGAAAATCACTGCTCATGTGCACAGCCCTATAGAAATGAATGGGTCCGGATTGCAATGCGTGAGGTGAATGCATTGCACCCGTGCGGAAATCTCGCCCATGTGAAAGAGGCCTAAGTCTGACCACAGATTTTCTATTGGATTGAGATCTGGGCTTTGACTAGGCCATTCTAACACATTTACATATTTCCCCTTTAAACCACTCAAGTGTTGCTTTAGGCTCCATTCACACATCCGCAACGTGTTTTGCTGATCCACAGATCAGCAAAACACGGACAGCGGCAATGTGCGTTCCGCATTTTGCGGACCGCAAATTGCCGGCACTAATAGAATATGCCTGTTCTTGTCTGCAATTGCGGACAAGAATAGGACATGTTCTATTTTTTTCGGGAACTGAATGAATGGGTCCGCAATGCGGAACAAAATTGCGGACGTGTGAATGGGCCCTTAGCAGTGTGTTTGGGGTCATTGTCCTGCTGGAAGGTGAACCTCCGTCCTAGCCTCAAATCACGCACACAGTGGTACAGGTTTTGCTCAAGAATATCTCTGTATTTAGCACCATCCATCTTTCCTTCAATTCTGACCAGTTTCCCGGCTACTGAAAAACATCCCCACAGCATGATGCTGCCACCACCATGTTTTACTGTGGGGATGGTGTTCTTTGGGTGATGTGTTGGGTTTGCGCCAGACATGGCGTTTTCTTCAATGGCCGAAAAGTTTAATTTTAGTCTCATCAGACCAGAGCACCTTCCTCCATACATTTTGGGAGTCTCCCACATAGCTTTTCGCAAAATCACGACGTGCCTTTTTGTTTTTAGCTGAAAGTAATAGCTTTCTTCCCGCCACTCTGCCATAAAGCCCAACTCTATGGAGCTTACGGCTTATTGTCGTCCTGTGTACAGATACTCCAGTCTCTGCTGTGGAACTCTGCAGCTCATCCAGGGTTACCTTAGTGCTGCCTCTCTGATTAATGCCCTCCTTGCCCGGTCCATGAGTTTTGGTGGGCGGCCTTCTCTTGGCAGGTTTGCTGTTGTGGCATGTTCTTTCCATTTGGTTATGATAGATTTGATAGTGCTCCTGGGGATCATCAAAGATTTGGATATTTTTTTATAACCTAACCCTGACTTGTACTTCTCAACAACATTGTCCCTTACTTGTTTGGAGAGTTCCTTAGTCTTCATGGCACTGTTTGGTTAATGATGCCTCTTGCTTAGGTGTTGCAGCCTTTGGGGCCTTTCAAAAAAGGGGTGTATATGTAATGACAGATCATGTGACACTTAGATTGCGCACACAGGTGGACATCATTTCACTAATTATGTGACTTCTGAAGGTAATTGGTTGCACCAGAGCTTTTAATGGGCTTCCTAACAAAGGGGGTGAATACATACGCACATGGCAATTTTCTGTTTTCTATTTCTAAACAATAGTTTTATTTATATATTTTTCTCATTTCACTTCACCAACTAAGACTATTGTGTTCAGATTAAAGGGAACCTGTCACCTGGATTTTGGGTATAGAGCTGAGGACATGGGCTGCTAGATCGCCGCTAGCACATCCGCAATATCCAGTTTCCAGTCTGTGCTTTTATCGTGTCAAAAAAAGATTTTATAGATATGTAAATTAACCTTTGATATGTCCTGTCTCCTCCATGCTTAAGAGATGAGTCCAGCGTTCTTTGACTCTGAGCCAAGCCACGCTCACTGTGAAGGAGCCCAGCACTGCTCCACATCCTCCGAATCTCCTTGCTCCCCGACGTCACAAAGCTAGAGCGCCGTAATCTCGCGATGCGTGAGCAAGCGCATGTGCAGTTCATTCCCTGAGGCTGATGCAAGCACAGGGAAGGAACACTATGCCGACACTGCACATGCGCTAGCTCGCACATAGCGAGATCACGGCACTCTAGCTTTGTGATGTCAGGGAGCAAGGAGGAGATTCGGAGTATGCGGGGCGGTGCTGGGCTACTTCACAGTGGGCAAGGCTGGGCTCCGGAAACGTTAGTAGCCTCATTTACATATATATAAAATAGTTTTTTTGACACAATAAAAAGCACAGAGCGACTGGGTATTGCGGATATGCTAGCGGCGATGTAGCAGCCCATGTCCTCAGCTCAATACCTAAAATCCAGGTGACAGGTTCCCTTTAACAAAACATTGAAATTATGGCTGTAATGTAACAAAACACAAAAAAAGTCAAGCGGGTGAATACTTTTGCAAGGCACTGTATATATCTATATGTACCAGTACATTGAATGGTTGTTTGTTTTCTCTTGGTTTTTTTAGAGGATAAAAGCGGGAGTATAATGTTACTTTTTTTAGTAAATGAATGGTGCAAAATAAATTACAATAGCCACAAAACCATCCATTATGGGAGGAGAAAAGTTAAAATAATGTAAGTGTTGCCCCGTCAAATTACAAAAACAACCGCCACCTGATGGACTGCACTTACTATGATAGGATCTGGTTTCCATTAGAAAATCTGGCAATGGAAGCTACCGACTGATCCTCCAATACACATGTGACATCAGCCAAATCAACCCCCCATCATTCTGAGCATACTTGCTCTCCGATGTCACATAAGGGGGGTCTTTTTTTTTCCAGAAAAGGAGTGAGAAAACTACTGCTAGCCATCTGACCCCTCTGCTCCAAGTTAGGCCATTTACAGATGCCACAACCCAGACATTTACCAACGTCCGAAACCCACAGCGTCTGATTAGTCACACCAAACACACAGACACCAGTAAAGTTTCCATGTTCTCCTGTCCATACCTGATCTGTAGTGTAAAACATAGAGCACTTGTCTAGCGATACCCGTTACACACTGCAGTAATAGAGACTATTACTAGAGGGAAAGATTTCATAGATTTCTTGCAGATGGAGAAGGTTTTCGTCAGAACAGACATTTTCTCCCACTGAGTGTTGTATGATTAACCACGGCAAACTGGGCTCCTGCATAGAGCCGTACGGTTCAGGGGCAGCAGTGGAATAGATGGAGGGGATGGATTTTTTCTGGCTTTGTGTTTTTTTGCTTTTCCATAGAGCTCATTCACACACCTGTTCACACATGAGGCCAACGCAGCATTTTATATTAAAGGGGTTGTGCAGTGGCTTAATGTAGATGACCAATCCTCACAATAGGTCATCAATATCAGACCGGCGGGGGTCTGACTCCCGACAACACTGCCGATTAGCTGTTTGAAGGTGTAGCGAGCAACATGCCCTCTTCAATATTTACCTGCATTGTCTCCTTGAAGAATGTAATTATAACAGCTCTTCCCATTCAAATGAATGTATTGTAATTACACTGCACAGCTGCTGCAAAGGAAACGATGCGCAGGCAACCCCTTCAAACCGCTGATCAGCGGGAGCCAGATTCCCACTGATCTGATATTGATGACCTATTCCAAGGGATAGGTCATCAATATTAAGCCACTACACCACCCTTTTAAAAAAATACAAATAAAAAATTGTTTTATCTGGAAAAAAAAAAGGCGCAAAACTCAAAATATGATCATATTGATGTAACACCCCATGTTATGCCACTCCCCACCACCATGTTTTATTTTTGGGAAAGGTGGCAACCCTATCTGTTCTGTGCCTTTTATCACTGTTATTATTCAGTAAAATCACTGATTATTCACAGTTGTGTGAGCCTATTTATTCCCGTATTCCAGAATTCACTGTAAAACAATATGTAATGTACAAGTATGGGTGCATGAAATGTGGCGATATGTGACCTGCACCGGCTGCACACTGTAGTATAATATCACCACAGGATACAGTGAATTGTGCCAACAGGAACCTGGCAGCTAAACAAAACACACATTGGGGAGATTTAGCAAACTGGTGTAAACTAGAACTGTCTTAGTTGCCCATAACAACCAATCAGATCCCACCTTTTATTTTCCAAGGCAGCTGTGAAAAATGAAAGGTGGAATATGATTGGTTGCTATGGGCAACTAAGACAGTTCTATTTTACACCAGTTTGATAAATCTCCCCCATTGTCTTTGTAGAGAAGATTTTGGATTTGTTCAATGCTGACTATGAGAGAAAATGTTACCGTCTTAACTTCATCCAGAAGTACAGAGGACGTTCCCTTCTCCCTCTAACCATCACATGCAAAGATTCGGCAGTAGGGAAGAAAAAAGGACGCTGACCACCATCCTTTGGCGTCTTCTACCAATGTGATTATCATTGTGGATTATCGATTATTGTAGATTATATTTCAGCATGCAAGGTACAGTTTATGAATAACTTTTGGTGTCAGACTGCCATGCCTTGGGCCTTCAATCTGTACAGAACATGCATGAGAGTGTGCAAACAAGTCATAAAAGTCGTACATTATAATAGGGTTCTTGCTGCGCCTGCAACAAGTGATTGGCTCTAAATGAAGTTTATAGGACCTTTGGGCCTTCATCGTGCCAGAATGAGGATCCTCTAGTAATGCCATGGCCGTGGTCTCCTGAGATTCGCCAGGACATGTGGAAGTCTGTCAGGGGCTCCATAACAACATACTGCAGGCTGCCGTGTACTATTAGGCCTCTGCGCAATGTAGCAGTGGAATCGGCACCACAGAAAAGATTTCAGCATTTTTAATGCATTTCATTTTTTTCTATAGTTACAGATTTAACAGGACTACAAAACTGATAGTCTATCCTTAGAACAGTATTAGTCTACATGCACACAAACGTTGTTTGTTTCCGTGTCAGTTACGTTTTTTTTTTATGCGGATAGGATGCGAACCCATTCATTTCAATGAGTCCGCATCAGTATGTCCGTTCCGTAGCCCCGCAAAAAAAATAGAACATGTCCTATTCTTGTCCATTTTAGGCATTGTTATAATGGATCTGCAAAAAAAAAACAACAGATGGCATAATGATGTCATCCGCGTTTTTTTTTGCGGATCTGCAATTTGCGGACCGCAAAACACATACGGTTGTGTGCATGTAGCCTTAGATTGGTGGGTGTCTGACTATGTATGGTCTTACAACTAAAACCCATTCATGTTATGTGACCCCTTAAGACTGGTTTCACACGGGCGTTGCGGGAAAAGGTGCGGGTGCGTTGCGGGAACATGCGCGACTTTTCCGCGTGAGTGCAAAACATTGTAATGCGTTTTGCACTCGCGTGAGAAAAATCCCACATGTTTGGTACCCGAACCCGAACTTCTTCACAGATCGGTGTTCTGTAGATTGTATTATTTTCCCTTATAACATGGTTATAAGGGAAAATAATGGCATTCTGAATACAGAATGCATAGTAAAATAGCGCTGTAGGTGTTAAAAAAAATAATAAAAAATTTAACTCACCTTAATCCACTTGATCGCGCAGCCGGCATCTCCTTCTGTCTTCATCTTAGCTGTGTGGAGGAACAGGACCTGTGGTGACGTCACTCCGGTCATCACATGATCTTTTACCATGGTGATGGATCATGTGATGGACCATGTGATGACCGGAGTGCCGTCACCACAGGTCCTGTTACTGCACACAGCTAAGATGAAGACAGAAGGAGATGCCGGCTGCGCGATCAAGTGGATTAAGGTGAGTTAAATTATTTTTTAAACATTTTTTAACCCCTGCAGCACTATTTTACTATGCATTCTGTATTCAGAATGCTATTATTTTCCCTTATAGCCATGTTATAACGGAAAAAAATAATAATGATCGGGTCTCCATCCCGATCGTCTCCTAGCAACCGTGCGTGAAAATCACGCAACCCCATTTATTTCTATGGGGCCTGCGTTACGTGAAAAACACAGAATATAGAGCATGCTGCGATTTTCACGCAACGCACAAGTGATGCGTGAAAATCACTGCTCATGTGAACAGCCCCATAGAAATGAATGGGTCAGGATTCAGTGCAATGCATTCAATTCACGCATCGCATCTGCGCGGAATACTCGCCCGTGTGAAAGGGGCCTAAGTCTGGTCACACGCTTTAGATTGCCGTCAGCCCCATAACCATGCACACTCGGCTCACCCAGCCATTCGTGTGTTGTGAATGAGAGGAGAAAGTCGCTGTCAGACATCTCTATCAGTAGCTTATCTCCTCTGAGTGCAAAAGGATTGGTCATGTTGAAATTCAACAGCGCCATCCTTTTTAGTCTAGTCTTGGGTTTGAGATACATTGAAGGGTTTTTCAATCTAGGTCATCGTATCAGATTGGTGGGGTTCTGACATCCACCCCTCCACCAATCAGCTCTTTCCGGCAGTAGCCGGTACCGGAAACTATACAGTGGACGGAGGTGAATGCTGAGCTGCAGT
Organism: Bufo gargarizans; assembly: GCF_014858855.1. Lineage (NCBI taxonomy): Eukaryota > Metazoa > Chordata > Amphibia > Anura > Bufonidae > Bufo > Bufo gargarizans. The sequence continues at coordinate 429,280,735 of NC_058083.1, read as the reverse complement.
ACCCCGGCATAACTGCTTCTGTCTGCTGTTAGTTACTAGCACCAGTGGCTGCCCAAACAACTGACTGTGAGGGTGCGAGTCTTGGACCCTCGTATATCTAATATTCATGATCTAAGGCTAAGCCGAGGATCGGTCATCAATATCTAATCCCGGAAAACCCATGCATTAACAAGCACTGTATACATACTTACCTGGATCGGGCATGTTACGGAGCAGACACTTGAAATTTGGAATCTGCAAACAAACCCAAAGATTAAACTAATTTACTATTAAAATGACTGATTTTCTCCCTTTTTAAACACAGACGCATGCCTCCTGTACACATGAAATGAACTGCGGCCGACCATCTAACATGAATAGGTCTGTGTCGTCTCCCTTTGACTGCAGATGTTATTAGAAAGCAGCTTTCCCATCACCCTGGTTAAGGCCTCATGCACACGACCGTATGTATTTTGCGGTCCACAAAAAATGGATCCGCAAAGAATACGGACGACATCCGTGTGCATTCCGTATTTTCCTTAATGGAACAGCTGGCCCCTAATAGAACAGTCCTATCCTTGTCCGTAATGCGGACAATAATAGGACATGTTCTATTTTTTGGCGGAACGGAAATACGAACATACGGAAACGGAATGCACATGGAGTAACTTCCTTTTTTTTTTTGCGGACCCATTGAAATAAATGGTTCCGTACATGGTCCGCAAAAAAATTGGAACGGACACAGAATGAAAATATATGTTGGTGCGCATGAGGCCTAAGCATGGGGGAGGTCAGGAAGAATAGCTGTTGGTCTAAGGCCCCTTTCACACGAGCGAGATTTCCGTCCTGGTGCGATGCTAAAATGGGCCATGGTAAAACACAGACGTGATAATACACACATTAAAATGAATGGGGGCGTGTGCTGTCCGTGGAGAACACGTAAAGCGCACGTACGTTGCACACAGACGTGTGAATGAGGGTTTATCCTGAGGATAGGTCATCACACTGCAGAACCTCTTTAAAGGGTAATGGAGGGGGACACTACTTAGTATATTTGTGTCCTACAATTTTTCTTTTAAATGACACTTTTTAGGGTAGGGCTGTGCTGCAGGCTTGGAAATGTGCGTGGAAAATCCACAGAATTTACAGTAGCAGCAAAGTGGATGGCATTTTATCTATATAAGGCCTCATGCACATGACCGTTCCTTTTTTTTTTGCGGTCTGCAAACCGCGGATCCTCAAAAAAATTTGCGGAACGGAACAGGCGGCCCATTGTAGAAATGCCTATTCTTGTCTACAAAACGGACAAGAATATGACATGTTATATTTTTTGGGCGGGGCCACAGAACGGAGCAACGGAGGCGGACAGCACACGGAGTGCTGTCCGCGTCTTTTGCGGCCCCATTGAAGTCAATGGGTCCGCACCCAAGCCTCAAAAACTGCGGCTCGGATGCGGACCCGAACAACGGTCGTGTGCATGAGGCCTAAGTGCGTAAAATAAATATCTCCTCCACAAGCTAAACAAAGTTTCTGCAACAGAATCCGTACGTGATGACTTGCGGTGAGGACTTAAATCGGTAGCGTTTCGATATGTTGCGGATTTCTGACAAATCCGCAGCATTTCCGTGATTAATCCTGCACCATTCGGTGGGGCTGTACTCCGCTGTTTATTCCGCAGCACTGTACACCATTTGTATTCAAGCCGTCCATGGGGGGTAGGGGTGGTGGTGGCTGCTACAAATCTAATTATCCTATCACATACGGACTAGTTTCATAGAAAGCCAATTAACCTAAGCACGTTAGTGGCCTCCCATACAATCCTATTTATATAAGTGCATGCTTCACATATTCTCACCTTGTCAAGTCTCTTTTTAGTCCAACCATACCAGATACAAGACTCCACGTTCCCTCCCCCATTGCCGGGCACTATGACAGCTTTTACAGGGGAAACCCCTGCAGCAGCTGAGCCTTCGGACATTGCTGCACATCACAATGTGCAGGAAGTGCTGCGCCTGAGAGAACTGCATCGTGGGAATTGTAGTTTCTTACTACAGAGTACTGAAGGAAGCGCGTTATGCTTTGACTGGGCAGTAAACCTAATACCGTACATCACACAAAAACGCCACATCAACAAGAGCCTGCATACTCTAAAACCCACACCGATTTTTTTTCTGCACAGTGTGAATAAAACGTTATTCACTTGCATTGCTTGCTGCAAATTTTCAATTAGGCCCCTTGCAGACGAGCGTGAGCGGATTAGGTCCGGATGCGTTCAGTGAAAAATGCAGGATTTCGCAAGCAAGTCCAATAAGTTTAGTATGCAATCGCGTTCAGTTGTTCAGTTTTTATCGCGCGGGTGCAATGCGATTTAATGCGTTTTTCACGCGCGTGATAAAAAACTGAAGGTTTACAAACAACATCTCTTAGCAACCATCATTGAAAAACGCATCGCACTCGCTTGCGGATGCAATGCGTTTTTCACGCAGCTCCATTCACTTCTATGGGGCCAGGGCTGCGTGAAAAACGCTGAATATAGAACATGCTGCGATTTTCACGCAACGCAGAACTGATGCGTGAAAAACAACGCTCATGTACACAGACCCATTGAAATGAATGGGTCAGGATTCAGTGCGAATCTCAAATACACCACTGGTCTCAAGACCAAAAGAAATCCCTGTAGGGGTCTACTAATTTGAAAATTAAAACGTAAACTTTATTAGATCTTTTAAAAAGAGGGGGGTTATAGATGCCCCAATATCCACACACTTAAAACTCTCAGACGATAGTACTGGCTTATATAGAGATTGATCCTATTTCTCTCAGTTTGGAGAGAAGAAATTGAATGCGCAAGTTGGTAGTGTCCAGTTTAACACACAATGAGGATATAACCCTAATTGGGGAGCCCCAGGACCCTAGCTAGTAATCCCCGCTCAGACAAGCTGTGTGTTACTCGTCACTGTCACACACGATACACACATAGGCCCCATGCACACGGCCGTTGTTCACGGCCGTGTGCGGGCCGTGGAACCGCGGCCTGGATCCCTCCTGAGAGCAGGAGCGCACGGCGTCACTGGTTGCTATGACGCCGTGCGCTCCCTGCTGCCGGCACAGTACAGTAATACACTGGTATAGATCATACCAGTGTATTACTGTACTGTGCCGGCAGCAGGGAGCGCACGGCGTCATAGCAACCAGTGACGCCGTGCGCTCCTGCTCTCAGGAGGGATCCAGGCCGCGGTTCCACGGCCCGCACACGGCCGTGAACAACGGCCGTGTGCATGGGGCCATACACTCAGAATATCATGTTTTTGCAAACTAAAGCTCTCACAGTACTAGCGTCTGTCTAAAACAACTGCGCCTAACACTAGTCCCCGCCCGACATGTTTCGCCGCGATGCGGCTTCGTCAGGGGTTTGGGGTATTAGCGCCGGCGCGCTGAGGAAACAGAGGCCATATGAGCTTAGTCACGCCTCCACTCGTACGCAGCGGCTGGCCCATTGATCGCGGCTGCGTGGGGCGTGTCGACTGCATCGCATACAGAGGCGCCCCGGTGATGACCTCATCACCAGGCGTCTCCTACCGATTCTGGTTGTCGGCGCCGTCTGATGACGTCATGCCAGACGTAATCGCTCCTCCTCCTCCATGTCACGGAGGTCCAAAATAGATACAGTCACACAATTAGTCACTGGATACAATTTATAGTAAGCGCAACTAGATACATTCAGATGGGTAGTAGCTAAATATTAGATACAGCTAACAGAACAGAGGCAGAACGATGTACATTTTTATACTGGTAACAACGGATACATACTTATACAAAACTAACTAGATAAAGCATAACAGGAATTTAGATCCATTGTTCAGATGTCCTTTGCCTCCATTCTACATTAAAAGCTACGTAAGCCTATATTAATTCCTCAGTTCCAAGAACAGGAGAAATGGGGTCATCTTATAACCTTACATATATATTAATTTATTAATATTTCATTTTATTTAATTTGTATGATCACACAGATGGCAGTCTCTAAAGAATAACCCAGATTTAGCCCAAAATATCTGTTCGGCACAGACATTTTTATAAGAAGGCAGAAAAGGAAAAGCCTTCATTGAGTCCAGATGGGGTCATACTAGACAGTCTATATATCCATTTGGCTTCTTCTCTTAGTAACCTAGCATCCAGGTTACCAGATCTAGGGCCCAATTTTGCTTGAAAGAGTCCCCAAAATTTAAGTACATCTATGCGACCATTATGAACATATGAGACATGTCTATACAAGGATGTACTGTATCTTTTTTGTGTTGATTGCACTAATATGCCCCGATGTCCGTCTCCTCAATTCCTGAACCGTCTTGCCGACATATAACTTTGGGCAGGTGCAAGAGGCTATATATACTATTCCACTGCTTTTACAATTAAACCAATCCCGAATTTCATATTCCCTACCATCAACTGGATTAGAGAATTTTTTAATTTTGGGTAGAAACCCACAGAAAGTACAACCACCACACGGATAGGAACCAGTCACTCTAGATCTCAACCACCGATCTCCTGTTTTCCTGCCCAATTTTGGGGAGAAAACTATGCACCAATTGGTCTTTCAAGCTGGGGCCACGTCTAAAGGTGACACTAGGATTCAGTGCGGGTGCTGTGTGTTCACGTCACGCATTGCACCCGTGCAGAAAACTTGCTCGTGTGAAAGGGGCCTTAGGAATTCTCAGGGTGTGTCCACACGTGCCTGAAAATACAGCTTAGACTACTTTCACACTGCCGTTTTGAATTCCGTTTGTGAGATCCGTTTCAGGGATCTTACAAGTGGTCCAAAGCGGATCAGTTCAGCCCCAATGCATTCTGAATGGATAAGGATCCGTTCAGAATGCATCAGTTTGGCTCCGTTCCATCTCCATTCCGCTCTTGATGCGGACACCAAAACGCAGCTTGCAGTGTTTTGGTGTCCGCCTGGCGATGCGGAGCCAAACGGATCCGTCCTGACTTACAATGTAAGTCAATAGGGGCGGATCCATTTTCACTGACACAGTATTGTGCAATTGAAAACGGATCCGTTCTGACTTACATTAAAAGTCAATGGGGACGGATCCGTTTTCAATTGCACAATATTGTGTCAGTGAAAATGGACTTTGGACTTTGTTCTTCATAATGCAAACGGATCCGTTCTGAACGGATACAATTGTTTGCATTATAGGTGCAGATCCGTCTGTGCAGATACCAGACGGATCTGCACCTAACGCAGGTGTGAAAGTAGCCTTAGACGGCCGCCGTGGTTTTTGCCACCATTCTCCGGCAAAAACGTTGTATTACATAGTTACCAACTGTCCCAAATTTTCAGAGACAGTCCTGGCAAATTTGGTGATTCCCGAGCCAAAAATTGTTGTTGTGGGCATATCAGCTAGAATCTTGGGTGTTCCCGAGGGAAAGGCTTACATGCCCCAAATTTATTAAAATGTTGGTAGGGGCGAGTTCACATCACCGTTATTTTTCCTGCAGAAGAACAGAAATAGAAAGAAAAAAAAGATCCTGCGCATCAATTTCTGCCTGAGATCTGTTTTTTTAGATGGAAAGAAGTGCAAAAGGCTAGCGTTAGAGATTTCTTTGCATTCTGGCATTGCTAGAAGCTTGTAAGTCTCTGTCTAGCCCTATAATGGGGACCAGAGGAGATCTGGCCGCATTCCGGCAAATAGGATGAGAATTGGCTGGAAGAAAACCGCTGCACACAGACGGACCAGCCTGCCTGATCGTTAGCGCTAGTGTGAAACTAGGATCAGGGATTTCTTTTTTTTTTTACAGAATTTTTCTTTTTTTTTCTGTTCTTCTTTTGCTTTTTCACCACAAAAATCTAAAATAGCTGTGGAATTCACCCACTCCTTTGCAAAAGATTACATCCGCGGTGGTTAGCATCACAGGCCAAAGTAGTGCAAGCTTCACAGTCAGTAGAAAACCACTGATGTGTGAATAAAGACATTACAGGGGATTTTTGGGGAATACAACACTGATGACCAGTGGCGTACATAGAGAAGTAAGGGCCCCATAGCAAGGATCAAACCAGACCCCCACACAGGACAGAAGGATTTCTGCCTAAACCCCTTTCAATGACCCTTGGGCCATTTGTTCACTGCTTCATTTGCTAAAAGTTGTTCCTTTAGAGGGTAGAGTCCTGATTAAGTTTTCACCCCCAGTAGAAGAGGGGATAATCCCAACTAAAACTGGGCCCCCTCTTGCCCTGGGCCCCATAGTGGTCACATGGTCTGCCGCTATGGTAGTTACGCCCCTGCTGATGACCTGTCCTCAGGATAGGTCATCAATATCTGATTGTGGGGGTCCATCCACCAGCAACGCCAGTGACCAGCAGTTTGACGACGCAATGCGACCCCTTCCTAGGCCGGAGACGTCGCATTCATCGGTTACGTGGCCTAGGAGCAGCTCAGTCCCATTAAAGTGAATGGGCCTGGCTGCAATACAAAGAGCAGCCACTATACAATGTACGGCGCTGTGCTTGGTGAGCTGTGAGGAGTGTCGCTCACCAGAGCCCTATCAAACAGCTGGTCAGCGGGGGTGCCTGGAGTCGTCCTCCAACAATTGGATACTGATTACCTATCCTGAGCATAGGCCATTAACATTGTATTCCCATAAAAAAAACTTTCTGCCACTTTTGCCCCATTGTCTGATAGCGGTGGGACCCGCACCTATTTCGAGAATGGAGCGGGCAAAGTGGTGGCTGGAAGACTCCAGTCCGGCCACCACCAAGCGCTCTCCCCATAGAAGTGAATGGGAGCGCACCATGCATGACCGCCCACTGCTCCCATTCACTTCTCTGGGCCCGACGGAAATAGTAGAGCAAGCAGATAAATGAGCCCTAAATCAGTGATTAGGAGCCAAAACCAGGAGTGGAGGCTACACAGGGATGAGGTATCATGGGGAGATCTTCACCTCTTCTGTCTTTTTGACCTGTATCTGGATTTGCCTCAGTCACTGACTAAACACTGGGGCACATTTACTAAGGGATTTTCAACTATTTTTAATTTTTTTTTTTATAATTCCCCGTTTTTAACCGGCTGTGCGACAATACGTTGAGTGGGGCCATGCCAGGACTACAGCCCCGGCAAATCTATTAACATTTACGCCTGGAAACAGGTGCAAATGTTAGCACAAAAAAAAAAAAAACACACGCCAGGATAGTTTTTATGCCACGCGCAAGGACTGCCACAGATGCACCCGGACGTCTTAGTAAATGTGTCCCACTGTGTGAAAGCTGCGGTAGTGTGCAATCTGTAGAGAAATGGACCCTGAGATTTACTGGCGCCAAGGAGGCCTAACTGGGCCAGCTTCCATCCTCAAATGATAAAAGGGAAGTGACATTCCCAGGCTGGTGCTGTGCTCCAGTGATATCATGGCTGTATGTAATGTACAATACAGACATGTTGCAGATACGTTTATTTCACCTACAATCTCACACAGATCGATCAGGGACATGATTTCTATAGTAACACACTGAGTAACTAAATACACCACAGAAGGCATAGCCTCTAGTCAGGAAGGAATGCCCAGCGTGATGACGTCAGAGAACTGGCAAAACCTGTTTCTTCAGACGTGCGCGACCCGAGCTGATGACGTACGTCGAGGGCGGGGAGGATCCTCTCGCTGATTGGCTGAAACTCACCTACGTGGCTGGTAGCTCAGAACGTCCCTTTCGACCGACGTCACTTCTTGGTCTTGGTCTAACAGGCCTATTGCTGAGCTGTACTTCTGGCCGGAACCTACACCCGGATTCCGAAACCGTGCCGACACCGGAGTGAATGAGATAGAGGAGGTAAGGAGAGCACACTGCGTTTATACTGCGGCTTTATACCGCACTGTACGGTGCTGTGCAGGTACGTGGGAGCCCTGCTGCTTACCGTGTAGACGGTTGTTACTTATTGCTATCTGTGTCTGTCTGTATCTCTCTCTATCTATCTATCTATCTATCTATCTATCAGATATATATATATATAACTGTGTGTGTAAAATTATTAAAATCAGGAGCAATGATTTGATTGGATAATTGATAAGTAGGATGTGCAGTCCATGATTTCTGTATATATTATATAGATCCGGTTCTGATCACACTGCCATCATTATTCTGTCCAGTAATCTGCTGGACCCAGTATAAATCATTGCAATATGTGATCCAGTGGATCTAGTAAGGAGCGTTACATGTACAGGTTCTCAGGGATCCAGTATTTCACTTGCTGTCTGTGTAAGGCTACTTTCACACTTGCGGCAGAGGATTCTGTCGCCGGAACTGCCTGTCGGATCCGTCAAAACATATGCCAACTGATGGCATTTGTCAGACAGATCAGGATCCTGGTCCGTCTTACAAATGCATTGAAATGCCGGATGCGTCTCTCCGGTGTCATCCGGAAAAACGGATCCGGGCATTTAAAAAAAAAAATTCAAACTTTTTTTCGGTATGCGCAGACCAGAAAGACGGATCCGGCATTGATGCATTTCGATGGAGAAAAATGCCAGATCCGGCAAGTGTTCCGGAATTTTGGACAGAGATATAACCGTAGCATGCTGCGGTATTCTCTCTGTCCTGAAAAGGCAAAATGATTGAACTTAAGACATCCTGATGCACCCTGAACGGATTGCTCTACATTCAGAATGCATTAGGATAAAACTGGGGCTATTGAGCCCCTAGGATGGAACTCAATGCCGGAAAAGAAAACCGCTAGTGTGAATGTACCCTAAAAGCAATAAAGTGGTGACCCGCCATCAGATGTATAGAGCAGACCTGTTATTTAACCCTATGGGAGCGGGGTTGTTATGGACCTGTCATCCAGTTTCTGTACCGCTTCTGCCGGTGATGGGGTTGCATCTGATGATGTCGTCTTCCTAGTTGATGTAATGGACATGATTTGCATGAAGCAGGTTACAGGCGCCTCCGAAATTTCACCATCCGTGTGTAAAGAATAAATGAGAACCTTCACAGACATCCGTGTAAATTATTAGTAACGATCTGACCCATTTTATAAGCTTCAACGGTCTTGGTTGTGTCCGTGGTACTAGAAATGACCCGACCAGCAGCAATATGTACCGTCGATCAGAATCAGTGCTGCAGCCCCTTCCTTCTCAGGATCGGTAGTCCCGTACTGTGGTGATTCTGTATAGTCCCCTGTAAGCAATGCTTGAATTGGAGAATACCTCCCAACACTGTCGCCAATGACATATGATGCTTGTTATTTTTTCTCCTGAGCCCCTTCGGTGTCAGGATAGGTCGGGGCTCAGAAGTCAGACCCCTGCCAACCATGCAGTGCTGCCATTGTTAGCGATCGGCAATCACTTTACAAGATGGACATATCCCTGTATAAACATCATCAGGTACTGTCTGTAGTTGTCAGCCGCAGAATACAAGCGCCGTGTACAGACAAGGCAGCAGTTGTATATGGGGGCATTCTTGTCTATTACCAGGAGAAAGTGTTGAGCCCAGTAACATGTATAAAATATAGTTTGGATGAGAATTCCCATGCAATGGATTTGCTTCGATCCTAAACGGTACAATTTGATACCCATATCTCGTTATTGTTCACATTGCTGAATCTGACCATCAACGGCTTCCTCAGTGTATGTTCAGACAAAAGGTTTTGCGTGCCGGTGTCAGCGCGCGGATACAGTGTTTTTAATGACCATGCTGCATTTCATTCGGCTGAGGATTTTTGCCATACAGGTTCCTTCCTGGCGCGGTTACTGTACGGATTCCTGACAAGCTGCAGACGGAGCCCGCTCACAGTTTAGCTCCATTCAATACAGCTTAAGCCTAAAGCAAGTCAGCATGAAAACCCACAACAAAAACCGCAGCGTAGCGATTTCTGCCATGGGATATGCGTTGGATTTTTTTTTTTTTTAGAGGACAAAATTGTCCATCTCAAGATACCCCTAGGGTACATGCGCATTTCTGCACAAAAATCTGCTTATGTTACTTGCTGTCCCAACGGGTGAAATCTGCACCACTGGTCAATTTCCCAGCTGCAAAATTTCCTCACTTAGATTAGCTAATTTTGAAAATCTCATCTACTCAGCGGGTACTGTATTAGGCTACTTTCACACCGGCGTTTTGGCTTTCTGTTTGTGAGATCCGTCATGGGCTCTCACAAGCGGTCCAAAACGGATCAGTTTTGCCCTAATGCTTTCTGAATGGAAAAGGATCCGCTCAGAATGCATCAGTTTACCACCGTTCCGTCTCCATTCCGCTCTGTGTTTTGCTGTCCGCCTGACGAAGCGAAGCCAAACGGATCCATCCTGGCACACAATGTAAGTCAATGGGGACGGATCCGTTTTCTCTGACACAATAGAAAACGGATCTGACCCCCCATTGACTTTCAGTGATGTTCAAGACGAATCCGTCATGGCTATAGAAGACATAATGCTACTGGATCCGTTCATGTAACAGAAGTGTTTTTGCAGATCCATGACGGATCCGCAAAAAATGCTAGTGTGAAAGTAGCCTTCGGCTGCGGCTCTTCTGCATGAAAATCTTTGTGTAATATGCACTGTGTTCATATCTCTTTAGGTTGCATGTGCAATATAGCTGGATAGCCTAGCCTAATGCCCGACGTGTCTCCCTTTGGAATGCTTGTGTGGCCTTTGGTACATGCTTCTACACGTTGCGTTGGACTGCTGACATTCAGAGATGTTATCGTCGGTTCGCCGTGTCTTGCTCGAGTTGTGAAGTTGTAATGTTACAAAGTCCAGCAGGTCCCTGGCGCTGCTCCTGCAGTTATGGGAGCATATACCCAGTCATTGCCTGCGGCATTCTTCAGTGATGAGGTCGCTCTGTTGTTATTCTTTTGGTTACCAGAGTCAAAGGTTGTAAAAGAAGTGAAATTTTTTATTTATTGCATTAAATATATGCTTCAGAGTAGATTACATTTCTGTGGTGGTGATCAGGTGATCATTTGTTAAGGTGCCCATACTATACGTTGATGAATATCAGGTGACGCCGCCAATATCAGCAGGAGCATCCGACCATCTTATGTGTATTGTTCCCACTATTTCCCTGACAGCAGATGTCTGAGAGGAAAGAAGATTTGGGCATGTTGGATTTCACAGGAGATATGCTGCCACCAGAGGTTTCTAAAAGTGTCGCGCTCAGCCAAAATGAGTGTGTATGGGAGGGTAGGAATAGCTGTCGGCCAATCGCCCACTCCACCAACATCTATCTAAGGTGTCTAGCTAGATCTAGTCTAGTAGTGTCCATGATGATGGTGGGGGGGGTAGATGTGGTCACACCTTCAGTACCGCTTGTCATAGACACTGACCATAGACATGTCAATATAGCTGACAGGCAGACTGTCTGATATCTGGCAAAATGTGGCTTGATAGGGTTGGAGTGCAACCAGTCTGATCCTAAGATGTCTGATAGCCACGTATCCCGGGGTTGACCAAAGTAGACATTTATGATGGAGCCAGGGGACGCGGTTACAGCTGGCATTAGGTTATTGCAGATCGCATCGCTCCTGTTTATGCCATATATACTGATTTGTTCCTTTCTTTTCTTAATTTTTTTTGTAGCATTACCGTTTCTATGGCAACCTACTTGGAATTTATTCAGCAGAACGAAGAGCGAGATGGGGTGCGTTTCAGCTGGAACGTTTGGCCATCGAGCCGGCTGGAAGCTACGCGGATGGTTGTTCCCCTAGGATGCCTTTTCACCCCACTTAAAGAACGGTCGGACTTGCCACCCGTGCAGTATGAGCCGGTCCTCTGCACAAGGCCAACCTGCAAAGCGGTCCTTAATCCACTGTGGTGAGGAATGACTGATAATTATACCTGCAGAGTCCGGATAAATGGGGCTGTGGGATGTGACATTCCTGTTCTGGGCTTATTTACTAAGACTGTGCATCGTGCTTCATTACTAGACTTCCTCTGCAGTAAATGGATCAGAATTCGATTTTTCTTTCTTCTTGCATCTCATTTTTTTCTCTCTCTCTCCTTAGCCAAGTTGACTACAGAGCTAAGCTTTGGGCTTGTAACTTTTGTTTCCAACGTAACCAGGTGAGTGCAAGTGTTTTCCATGTGTTGCCTGTTTTTTTAGGCTATGTGCCCTTTGTATGTGACTTATAATTTGTTTTACCTTTTATTGCATTTTTATTTATTTTTCAGTTCCCTCCTACGTATGCTGGAATATCCGAAGTGAATCAGCCTGCGGAGCTGATGCCACAGTTCTCTACCATCGAATATATTGTCCAGGTAAGGTACTGTGCGCTGAGCTTACAAAGAGAACCAGCAGAATAGTGTAGACTACGGCAGGTCTAAGAATATTTCCATGAACTTACACTCTTGATAGACCCCTCCTAGAGGATTTCCCTAGTAAGCATTGTATGCACAGACCAGTATAACAACACCATGGTCTTTGATCACCAGTGATTGGGTTTTATGCTAACGTAATCCTGTCTTTATAGACAGTTTTCATGTCTTTTTTTTTTTTTTTTGAGAAATGCAAATAAATTCCTGTCGCGTTTATTCTGGTCACAACTGAATTGCCTATTATGCCCACTTTCATTGTATTATCTATTACATTTAAAGGGGCTGTCTGGCAGATCCCGTCTAGCGGCTTCAGTTCTTACAGCTGAGATCTGTTTACCTGTCTGTAGCATGGATGTCATGTTGACGACAATTGACTGCTTCAGCCAGTCACAGGCCTCTTTGGCGCACCGATGAGGCCAGCAATTGGCTGCAGTTGATGTGACATCACCACTGTAGCCGGGTAAACAGATCCCGCCAGTGAGAACCAGAGCTGCGGCGCAGGATCTGACAGGTTAATTCTTTATTGTGGGCCGATTCGCTGTGTTGTCTGGTTTCCACCAGACATCTTCTTTAGGCCTTCTTCAGACGAGCGTGTAAAGTGTGGAAATTGTGCTCCGTGTCTTAGTGTGATTTCCCATTATGAACACTGCTCTTTTCGCAGGAGCGCACAGCATTATACTGATTAATATGTATGTGTGGCACTGCTAATCTTCAGGGAAACAAACAATATAACTTATAAAATCCACCTGGAATATGTTGGTGACTGTCTGGAGACCCTCAAACTACCTGGCCACTGACTCCACATTTCTCCCCCCAACAAAGCGTTGCATACTTGATATGTTCAGCCGATCTAGGTTTGGTCATGTATATGGCCAGCTTTAATGTCTGGCTACGCTCTTAGATACAAAACTGTCTATACAGTGCAGATAACCTGTACACATTGTGACTACACTCCTGAATGAAGCTTTGGATGTGAGTGGAGTACAGAACTGCATGCAACATTTTATTTTATTCTTCTAGGTAATATTCATTTGAGAATGGATAATGTCTGAATATAGTCATAGTTCATGATGGTCTTTTTCACTCTGCGGTATAGTACAGCATATATAAAGACTGCTGTATGTTTTATCGTTCCAGCGAGGTCCACCAACTCCTCTGATATTCCTGTATGTGGTCGATACCTGCCTGGAGGAAGAAGACTTGCAAGCTCTCAAGGAATCGCTGCAGATGTCACTTAGTCTTTTGCCTCCAGATGCCTTGGTGGGATTAATTACTTTTGGGAGAATGGTTCAAGTGCATGAACTCAACTGTGATGGGATCTCAAAAAGCTATGTCTTCCGAGGAACCAAAGATCTTACAGCTAAGCAAATACAGGTAGGAGCTGCTGTGTGTGTTGTGAAGCTTCTACATTTCAAGCAACGACATACTCCTAAGGGGATTGCGGTGAAATCCGTTCTCCCTTGGGTCTTTTGACTTCTTAGTGTTGCAGGGAGCTATGTTGTTCTGTGTGACGTGGCAGTTTTGCAGCCCTCACATCTGAGGACCCTATGTCTGGCGTACTGCCTGGAAGGGTTGATCATGGTGAATTCAATTCATTGATCCCTGTGTTGCTGCCATTTGATGTACTATTGGTACAAAATGTTTATATTTATGCTTATTCAAGTGAGTAGGGGGCCTAGCCCCTTGGAGCACCACTTCACCGTCCCCCCCCCCCCCCCCCCACATGGCCCGATTGACAGGACCAGGCATCCTCGCTGATGCCTGCCGCCGAAATCTTGCTCTTGGTGCCAGTGTGACTTAATCAGCACATGCAGAGTTGATCTCTTCCCGCTGAGGTCTGCACTGCTGTACCGCCAGTGATATCAGTTTCCTCCCAGAAGAGTTGCTGACTTTGCTGATCTAGAAGTAAAGTCGAGAATCTTCTCTGCCAAGAGGAGAGCGACATCATTGATGGTTGAGCAGTGCAGAATCTCAGCAAGAAAAGCCTCCTGAGATCAATTGCACATGTGCCGATGAAGTCTCAACAGCACAAGCGCAGGATTTCAGGGCCAGGCATCAGAACAGTGGAGTGCAGGAGGTTGCTGATCCCTGGCCTACTGGAAACGATAAAATGTCCTACAAACGCTGGGGGAGTGTGCATTGCGTTTCCATATGTCTGTATTTCCGTTCCGCAAAAAAATAGAACATGTTCTATTATTGTCTGCATCACGGACAAGGATAGTACTGTTCTATTAGGGGCCAGCTGTTCCGTTCAGCAAAATACGGAATGCACACGGACGAAGCCTAAAAAATGGCTGCTGCCTGAGCAGGAGGGAGCGACTTGCATTGCAGAAATATTTTTATTTCTGAAAATCAGAAAATTTGGCATTTCCAGCCTTTGGAATCGCTCAGTATGGCCTCCTGATTCTTGCACAATCTTTACTTCTGCAAGAATTCTACCAGACTGAATCATTATGCCACGTTTCAGGTGATTTGAGATTTCTATTAAGGCTTATGGATGTTTTGGGGGAGGGGGTCCCCCACTTGGAATACACACATGCTACTAATAGTGGCTCTTGTTATGGCTGACTTAGATGAAACGGCCTAATGTGAAATGTGAAACAAGCCTTAGCAATATTTCAAGATGATTTGCTTTTTAATAATAATAATCATCAGTATTTATGATTTATTTATTTATTTTTGGTAATTCAGGATATGTTGGGTCTTGTAAAACCTTCCGCTGCAGCACAACAGGGGAGACCACAACAGCCCCATGAGCAGCCTTTCTTGTCAAGCAGGTAACATTTTTGGATAATATACAGTAGTGTTTTGCATGTTTTTGTTTTTTTTACCTTTCCAGCTACTATATTTTATTTATTTTCTTCCAATAATGACATTTTCATCCTTGCTGTAGGTTTTTGCAGCCAGTTCACAAGATCGACATGAATTTAACAGATCTACTTGGGGAATTACAACGTGACCCATGGCCTGTAACCCAGGGGAAAAGACCACTGAGATCCACCGGGGTGGCTCTGTCCATTGCTGTTGGTTTGTTAGAGGTAATTGTTTCCTACAGTAATGGGGACTTCACCGCTCACTAGATAAATGAGCTCATGTGGAAATGGATCAGAACTTTTAATATTGAAGTGAATGTTAACTAGATGTCGTTACATTAACAAGTAAAATTAGATGCCATGGCACGTGCTAAAAGATGCGCATTAACCCGTCAGCGAGGCTTTATTTTGCACTTAAATCACCAGGATACAAAAGCCTTTTGAATGGACCAGTCATTACTATGAACCCTACTTTATCTGGGCTCACTGATCTGATAAAAGCAGCTAAATAAAGAGATGAGAACTAAAGGTTATGTTCTATATAAAGTAAAGCCCTACAACACATCTCATTGTAATTATTAAACTGTGAAAGTTATGGGTGCCGTATCCTGCTCTATGTCTATACAGTGAGATACATTGCAGTCTTCCATCAATGGTATACAGCAAATAGAGGCTCAAAGTGTGACGTGATCAGGGCCTTAGGGATCATTCATGCGTCCGCATCCATTATGCAGTTTTGCAGAACGTTTGCGGACCTATTCATTTTTCATTGGGGCCGCAAAAGATGCGGGCAGCACCACCGTGTGCTTGTCCGCATCCGCACTTCCGTTCCATGGCCCCGCAAAAAAATAGAGCATGTCTTATTCTTGTCCGCAGCCACGGACAAGAATAGGCCGGCTAAATGCTGAATGCACATGGCCAGTGTCTGTGTTTTGCGGATCCACAATTTACAGACCGCAAAACACTTGTGGACATGTGAATGGACCCTTCTTTTGTAGAAGGGCTGCACGTAAAGGTGTTGTCCAGACCTTTGGACTTTAACTGTCGTCAGCAGCGTGTTGTACCTAGTGGAAAAAAAATCATGCTCTCCTGCCCCTCTGTTCAGCAATCTTCTGCTCCCCGGCCTGTAAACACATGACCCTGATTGGAAGAACTGAGTTGTGTGCCGCTTGAGGGTCATGTCACCGATGAGGCCACATGTGACCCATCTGAATGTGTACAGGCTGGCGATTGGAAGATCGTTGAACAGAGCAAGGGAGCTGGATCGGAGCGCCGGGCAGCAGAGAAGTATGATTTTTATTTTTCGGTAGATACCACACAGTGCTGGAGGTGGTTAAAGTCCAAAAGTCTGGACAACCCCTTTTAAGCACTTGTAGTTCTGGCTGGCAGAGAGGAAGATGGAGGATAATACCCAATGCTAATTATCGACTTCTCTGTATATATACATTTCTGACCTGGATGTGTAACCAAAGACATCAGTGTTAAAGACTTCAGTTGGGTTTATTATTCACCATTCTGGTTTGATATACAGTATATGTTTTTTTTTTCTACCTCTGTAGGGAACACTTCCAAACACTGGTGCCAGAATCATGCTGTTTACTGGAGGGCCACCATCACAAGGACCAGGGATGGTTGTCGGAGATGAACTGAAAACACCAATTCGTTCCTGGCACGACATTGATAAAGATAATGCACGTTTTATGAAGAAGGCTACTAAGGCATGAGCAGTTTTATTTTCTGGGTGTTGGATTTCTCTTCATTGTGTCGGACAATAGTGTTTTATTTCGTTCTCTAAGGAATGTACAAAGTGGGTCATTGTATTCTAAGGAACTCCTACACATTTGTGTAAATTGTGAATCTCTTACTTGTTCGGAAAGGGCAGCTGAGATATATGGGGTGATCTGTAACCACAGATATTGTGCTCCAGTATATGTATGAATAACCTGTGTGAAATGGTGTAAATGTGTAATCACAACTTTGTGTTCTCTGGACACAGCACTATGAAGGACTGGCTAACCGCTCCGCAGCCAACGGTCACTGCATTGACATTTATGCTTGTGCCCTGGACCAGACAGGCCTCCTGGAGATGAAGTGCTGCTCCAACCTCACCGGGTACGTTCCAGAGATTACAATAATGTGGCTGTGCTGTGTGTGGTTCACAATAGTAACCGGTTTCTTTTTTTTTCCAGGGGTCAGATTGTCATTGGAGATTCTTTCAATACTTCTCTGTTTAAGCAGACATTTCAGCGAGTGTTCAGTAAAGATGCAAATGGAGCCTTCAAAATGGCCTTCGGTGCGAACCTCGAAGTTAAGGTAAGTATGTGCACTGTAATGTGATATACACACAGATCGACTGGTATTCGAAGGGACACTGTTCATCCCAAATATAAGAATTTGCAGTGTACTTACTTATTGTCCACGACTCAACTTTTGATAACCTAACGTGTGGTTCAGGTTTTTAGTAAAACTTATGTGTCTCCAACAGACTTCCAGAGAGCTGAAAATTTCAGGTGCGATTGGACCCTGCGTTTCCTTGAATGTGAAAAGTCCATGCATTTCAGAAAATGTAAGTGGCTATAAAACATGCTCTCACTTCATTAAGCCGACAGACTGACTTCTGACTCCTTTAACGTAAGTGACTTTTACATGGGTAGATGATCGGGTGACCTATGGCAATTGCTTATGCTTGTTCCCGATGATTGCCCCATGTAAAGGTGCACAAGGATCAGCGTCCGGACTGGGAAACAGTCCTTTGTCAGCTGATCAGATGTTTTGTGTGCACATGAAAATGAACTTTATTCAGCAGTACGTTGCACCAGGTAAACAGGACATGTGCTGCTGACAAGAATGTAACCAAACAGTTGCACAAGCAATTGTAAGTAGTATACAGCGGGCAATTATCTGCCCATGTGAGGTTGCCAGTCCACATTCAGGTTTGGATTAGGCTTTCGGATGCAGTTATGAAGCCAAAACCAGGAATGGTTTTAACCAAGAGGAGAAGTAGAATCTTTCCTATATACTTTCCCCTTATACTCCCTTTTACAATCCTTACTTGGTTTTAGCTTCAAAACTGCATCTAAAATCCTGATCAAAACCAGAGTATAATCAGCCTTAGGGTGCGTTCATGCGGATTCTGCAGCAGTTGTTCACTTTAAGTGCCGTGGACCTGCCCGTGGCTTCGCTCCACTGAATATAGCTAAACCATGAGCAGACAACACACTGAGAAAGGACATGTCCCTTCTTGGCTGCTCGCTGCTTTACACCACCAGCCCACAAACTGCAGTGCTGCCTCTCATTGAAAACAATGGGATGCAGTCCCCAAATGATGCCAGTTCCAAAATTTTTACAGCAATTTTTACTATGTGAAGAGGCGCTATGGGTGCCGGTACATGTTCCAGTTTTCTGGTGTCGTTTTGATGATAAGACATGGTGTGGATTATAAAAAAGAGAGAAGTAGAGTGTGCCCTTCTTGCTTTCTCTCCTTTTATGATTTACACCTGGTTTTAACTTTAGAATCACATTTTAAAAAAACTGACCGTATACAAGCAGACTTAGGCCCCTTGCAGACGAGCGTTCCTCCCGCAGCGAGTCCGCAACGCAGCACCCGGCCTCACCTCCCGACGCTGCCGGGGGTCACGTAGCATTATATTGATTTATGATGCTATGTAACCCTTACAGTTCTGGAATGTTTTGGATAACACTGGCATAATGCTGCCAGTGTTATCCAATACTTTCCAGAACTGTAAGGGTTACATAGCATCATAAATCATTATAATGCTATGCAATCCCATCAGTGCTGGGAGGTTAGGCCGGGTGCTGCGTTGCGGACCCTCTGCGGGAGGAACGCTCGTCTGCAAGGGGCCTTAAAGCTGCCCATACACGATGCGGCTCTGGCTGTGGGATCCGTATGCAGCTCACCGCTTATTGCTGGGCCACGCTTTTACATGCCATTTAAAACTAATAGTATGTACAGGTCGCATCCCCAATGCTGGGGCCACATTGTGTATGGGCAGTCTAAAGGTCCTACAATGTATGTTGATCGGTGCTGGATATGGGCAGAAATCTGCCTGTTTAAGAGGGAGAACCCTCAGTACATTTGTTAGCTGCCCTAAGAAAAAGGAGCCAGCTTCAACCCCCGCTGAATGCTGCCCCTCCCCAAATATGCTCTAAAATAAAATTTCCTATCCTGGATTTCTTTTAAAACATTACCTTACTTTATTCCTATTTGCTTTACTGCTTTTTCTGCAAAATGGAAACCATCATTATCTACTGTTTAACATCATAGATTATTACAGAATAACGGCATTTTCTTGTCTGTTTTAGGAACTTGGAGTCGGTGGGACGTGTCAGTGGAAAATATGCGGGCTGGATCCATCTACAACTCTATCCTTTTACTTTGAAGTGGTGAACCAGGTATGGTTGCTTCTTTATTTGAGCACCACAGTTCTTTTTTTTTATTTTATTTATTTATTTTTTGGCTCAATTAACAATTTTGCCTAATTAACAATCTTCTTGGGTTGGGGAGCAATAGACTATAATGAAGGTGCATTTCCAATTACATGGTTGTTTAGCACTTATCAAAAAAACTTTTTATAATGTCCCTTGCAAACTGTATGGGAACGAACAAGATGGACATTACCTGTTTAGATGGGGAGAGGTGCTGCCGACAACGATGATTTGGTCTGCACCACAAAAGATTTGCTCGTTTGCCGGCTGTTACCTGCCATATTCATACAGGCCAATGATCAGGAACGAGCATTCTAATGAAAGGTTGTCTGTCCAGTTATGAGAAACATCTAATGTGCACAGGGCCTCCTCGCTCTTTCCCTGTGACTGACATCGGGGAGAATAGCGATCGGGCAAGTTGGATTTTACCTGTGTCCCCCCCCTTCATCATTCACTACACATGCATACTCTGCCGAGTCGAGCATGCATATGTATGAGCGGATTGGGAAAGGGAAAGATGGCTGTTGAACGACTGCTCAGCTGACCGTTATCTTACCTAGGATCCAGAAGGGCGTTCCGGCAGGGAGCAGCCTGACTGATCTCTTGCATTACTGGAAGCTTAACTATAATGGGGACCGGTGGAGATCTGGCTTCAGTCCGGCAAATATGCTGAGAATCGGCCAAAGAAAACTGCTGCTGAACAGCCTAGTGTGAAACTAGCCTTATGTGTATGCCACAATTGTAAAAATCAGATTGAAATCGGTATAGAAAATGTTCAGAGGCAAATCTGTCTGACACCGTAAACCTTCATGAAAAGTTCTTTTTATCATTTTCTCTCTGTGAATGAATATTTCTTTGTTTTCAGCACAATGCGCCCATTCCCCAGGGAGGCCGTGGGGCTATTCAGTTTGTCACTCAATACCAGCATTCCAGCACACAGAAACGTATCCGAGTCACCACAATCGCCAGGAAGTAAGTGTCCGCTTTCAAGCATTTTTAGCGCACACAATGCCACCTGCTGTGAAACCTGACTAACGCTATCTGCCCTTTTCCCCTCCAGCTGGGCAGATGCTCAGACACAGCTGCAGCACATTGAGGCAGCCTTCGATCAGGAAGCAGCAGCGGTGCTGATGGCGCGTCTTGGGGTCTACAGGGCCGAGACAGAAGAGGGACCAGATGTTCTGCGTTGGTTAGACAGACAGCTCATCAGGCTTGTAAGTCCCACAATACGAGAGCCACTTGTGGTGTAGATCAGAGAGTAATCTGGTCTGCACCCAAGACAACTGAATCCTCATATTGCTCCTCTTTTTATTTTTAATGTTTTATAACCAGAAAACAAATAAATCTAATTACAAAACCTTGGAATAATGCACCAATCTCTCTCACATTTACATTTTTTGGGCCGATGTATTGAGGCAGATCTGCCTGCAGAAGTGGATTTGAAAGGAATCGAAAATATAAAGGAAGGATTTATATTTCTCATTTCTGGGGGCTCCGTTTTTGTCGCTTTGACTGAAAATCCTGCAGGCAGATCTGCTTTAAAACCTCATCCAAAAAAACTGTGTGGCCGTACCCCAAGCCTTTGCCACAAGCAAAGAAAATTTAGATCATCATAATTTACACTCGGGTTTGCAATGATTGGCTGCAATGATTCCACTGTCTGTTTTCTCAAAAATGAATCCTTTATTACAGTGCCAGAAGTTTGGGCAGTACAACAAGGATGACCCCACCTCCTTCAGACTTTCAGACGCCTTTTCTCTTTACCCTCAGGTAAGTTTTGTTGACCTGCGTCATTTTAAGAAATGTCAATTGAAGTCTGAAGTTTCCTTGCCTCTAGACCTGGTGTGTATTTTAGGAATTTAAAAGACTTAGGCTACTTTCACACTAGCGGCACAGACCTCCAGCAGGTTGTTCCGTCGGGTGAACAGCCTGTCTGATCCGTCCTGCCGCCAGTGAACGTGTGCCCCGGACTGCCGCTCCGTCCTCATTATAGTCAATGGGGACTGAGTTCCGGCGGAAGCACGGCAGCGCACGGCGACATGTCCGACATTTATTCCTGCAGCCTCTCGCCGTGCCTCCACCCCACCTTGATTATAGTCAATGGTGACGGAGTGGCAGTCCGGGGGCACACGTTCGCTAGCGGCAGGACAGATCTGACAGGCTGTTCACCCGACGGAACAGCCTAGCGGAGGTCCCTGCCGCTAGTGTGAAAGTAGCCTTAGGCTAGTTTCACACTAGAGGTAAATTCTTCCAGCAGGCTGTTTCAGCAGAGGAACATCCTGCTGCAAGACATTGTATCCTGCATAGCCGGATAGTACCTGACCCTGCCAGAGCCAATTGACTATAATGGGAATCCGCAGGGATCCTCCCTGTTTCCAGCGTTAGTGCTGGGATTTGGCCAGACAGTAACAGTGGCTTGAAGCTGTATTTTGGCTGAATCCCGGCACTAAAGCCAAAACCAGAGTAGATCCCCGTCGAGCCCCTTATAGTCTATGGTCTCTGGCAGCATCAGGTACTATTCGGCTATGCCTCTGTTGGAAAAATGTTACTGCTAGTGTGAAACTTAGCCTTACTTATTCTATAAACTGTATGAATTTAGACAGACTGTCTAGACCTGCACCAGATTTGTCCCAGTGGCTTAGGCTGAATGATGAATGTGGTGTAGAGACGGACACTCTTCTCTCACTCTGTACCAGCGATTGGTCGGCTTAGTTTGAGACAGAATTTTACGCCAGAATTGACACAATTTTTATGCAAAATGGGGCATATTAGGCCACGCCTACAGTTCTACGAAGCTCTACCCACTGTTTGAGCAAGTCGGAGAAGTGTAGCAATTTGATTGCAGCAATTTGAAACTTTTTAAGGCGCATCTTTGTAAATCTAGGTCTGTATGTTAACATGTTCTGTTCTCTGAGCTTTTGCATGTAGCTGTAGTAAGTCTTGCAATATTTTACCACAGTTCATGTTCCACTTGAGAAGATCTCCTTTCCTGCAAGTGTTCAATAACAGTCCAGATGAGTCGTCGTACTATCGGCATCACTTCGCCAGACAAGACCTGACCCAGTCTCTGATCATGATCCAGCCCATCCTCTACTCTTACTCTTTCTATGGTCCTCCAGAGGTAAAAGAATGTAATTGGTATAAATGGATTTATATCGCCAGAAATCATGCGCTATGTTCACTCAACTTGCCTTTTTCCCCCTCTTTGTAACAGCCTGTCTTATTGGACAGCAGTAGCATTTTAGCGGACAGAATTCTGCTTATGGACACCTTCTTCCAAATTGTCATCTACCTTGGAGAGGTAAGTTTATCCTGGACAACAACTAGGCTGCTTGCTCTGGGCAGTGTTGGCCCTATTTCACACAGGCATAACGTTAAATTATTTTGGATTTGCCTGTGGGGATTTCCTAAGAAGCATAAAATATTAATAATTTGGTTAAAATCCACACAGATTTTGCTTCAGATCTGCTGGTAATTACAGCAAAATCTGCCACACTCCATGGGCCACTAAACCTTTTTCCTTTGCACCAGTTTTGATAAATAACTCCCCCAATGGGTTAAAATATGCAACAAATCCATGCTCAATCCGCAACAGAATTGACTCGCTACAGATCTGAAGATCAAGGTCCGTTTTCGAGCAGAAAAGCTCCTAAACCTGCGGATGAGACTTGTAAATCAAATCCACTTGTCTAGGACTGTAATCGGCTTCAGATATTACCTGTAAAAAGCCGCAGTTATACGGGCAAAATTCTATACCTTTTTAGTACGCTCTGTGGAACTGACCTTAGGAGACCCACACATTGTAAGTAGGTAGTAGCGCAAAAATATGTCAGCTTTTTTCCAAAAACAGCGCCACACCTGTGCCTGGTGGAATCAGGCATTTCAACTCAACCCTTTGCACATCAATAGAGTTGAGCTGCAATACTGCACACTACCTGTGGACAGATGGGGCGCTGTTCTTGGAAGAAAGTAGGCATATTGTATTGTACAACCCATTTAACCAATAATTGCAGTTCCACCTAAATACTACAGGTGACCATGGTGATGGTAGGAATATATTATTTTAAAATATGGCCACAAAGTACTATAATTTAGGACAGTATTTGTTTCCATTTTTGCTTTTAGTAAAAACATGGAATACATTTTAAATATTATTATTATTATTTTTTATGCAGACTATTGCTCAGTGGAGAAAAGCTGGTTACCAGGAGATGCCAGAATATGAGAACTTCAAGCATCTACTTCAGGCACCACTAGATGACGCTCAGGAAATCTTACAAAGCAGATTTCCAATGCCACGCTACATCAATACAGAACATGGAGGCAGCCAAGTAAGTGCCGGTACTTTTTATTGTTGAGACAAATCATGACTGGGGGAGCAGATTGGGGTTTGTCATATTTCATTTATCCTGTAGATCCAGGAAGAACATACAAGTATGGCTATCTGCTAATATTCCTCCTCTTCATTTTTAGGCTAGATTCCTGCTCTCCAAAGTCAATCCCTCACAGACGCACAACAATATCTACAGCTTTGGACAGGTAAGCACTAGAGCAGACTCTGAAAAGGTTTACCAAGCACCTGATGTGGTAGCGGGGTGCCACTCAGCCTAAAAGTGAATGATGGCCTATCCTCAGCATGTTACTGTATACAGATTTTGGTTAAGAAGAATTTTGGATGCTAGTGCTGCACTTTTGTTGGTGAGGACAAGTTTGCATTGCCGCCATGGTGTAAGAGCTGTTAATTTTGTTACACGAGATTTTGCTCAGGAGCCTAGTGCGGCCTGCTGCTTATGCTTCAAGGCTTCAGTGCCTGATCTGTGGGGTCCAACACCCTGATGATCGGTTGTTTCAGGGTAGCGCCAGTGTCAGGCTGGGTTCACACCTGAGCGTTTTACAGCGCGTTCCTACGCGCTGTAAAACGCTCAACAGGCAAGAACCAATGATTCCCTATGGGAATGGTTCTCACCTGAGCGTTTTACAGCGCGTACGATCGCGCTGTAAAATGCCCGACGCCCCAAGAAGTACATGAGCTTCTTTGGGGCGTCTTGTCGCGTGTTCCCGTACATAGATTTCAGCGAGAACGCGTGACAATAGGTGTTCGCTTGTCTCTGTATGCGCAATTTGCAAACGCCCGTACAATCGCGCATACAGAGCACTCCATCGCGAACGCTCAGGTGTGAACCCAGCGTTAGTCCACTGTGTAGTTACTGCAGCGCTGGTCCCATTTACTTCCAGCTCTGACCTCTACACAGTGGATGGAGAAGTGTAGTTTCGGTGCTGGGGCCGACCCAACACAGCTGATAGGTGGGGGTGCGGGCTGTCGGTACCCATTTGTTCAGGTATTCATGGCCCAACCTGAAAATAGGCCATCAATAGGATCTTGGGCAGAAAGAAGACTGATTACATCAGGTTATAAAACATCAGTTTGCAGTGTTCATAAGGTGGACAGGAGTTAGACTTCTATGTTTTTAATACACAATAGAAGACCTGTGTATATATATGTGTGTGTGTGTGTGTGTGTGTGTGTGTGTGTATATATATATATATATATATATATATATATATGTGTATATATATATATATATATATTTCTCTAAGTATGCTTATTAGGCCTGTCAGTGTCCCTTTAAGGCCTCATGCACACAAACGTATTTTGTTTGTGTCCGTTCAGTGTTTTTTTTTTTTTTTTTGCGGATAGGATGCGGACCCATTCATTTCAATGGTTCGCAAAAAACGCGGACAGCACACCGTGTGCTGTCTGCATCCGTAGGTCCATTCCGTAGCCCCGCCCAAAAATAGAACATGTCCTATTCTTGTCTGTTTTAGGCATTGTTACAATGGATCTGCAAAAAAAACCAATGGCATACGGATGTCATCTGTTTTTTGCGGACCGCAAAACGCACACAGTTGTGTGCATGTAGCCTTAAAGGTATGGTCACTTGGGACAGATTTTCTGCCGTGCGATTCCAAAGCAGAAGTTTCTGCGGATTTGACCCTGTGTATTGCAAAGTGTGAAATCCACAGCATAAATCGACATGCTGCTGAAATAAAATCCACATTGCACAGCAATTTAGGTTGCAAATTTATCTTGCACTCTTGTACACTTTCTTGGCATCGCACAATGCAGTGGACTGCCACGCACATATCCACGATGGCAAATTTGCAGCGTTTCCGTCCAGCGTGGACATAGCCTAAGTACCTGTAGCCTTAGTGAATGTAATATTCTGCTGTCACCTGATCCGTGTGCAATAAATAACTTTTTTTATTTCCTCCCTCCCACAGGACGGTGGATCCCCAATTCTGACAGATGATGTCAGTCTACAAGTTTTTATGGATCATTTGAAAAAGCTTGCTGTTTCTACCGCCTCATAGTGCAAAAAAACTGTCAACAGAAAAATTTCAAATACATGCAGTGGAAGATGACGCCATTTTTAGCCGAAAAACACATTCCCCCCCTGTAGTCAAAGGAGCTAATCAGAGTTTTACCAGAAGCTGAATGCGATGTGGTTAACATTTTTGAATGTGGTCCTATCTTAGATTTAATTTATTTTTGTTTTACAAGTAGTATTACTTCCATATGTTAACATGATTGTGTATATATTCCGGATGCCTTGTCAATTCTCCCCCACCGTCGCCTTCTGTTTATTTAGTACATGCGACTCCATAGTAAATTTTTCTGCCAAAGCGAGTGTTTCGTAATATTTGGAACCTTTTTTGCATAATGAGCAAACAAAACACCATATGGCAGATTTCTATATTTATAGTCTATCCTGATATGTTTTCATCCTGGGTTTACAGTGATAACCATGACCATAGTAGAAAACGTTGTATCCTATTAACCATATACATGTCACTATTAAATAAAAACAGAGAAAATATATCAAGAAATCCCTTGAGATCAGCCATTTTCCCCTCACCCATGACGGCACCCCATGCGACCAGGGACCTCCCATCCGGGACAGGAAACCTGAGAAGATAAAAGGTTCACACCCCCACCATGCACCAGTTCAGGTTTCCTGTCCTTCGGATAGGAAGTCCCTGGGAAGACTTCTCGTCGGTTCTCACCTGCAGCTGGGGGGAGGCCCAGGTTCTTATCCGGTGAGTGGCCTCCCCCAGGTGGCGTTATGCTCTCCGGGGCTGCTGCCTGCAAGTCTGGGCTCCTTCTTCCCCCACATCCCGGCGCTGGCCTGAGGGAGCCGCTATGGCCGTGTTCAGGCGGCGTCCCTCCTTACTTCCGGGGTTGCCAGTCTTCCTGCGGCGTCGGAAGGGGGCGTCTGCGCATGCGCGCGCCCCGACGCGGGGGGGGCGGGGCTTAACCCGGAAGTCGGGTTCAGCGCTGATGTGTGCCCCGGCGCGTCCTTAAAATATAAATGGGGCAGAGGGGGGGAACCCAGCCGGCTGATGTGGCACACAGTGTGGTGCTGAAGAAGCTCTTGATTCCTGAAAGAATGTCAGAGCCTGCAGACGGACGCGCCGAACCCCTGGAACCCTCAAGGCCTGCGAGTCCGGTACTAGTCCTGAGGAGTGGGGGCTGAAAGAAAAGGACCTTTGGTGAGACGTACCTTTTTCTTACTAATGGGGTGTTATCTGCTTGATTTGTGTAGGTGGTAAAGCCCCCCAAAAAAGCGGCCTCTAAGACGAAGCATAAGGAGTGTGCAGGATTTTTTTTTTCCTTTACTAATAATCCCTACACTGCGATCTCATCATACATAAGCTAATTAATGATTTTCGTTCAGTAGAATTTGTTAAAAATCGATTTTTGAAATATGTAAATTACCTTGCTACCAGCAAGTAGGGCGGCTACTTGCTGGTAGCAGCCGCGTCCTCCGATGGTAATGACGCCCCCTCTGCTTGTTGATTGACAGATCCCGTCCGCTGGCCCTTTCTCTGCTGGCCCTGCCTGTTTTGATTCAATATCTGGCGCCTGCACCTCTCTTCAATCTGCGCAGGCGCAGAGAGGCGGCAACTCGCTCGGCCGCTCCATCCTCAATGCGCCTGCGCCGGGTGTAGATGTGACGTCATCGGCGCAGGCGCATTGAGGATGGAGCGGCCGAGCAGGTGGCCGCCTCTCAGTGCGCCTGCGCAGATTGAAGAGAGGTACGGCCGCGGCGCAGGCGCCAGATATTGAATCAAAACAGGCAGGGCCAGCAGAGAAAGGGCCAGCGGACAGGATCTGTCAATCAACAAGCAGAGGGGGCGTCATTACCATCGGAGGATGCTGCTGCTACCAGCAAGTAGCCGCCCTACTTGCTGGTAGCAAGGTAATTTACATATTTCAAAAATCGATTTTTAACAAATTCTACTGAACGAAAATCATTAATTAGCTTATGTATGATGAGATCGCAGTGTAGGGATTATTAGTAAAGAAAGAAAAAAAAAACGGTTTAATGGGGTAACAGAAGCCCTTTAAAGCAGTCAGAGCAACTATGCAGTTAGAAGAGGAAAAACAGGCTAAGTCGACAGCAGATATTGCCTTTCAGGGGTTAGGTCCCAGAAAACAGAGGGTTTTCACCATTCATGAGAACGTTCAGGCATTGATTAAAAAGGAATGGAAAAATCCCGATAGAAGGTTTTTTATCCCAAGCTCCGTTAAAAGGAAATATCCTTTTGATGAGAAGGTAGCAGCCTGTTGGGACAAGGCCCCCACGGTTGACGCTCCGGTAGCGAAGATTGCTAAGAAGTCTGCACTGCCGTTTGATGATTTAGGTAGCCTGTCTGACCCTCTGGATAAGAAAGCGGACTTTTACTTAAAAAAGGCCTGGGAATCATCCTCTACCTGCCTGAGACCAGCGGTTGCAGCGTCATGGGTCTCTAGGTCGCTGCATATCTGGCTGGAACAGTTAGAACAGCATCTCAGTGAGAAGAAGCCAAGAGAAGAGGTGTTGGCCTCCCTTCCCACCTTTTTTAAGGCCGTAGATTTTTTAGCCGATGCCTCCACGGATATAGTTAGGTTTTCCGCCAGATCATCCGCTATGTCCAATGCGGCCAGGAGAGGGCAGAATATAGAATATTTGACACAGTCCTGACTATATTCTGTCAAGGGCAGAATATAGAATATTTGACACAGTCCTGACCTCAGTATCTGAGGAAAGGGATTTAGGAGTAATTATTTCAGAAGACTTAAAGGTGGGAAGACAATGTAATAAAGCAGCACGAAATGCCAGCAGAATGCTTGGATGTATAGGGAGAGGTATAAGCAGTAGAAAGAGTGAAGTGCTTATGCCGCTGTACAGATCACTGGTGAGACCTCACTTGGAGTATTGTGCTCAGTACTGGAGGCCATATCTCCAGAAGGATATAGATACTCTAGAGAGAGTTCAGAGAAGAGCTACTAAACTAGTACATGGATTGCAGGATAAAACTTACCAGGAAAGGTTAAAAGACCTTAATATGTATAGCTTGGAAGAAAGAAGAGACCGAGGGGATATGATAGAAACTTTTAAATACATAAAGGGAATCAACTCGGTAAAGGAGGAGAGCATATTTAAAAGAAGAAAAACTACCACAAGAGGACACAGTTTTAAATTAGAGGGGGCAAAGGTTTAAAAGTAATATAAGGAAGTATTACTTTACTGAGAGAGTAGTGGATGCATGGAATAGCCTTCCTGCAGAAGTGGTAGCGGCAAATACAGTGAAGGAGTTTAAGCATGCATGGGATAGGCATAAGGCTATCCTTCATATAAGATAGGGCCAGGGACTATTCATAGGATTCAGATATATTGGGCAGACTAGATGGGCCAAATGGTTCTTATCTGCCGACACATTCTATGAGAGCGATTTGGTTGAAGTCCTGGAAAGCTGATCAGGGTTCTAAGGCTAGGTTATGTTCTATCCCCTGTGAGGGTGACAGGCTCTTTGGATCTTCCCTCGACGATATACTTGAAAAAGCCTCAGACAAAAAGAAGGGGTTTCCAGCTCCTCAACGCCCCCCCTTTTTTCGTAGATACCAAGGTAAAAGGCAAAAGGGTAGGCAGTATGATAGAAGAGAAAAGGATAAATTTCCTAAGAAATCCGGAGGTTTCCTTTTTAAATCCCAGGATCCTAGACCCAAAGATAAGCAATGACGCCGAACCCCAGGTAGGGGGAAGATTGTCTCTGTTTCTCCCAGCCTAGAAAAACATAACCAAGAATGGCTGGATCTTGGGAGGGATTGGAGAGGGATTCCGGTTGGAGCTCCTGTCCCGTCCCCGGTATTCGTTCATTCTGACAGATTACCCCAAGGATCTAGTCAAAAGACAGGCCTTAGAGTCAGAGGTCCTGCTGCTTCTGCAAAAAGGGGTGGTTGTCCCGGTTCCGCAGGCAGAGAAGGGCAGGGGGTTTTACTCCCCTCTTTTTTTTTTTTTGTGAAAAAACCCAACGGCTCCATTAGGGTAATCCTAAACCTGAAGAGATTAAACAGATTCCTCAGCTACAAAAAATTTCGTATGGAGACCATAAGATCGGCCATAGATCTCCTATCAAAGGATTGCTGGATGGCGACTCTGGACTTAGAGGACGCGTACTACCACGTGCCAATTCATGTGTCCTCCCAAAAATATTTGAGGACAGCAGTCTGGGTTCAGGGGGATTGTCTGCACCTGCAATACAGAGCCCTGCCTTTTGGGGTTTCTCAAGCCCCCAGAATCTTCACCAAAGTGATTGCGGAAGTTGCCTCCTTTCTAAGGTTGTCAGGGGTTCCGTTGCTGCCATATCTAGACGACTTCCTGTTTATTTCCCAGACCAAGGAAGGCCTGGTCCGAAACATCGAAGTTTCCTGCGCCCTATTAAAGAACTTGGGCTGGAAAATAAATTGGGTAAAGTCTTGCCTAACACCATCTCAGAGCTGTGTATTTTTAGGCATCCTGTTAGACTCCCGAGTAGAAAAGTCCTTCCTCCCGTCCACCAGGATATTCTCCATCAGGGAGCATGTTTGGGATCTTTTCAGATCCTACCTCTGCTCGTTCAGGAGGGCAATGGCAGTGCTGGGCCACCTGACAGCAACCTTTCCAGCAGTCCCATATGCACAAGCCCACACAAGGAAGCTACAATCATGCATCCTGCGCCAATGGGACGGCCGCAAGCAGTCGTTGGACCGGATTTTACACTTATCCGCAGAGGCGAGAGTGTCTCTCCTTTGGTGGACTGTGACAGAGAATCTCTCAGCCGGAGTACCATGGTCCTTTCAGGATCCGATAGTATTAACAACGGATGCCAGCCCGTGGGGTTGGGGGGCCCACTCGGAGAACAAAGGTTGGCAAGGGAGATGGGATTTGAAAACCAGAAAAGCCACCTCAAACTTCAAAGAATTAAAAGCAGTGGAGATGGCCCTAATTGCAATAGCTCCGGTCATATCCTTCAGGAACATAATCCTATACTCAGACAACTTAACTACAGTGGCATACATCAACCATCAAGGCGGAACAAGGGTACCTCCTCTGGCAACACTTTGTCAACAGATCTTTCAGTTAGCAGAACAGAAACATCTATCTCTGTCGGCAGTCCATATAAAAGGGAAGGAGAACATAGTAGCCGATTTTCTGAGTCGCACCCAGCTAAAACAGGGAGACTGGTGCCTAAACCCAGAGGTCTTCTCCCAGTTAACGCAGAAATTCGGCCTCCCCACGGTCGACCTATTTGCCTCCAGGAAGAACAGGAAAGTGGAAAGGTTCTTCTCCATAAATCGTCTGGACGATCCAACAGCTTTAGACGGTTTGGCACAGAATTGGTCTCAGGAGGAGGGTTACGCCTTCCCTCCTTTTTCCCTAATCCCGCAGGTTCTGAAAAAAGTCCAGAGGGAGAAAGCGACAATTACCCTAGTGGCCCCAGCGTGGCTGAAAAGGTCCTGGTTCTCCTGCCTCCTAGACCTAGCAATAGCCCCCCCTTGGATGCTGCCCCCTCGGGAGGATCTATTATTTCAGGGCCCGATCCTGCATCCCAATCCAGAGATTTTGCATCTGGCAGCGTGGAGGCTGAAAGGGAGATTTGGTTAGGCCGGGGTCTGTCCCAATCTGTAGTATCCACAATGTTGGGGAGTAGGAAAGCCACCACAGCCAGAAAATATAATAAGATTTGGGAAGTCTTTTCCTCCTTTTTAGGGATCAGTCCTGACCCCTTCTCTCCTCCTAATGTCTCTAGGGTCCTAGACTTTCTACAAGCTGGCTTGGATAAGGGGCTTAGGGCTTCCACACTAAGAGTGCATGTGGCAGCCTTGAGTTACTTCTTCGATTCCCAGTTGGCCCATACACATGAGATGAATGTGGGCCAAACACATCAATTTCTGTGGCTATGGGGGTGTAGTGGCTCTTCCAGCAGATGTCAGAGGAAAGAAGGATTGGATGTATTCGACGACGTTAGCCTACCCTATCCTTTGTTTTTACAGTATATAAGCTGCTTCTAACGGTGTGCGACATCGCTTAATCCTCCCTTGAGAACACATGCTCTCTCGGCATAGCCAAGCATTCCTGTGTGTAGGGATTAGGAGGAATAGCTTTTGGTTGGGTGAGCATTCAGCTGTATAATGTATATGGCCACCTTTTAATAAAGCCCTATACTTCAGCCACCTGAAAATGCAAGGGATCAGATGGAAGATTTCCACAGGAACATGAAGAAAATCTCACAGACAGACCTACACGGTGGAAAAGTTTATTTATTCTTTTAGGTTTAGGGGTTGACCAGTTTCGAAAACTTTTCTGCCATATGCGTTAAAGAGAACCAATGGCCATAAAATGCAATGCAATCTGTAGGCAGCGTGTTAGGGTACGAACACTCAGTACGGTCGTGTGGTGTTCAGGACGCAGCCGTGCTATGAACAAGAACCGTGCGGCTGAACTGGCCCAAATTAAATTTAATGAGACCGCAGTGTTTAGCTGCAGTGCCACGTGGCCAATAACCATACAGACCAGCTTAAACAGTGCGGTCTCATTAGTTTAATTAGCGTCTGTTCGGCCGCACGGTTCTTGATAGCAGCACGGCTGCTTCCTGAACGCCACACGACCACTCTGAGTGGTCGTAACCTTTTTATAGAGCGGGAGGAGCTGAGCAGATTAATATCTTGTTTTGTAGGAAAAGATCCAGCAAAACGTGCAGTTTATATCTCTGCTCTGAGTTCAGTTGTACACAGGGGCTGTCTTCTGAGTGATTGATAGCCTTCCCTGTGCACACTTCCACCGAGAATCCTACTGCTGATAACATGGCCAGTGCACAACTGAACTCAGAGCAGAGACTCTATAAATGACAGGTACCCATAAAACTATACATCAATCTGCTCAGCTCCTCCTGCTCTAAAACATGCTGCCTGTACTGTATTTAATGGAGACAGGTTCCCTTTATGAATAAGTCACATAGATTTTCATTTTAAACATGTTTTCTTAAAGGGGTATTCCCATGTGAGAGAATGGGGGCATATCACTTGGATATGTTCCCACTGTTTGATAGCACCCATATCGAGAACGGAGTCCCGAAAATTGTGGCTGGAGGACCCTGGTTTTCCCTGGAGCTGGCCACCAAGTGCTCTCCCCGTAGAAGTGAATGGGAGCGCGATGCGCATGCCTGGCCACCGCTCCCATTTACTTCTATGGGCCCGACGGAAATAGCCAGGGCTCAGCTATTTTTGGTGACCTAATAGAAATGAATAGAGGGCGGTTGTGCATGCGCAGTGCGCCCTCCACCACTTTCAGGGCTCAGTCCATGGTGTAGGTCCCCATACCAATATGTCCTTTCCACAAAAAAATAGGACCTGTCCAATTCTTGTCCGCATTACAGACAAGGATAGGGCTGTCACACGGCCGTTATCTGTGTTTTGCAGATCCATGGACTACAAAAATGGCTCTGGCTGCGAGCACCATCCCTAACCCTTTCAAGTCTGTTCTGTCATCCTATCGTGTTCATCCAAAGGAAAGCAAAAATCCCCCACGAGGCAGATACCAATGGCACCTGTACAGGGGATGCAGGGAACATCACCCTTACAACAGATTTGTCACCTGAACATGCTGCCCAAGTCAGTGTCACTTTAAGAGAGGATATTTTCGGAATGGGTGCACTGTACGATCACCCTAGAAGGCAACCTCCCTCCTCGTCTGTTCCCCAAATCCCCCCCCCCAAAAAAAAAAAAGTGTATTCTGTGGTACTGCTGGAGGTAGCCAAGCACTTCTACTCGGCTATCTCCAGGAGCACATACATGACTGCCGCTACTATAACCAGCGGGGGCACAGCGGTTGGATCCCCCGCTGATCGCACACTTATCCCCTACCCTTTTGTTAGGGAATAAGTGTTTGTAATGGGATACACCCTTTATATCTCTTCAATCTGGAGCATCTATGCATATGACTCTATGGGCTGTTTCACACGAGCGGATGCCGTGCGTGGCATCTGCTCCGTGAAAGAGTGCCAAGACCCGATGCAGACTGCAGAGGCACGGAGCAGTAACATGACTGATAATGCTCCGTGCCTCTCTGTGACCTCTTTACTACAAAATCACAGTAAGGCTACATTCACACGTCAGTATTTTCCTATATCCCGATTTTCGGTCCGTTTTTTGCGGATCCGTTGTTCCTGAAAATGTTTCCGTATGTCATCCGTTTTTTGCGGATCCGCAAAAAACGGAACCATGTATAAATTTCAATAATCAAATAAAGTTGTTTGTATTTCTTTGAATTTTTTTTTAAGTGTTTCCAGGAACGGATTCCGCATAAAACGGATGACATACGGAATGACATCCGAATGTCTTCCGTTTTTTGCGGATCCATTGACTTTGTATTGTACCAGGATCCGAATTTTGCGGAAAAGAATAGGACATGTTTTATATTTAAACGGACATGCGGAACGGAACAACGGAAACAGACAGCACACATTGTGCTGTCCGATTTTTTTTTTTCCAGGACCCATTGAAAATGAATGGGTCCAGATCTGGTCCTGATCTGTTCTGCAAAAAACGGAACAGATCAGGAAAGAAAAAACGGACGTGTGAATGGACCCTAAGATAAAGGCGTCCCCGTATTAACGGACACTGGTAGCAATGATTGGATAGTGTCAGACTGTGCAGGGACACACCCCCTAATTGGTAACACCCAGCTGGACCTTTATTGCAAACTGCTGGGAATTCATTCATAAACTTCTAGAAGGAATAGAGAAATGGCACTGAAAAAGATGTGCAGAGAAAAGTGGAAAAAGTAAAAGAAAAAATTCCCACCCTGTCCTAAGAGGTATGGGTTTTTATTAGACAGAAATCAGACATGCAGTTTATGATGCGGTTCTTTAGACCAGAACTGGATCCCGTTCTCCTTTTTCGCATCCACTCCTAGCTTTGGCTCCAGCACTGTGATGCCAGTCTATGGCTTTGTGCATTACCACAAGGATAAGTTCCTGTTCACACTAAATATAGGAATCCTGCACGGAGATACGTAAGGACCTGTTCACACACTGCAGAGAATGCCCAAAATCTGCTGCAAAATCCTCCCCCTGCACATGGGGGCGCATGCTTCTTTCATATTTACATTACTCCTATTGAAAATATGGGGGCAGTATCAATATGTACGCAGAGAGCGCCCCCTTGTGGTAGCAGCAGACGATGTCAGGTGAAGCCGTCGCCAGCCGCGGAGACTACTTCAGCAAGATGACGTCAGTATCACGTGGTCAGATGCGCGCGTTTCATTGGACGATCGGCAGCGCCAATGACCTGAACGTCCCCTGTTTCCTCAGCGCCGTGCAGTAATGGTGCGGCTCACTAATGTGCTGCGGTTTTACAGGACAGAGGCCAGACGCCTGTCATTCTGGATTCCTAGGGGTGGCGAGGACTGGCGGCGCCGTTTCGCTTTAACGTATGCAGTGAGCGTGTGGGGTATGATCGGCTTCGTGGCTTACATGCAGTGGCAGTCCAAAGACACGGTTAAAAGCGCCAAGACAGGTGACTTTCCAGTTCATCTCCCCCCTCCCAGGCGTGCGTTCGTTAGCAGCTAGCGACCCCTAGCGTTGGGAGGAGTGCCCGTACATTACTGGTCTATGGGTTGTGAAGGACCCGTCCCCGGGGTGCAGGACCTTGTCCTCTAGTCTCCCAGTTCAGTGTCAGGATTGTCTAATAGGAAAGAACAGAGCAGGCACCATGGGAGCAATCAGCAGACCCACTGTGCTGCTCTGTCAGCCTGTGTGCGCCTAGCTATAGTCAGAATACAGACTGCTCACCGTTACAAGCAGCAGATTTAGTTACAGATGTTCTCTGCGACTGAAAATCAGCTCACCTGATGTAATGGAGGCAAGCACATGGATTTCTGCAAGTCTTAGGACCTGCCAGGACAGGTCTTCAGTGGTAAACACTCGGACAACCCCTTTAAAGGGTTTCTGTCATCAGAAAAATGGGTATTAACCTGGCAGACATTAGCGATGTGCTAATGTCAGCTGAACATAACTATATTAGTCCCATGTCACTATGTGCCGCCGTTATTTAGAAAAACGAACTTTTATAATATGCAAATGAGCCTCTAGGAGCAGGGGGGGGGGGGCGGCGTTGTACCTGCTCCTAGAGGCTCCGTTGGCTTACCCCTTTCCATGCTCTTCTACACTTGATTGACAGGGCCAGGGCAGCGGTGGTCTCCTGTCTGCCAGGGAAATCTCACGCCTGCGCCGTCCCGTTCATTATTCAGCGCAGGCGCAGTGAGGGAAGCACGTTTGCCGGCAGCCTCACTGCGACGTATTCAGCGCAGGCGAATGTCCTTCCCTCACTGCGCCGAATACTGAACGGGACGGCACAGGCACGAGATTTCCCCGGGAGACAGGAGACCACCGCTGGCCTGGCAATCAAGTGTAGAAGGGCATGGAAAGAGGTAAGCGAATGGAGCCTCTAGGAGCAGGTACAACGCCCTCACTGCTCCTAAAGGCGGCACCTAGGGACATGGGACAAATATAGTTATGTTCAGCTTACATTAGCACATCGCTAATGTCTGCCAGGTTAATACCCATTTTTCTGATGACAGAAACCCTTTAACCACTTCAACACCCCCTAGCTGAAACCCCCTTAATGACCAGGCCACTTTATACACTTCTGCACTACACTACTTTCACCGTTTATTGCTCGGTCATGCAACTTACCACCCAAATGAATTTTACCTCCTTTTCTTCTCACTAATAGAGCTTTCATTTGGTGGTATGTCATTGCTGCTGACATTTTTACTTTTTTGTTATTAATCGAAATTTAACTATTTTTTTGCAAAAAAATGACATTTTTCACTTTCAGTTGTAAAATTTTGCAAAAAAAACGACATCCATATATAAATTTTTCGATAAATTTATTGTTCTACATGTCTGATAAAAAATAAAAATGTTTGGGTAAAAAAAAAAAGATGGTTTGGGTAAAAGTTATAGCGTTTACAAACTATGGAACGAAAATGTGAATTTACGCTTTTTGAAGCAGCTCTGACTTTCTGAGCACCTGTCATGTTTCGTGAGGTTCTACAATGCCCAGACAGCACAAACACCCCACAAATGACCCCATTTCGGAAAGTAGACACCCTAAGGTATTCACTGATGGGCATAGTGAGTTCATAGAACTTTTTATTTTTTTGTCACAAGTTAGCGGAAAATGATTTATTTATTTATTTATTTTTTTCTTACAAAGTCTCATATTCCACTAACTTGTGAAAAAAATAAAAACTTCCATGAACTCACTATTAGGGCTGCAGTAAACGAATATTTTAGTAATCGAGTATTCTATCCATTATATTTCTCGATTCATCGAGTAATCTAATAAGAAAAACCTTCTTAAAATAACGTACGTAATTACGTTTTTCTTTATAAAAACAATATTTTTATTTCTTACAGTTGGTGGTATGGTATAGCAAAAAATTGCACACAGATGTTGGCTTGGCTGTATAAAACTATTGGTTTACTTTGGAGGGGTTAATGGAAGCACCTTGGCAATGGGCATGTATAAAGTTATTGGTTTGAAGGGGTTAATAACTTTATACATGCCCATTGCCAAGGTGCTACCAATAACTTGTATAAAGTTATTGGTTTGGAGGGGTTAATGGAAGCACCTTGACAATGGGCATGTATACAGTTATTGGTTTGGAGGGGTTAATGGAAGCACCTTGGCAATGGGCATGTATAAAGTTATTGGTTTGGAGGGGTTAATAACTTTATACATGCCCATTGCCAAGCTGCTTCCATTAACCCCTCCAAACCAATAACTTTATACATGCCTAGTGCTGTTAACTTAAATTACCTAATGGCACTGGCACTAGTGAGGAGGGCGCAGCCGCAGACACATGGAGACCATCTTCATCCCAGCATGCACTGGGACCTTATGTGATATCACAGACACATTGTTAGCCAGCGTGCTGATGATGTATGTGCTGCAACTGCGCATTACGCAAAGTCCTGCCTGCAGGGCGGTGAGTGAGACGCTTAATTTCACTCCCGCTCCGTGATCATGTGATGTAAACGATTCCTCGATGCAGGGAAACTGCATCGAGGATTTTTTTGACTCGATTTAATTGAATTATTCGAAGAATCGTTTCAGCCCTACTCACTATGCCCATCGTGAAATACCTTGGGGTGTCTTCTTTCCAAAATGGGGTCACTTGTGGTGTAGTTATACTGCCCTGGCATTTTAGGGGCCCAAATGCGTGCAAAGTAGTTTGAAATCAAAATCTGTAAAAAATGAACGGTGAAATCCGAAAGGTGCTCTTTGGAATGTGTGCCCCTTTGCCCACCTAGGCTGCAAAAAAGTGTCACACATCTGGTATCACCGTACTCAGGAGAAGTTGGGGAATGTGTTTTGGGGTGTCATTTTACATATACCCATGCTGGGTGAGAGAAATATCTTGGCAAAAGACAACTTTTCCCAAAAAAATTTATACAAAGTTGGCATCTGACCAAGATATTTATCTCACCCAGCATGGGTATATGTAAAATTACACCCCAAAACACATTCCCCAATTTCTCCTGAGTACGGCGATACCAGATGTGTGACACATTTTTGCAGCCTAGATGCGCAAAGCGGCCCAAATTCCTTTTAGGAGGGCATTTTTAGACATTTGGGTCCCAGACTTCTTCTCACGCTTTCGGGCCCCTAAAATGCCAGGGCAGTATAAATACCCCACATGTGACCCCATTTTGGAAAGAAGACACCCCAAGGTATTCAATGAGGGGCATGGCGAGTTCGTAGAATTATTTTTTTTTTCGGCACAAGTTAGCAGAATTTTTTTTTTTTTTTTTTTTTTTGTATTTTATCACAGTCTCACTTTCCGTTAACTTGGGACAAAAATTTCAATCTTTCATGGACTCAATATGCCCCTCACGGAATACCTTGGGGTGTCTTCTTTCCGAAATGGGGTCACATATGGGGTATTTATACTGCCCTGGCATTTTAGGGGCCCTAATGCGTGAGAAGAAGTCTGGAATATAAATGGGAAAAAAATTTACGCATTTGGATTCCGTGAGGGGTATGGGGTGAGTTCATGTGAGATTTTATTTTTTGACACAAGTTAGTGGAATATGAGACTGTAAGAAAAAAAACCAATTTCCACTAACTTGGGCCAAAAAAATGTCTGAATGGAGCCTGACAGAGGGTGATCAGGGAGTGTATATGTCATTGATCACCCCCCTGTAAGGCTCCATTCAGACGTCCGTATGTGTTTTGCGGATCCGATCCATGTATCCGTGGATCTGTAAAAATCATACGGACGTCTGAATGGAGCCTTACAGGGGGGTGATCAGGGAGTCTATATGGGGTGATCAGTGGTTCATAAGGGGTTAATAAGTGACGGGGGGGGGGGTGTAGTGTAGTGGTGTTTGGTGCTACTTTACTGAGCTACCTGTGTCCTCTGGTGGTCGATCCAAGCAAAAGGGACCACCAGAGGACCAGGTAGCAGGTATATTAGACGCTGTTATCAAAACAGCGTCTAATATACCTGTTAGGGGTTAAAAAAAATTGCATCTCCAGCCTGCCAGCGAACGATCGCCGCTGGCAGGCTGGAGATCCACTCGCTTACCTTCCGTGCCTGTGTGCGCGCGCGTTCACAGGAAATCTCGCCTCTCGCGAGATGACGCACGGATGCGTCCAGGAGGAGTGAATCGACCGCCTCCAGGACGCATCCGTGTGGTAGGCGGTCCTGGAGCGGTTAAAGGGGTATTCCTGTTACCACAGGATAGGGGATAACTATTATATCGGTGGGGGTCCTACCGCTGGGACCACCACTGATCACAAGAACAGGGGCTCCATACTCACTGCAGCCCCCCCTGAAATGGACAGACAGCCGATTGCACATGTGCGCGCCCGTTCCATTCAGTTCTCTGGGAATTCCGAAGATTGCTGAGTACAGCGCCGGAATTCCCATAGAAATGATTTGAGCAGCTGCACGCATGTGTGACCAGCCACTTCGTTCGTTGCAGGGGGTATGGGGCTCCTGTTCTCGTGTTCAGTGGGGGTACAAGCTGGTAGGATTGGGGATAACTTGTAACAACCATCTTAAACAATGGGGACATATACTGATTTCTAGGGTACTTTCACACTAGTGTTAAAGTTTTCCAGTATTGAGTTCCGTCACAGTGGCTCAATACCGGGAAACTTTAACGCTTGTGTAAAAGTAACCTAAAAAGCAGAGATCTTGAAAACCATGAAATGTTACTGTAGAAAATATATTGGTAATTTGTATAGCTTTTTATTATAGGAGACACATTTGCTGACACTGGAATACCTTTTAAGGGCACAGGTGATAAATATGATTGCTGGGACCCTCACCGATATGGATATAACATAAGAAAAATACTTCCTGAGTCCCTTTGTGAATGGAGCTGAAGTGCGCTTGGGTGACCGCTACTCCATTCACTGCTGAACTCTCCAGCCCCATAGTCAGTGAATGGAGCGATGGTCCCGCACTACTGCTGCATTCCCACAGGGTGTCCTGTTCTCGTGTAGCGGGGGGCCCAGCCATCATACATTTATCGACTGTCCTATGTTATTCATGGGCCATAATAATATTCCATCAGTTCCCGTTTTTTTTCTGCCCCTGATAAATGAATCTACATTAGTTTTTGCTCTTAACATGTTCTTTTTCATATTTCTTCTTTTACAGAAGAAATTGTAAATGATCCTGAGGAAGAGTCATCTGAAGGAAGAAAGCAGAGAATCGAGTTTTCAGCCATAATTGAGTATAAGGAAGGCCATGTACCGTATACCACAAGAATATATCAGTATTTGACATCACTTAACAAAGCATCCGACAGCGGTTCTACCGAAAAATAATGGACTCAGCCTTTATGTGTGAAATACAGTTATTTAATCCAGCTTTCACGGCTTCTGAGGGATTTTGTGTTTTTCTTGCTCACTTGTGAACATCATTTTATGGTCTATAGTCGAATAAGGATAATTTTGTAGATGTGTTGCCTTATTTTAGTTGTACTGAGTTACAGCCTGTACAGGATTTTAGTCCAGAGCTGCATTCACAATTTAGCAGTCTTCATAGCTGAAATCTCCAGGCCACCCTTGCTTGCCCAGTATTTGTACAGAATGTGCTCTGGTCATTTTCTTTCTGTGAAGTTTAGTCTTTACACCAGGGATCGGCAACCTTTGGCACTCCAGCTGCTGTGAAACTACAACTCCCAGCATGCAAACATGCTCAGCAGTTCCCACAACTGGCCCACTGCATTATTTGAGCTCATCTAAGGGTATGTTCACACTAGAATTCCTGGATGATGCTGAGAACCACCAGATCCCCACTGACTATAATGGGATCCGTCGGTAATCCAGCCACTTTCCGACATAAGTCCTCACTCAAGAGATCTTCAGTGGGAAATATTGACAGCTTGGCAAAAAGGGAGACAAACCTTAGAATTAAAGATAGAGATTTTGGCCCAGACCTTACTCAAACTGAAATGGT
The DNA here is from genome assembly GCF_014858855.1 of Bufo gargarizans. Taxonomy (NCBI): domain Eukaryota; kingdom Metazoa; phylum Chordata; class Amphibia; order Anura; family Bufonidae; genus Bufo; species Bufo gargarizans. The sequence continues at coordinate 429,239,352 of NC_058083.1, read as the reverse complement.
GGTTAAATGTAGACAATTTAAGTCAGGGAATTCCATGGATAAGTAATAACTTAGTATGCCTAACGACTGACACAAGCCCTTAGGGCTGGGGCAGCCACATTCAAGATCTATCTTTTCAGGGGCTATGGAAAGGGAGCCTGAAATTGGTATCCTTCAATATGAAGGAGTTGATAACGGTAAAGTTTTCAATTCTAAAAGTACTTCCATTAATTTTAGGCAGGGACTTGAGGATTAAGTCAGACAACAAAACTGTGGCATCCTATATAAACAAATGGGGTTACCAGAAGCCAAAATCTGATGTCAATGCTCAGCTCAATTATTCAGATAGTGGAACAGTACTGTAAGTTAATCTCCGCAGTCCACATAAAGGGGAAGGAGAATGTCCAGGAAGATTTTTTTGAGCCGTCATATAATTTCCCAGGGGGAGTGGAGCCTGGATCCGAACATTTTTGGACAGATAGTAGACAGCTGGGGTCTTCCATGCATAGATCTTTTTGTTTCAGTCCAGAACTGGAAGGTAGAAAAATGTTTCTCCCTGGCCCCGGAGGGATCCCCCTGTGGTTTACAGTCGTGGCCAAAAGTTTTGAGAATGACACAAATATTAGTTTTTACAAAGTTTGCTGCTAAACTGCTTTTAGATCTTTGTTTCAGTTGTTTCTGTGATATAGTGAAATATAATTACACGCACTTCATACGTTTCAAAGGCTTTTATCGACAATTACATGACATTTATGCAAAGAGTCAGTATTTGCAGTGTTGGCCCTTCTTTTTCAGGACCTCTGCAATTCGACTGGGCATGCTCTCAGTCAACTTCTGGGCCAATTCCTGACTGATAGCAACCCATTCTTTCATAATCACTTTTTGGAGTTTGTCAGAATTAGTGGGTTTTTGTTTGTCCACCCGCCTCTTGAGGATTGACCACAAGTTCTCAATGGGATTAAGATCTGGGGGGGGTTTCCAGGCCATGGACCCAAAATGTCAATGTTTTGGTCCCCGAGCCACTTAGTTATCACTTTTGCTTTATGGCACGGTGCTCCATTGTGCTGGAAAATGCATTGTTCTTCACCAAACTGTTGTTGGACTGTTGGAAGAAGTTGCTGTTGGAGGGTGTTTTGGTACCATTCTTTATTCATGGCTGTGTTTTGGGGCAAAATTGTGAGTGAGCCCACTCCCTTGGATGAGAAGCAACCCCACACATGCATGGTCTCAGGATGCTTTACTGTTGGCATGACACAGGACTGATGGTAGCGCTCACCTTTTCTTCTCCGGACAAGCCTTTTTCCTGATGCCCCAAACAATTGGAAAGAGGCTTCATCTGAGAATATGACTTTGCCCCAGTCCTCAGCAGTCCATTTACCATATTTTCTACAGAAGATCAATCTGTCCCTGATGTTTTTTTTTTTTTTTTTTTTTTTTTTTTTTTTTTTTGGAGAGAAGTGGCTTTTTTGCTGCCCTTGACACCAGGCCATCTTCCAAAAATCTTCGCCTCACTGTGCGTGCAGATGCGCTCACACCTGCCTGCTGCCATTTCTGAGCAAGCTCTGCACTGGTGGCACTCCAATCCCGCAGCTGAATCCTCTTTAGGAGACTATCCTGGCCCTTGCTGGACTTTCTTGGACGCCCTGAAGCCTTCTTAACAAGAATTGAACCTCTTTCCTTGAAGTTCTTGATGATCCTATAAATTGTTGATTGAGGTGCAATCTTAGTAGCCACAATATCCTTGCCTGTGAAGCCATTTCTATGCAACGCAACCCTGCTTTTAACAGGTCAAGTCTGCCATTTTAACCCAATCAGCCTGACATAATGATCTCCAGCCTTGTGCTTGTCAACATTCTCACCTGAGTTAACAAGACGATTACTGAAATGATCTCAGCAGGTCCTTTAATGACAGCAATGAAATGCAGTGGAAAGGTTTTTGGGGGATTAAGTAAATTTTCATGGCAAAGAAGGACAATGCAATTCATCTGATCACTCTTCATAACATTTTGGAGTATATGCAAATTGCTATTATAAAAACTTAAGCAGCAACTTTTCCAATTTGCAATATGTATGTAATTCTCAAAACTTTTGGCCACGACTGTAGATGCTTTTCTCCACAGGTGGAACTCTCCACTAGCTTACATTTTTGCTCCCTTTTCTGATTCTGCAAGTTCTGAAAAAAATTAGGGAAGATCAGGCGAGGATAATCCTAATAGCTCTATTTTGGCCCAAGAGGCCATGGTTCACTTGACTGAAAAAACTGTCAGTGACGGATCCATGGGTTCTCCCTGCAACCCGGGGCTTTCTATCTCAGGGGCCGGTGTTTCACCCTCAGGTAGACGGTCTTCACCTGACGGCATGGAATTTGAAAGGCAGCTTTTAGCTAAAAGAGGGTTTTCTAATGAATTTATAAATACCCTGTTGAAAAGTAGGAAAACAGTCACAATCTCTATATATACTAGAACTTGGAAAACATTCTTGTCCTTTTGCAGGGTTACAATTTAGAGACCTACCAGGTCCGGCTCCCGTTAATAAGATTCCAGAATTTCTTCAGAAGGGACTGGAGATAGGATTATCCCCCAATACCTTAAAGGTACAAGTTTCAGCACTCTCGGCCCTCTTTAATGAACAGATTGCGACAAATGCTTGGGTCATACGTTTCTTTAAGGCCCCTTTCACACAGGCGAGTTTTCCGTGCGGGTGCGATGCATGAGGTGAACGTATTGCACCCGCACTGAATCCTGACCCATTCATTTCTATGGGGCTGTTCACATGAGCGTTGATTTTCACGCATCACTTGTGCGTTGATTGAAAATCGCAGAATGTTCTATATTCTGCGTTTTTCACGTAACGCAGGCCCCATAGAAATGAATGGGGTTGCGTGAAAATCGCGTAGCATCCGCAAGAAAGTGCGGATGCAGTGCGATTTTTACGCATGGTTGCTAGGTGACAGTCTATTCACTGTATTATTTTCCCTTATAACATGGTTATAAGGGAAAATAATAGCATTCTGAATACAGAATGCATAGTATAATAGTGCTGGAGGGGTTAAAAAATAAATAAATTAACTCGCCTTTTCCTCTTGATCGCGAAGTTCCCGGTCTCTTCTTTACTTCTTGAATGATGAGATGTGGGCTAAAGGACCTGTGGTGATGTCAGATCACATGCTCCAATCACATGGTCCATCATTGTGGTGATGGAGCATGTGATCTGACGTCACCACAGGTCATTTGGCCCACAGCTCATCATTCAAGAAGTAAAGAGACCGGGAACTACGCGATCAAGAGGAGAAGGTGAGTTTATTTTTTTGTAACCCCTCCAGCACCATTTTACTATGCATTCTGTATTCAGAATGCTATTATTTTCCCTTATAACCATGCCATAAGGGAAAATAATACAATCTTCAGAACATCAATCCCAAGCCCGAACTTCTGTGAAGTGTGTCCCCAAGCAAGGGTTAACATCCAAACAAAACTCAATATTTATGGCTTGTTTACAGAAACAACCCATATGTAAAGTAAACTGCTGTACGGGCACAAGGTATTGCACAGAAGGAAAGGAACGCCATATGGTTTTTGGAAAGCAAATTTTACTGGGATAATTTTAAGCTGCCATGTCACATTTGAAGACCCTCTGATGCACCCCTAGAGTTGAAACTCCAAAAAAGTGACCTCATTTTAGAAACTACTGGATAAGGTGGCAGTTTTGTTGGTACTATAATGGGGTACATATGATTTTTGGTTACTCTATATTACTTTTTTTTTTTGAGGCAAGGTACAAGAAATAGCTGTTTTGGCACCATTTTAATTTTTTATTTACAACATTCATCTGACAGGTTAGATCATGTTGTATTTTTATAGAGCAGGTTGTTACGGACATGACAATACCAAATATGACAATTTGCTTTTGTTACACAGTTTAATTTTTTTTACGGTATTCCCCTGAGTGGTTAGGTCATGTGATATTTTTATAGAGCAGGTTATTACGGACGCGGCGATTGCATAACATGTCTAGTATTTTTATTTAAGTTTTACACAATAAATTCATTTTTTAAATAAAAAAAATCATGTTTTAGTGTCTCCATAGTCTGAGAGCCATAGTTTTTTTTCAGTTTTTGGGTAATTATCTTAGGTAGGGTATGATTTTTGCAGGATGAGATGATGGTTTGACAATATTTTGGGGTGCGTGACTTTTTTTTATCGCTTGTAGGGTTGTTGCGATACCAAATTTTTTATTCGATTTCAATACTATAAAAAAGTAATCCGATACTCTACCACTTGATACCACACAAAAAAAATTAAACCAAAAAAGCCATGTGAATTCCGCATTTAAAAAAATGGCGAATCGCACTTTTATTTTTTTTTCTGTTCCGGCGTTCACCGCATAGATTTTTTAAATATTTTAATAGTTTGGACTTTTCTGAAGTGGCGATATGTTTATTTATTGTTTATATATTTTATATGTGAAATTGGGAAAGGGGGTGATTTATACCTAAAATTTTGGTGTTTTTTTTTTTTTTTTACACTTTTTTTATTTAATAACTATTTCTCCCCTTAGGGGCTAGAACCTGGGATCTTTCATCCCTTGTCCTATTCACCCTAATAGAGCTCTATCAGGGTGAATAGGACCTCACACTCTTCCTGCTGCTCTGTGCTCTGTACACACAGCAGCAGGGAGCTGACTATGGCAGCCAGGGCTTCAGTAGCGTCCTGGCTGCCATAGTAACCGATCGGAGCCCCAGGATTACACTGCTGGAGCTCCGATCAAAACTGTCACTAATGAAGAGGAGGGGACCCTATGGCCACTGCCACCAATGATTTTAATACTGGGGGGTTGAGAGGGGCGGGCGCACTGTGCCACCAATGATTTTAATGGGGTTGGGGGAGAGCGCACTGCGCCACCAATGATAATTAACCCTTAATAAAGGAGGCGGGTACTGGCAGCAGATCAGCGGCAGTTAACCCCTCAGGTGCCGCACCGGAGGGGTTAACTGCCCTGTCAGAGTCAATGTGATTCTGCTACCGGCACCCGCCTCCTGTATTAAAAGTTAAAGACCACCTTATATGGGTCCGGAATTTAAGTAGGCTACATAGAGCGGCGCCCAGAGATGTCCCTGCACTTACTATTATTCTTGGGCGCCTCTCCATTCACCCGCTGTGCCCCATTACTTTCTCCTGCTCCGTATGCTAATTACTATCGGAGCAATGGGGAGGAGAGATCAGCTTCTCTAGTGGGTGTTCCTTCTCCCTGGCTGTAGCGCTGTCCAATTGCAGCGCAGGGAGAAGGAACGCCCATGAGAGAAGCTGATGTCTCCTCCCCATTGCTCCAATAGTAAGTGGCATCTGTGTAGCCTGCTACTTAAAGTCCGGACCAAGGGAAAGTCCTATCATTGGTGGCGCAGTGCGCCCGCCCCTCTCTCCTCATTGGTGGCAGCAGCACAGGGGGGAGGGAGAGACTGCTTCTTTCTCCCCTGTGTTGCTGAGAGAACATGAGCACGCTGACAGCAGCGTGCTCCTGTTTAGAGATACTAGGCAGCGCAGCCCAGTATCGAAAAAATGAAAATCCTGGTATCATATTGTAACCAGGACAAAAGTATCGATTGAGTATCAAAATTTCGATACCCGCAACAACCCTACTTGCTAATACACTTTTTGTGATGTAAGGTGACAAAAAATAGCTTTTTCACACCTGAGCGTATTCGATAAGTGCTTTTTACAGGTGTTTTTATCGGGTGTTTTTGAGGCGCATTTTGGGGCGTTTTTGTATTTTGGAAACGCGCGTAGTACATGCGTTTGTGTGATTAACTACAGAGGCATTCAATGAAAAACTGCCGCAATACGCTTGACAATACGCCCCAAAGAAGCTCCTGTACTTCTTGGGGCGTAGGGCGTTTTACAGCGCGTTTGTACATGCTGTAAAACGCTCCGGTAAGAGCCATGCCCATAGGGAAACATTGTTTTTTGCCTGTTGAGCGTAGCCTAACGCATACAGCTTCCTGCCTGTGAGATCCAGGGGGCTGGATCTCGTAGGCTCTCCACCGGAAGGCAGCCCCGATGCCTAAGGAAGGCATCGCGCTGCCTTCCATGCCATCGGGTCCCCGTCACAGCAGTACGGAGACCCAATGGCAGCGCCAATTCCCGTGAGGACATCGCATGTGCTGCGGTCCATGAAGGGTTAATGCGCCAGGCATCAGTGATTTCATCGATGCCGGCGCATGCAGCGAGGGTCCGGCTATCAATGACTGCCGAACCCCTGCTGCGGATTAGGTGGGTGCAACTCCTGCACCCGATCACAGCGCCGTACATGTACTACGCTGGTCCTTAAATCACGGACATCTGTGCCGTACATGTACGGTGTGGGTCCTCTACGGTTTAAACTGTGTCTCTTAGTAGCTCTTACGTCAGCTCGTAGAATTAGTGAGCTCCAGGCAATCTCTATAAACGCTCCTTATACTACCATTCTAGATGATAGGGTAGTTATCAGACCTGACCCTGCATTTATTTCGAAAGTAGCCACCAGGTTTCATAAGTCTCAGGAGATCATCCTTCAATCTTTCTTTCAGAATTCAACACCAGAGAAGGAAAAGGCTTTCCATTGCCTTGATGTCCGGAGATGTTTGATTCATTACTTAACTAAAACTAAAGATTGGAGGAAGTCCTCCTCGTGGTTTATTCTTTTTCAGGGAAAGAATAAGGGACAACAAGCTTCTAAAAAAACTCTGGCAAGGTGTATTACTTCCGCGGTATCTCTGGCCTATTCGTTTTCAGGAAGGGAGCCTCCACAGGGCCTTCGAGCACATTCTACCAAGGCTATCTCTAACTCTGGGGCGGAAAAAGCTGCAGTTACTATTGAAGATATCTGGTCTTCTCCTTCTACCTTCTTTAATCACTATCGCGTATAGTTAAATTCTCCTTCTGATTTATCCTTCGGTTCTAAGGTCCTTCTGCGGTTATCCCACCCTGAGAGTTCCTTTGTTCTCTCTCTCGTGGTGCTGTCGTGGGTGAGGGGAAAAATGAAGATTACTCTTACTGGTAATTGGATTTTCCTGAACCCACGACAGCACCCATAGTTTTCCCTCCCCTGTTTTATTGGTGCTGGATGATTATTCATGGGTGTTGCAGTAAAAAAAAAAAGTGTATATAGATATTTATGTGATACTAACCTTATGGGGTGGAGTTCCTCAAATCCTTGGAAAGGACATACTGAAGTTGGAGGGGAGTCTCCGCCTTTTTGTACCTCAGGTTTCCTGTCTTCGGGAGCGGATCCTCTCTCTCGCGGTGCTGTCGTGGGTTCAGGAAAATCCAATTACTGGTAAGAGTAATCTTCATTTTTTTTTTGCGGAACAGAAATACGGAAAAGGAATGCAAACGGAGTAACTTCAGTTTATTTTTTTTTGTTGCAGACCCATTGAATTGTTCCATATATTGTCGACAAAAAAAAAAAAAGGGAACGGACACGGAAGAAAATACATTCGTGTGCATTAGACCTAAGGGTGGGTTCACATGTGGTGTAAATGCTGCAGGTTTTCTGCAGTTGTTTTGCTTTCAGCAAATCTCCAACATTTTACACTAGTAGAAAAGTTCCTGAAATTTTAAAAATCTTATTCACATGCTGCTGAGAAAACCCCAGTTGTAAACCGACTTGCAGTGCAGGTTTTCAATCCACAACATGGCAGTTTATGCTGCAGGTTTTACCCCCGGCTTTCAGCCTTTGCATTACGTGGTGGACCCGCTGGGATCTCGACAACAATGCTACGGCAGTTTTTGTGGCAGTGGTTTTCCTTTTGATCCACAGCAAACTTGCCACGTGTACACATATCGTAACGTACCCGAGTGCGGGTCGTCAAACAATTTCCACACAGATTTTGCGTGCATTTCTGTTTTTCCGCACCAAAATCTGCATACCTCTTACTTGCAGCTTTTCAGATCTGCAGCATGTCAGCTTATATAATGGATTTCATCCTTCTCAATGGAAAGGGTAATATCTTCTGGCCTTTCTGCAGCAAAAAACGCACATAATATTAGCAGTTTTGTTGCATTTTTATTTATTTTTTTCTGCTGCCAAAACGCAGTAAAAACCGCAGCAGATTTTTCCGCTTGATTTGCCTTTACGTGTGTCCTTGACCTTAGACTTTTTTTCACATTACAAAAAATGATTGCTGTGGAATCGCAGTCCATAGGGAATGCATTAAGTAGCTTGAAAATCTCTTCCAGATCACTGTGGCTTAGACTCTGCTGGAGTGATTTCATTACTGGAGATTAGAGATTTCACTGCGGTTTTATTGACACGGGAGTTTCAGGTCAGGGTCCTTACACACATTGTTTTTCCACCACTATAAAAAAAAAAGCACATGCTTTGTTTTAAGGCACCTTTGGTGTTTTTTTTTTTCTTTTTTTTTTCTTCTAAATGACCTTGTGAACTACATTTCTTTTCTTTTTGTTCTTCCTATAGTGAAAGAGTAAAAACGCCAGAGTGGCGGCATACTGCTTTTTTTTTTTTTAAAAGAAGCCAACTAATTAACAAAAACACAGTAGCAAAAACCATGCAGGGGCAGAAATCGTATGTACCAAGTAGCTTGGAAAGCGCTCTGAATCCATGTAGCAAAAGAATAAATCTATAGCTACTGACTTGTTTGCAGCAATTTTGTCTGCAGCGTTTAACCCCTTAGTGACCAGCCTGTTTTGGGCCTTATTGACCAACACATTTTTTTTTCTTTTCATTTTTTTCTTTTCATTTTCGCGTTGCCTTCTGAGAGATATAGCTTTTAAAAGTTTTCTGTTGATGTAGCTCTATGAGGTCTTGGTTTTTTTTCAGGACAAGTTCTAGTTTTAATGGTGCCACTTTCGGGTACACATAATTTACTGATTAACTTTTATCAACTGTTTCTGGGAGGCAGATGAGAAAAAAACCAATACTGCCACTGAGCTTTTACGTGATAAATATTTCACCGCTCACTTTTCAGCATAAATAACAATAACTATACTCTCTGGGTCAGTATGATTGCAGTGATACCAAATATGTACGTTTTAACGGTTTACTACTTTTGCACAATAAAAAAATGTTTTTGCATCACCGCATGTTAAGACCCATAACTTTTTTATATTTTTCTTTCCACGGAGCTATGCGGGGGCTTTGTTTTTGTGGGAGAACTTGTAGTTTTCATTGGTATCATTTTGGGGTACATAATGCTGTTTGATCTTTTTATTCGTTTTTTTTTTTGTGGCGATAAGGCAGAAAGCAGCAATTCTTTTTTTTTTTTTTTTTTTTTTTTTTAAGTGTTTACCGTACAGGATAAATTGCATGATAATTGCATAGTGCAGGTCATTATTTTTGCTATTTTTTTTTTTTCATTGAAAAACATTTTTATCGATTAGAAAAAGGTTAGCTTTTTGTCATTAGAATTTTTTATTTATTTAGAATGCTTGTAAAATACTGTACATTGCTCTGTTCATGCAGTTCAATGTATTTTGCTGTCATTGCTTTACTGACATCCACTAGAGAGGCATGGACTGCTGAGACACACTGCAGGCAAGGTTGGTACCTTCAATTGTCCACAACTTGCGTGCACAGAAATCGGCATCCCACAATCTCACGTGCACGGTGCGGAAGCTGCCATCCTCTAAACCGCTTAGGTGCTGTGGGTGCTATTGACTGTGGCATCTGTAACATCCCGAAGTATGTTACTAAACTCTGTTTCCCTGCTACAACATGTTAAGTGTAATTTCATTTTCCGTCTGTATAATTATTTTGTCATTAATGTTATTTAATATATTTCCAGGCCTGTTTCATATATTATGCTGTAATTTCCCTGTACACCAGCAGGTGGCAGCAATGTGTTCAGCAGACCCTAGCCAGTTTAGTATTGCTAGACTGGAATAGTTCATTCCAGTTTTAGCTTCCCCTCCTCTGTGAGCAGAAGTGGGCTGGTCCCATGTCCTGTCTCATGGGGAGGAGAAGAAAGTTCTAGTTAGTGTACCAGCTACTCCCGCCTGGGTAGGCTGTGTTAGTAGGAGCTCCCAGAAACAGGGATCCCAAGACAGGATCTAGCCTCGGCTGAGGCCAAAGATCACCCTTCCCAGCCTGAGCCAACAGCCTCAGCTGGTTGACAAGAAAAACAGCCATCTCCAGCCTCCAGGAAGAAGCATTCCATGTGAGCCACACTGTGAGTACATATCCAGAGTCCGGGAGAAGCCAAATTCCTCCTCAGCTAGTCAAGCCCATTACTAAGCAGAAGACAGACAGAGCAGAAGATAGATACCTGCCAGATTCTCCAGGCACATTGTATAGAAGCAGAAGAGATACTGATCCCTGCCATACATTGCCTATACCTGCTGGGACCTAAAGACTTATGCTGTAACGTGTATGGATTACTGCTGCTATTTAGTAAAGACAAGTTGGATTATATTTCAAGTCTGGATCTCATTTACTATTACCAAAGTTCCTCAATTACTCCTATTAACAACACTCATTTTATTGCAAGTGAGCCAGGATCCAGGAGTCTAGCTGTACCAAGGTAGGAGACACCGTTGACATTACACAGAGACATTATCCCCCTCTGGCATTCCTCACCTGGTACGTAAGTTATAACGTAAGTTATAACATCTTAAAGGGCCCTGCTACAGTACCTGCGCAAGCTGCAATTGGCGTCACAAACAAACCATAAACTTATATACACATATCCTGACCCACTGCATAGTTGGCCACCGTACCACGGTCCTGCTCATTGCACATCTAAGGGGGTAAATACCCCGGATCGGCAGCCCAGTCTAATGCCTCATTCACACAGTCAGTGTTAGTCAGTGATTGTGAGCCAAAACCAGGTGTGGCTCTAAACGCAGAACAGGAGCAGATCTTTCTCTTATACCTTATGTCTGTGGAGGCTCCAATCCGTGTGAATGAGGCATAAGGGATTTGAGGGACTGCTGTAAAATGGCATATTGGTGTTCACTAAGGGGTTAAATCAGTCCAGAATACTTACTGGATACAGTGATTTGGAAATAATTTTCAGGCTACAGTGCATTCCCTTGTGGTCAGTAGGTATTCAGACCACTGAGGAAGAAGTGAGTTGACACTCCGAAACGCATATGGTTAAAGAAGCCTGATACCTATGCACTCCAAAACCCACGACCTGATATCCATGGATATGAAATAGAAGAGGGCTCTACGGAAAGTAGAAGCTTCACCCTGAGGGATAAGAAACAAACAAACCTCCCATTGAGGCTCAGAATGCACCGGAGACCATCTCAAACACGTGGGACGCCAGTCACTACTCCCGGACCAGTGTATTTAGCGCAGCCAGGAGATAAACCACTTCGCCAGGAGTTGGCTCCAGGAAGGAGGTAACACACAACCAGGTACCGGCTGCTGCGTGGGACGCCACACAGCAGCGGTACCGCTTGACATATTTTACCAAGGCATAAAGGTACATATGTTATATGCACACAAGGCAATCTTTTGAAGGGGACTGTGCCACAACTGAACAGGCACATTAGTCCCCAACCACAAGATCGAACATTTTTGACCTGTTAATAGTCAAGGTGTATTCTCTACATACATTGACCCATTCTAAGGAGCATCGGCACATGGTTGACTGCAAGTGCATTAATAGCCCTAATTATTCCATATCTTTCTGGTTGAAAGCTTATCCTCTGGCTGACACTAAGCTACCTCTTGCAAAGGGGAATCAATTGTGTATATCTTACATATGGGATTATTTCTATGTGGACTACATTGCTGTTGGTTTGAACAAAAGAAACCACATCCATGATTCCAACCTATGGTGTAAGAACACCTTGACTGATTTACGCTGCAGGAACAACATAGGTGTACTGTAATTACTATTGAATGTTTTTAATCTATCGCTATTAATAGATTTTTAAGTCGATGTACTTTTTATACACTTTTATACATCATATCTAGTCTGTCGGGTATATAAAGCAAATGCTTTATATAAATATAAAAAAAAAATTACGGCGCAAAAGAAAAATTATGCAAACAATATTGACCCGAGAGATGGACATAAACATCTCAAAAAGAGTTCAATCGAGAACCTGATTATTTTGTGCAAACCGTAAAACAGGGTACAAGCGTCTATGCAAAAATATAAATGGTTTATTTACAATAGGTTAAAATACAAACAAAAATGAATCAACATAAATTTCAATAATATACAATGATAGGCAGTACCCAGAATACACCACTATAGGATATCAACAAAACACTACTCAACCAAAACAAGAATATTATGCAATACAGTTAAATTTGTGTGAGATATACAATCAATGGATTATGCCGAAAACTCAATCGAGAAGATGCCCTTGCTCCGCCCAAAAATGATGACCAATCTCTCAGATAATGGTAGTATTGCAACAAAACTTATAAATTATTGGCTTGATATCAAACTAGGGAATAGAAAGATTCCCAACAGAGAGTTTCTCCAATATTGTCCCCTTTATTCAGTTATATGCATCGTAACTGAAATCAGAGAAAATACTCATGTAGCAACTAACGTTACATGTCCGCAAATGAGCGGGTATCTGGCTAAGTATCAAGCCAATTAATTGCCAATTAATTTAGATCAATATTACATAAAACAAAAATATACATTACCCAAGGGTCAAGTGATGTGCAGAGTCTTGGGGCAGCCAGCTCTGAATAGTTTTTCCCGATAATCCAAATGATTCTCCAGAGATCTATAATCCAAATGTTTTTTTTTCTCTTTCTCTTTTTCCTTTTTTTTTTTTTTCTTCCTCCTTTTCAATTCTGTCCTTCTGGATGGTTATGGTATGGGGCTTGGATAAGTCTGGTCTTGAGCTCATTCACAGCTTCCTCGTGACGCTCACTCCATTCCCATTTTACTCCTTTCTTCAGCAACTGCAAAAGAGGTTTTGTAATCTCGGCATAGTTATCTATGAATTTACGTGAATAGTTCATCATGCCCAGGAAGGATCTCAACTCCTTGGTGTTTGTAGGTGACTTTGTGTTGATCACTGCTTCCACTTTCTTCTTCTGTGGGTTAATTCCATTAGCAGTGATTTCGTGACCTAAAAAATTGACTTTGGTATGACACCATTGAGCCTTCTGTAAAGAAAGTTTTACACCAGCGTTTCTCAGTTGGGTTAGTACATGCCTCAGCTCCGCAAGATGCTCCTCAAAAGTCGTGCTTTTGATTAGGATGTCATCCACATAGGATAAGGTACCTCGTTCAGTGGCATCAGGCATTGCCTTATGCATGAACACAGCAAACTCATGACCCGCATTTATGTACCCAAAAGGGAAATCGGGTCCATGCATATTGTTGCTTTCCACATGTAAAGGCCAGTTTGTATTGATCCCTCTCGTCCACTTTAATTGTCCAATATCCTTGCGCACAATCCAGAGCAGTGAAAATTTTGGATCCCTGTATTTGCACCAAACTCTGGTCAATATACGGCATGGGCCATCCAGACATGTATACACGTTTCTTTAACTGCCTTAGGTCTGAACAGAGATGGAATAGACCATTGGGTTTGAGAATCCCAAGCACAAGATGGTTGAACGAGCTGTGCACTGGACGGATGATCCCCCGCTTCTCCAAGTTTTTGACGATTTACGATAGCGACTCATATGCCGCCAGCGGAAGTCAGTACTGTTTAACATATGCAGGGGTGCATTGGGATCCGTTTGGATTCTTGCAACGTGTAGGTCAGTTTCTCCACAGTCGCAAGAATCCTTAGCAAACATGTCCTGGAATTCGGCGAAGAGACCCTTTTAGCTGTTGACGCTCCGACTCCTCAGAACATGCGTCAGCCACAGAGATTTGCTCTTCCACCCATTCCTGAAATTCTGGAAAGATTTCAGGTTGACTTAACTCATAAGCTTCTCCAAGCTCACTAGTTAAATCATTTTGAGTATTGCGTACCTTCTCCTTTCCTGGTTGGCATGACTCGTACTCCTTCTCATCGATCTCATGGTTGAAAATCAGTGATGATTCTTCAATGTGGCATGTACCTTCTTCAGAGCTGAAAGGATAAACAGAGCGGATATTAAATAACCCCTCAGGTGTTGAGGAAAAATGTTGCTCCACTACCTGTTCTTCTGTCAGGTATTCATCAGGAATAAGTCCAATGACATCATTTTGGAAACCAAAAGTGTAATACTCCGAATCCATAGCCAGACCAATTATAGTGTCTTTTTGTAGAGATATACTATGGGGAGACATGTTATGAATTACCATATGCAATGGATCCTGATGGATGTTTATCATAGGACTCGGCTTTACCTTCAGGCCGAGTTGGTGCATCTGGTTGGACAAACAAGATCATCGCCTATGCCAGCAAGTCCTTATCACCGGTTGAGGTAAAGTTCAATGACTGTGAAAACGCATTACTGTCAACTGTGTGGGCTTTGCAATATTTCAGGAGTTTTATCCAGGGTGAAAAGATCATTGTGGAAATTGCACACCAACCCCTGCAATATTTGCAGAGTGATAGAAATAAGGATGGGAATTTATCAAACAGCAGGATAACCGCATGGACTATGTCCCTAATTGGATGGCCATTGGAAATCAGGTACAAACAGTGAATATAAATCAACATTGTTCTTAAAGGCAATGAATACCCATTATAACTAAAATAAGTAAATATAACTGTTTACACTTATGAAAAAGCAGAACAAGTCCTAGGAGATTTTTAGATGTTATCACATAATAAATTTATAATTATTTATATTCAAACCTCTCAGTGTGGTTTCAAAAGTTAAGTGTCTGTCGCTCTTTATCTATTGTTCTACATAATTCCTTTTTGACTGGGTGTGTCAAATCTGACCAGAGCACCTATCCCATTCCCTACCTGCATGTGGGTGAGCCTCTATAATCAATTATCCATAGTTTTAGATTTCACCTAGACTTTGTGAGGGAAAAAAAGTCTAAAATGTAGCCTCAGCCTAAGGCCTCATGCACACAAACGCATTTTCTTTCCGTGTTCGTTCATTTATTTTTTTGCGGACCGTATACGGAACCATTCATTTCAATGGGTCCGCAAAAAACAAAAAAAACGGAAGTTACTCAGTGTGCATTCCGTTTCCTTATTTCCGTTCCGCGAAAAAATAGAGCATGTTCTATTATTGTCCGCATTACGGACAAGGATAGTACTGTTCTATTAGGGGCCAGCTATTCAGTTCTGCAAAATATCGAATGCACACGGATGACATCCGTATTTTATGCGGATTGCAAAATACATATGGTCGTGTGCATGAGGCCTAAGGGCTCATGCACACGGCCATTGCTGTTTTTGTGGTCTGCAAATTGCAGATCCGCAAAACATCTGGCCCTCTGTAAAACTGCCCTATCCTTGTCCGTAAAAAAGACAAAAATAAGACGTTCTATTTTTTCGCAGGTGCTACCAAACAGACATTCGGATACCGACAGCATACAGGGTGCTGTCCGCATCTTTTGCGGCCCCATTCAAGTGAATGGGTTTGCTTCCGATCCACAAAAAAAAAAAGCAGAACGGATTCAGACAAACATTACGGCCGTGTGCACGAGCCCTAAGGCCGCTTTCATACAGTCAGTGTTTGATCAGTAATTTTCATCACTAATTGTAAACCAAAACTAGCTATGGGTCAAAAACACGGAATGGCCTCTATCACACGGTCAGTATTCGTAAGCCAAAAGCAGGAGTGGAACCTAAAAAGAGAAAATATAATGGAAATATTTGCATCTCTTCTGTGTTTTGGACCCACTCCTGCTTTTAGCTTACAAATACTGACGCAAAATAGTGACACAATACTGACCATGTGAAAGAGGCCAAAAGGGACTAATCTTTCTATCTGTCGGGATAAGTTTACAAAAAAAAAGTACAAAGAATGAATCCCAGGGACCTGTGTATACAGAAGTGCTAATTGCTAAGGAATGTGTCTGGCTTTTTTCAAGTATGCTCATCTGCTTTAAATTCCACTTGGATTATGGCACTGAATCCACAACAAAATCCGTGTAAAAACCACAGGCAATTCACGTCCCATTGTTGGCAGTGGACATGCATGTTGCCATTCATATGTCAGATCTGCGGCATTCAGACTTTTCGGACATGTTTAAAATACATATGTAATTCAATGCCGTCGTGCCGCACAAGTGTATGGCCAGCTCCAAGGGTTCCGTTCTGCTGCCCATACACTTGTATTATGACGAAATGCCTCTAAAGCAGAGATGCTCAACCTGCGGCCATCCAGCTTTAGGCGTATAGCTGTAGGCTGTCCAGGCATGCTGGGGGTTGTAGTTTTGCAACATCTGCAGGGCCGCAGGTTGGGCATGCCTGCTCTAAAGGCATTCCGTTTTGCATACCAGCATTGAATTATGTTATGGATTCAACAGAATCCATTACGTAATCCACTTAAAACCCGAACTCGATTTTGCCAAAATGCAGGTTCGCTCAACTCTAGCAGAAAGCCTCAGGTAATACCCGCAGCATAAGTAGACATGGTGCAGAAAGAAGGGGGGTCATTTACTATGGCTTTTACGCCTGAATTCTGACATGGAAGTCACACTCTGTAGTTGCAGCAAAATGTGTGACTTTTTGGCCCTTGTGCCACTTTTCAGAAGTGGTGTGAAAAGGGTAGTTGGGAGGGAGCGGGCCAGGAGGACATACACATATTTACGCTACATCTGGAGTCAATTAAAGATAGGATGCCGTCGTAGATTTGTGGTGCACGGCCTGCCGGAGAATGCGACAAATGCATGAGAAGCCTGTGCCTCAACATCAATTTGTCGCAGCATAGAGAGAATCAAGACCGGCGTTTAAAAATCTCATCCACTCAGCTGCTACTGTACAACTCTTGAGGGTTTGCTGCGTGCAAATCTGCAACGTTTAGGCTGCGTGGGAGCATACCCTTAATATGGTTTTCCGAGACTTAAATACTGATGACCTATTCTCTGGACAGCATCAGCATTTGATAGCTGGGGGTCCGACACCTGGGACCCCTGCCGATTAGGTGTTTGAAAAGGCATCGGCACTCCTGTGAGCGCTGCGGCCTTCTCTATGCTCACTAAGCACAGCACCGTACATTGTACAGCTGTTCTGCTTGGTATCGCAGCTCAGCCCAATTCACTTCTATGGGGCTGAGCCGTGCCTAGGCCAATGAATGTGTCGTCACTTGGCCTAGGGAAAACTGTCTTCTCAAACAGCTGATCATCAGGGGTCCAAAGGATTGGTCATCAGTATATAAGTCTCGGAAAACCCCTTTAAAAGTGTATCCTACTTCTACTAAAGCAATATATAATTGCTTGAAGTTACAGGCCCAGAAGCAGGAGAGATGCTGATTGCGTTGGCCCTTCTGATTTCTGTCAGGTTCATATTATCATGGACGGAGCCCCATGTGTGGATCTAAGGTTGTGTCAGGATCTGTCCTGGAACAAACAGATGGTTTTGCATGCAAGTTCAATCAGTTTTGTCTGCAGTTCCGTTCAGGGATTTAGTTTTTTCCACGCGGGTGCAATCAGTTTTTAGGGGTGCACCGAAATGAAAATTCTGGTCCGAAACCGAAAATTCAGGATGCCCTTGACCGAAAACCGAAACCGAAACTGCCTTTTTGCCCAAATACTTTTTTTTAAATGATTTTATAACAGTGCCATCCACAGACCCCCCACCCACCCCATAACAGTGCCATCCACAGACCCCCCACCCCATAACAGTGCCATCCACAGACCCCCCCCACCTCATAACAGTGCCATCCACAGACCCCCACCCACCCCATAACAGTGCCATCCACAGACCCCCACCCACCCCATAACAGTGCCATCCACAGACCCCCACCCACCCCATAACAGTGCCATCCACAGACCCCCCCACCCCATAACAGTGCCATCCACAGACCCCCCCACCCCATAACAGTGCCATCCACAGACCCCCCCCACCCCATAACAGTGCCATCCACAGACCCCCACCCACCCCATAACAGTGCCATCCACAGACCCCCACCCACCCCATAACAGTGCCATCCACAGACCCCCCCCCCCATTGCCACTCCAGTACAGACTAGTTATAAAATGTGTACAATTAATAAGGATTCTATTCATGAGGCCCCCTCTACATCCTACTCACAGGGCTGTTATCTTAATGCTGGCCGGCCGGGCAGACGAGCGGCAGCGTCACGACTGACGTCATGTGCCCGGCCTACTTTCTGAATGAAGGAGGCGGCGCAGGCATGTGACGTCAGTCGTGACGCTGCCGCTCGTCTGCCCGGCCGGCCAGCATTAAGATAACAGCCCTGTGAGTAGGATGTAGAGGGGGCCTCATGAATAGAATCCTTATTAATTGTACACATTTTATAACTACTGGAGCTGGGGGCCGGAGCACAGTGAACGCACCGGCCCCCAGCTCCTCCTCCCAGTCCCTCCCCGCTGATACATTGCAGCCTGCGATGCTGGAGCATGGCAGGCTGCGATGTCAAAAGGTGGCGGAACGCCGTTCCGGTGCGTTCCGCCAGAAAAAAAGCCCTGTATATAACCAACCATATTTTCTGCCGATATGTACCAATATCGGCCGAAATGGATTAGGCCCATTTTCGGCCGATATTTTCGGCCGCCGGAATTTCGGTGCACCCCTAGTTTTTAAGCATTTTTCACACACATAAAAACCTGAAGCATAACAATCTACATCTCCTAGCCACCATCAGTGAAAAACGCATTGCATCTGGATGCCTTCCATTTTTCACACAAGCCCCATTCACTTCCATGAAGCCAGGGCAGCTTGAAAAACGCACAATATAAAACATGCAATTTTTTTCTGAACACAGAAATGATGCATGAAAACTGCAGAGAACCATTGAAATGAATGGGTCAGGATTCAGTCCGGCTGCCATGTGTGAAGTGAGCGGAAAACTCGCTTGTGTGAAAGAGGCAGATATCATGGAATAAATACTTTTTTAAACACATACAGACGTGGACAAAATTGTTGGTACCCTTTGGTCAATGAAAGAAAAAGTCACAATGGTCACAGAAATAACTTTAATCTGACAAAAGTAATAATAAATTAAAATTCTATAAATGTTAACCAATGAAAGTCAGACATTGTTTTTCAACCATGCTTCAACAGAATTATGTAAAAAAATAAACTCATGAAACAGGCATGGACAAAAATGATGGTACCCCTAACTTAATATTTTGTTGCGCAACCTTTTGAGGCAATCACTGCAATCAAACGCTTCCTGTAACTGTCAATGAGACATCTGCACCTCTCAGCAGGTATTTTGGCCCACTCCTCATGAGCAAACTGCTCCAGTTGTGTCCGGTTTGAAGGGTGCCTTTTCCAGACTGCATGTTTCAGCTCCTTCCAAAGATGCTCAATAGGATTGAGGTCAGGGCTCATAGAAGGCCACTTTAGAATAGTCCAATTTTTTCCTCTTAGCCATTCTTGGGTGTTTTTAGCGGTGTGTTTTGGGTCATTGTCCTGTTGCAAGACCCATGACCTGCGACTGAGACCAAGCTTTCTGACACTGGCTAGTACATTTCTCTCTAGAATTCCTTGATAGTCTTGAGATTTCATTGTACCCTGCACAGATTCAAGACACCCTGTGCCAGACGCAGCAAAGCAGCCCCAGAACATAACAGAGCCTCCTCCATGTTTCACAGTAGGGACAGTGTTCTTTTCTTGATATGCTTCATTTTTTCGTCTGTGAACATACAGCTGATGTGCCTTGGCAAAAACTTCGATTTTTGTCTCATCTGTCCACAGGACATTCTCCCAGAAGCTTTGTGGCTTGTCAACATGTAGTTTGGCATATTCCAGTCTTGCTTTTTTATGATTCGTTTTCAACAATGGTGTCCTCCTTGGTCGTCTCCCATGTAGTCCACTTTGGCTCAAACAACGACGGATGGTGCGATCTGACACTGATGTTCCTTGAGCATGAAGTTCACCTTGAATCTCTTTAGAAGTCTTTCTAGGCTCTTTTGTTACCATTCGGATTATCCGTCTCTTAGATTTGTCATCAATTTTCCTCCTGCGGCCACGTCCAGGGAGGTTGGCTACAGTCCCATGGATCTTAAACTTATGAATAATATGTGCAACTGTACTCACAGGAACATCTAGTTGCTTGGAGATGGTCTTATAGCCTTTACCTTTAACATGCTTGTCTATAATTTTCTTTCTGATCTCTTGAGACAGCTCTTTCCTTTGCTTCCTCTGGTCCATGTCGAGTGTGGTACACACCATATCACCAAACAACACAGTGATTACCTGGAGCCATATATATAGGCCCAATGGCTGATTACAAGGTTGTAGACACCTGTGATGCTAATTAGTGGACACACCTTGAATTAACATGTCCCTTTGGTCACATTATGTTCTGTGTTTTCTAGGGGTACCATCATTTTTGTCCATGCCTGTTTCATGAGTTTATTTTTTTACATAATTCTGTTGAAGCATGGTTGAAAAACAATGTCTGACTTTCATTGGTTAACATTTATAGAATTTTAATTTATTATTACTTTTGTCAGATTAAAGTTATTTCTGTGACCATTGTGACTTTTTCTTTCATTGACCAAAGGGTACCAACAATTTTGTCCACGTCTGTATTTGCCACTATTTAAGTCAGGTAAAATGCAGATATTGATGAAGATAGTGATTTGGATATTCTAAAAATGTATAGCCTCGAGCCCTGTAATTACAGCGATCATATCGCCTCATAGAAATAATCGGGGAGAAAAACACTGGAGGAGATTTATCAAACTGGTGTAAAGTAGAACTGGCAACCAATCAGATTCCACCTTTCCTTTTCCAAAGAAGCTGTCAAAAATAAAAGGTGGAATCTGATTGGTTGCTATGGACAACTAAGCCAATTCTACTTTAGAACAAGTTTGATAAATGACCCCCTCTGTTTTTGTCTTGAATGAGCACAAGCTCCGTGTGATGACCGCATTCCAGGATCAAACACTGCTCCTCTGACTCAAACTCACAGCATCATATTGACTTATGTTGCTGTGAGTTCCCACCCGGATGCAAGTCTACTGCACTGTACTCACGTAATGCAATCAGTACAGTACAGTAGCAGTCAGGCAGGAGCTTACAGCATCATCAATCATGATACTGTGAGTTTGGGTCAGAGGAACAGTGTTCGGCCCGGGAAATGCGGCCATCACATGCACACGAATACACTAGTGTGGAATTAGCCTTATGCTGAAACCTGAACTCTGTCGAAAGTAACAGAACAGATACATTGAGGAAAGTATATCATATTGAAGAACTGTAGCATAAAATTGTTCCAAAAAGTGCAGCCAGGATTAGAAGCATATCAGTGATAACTATCAGACCTTGACCAGACATCACAAGGCAATAGACCAGAAAACACAAGGATTTAAGGAAAGGGACAAAGTTCGCTCCACGATGAGATAGTATAATTCCCATGGAAGAACTGATAGATACAAGATATATATATATGGGAGAAGATCATGAAGAACTTTTAGAGACCAACCAACTTTGGAGTGAATGAGACTCATAAAGCAGGACTAGAGGAACCACTTGTGGTAATCTAGAATGAGGTTGTCTCAGCAGTTATCATATCCTCCATTCTCATGAAGTGATTGAGCCCTAGTCCAGGGAACATCTGACTTTCATGAACTAGGTTTTGTTAGGCAAGTGGCAGAGAGCAAGTGATGCAGCGTAGTGTGTTTGATTATTTTATTCTACTAGGTATAGTCTGCTTTCACGTTCATGACATACAGTTGTGTTCAAAATAATAGCAGTCAGACATCACTAACCTGATCAATCACTGTTTTTGGTAGAAATGACATTTCTACATGGGAAATAATTTACTAGCAGGTGTAGTAGAGTAATAGAAATCCAACAGACCCAACAGTCATGACATGCATGCTGCTGATTCTCTGTAATTGAATCACTAATTGACAGGGACATGTTCAAAATAATAGCAGTGTGGAGTTCAATGAGTGAGGTCATTCATTCTTTGAAAAATAATTATTGCCCTTATTTAAGGAAGGAAGGCAGCAAATGTTGTACATGCTGGTTACAGTGCATTTCTCTCTGAAATTCCGAGGAAAATGGTTCATTCCAGACATTGTTCAAAAGAACAGCGTACTTTGATTAAAAAGTTGATTGGAGAGGGGAAAATATATTTAAAAAAAGTGCAGAAAATGATAGGCTGCTCAGCTAAAATGATCGCAAATGCTTTAAAATGGCAACCAAAACCTGAAAGACGTGGAAGAAAGCGAAAAACTACCATTCGAATGGATAGAAGAATAGCCAAAATGGCAAGGACTCAGCCAACAATCAGCTCCAGGAAGATCAAAGAAGGTCTAAAGTTACCTGTGAGTACTGTTACAATTAGAAGATGCCTATGTGAAGCCAAGCTATCTGCAAGAAGCTCCCGCAAAGTCCCACTGTTGACTTGTGCTGAAGAGGTTACACAAAGAGCACATTGACTGGCCTAAAGATACATTTTGTGGACTGATGAAAGTAAGATTCTATCTGCAAGAAGCTCCCGCAAAGTCCCACTGTTGACTTGTGCTGAAGAGGTTACACAAAGAGCACATTGACTGGCCTAAAGATACATTTTGTGGACTGATGAAAGTAAGATTGTTCTTTCTGGGTCTAGTGGCTGGAGACAGTTTATCAGACGACCTGAATTCAAGCCACAGTACACTGTGAAGACATAAAAGCTATTAGAAGGATTTTGAGCTTTATTCACTTTTTTTAAACACACTGCTATTATTTTGAACACAACTGTACAAGTCTACTGGAAGGTCTCTGTTAGGATGACCTATTCTTTCATCACATTCAATTTGTGACCAGAGGGTGATGTTCATAAATATCTGGTGGAAAATCAATGGACATTAAAGAGCATCTGTCAGAATGATCAGTCCTATTAAACCAGCCATGTTGCCTGGTAGAGTTGATCATGCTAATTAAAACAATACCTTAGCTATGTGTCTAAGTAGCAGCGTTTCCATGATATCAGCATTTTTATTATGCAAATACTCTTTAGCGCACCAAGAGGCTGTCCAGAATGCTTGGAGCATCCTCTGTGCACTGCTATTATAAAACCCATCTTCTTTGGGCACTTCCCCCTCCCCTTTGATTGACAAGGCTAAATATTTTATCTACCCCTGTATTCTCGCTCCTGTGCTACGGCTTAGTGACTCGGCAGACTCGGTCTGCAGAGCAGATTCTGACTGATCGTGATTCAGGATGATCAGGTCTTTCAGCCGGCACCAAAAATCATTGTTTCTGTGCAGCAGATCGTGCTCGGTAAATGGGAATCTGTTGCCCAGGAACAATGTCTCGATCGCTTGTCCTCATACAGTGGAGGTGATTGTTGCATGTAAATGCAACGTCATCTACACTGACAAGCAAGCAATTATGGGGAGCATCTAGGTCATATTCCTGATAATTACCTGAGACATCTGTGTAAAAGGACCGTAAGCTTGGAAAGTTAGATTGGAACGGCTCTTGAACTGTTTGCTCTCATTTATAATGTTTGGTTTTCTTTCTCAGCAAAGTGTAAGTTCCAACATTAGCTAAACAAAGTCAAAGTACACCAAACATAAAATCAGTATAGAGGCAAACACGTGTCATAGCTATAACATTAATTGTGATACATTCACTTTCCATGCAGTGTTAGATACTGACTTGCAGAATTATGTGTTGACTCGTTATCAGTATCAGACCATTGTGAGTCATAACTTCTTATATTAAAAGGGCAGCAGATTTGTACCCATGAAACTGTCTGACCTGTTACATGTGCACTTAGCAGCTGAAGGCATCTGTGTTGGTCCCATGTTCATATGCAGGGGTGCAGAGGTAGCAGTCGCTACCGGGCCCAGGAGCCTGAGGGGGCCCAAAGACCTTTGCGCCCCATTAGAAGACACCAGTATTATAGAAAGTGCATGCTGGTCAAGTTATAGCTCTGGCTGGAGGGAAGGGCTTGGGTCAAGAATTTGGCATGGTTGGGGGGGGGTGGTCTACTGTTTAAATTTTTGCCGCAGGCAGCATGAAGGCTATGTGCTTCCGGCATGCATTGCTGCAATTTATTTCATACTAGGTCACGCCTCTAACTCCGCCCAAAGCATAATTACTAACCCCTGTCACAACTGCAGCAGCTGGGAAACGGTTAGGTGAGTGTAAGTTCCTTTATTTTTTTACAGCAAGTGGAGCACCTGGGACAATTATTTTCTTGCGCTTCAATAGCCATTTAAATATTAGCTCATACATCATCAGATTATGGATATTTTAAGGTACAAATTGAACAAAATAAGGAAGTTATGGTCTTATATACAGGTAGAAACCATACAGACACTTTAGTAAGGAGCAATTTAGTAAATGTATTTATGCACATTGAGGCCTCTTGCACGCGAACGATGCGCATTAGGTCCGGATGCGTTCAGGGAAACTCGCACCATTTCGCAAGCACGTTCAGTCAGTTTTGACTGCGATTGCGTTCAGTTTTTTTGCACAGGTGAAATGCGCATTGATGCATTTTTCACGCACTTGATAAAAAACCTGAAGGTTTACAAACAACATCTCTTAGCAACGATCAGTGAAAAACGCATCGCATCCACACTTGCTTGCGGTTGCGATGCGTTATTCACGCAGCCCCACGCAGAAGATAGAACATGCTGTAATTTTCACGCAAGGCACAAGTGATGCGTGAAAACCAACGCTCATGTACACAGACCCATTGAAATTAATGGGTCCAGATTCAGTGCGGGGCGCAATCCGTTTCGCATAACACATTGCGCCCACGTGGAAATCTCACTCGTCTGAAAGGGGCCTTATGCATTAATTCCCTAGGTCAAAAAGAGGGACATTTAAGGATCACAGAGGGACATGGGTCAAAAAGAGGGACATTTAAGGATCACAGAGGGACATGGGTCAAAAAGAGGGACACTTGGGAGGCATGCTTTTACCACCCCATTACTCTCTACCCTCAAAAACAAACAAAACAAAAAAAACTTTAAAGCCACTGCTTCGGTTGGATTTGATTATTGTTCTTACGTTTCTCTCTAAATTGCATTTTGTGATCTTTACTACCTAACCATGTGATACAGATATCTTACCTAGTCAGAGTATGTGAGAGTGGCTCAACGTTTTATTTCACTCAAGTCAGCAAAACTGATGAAGAGCAATTTCCACGGATTTTCTCTTCCTCTGCTGTAAGAAGTAGTGAAGTGGTTAACCTTCGCCCCTCCCCATGGAGTAGCATATAAATGTGAGCCCAGCAACCTTCTCTCCCAGTAATCTCTTCACATACTGAATGGCTATGGCTTCTGTGTCTTTCATACTCCTGAGCTTGCTTCCTCTGTGTGGGACTGCAGTGCTAGCTGAAGATAACAGCGTTGATGGGTTCCCTTCTTTTTGTGGCGATTATGAGTGTCCTAAATACCAGATATTGAAAAGATACAACGTAAGTTATATATGTAGAATGATATATGACTATTCAGGGTGCTAGATATATTGCTTCATCACCAGTGTCCTATGCATCAAAAGGCCCTTTGCCACCACTACCCACACAGCACACCACAGTGGGTCAATCCATCAAGAATCAGATTATACAAAATACAAGCATTTTACCAATAGAGGGCACTCAGATAGTTTTCAAAAATGTTTAAAAATACTGTGGTTAGATGGATAAGGCTCATTACTCATACACAACCTGCGAGATGTATGAGATCTCAACATCGTGAGATATCCTCTGCCTACTGCCACCATTATTTATGGCTTCTTGTACTGATTTATTGATGATCTAGCTATAACTTGTGTTTTTGTGTAAGAATGTTCAATAGTGGTTTACTAACCACTTTTGGAGAGCATGACAGTTTCCAGGGTCCATGATGACCAACCCCTGTATGGGGGAAATCAGGAGAGAATGCTGATGACCAACTGATATTGATGGGTACCTTAAAGGTTATTCCTTACCATGAAAATGGTGACAAGCTCACTTTAAAAGGGGTTTCCTTTCTGTAGATATTGATGACCTATCCACAAGTTAGGTCATCAATATCACAATGGTGAGGTGTGAAAACCTGTACCCTCACCAATCTACTGCAGATGCTGGAAAAAAAACAATAGACCCAGCCAGAAGAAGGCACTACTGTGTACTGTGCATACCGGCATACTGCAGCTCCGCTCCCATCCAAGTGGTGAAAACAGCTGATCGGTGGGGGTTTGTGGTGTTGGACCCCCTCAATTTGATAATGATGACCCATCCTGAGGTAAGAAAGTCACTTTATGTGTTTAGCCTAACAAGCACATAAACTTCAGTAGGCTCTGTGTATATTTCTTTTGGTCTACTGAAACTGCTGTGCATTGGTTGGAGGGTCAGATGGAAAGAGGATCTGATAGGTGATGCATGGGGAGGACAAATGTTGTCACTGGAAAAGAAGCCAGACAGCAGTGAAAGGGAGAGACTGCTACAGTTTGGTAGCCATTGCTTGGGTCAAGTTGGCTATGGAGACAAGCTGTGATGTACAGTGGAGAAAACAGCAAGTAGTGATACTAGCTGCCTAGTGAGAGGCCTGTTTATCCACGTGTAGTGGCGTGAAGCCCAAAGATGTCCTGCAATGTAAACCCTCATTCACACGTCAGTGTTTCATGCACGTGTGCTCTACGTGTTCCCCACGGACAGCACACGTCCCCATTCATTATAATGTGTGTATTCAGACATCCGTGTTTTAGCACGGTCCGTAGGTCAGTGATTTTAGCATGGATGCATGCTCTATTTTGTCCGTGTTCACGGATCCATCACGTCCATGATAGTCTATGGGTCCGTGTTGCATTTGTGTTGCATCCGTCTTTAACTGATCTTTAAGAAGAGATGCTTTGAAAATTATTTTTGGGCTGTTTCGGGTCAGTAAAACACAGAGGGGCAAAAGGAGAAAAAAGAATGTGCGGCACTCAACACTGTAGATATAAATCCTCCTTTATTCAGCATACAAGTGCTCCGGTACATACAGGCTGGGGCGGCGCGCATATCAAACACACCTGGTAGCAGCGACAACCATTTTGCGCAGAACGCGCTTCCTCAGGCCACTAAACGTCAGCACGTACTCCTGTGCTGCTTTTTAAACATCTCACGGCACAAGTTGTCATAGAAACACATGACTCTAACGTGCCTAGATGTTAATCAATATAAAACAACATGCATTGTTAAAAACAATACTTAGATTAGAAACAGTAGTAGGCGCATCTTTCACAGGAAAACACTTAAATCATTTCTATAATTCAAACCGAGTTGCCCTAAAGCCCCTGCACGCAGGATCCATTTCGCTTCTTTCTGTAGGAGGAGTCGATGTCTATCACTAGGGACTGTCTCAATACCTGGGAATCTTAGAGACTCGTCACTGCCCCATGTGTCTCTCTCATATGTTCACTGAATCTGGGGCAACCTTTCCCCGATCTCACGGAATTCATATGTTCTCTGACTCATTCAAAAGGGCATCTGATAGTTTTCCCTATATAAAATCATCCGGAAGGACTTATTAGCAGGTAAACTATAAATGTGCTTCTGCAGGTAATCAGGTGTTTTTCCCTATGTTGGATTCCTCCAAAACTCAGGATCTTCTTTTGTATATTATACACTGAACAAAAATATAAACGCAACACTTTCGGGTTTTGCTACTATTTTGCATGAGCTGAAACATTTTCTACATACACAAAAGACCCATTACTCTCAAATATTGTTCACAAATATGTCTAAATCTGTGTTAGTGAGCACTTCTCCTTTGCCGAGATAATCCATCCCACCTCACAGGTGTGGCATATCAAGGTGCTGATTAGACAGCATTATTATTTTGCATAGGTGTGCCTTAGGCTGCCCACAATAAAAGACCACTCTGAAATGTGTACAGTTTTGCCTTACTGGGGGGAGTCAGAAAACCAGTCAGTATCTGGTGTGGCCACCATTTGCCTCACGCAGTGCAACACATCTCCGTTGCATAGAGTTGATCAGGTTGTTGATTGTGGCCTGTGTAATGTTGGTCCACTCCTCTTCAATAGCTGTGCGAAGTTGCAGAATATTGGCAGGAACTGGAACACGCTGTCGTATACGCCGATCCAGAGCATCCCAAACATGCTCAATGGGTGACATGTCCGGAAAGTATACAAGAACTGGGATGTTTTCAGCTTCCAGGAATTGTGTACAGATCTTTGCAATATGGGGCCGTGCATTATCACGCTGCAACATGAGGTGATGGTCGCGGATGAATGGCACAACAATGGGCCTCAGGATCTCGTCACGGTATCTCTGTGCATTCAAAATGCCATCAATAAAATGCACCTGTGTTCGTTGTCAATAACAAACCATAACCCCACCTCCACCATGGGCCACTCGACCCACAACGCTGACATCAGCAAACCGCTCACCCACACGACACGACACACGCTGTCTGCCATCTGCCCTGAACAGTGAAAACCGGGACTCATCCGTGAACAGAACGCCTCTCCAACGTGCCAGATGCCATAGAATGTGAGCATTTGCCCACTCAGGTCGGTTACGGCAACGAACTGCAGTCAGGTCCAGACCCCGATGAGGACAATGACCATGCAGATGAGCTTCCCTGAGACGGTTTCTGACAGTTTGTGCAGAAATTCTTTGGTTATGCAAACCAATTGTTGCTGCAGCTGTCTGGGTGGCTTGTCTCCGACGATCATGGAGGTGAACATGCTGGATGTGGAGATCCTGGGCTGGTTTGGTTACACGTGCTCTGCAGTTGTGAGGCCGGTTGGATGTACTGGCAAATTCTCGGAAACTCCTTTGGAGACGGCTTATGGTAGAGAAATGAACATTCATTGCACGAGCAACAGCTCTGGTAGACATTCCTGCAGTCAGCATGCCAATTGCATGCTCCCTCAAACATTGCGACATCTGTGGCATTGTGCTGTGTGATCAAACAGCACATTTCAGAGTGGCATTTTATTGTGGGCAGTCTAAGGCACACCTGTGCTATATTCATGCTGTCTAATCAGCACCTTGATATGCCACACCTGTGAGGTGGCATGGATTATCTCGGCAAAGGAGAAGTGCTCACTAACACAGATTTAGACAGATTTGTGAACAATATTAGAGAGTAATGGTCTATTGTGTATGTAGAAAATGTTTCAGATCTTCGAGTTCAGCTCATGCAAAATGGGAACAAAACCGAAAGTGTTGCATTTATATTTTTGCTCAGTGTATTTGCAAAAAGAGCAACTACCATACTTAAAGGGACACTGACAGGCCGAATAAGCATAATTAGCTGTATATATGTATGTACAGGTCTTCAATTGTGTAATAAAAACATATAAGTCTAACCCCTGTCCACCTTATGAATACTGTAAAATGATGTTTTATAACCTGATAGAATTGCGCGTCTTTCTGCCCAGGGGGCGGCGTTTCAGCTTCACTTCTGCCCAGGCAGCCTCCCTCCAACCGCCGTTCTGAAGCGCCGCCCAGCTCATCAATATTCACTTCGCTGGGCGGCTTCTGCTGTCCCCGACGTTCCGAGATCCGGCGCATGAGCACGGCACCCTCACTGGCCGGGATCACATCGCGCCTGCGTCCCCTCTGCTTTGAGGCCGCTTCAGCCTCTGCGTTCTGCACCTGCGCCGGGCACTTTTCTCAGCAGCGCAGAAGCCGCCCAGCGAAGTGAATATTGATGAGCTGGGGGGCGCTTCAGAACGGCGGTTGGGGGAGGCTGCCTGGGCAGAAGTAAAGCTGAAACACCGCCCCATGGGCAGAAAGACGAGCAATTCTATCAGGTTATAAAACATCATTTTACAGTATTCATAAGGTGGACAGGGGTTAGACTTATATGTTTTTATTACACAATTGAAGACCTGTACATACATATATACAGCTAATTATGCTTATTCGGCCTGTCAGTGTCCCTTTAAAATACAGTAAAACACAGATGCAACACAGACATAAAAAAACAGACACACAGACCCAACATGGATCCTTCGCGGACAGCTTCATGGATGCGGAGAGAGTAGGTTTGTTCAGGAGCAGCAACACAAGCGGCTTGTAAAGAGCGAAAGTGGTGGTCACGCAGCAGCTGGGCAAGGGATCGCAGATCCAACGCGGTCCAAAGACATGTAGAAAAAGTGGAGGGCCACAGCAGCGTATCACCAATATTCTTCTTTATTAGGATAACTAGCTTCATGGATGCATCACTGACCACCTGCTCACGGACGTGTGAATGAGGCTTAAACTGCCAGACCTTGTGTCACATGCACGCTGCAGATTCAGTGGTGGTTAGTTGAACAATCTATGTAAGGTAGTGATTATGATGAGCCACAGAGGTGCACGGCAGATCCTTGTGGAATGACTTCTGCTAGCGGTACAGGCTCTGACAGTGCGTAAAAAGGGGCAAAAGCTGAAATTCATCTTGGGAGCAACTCTGATAGACCTGTTAGAACATCTCACAGTCCTGACCCCAGTCAAGGACCACACAGAAAGTTGTCCTGTCACTGTTCTGGAATATAAATAAGTTTTATTCAATCTCATAGTCTGCACCATTTCACAAGGAGGGCCCCTTTAAGATTTTTTTCACCTGATCATTGCTCGGTGTAGACATGCCTCTGATCATCTGAAAAATGAGCAGATACCAGTTTGTTGGGTGATCACATCTTCTTGCAGCAATAAAAATGCTCATTTGTTGGCAGCCAACAAGTGAAAACTGTATTGGGATCAGAGATCATATTACCAACAGTGTGTCCCTGTATTAATGATAATTCCTGCATAGAAATGCAGATAACAAGTGCTGATCGACATAATGTTATCGTCGATCGGTGCTCATACCTGCCTGTGTAAAAGGACACTCAAATGAATTATCCGGTTTGCAGCAACATAACTTTAAATTATAATTTTGTAAGGTAGCTATAACTTTATTGCTCCTATCCTCTGTTCTGGGCTGTGGTCACATGACCATGTCCATGCAGCTCTTTCTTATTTCCTGTGATCTTATGTCCATGGGTGTGTCAGTGATAGGAAAATTTCTATGTAACTAGCTGGGTGGGAGGAGCTATAAACTACCTGGAAGTTGTTAGGGGCAGTGATAGGGGAGTGTCTATGTAACTGGGTGGTGGGAGGAGCTATAAAGTAGCTGGGAGTTGTTAGGGGCGGTGCTGGAAGTGTGGCAGAGAAATGCTGGCCAGTGTAAAATGCAGCAGGGATGGAGGGAGCCGTAGCCTGGATAATAAGGTTAGACAGGGAGCGGTCTCAGGAGGAAGGGGGGGGGGGGCGAGGGAGAATGGCAGCCGCCTCCTCAATGCCTTAATTAACTATGTGAATAATTTGTGCAGAGTAGACATAGGGGGCGGACATAGGGGGCGGGGCCTTCCATGCGCTTCGGGTCCTCCTGTGCCACGGGCTCTATAGCAACGGCGTGGTCTGCCTATATTGGCAGTACACCACTGCTGCTGACATGCTCTTTAACACTTATCGTTAATGTATTTTGAAGGCTGTGGTGATTCAAGAAGCCTAGCAGCCAACTGAGTTCCTGTCTGAGTGACCACTATTTTACTGTATGTACAAGGGGTCACATAAAGTTCTGCCGTAGCAATATATGATAAGGAGATGGCACTGGAAGTTCCAGAACAGTAAAGATTGTATGATATCTGCTATATGAACTGATACTGTGTTGTGATCAGATAAACTTAATATCCTATTCATGTTATCAGTCAATAACTTTAGAACAAAGTTTATCTTTATCTTACATTTATTTAGCCAGAAATGTTGTGCAACTAAATGATGTGATTATCCTGCCACGTTGACTGTGGTGTCTGAGCTGAAAGCAGCAGGTTATAGAGCAGGAGAAGCTGAGCAGATTAATATATAGTTTTATGGGAAAAGATTCAGTAGAACTTGTATTCTATTCATTTATATTTCTGCTTATTCTGGACTTTGAAGTCCAGGAGGTGGTCCTATCAGAGATTGACAGCTATCTCTGTATACACAGTCATAGAGGGAAGGCTGTCAATCACTGATAGGACCGCCTCCTGGACGTCAAAGCCCAGAATGAGCAGAAATTTAAATGAAAAGAATGCAAGTTCTACTGAATCTTTTCCCATAAAACGACATGTCAATCTGCTCAGCTCCTCCTGCATGCTGCCTTCAGATTACACTGCATTTTCATCATGACAGGTTCCTTTTAGACTAAATATTAATTTGCATAAAGGGGTTGTCCTGGCTACAGATATCGATGAACTGTCCTCAGGATAAGGATACTTGCAAGAAGAAGAGAACAGGACCATGTCAGGCTCTGCCACAGTGACCAGATCTGGAGGCGTAGTCCTCATTACATTTTGTTGTAATGTATAAAAAGTTACGCATTTTTTGGTTGTGCAATTGCCTGATAAAGGAACTTGTCCAGTTCTGAATCACGTTGCTTTTCACAGGTTACAATAAAAGGTAAAGAGGAGAATGCCTCTAGAACGTCTCGCTCCAGGAGTACCTAGGTTGGTCCTCTCTTCTTGTTGGTCCTCACTGTAAACATGAGTCCTCCCCACTGGACTGCAGCATCAGCATTTTATATGCATTCAGGGACATTGTGCAGCTAGCACAACCCCACATGGTGAGCACATTTCCCTGTGAACCTATGAGGTAACCCCCTATGTTGTGCCATAGTACAGGCTAGCTCATCCACATCAGATCTATGGGGGTCCAACACCCGGCACCCCTGGCAATATGCTGGTTTGGGTAGCTGCTGGCGTCAAACTATAAAGTATGTGGACCTGGAAGCAGTTGTCTTCATACACTATGTAGCTGCCGTACCCCAGTGCAGACCTGTACACTGTATAGTTTCAGGGGCCACAGCTGTCTTCTGCTTTCTGCTCCTGGCTTGGTCCACTGTTTCCTTTATGCCACTGGCTACTGATTGTGTGGGAAAAGGATGTTGGAACCCCGCCAGGATTTCCAACTTTTATTTTTTTGAACAATTTATCCAAAAATCACAGACAGCCAACATTTTTATGGACAAATTGGAAAACTATATAAAGATAGGTCAGATACTAATACTAAACACATTACCCGCATTTACTGTGTGCTCTAAAATGCTGAGAATTACAAGAGAAGAAAGGGATGCAAATGAGCTCTTAACAAGATCTGCCTCCGATGCCACCAGATGTAAGGCAGCTATCCTATAAGTCAATGTTCAACCCTTTAAATAGGTCTTGAGACATGACTCTGATATTAAATAAGCCAGCATCTCACCTGCAGACAGTTGTTTGGAGTGATTGCCCCTCATCAGTGCAGAGCATAGAGTACTGGAAAATTACATCAACCTGACAATCAAGTACCGCCAACCTAAAAAAAAATTAAAAAAAAAATCACTTAATTTGTTTCATAGACACTGGAAAAAAGTCTCCTATTTTTATGGACTGTTCAGGAATTTCTAAACGGTTGACAACCATGACCCCCACCAATCTGATGTTAATTACCTTTCCTGAGGATAGGTCATCAACATCTGTAGCCTGGACAACCCCTTTAATTAAATGACTGTGGAATGTTAATCCCGTTCACTGAGATTTTTAGTTTGTATGTCTGGATTAGTACATTTATCCTGGTAAGAATGTAATTTGTTTTTAGACCACAATTAAAATAGCATTGCTTAACACCACTGTGACCAGCACCAAATTTTATTTTTAGGAATTTTTCTACAGGAAGATTTATTTTTTAATTCCCCCCCCCCCCCGAAATACCAAGGTTCTTTAATACCAAGAATCCAAACTGACAAACAATATATGCTTATTTACACCACATTATTAAAATTATAATTATTCTTTACTATCTCAATACATAATAAAATATCAGTTTCATGAGACGACAGTGCTCCATACAATGCATTGTGCTAATGCACTATGACTAATGTACATCATGGGATTGAGTGGAAGCTGGGTTCCTGGTATTATTCCTTGGAATAAAGAAACGTCTGGTACTGGCCACTCATTATTATGCCCAGATCCACTTATTGTCTCAAGGCACTGATGGATTACCATAGCAGCTGGGGGCCCCAGTATCTACTTTGGAGGTTACACCTCCCAAAAGAATATGTAAGCTCAGTGCTGCTGTATTACTTTATAATGTCCTCCACGCAGGTGCTGCTTCTGAGGGTGTGTTACAGAGAAATACAGGGGAGCAGGATCTCCTCTTCTCTGTGTGTGCAGTGTATTGGAGACATCATAGGAGCTAGTCTCCATCCTCTAGCTCAGGGATGGGCAAACTGCGGCTCTCCAGGTGTTGTAAAACTACAAATCCCATCATGCCCTGCTGTAGGCTGATAGCTGTAGACAGACTGAGTATACTGGGAGTTGTAGTTTTAAGAGAGCTGGAGAGTCGCAGTTTGCCCATCCCTGCTCTAGCTCAAAGAAAACTGACAGTTAGAGTCTACACGGGGGAAACTGGTGATAACTGTAGAATACAAGTCATATAAAATGGCCACATATACAGAGTTATAAGAAGTTAAAGGGGTATTCTGGTTATGTTACGTTATCTCTTATCCACAGAATAGGCAATAACTATTATATCGGCGGGACCCCCATTGATCATGCGATTGATTAACCAGAGAACCCCATTAAACAGTCCTATCAGGCTTTTTGATTTTGGATATTTACTAAAGGGAATCCGTCAACAGTGACCTTCCTATCAAACTGTCTGCATAGACACATAGCTGTAGTTCATCTGATTTAAACACTGTTTTCTTTTGGTTGATCGAAGGCTCTGTCTCCAGTGTATGATGCTTTTTCTTAATATGCAAATTAGGCCTTTGGTGCAATGAGGGCATCACCATTGCTCTTGTTGTACCCAAGCTCCACTCGTTTCTATGGTCAGTCCCTCCCTGACAGCTTTACCACTGCCTGGCCCTATCAAATAAAGCAGTGAGGAAGGGGCTGATGACAGAAAGTAGCAGAGCTTGGGTACAACAAGAGCAATGGGGATACCTTCATTGCACCAAAAGCCTTAGGCTACTTTCACACTAGCGTTCGGGCGGATCCGTTCTGAACGGATCCGCTCATAATAATGCAGACGGAGGCTCCGTTCAGAACGGATCCGTCTGCATTATATTAGCAAAAAAAAGCTAAGTGTGAAAATAGCCTGGGACGGATCCGTCCAGACTTTCAATGTAAAGTCAATGGGGGACGGATCCGCTTGAAGATTGAGCCACATTGTGGCATCTTCAAACGGATCCGTCCCCATTGACTTACATTGTAAGTCTGGACGGATCCGCACGGATCCGCACGCCTCCGCACGGCCAGGCGGACACCCGAACGCTGCAAGCAGCGTTCAGCTGTCCGCCTGTCCGTGCGGAGGCGAGCGGAGCGGAGGCTGAACGCCGCCAGACTGATGCAGTCTGAGCGGATCCGCTCCATTCAGACTGCATCAGGGCTGGACGGCTGCGTTCGGGTCCGCTCGTGAGCCCCTTCAAACGGAGCTCACGAGCGGACACCCGAACGCTAGTGTGAAAGCAGCCTTATTTGTATATTAAGAAAAAGTATCAGAACTCAGGAACGGAGGCTCAGATCAGCAAAAGAAAAACTGTGTTTTACTCAGGTGAACCAAAGCTATGTGTCTATGCAGTTTCATAGGCAGGTTGCTGGTGAAAGATTCCCTTTAAATTTTGCAAAGAAACTGCATCAAATTTTACTGTTACTTTAAATTTGAAGCAAAATGGGAGAAAAATAATCCTTATATTCATCTTGGATGTACACATATATATTTTTTCAGACTTTTGAACTTAGAAGCTATGAAGCCACTCGCTGGATGACGACACAATTAGACACAGACATGTTTGGTCTTGGAATAATGAAAAGCTTCAAACGTCTCTATAATTATTTCAACGGCAAGAACACAGAAGGTAGAGTATATGTGGTGCATTCTTTTATTCTGTGCTTCCAAAAACACAACTATAGCTCCTCTTGGAAACATAGAC
Source organism: Bufo gargarizans (assembly GCF_014858855.1). Lineage (NCBI taxonomy): Eukaryota > Metazoa > Chordata > Amphibia > Anura > Bufonidae > Bufo > Bufo gargarizans. Next base: position 429,203,486 of record NC_058083.1, on the reverse strand, counting down.
AAAGGGCCAGGCAGAGGCAAACCAGCAAGGGAGGGTCGGCCACAGAAAGGAGTGGAGCTTAGGTGCAACACAGGCAACAGTGATGGCTTCATTGCACCAAAGGCATAACGGCATATTAAGAAAAAGTATCACTCAGAACTTGGGAACGGATGCTCAGATCGAAAGAAAAACGGTGTTTTAATCAGGGGAACCACAGCTATGTGTCTATATAAACAGTTGGTCGCATGATAGATTCCCTTTAAATTAAAAGACCCCTCTAAACTCTTGCACTGCTAGGTGAGGCCAGCATGAGTTAGTGACAACGCAGTGCCACATAGACTAAGGATTTCTTAAAAAACATTTCTTCCAAAATGAAGAGAAATCATATGTTAAAAACTGGTTTGTGGCCAATCCAATATGTCAGACCCCGGGAGATGTGCCCAATGAGCCCTTTCTTTCCCCGCAATTCATTCTCCTTAAGATTATTGTGGTAGTTCTTCTTATAAGTAGTAAGGTATGATATCACAAGCATCACGGCACTGTTTTTTTTAAAATCAGGCAGCATGAACTTCCCTTTAAATAAAGCCCAAAAATGTCCATATTAATTTGTCTGTGTATTAAACAAGCTTTTGCAGGCTCGGACACGGGAGCAGGCGAATCCTCCGATGGGCCCCCAGTCTCCCCATCCCCTGCACAAGTGGCACATGGCAGAATGCACTGACTGTATTACATACAGAGATTCAGTATACCTCAACCAGTCAGATTATTTAAAGAGTAAACAAACTTTTATTCAACTTAAAAACAAAAAACAAATGTATATACCTTATTCATTGATTTTGTCTTTTTACTAAATAATTTTCCACCTAAAGTCCTGATTTCAACTGTGCTTTAAATTCACTATTCTCGCACATCGCTGACTTCTCAGCTGGGTACAGAGTACGGACTCTGCATTGTATCAATTTGGCCGTAGCGAATGGTGTACGGGCAGGAGCGTACATTGCTGCTCCTGCCTATGCTGCCCCCTGAGGTTGGCTAAATGCTGGCATAGCACATCCGTACCATGTGCTAGGCCAGGATTAGAGGAGCAGAGCAGATGTGCGCTCCTGCCCATACGCCGTTCTCTGTGGCCCCATTGATACAGTGCAGAGTCCGTACTCCGTACACCACTGACAAGTCAGTGGTGTGCGAGAATAGTGAATTTAAAGTGCGGTTGAAAACAGGGCTTTAGGTGGAAATTTCTTTAGTAAAAAGTCCAAATCAATAAATACAGTATAATAGAAAAAATATTTTTAGGGCATTTGGGACATAAAAAAAATAAATAAATAAAAAGTCGAATAAAAGATTAGTTACACTTTAAGAAACGACTCATTTTATTATAGATGCATTGCGTGATGGGGATAACTTCTGGGCATGGGAGCCAATTTCCCCAGGACAGAACAGTCTGAGGCACAGGCTAGGCAGTGGGCTATTACTGAAAAAGAAATGTGTTTTGATAAAGTTTTAGGAACTTGGAAATGGAGGTCAGTTAAAGGGAAACGTAACTTAAGTTTTTTTAAACTGCATTAAGGCTGCAAGCTGTAACCCAACCAGAACCCATACCATTTGTCTGGCTCCTGTGTGAGCCTGAAACACACACAGAGTATCATGTCGCCTGATCTTCCCTCACAAAACTTCAAAGACTACAATCCCCACAATCCCTAGCTTTCCTGCTGAGTGTTGATGTTTATTGATTGTCTGTCTCATATACAGTCCGGTCATGCCCCTCTACTCAGTAATCACAAGCACACTAACACGTCCTTTGTTTCACATGTTTAGCTAGAGTAGACAATTGATAGCAACACACTGAGCATGCGCGACCTAACGAAGGCTCAGAACTACAGGTCGATGCCATGGTAATTTATGAGGAAACACAGTGGGTAGCAGAGGAAGAAAACTACTTTGTGAAATTTACATTATATTAGTTAATTATTTATGATGAATTAGTGTAAAACAGAAGTTCAAATTATGGTAACCGGAATACCCCTTTAAAGGGAACCTGTCACCGGGATTTTGTGTATAGAGCTGAGGACATGGGTTGCTAGATGGCCGCTAGCACATCCGCAATACCCAGTCCCCATAGCTCTGTGTGCTTTTATTGTGTCAAAAAAACGATTTGATACATATGCAAATTAACCTGAGATGAGTCCTGTCCCTGACTCATCTGACACACAGGACTCATCTCAGGTTAATTTGCATATGTATCAAATCGTTTTTTTGACACAATAAAAGCACACAGAGCTATGGGGACTGGATATTGCGGATGTGCTAGTGGCCATCTAGCAACCTATGTCCTCAGCTCTATGCACAAAATCCCGGTGACAGGTTCCCTTTAATGTGCATTTAGCTGTACAGTGAGCCCTCCGAGTTTTACTGGTGGGACATAGGCACCCAGTCCGACACAGAGCTGTTGCTTTAGGTCAGGTTAGTAGTGCACAGGGGCGTAACTACCATAGCGGCAGACCAGGTGACTGCTATGGGGCCCATGGCAAGAGGGGACCCAGTCTTAGTTGGGATTAGCTCTTCTTCTACTGGAGGTGAAAACTTGCTCAGGATGCTAACCTCTAAAGGAACAATTTTAAGCAAATGAGGCAGTGGACAAATGGCCCAAGGGTCATTGAAAAGGGTTTAGGCAGAAACCTGTGTGGGGGGCCTGGTTTGATCCTTGCTATGGGGCCCTTACTTCTCTATGTACACCGCTGTTAGTGCAGCTTCATGCCATGGGCCTGCACCACTATCAGCATGTACACTTAGCGTTAGAAGAAAAATGTTGACAAAATAAAATAAGAAAACCTGCCATATAAGTAAATGCGAATTTAGCCCAGACAGACGCTGACTGAATAACCCCAGTTAAGATAAGCCTTTCAAATCTCCTCTAATGCGGCTTAAAAACCACATTAATGCAGCTATGTATCTCCCTGTGACTGTAGGTAATTGGATATATGGTAACTACCTGCAGCATTTAAGAAAGCGTCTTTCATAGTTCATAGGCTGTAAATGCTATTTTTTTTATAATTTTTTTAAAATTAAACTTTAATGCATTCTTTAAAGGATTTTTGTGGAAATAATAAGCTTTTCGAAATACTTGCCTGTGGAATTCCTCATTACTCTCCCCTACTGCATGTGTGTTTTACAAGTTATTTCCCATCAGACCCAAACGGAATATCCAGTTATCCAGTGCCTATATGTTACTAAAAGAGAACTATGCCCTCAGGACAAATAGAACAACAAATACTTATGTCTGTGTATATATATATATATACAGTACAGACCAAAAGTTTGGACACCCCTTCTCATTCAAAGAGTTTTCTTTATTTTCATGACTGAAAATTGTAGATTCACACTGAAGGCATCAGAACTATGAATTAACACATGTGGAATTATATACATAACAAAAAAGTGTGAAACAACTGAAAATATGTCATATTCTAGGTTCTTCAAAGTAGCCACCCTTTGCTTTGATTACTTCATTGCACACTCTTGGCATTCTCTTGATGAGCTTCAAGAGGTAGTCACCTGAAATGGTTTTCACTTCACAGGTGTGCCCTGTCAGGTTTAATAAGTGCGATTATAAATGGGGTTGGGACCATCAGTTCCGTTGTGGAGAAGTCAGGTGGATACACAGCCGATAGTCCTACTGAATAGACTGTTAGAATTTGTATTATGGCAAGAAAAAAGCAGCTAAGTAAAGAAAAACGAGTGGCCATCATTACTTTAAGAAATGAAGGTCAGTCAGTCCGAAAAATTTGGAAAACTTTGAAAGTGTCCCCAAGTGCAGTCACAAAAACCATCAAGCGCTACAAAGAAACTGGCTCACATGCGGACTGCCCCAGGAAAGGAAGACCAAGAGTCACCTCTGCTGCGGAGGATAAGTTCATCCGAGTCACCAGCCTCAGAAATCGCAGGTTAACAGCAGCTCAGATTAGAGACCAGGTCAATGCCACACAGTTTGGGCTAAAGAACACAAGGAATGGACATTAGACCAGTGGAAATCTGTGCTTTGGTCTGATGAGTCCAAATTTAAGATCTTTGGTTCCAACCACCGTGTCTTTGTGCGACGCAGAAAAGGTGAACGGATGGACTCTACATGCCTGGTTCCCACCGTGAAGCATGGAGGAGGAGGTGAGATGGTGTGGGGGTGCTTTGCTGGTGACACTGTTGGGGATTTATTCAAAATTGAAGGCATACTGAACCAGCATGGCTACCACAGCATCTTGCAGCTGCATGCTATTCCATCCGGTTTGCGTTTAGTTGGACCATCATTTATTTTGCAACAGGACAATGACTCCAAACACGCATCCAGACTGTGTAAGGGCTATTAGACCATGAAGGAGAGTGATGGGGTGCTGCGCCAGATGACCTGGCCTCCACAGTCACCGGACCTGAACCCAATCGAGATGGTTTGGGGTGAGCTGGACCGCAGAGTGAAGGCAAAAGGGCCAACAAGTGCTAAACATCTCTGAGAACTCCTTCAAGACTGTTGGAAGACCATTTCAGGTGACTACCTCTTGAAGCTCATCAAGAGAATGCCAAGAGTGTGCAAAGCAGTAGCAAAAGGTGGCTACTTTGAAGAACCTAGAATATGACATATTTTCAGTTGTGGCCGGGGCTATGTGTGAAAGAACCTACTGCCCTGAAATACCCCCCAAACAGTACTGGCGGCTTGAGTTGTGGCATAACCGCTTCCGTCGAGAGTACACCTGAAAGAGGGTATACCCTGTGGGAGAATGTAAAGGAATGGGGCGGGCTGGGTGGGGAACACCGCTGCCGTCCGACGTAACATGGAGAGAGGTGTGAGCCAGATATAGGCCGGGACGCCCCTCCCACAAATACAGGCCAATAAATCGGCCTTGCTACTTGTGGCCGGGGCTATGTGTGAAAGAACCTACTGCCCTGAAATACCCCCCAAACAGTACTGGCGGCTTGAGTTGTGGCATAACCGCTTCCGTCGAGAGTACACCTGAAAGAGGCCAAAAACCCAGCATGAAAATACAGACGTCTTTATTGACACATTTACAACACCAAATTCTGAAAGGCACAATGAATCTCACTGACAGGGTTCGGAACATACCGACTGTAACAAGAAGAGCGCCACCGGCCCAACTTACGAATGATGTGAGCTGGCACCTGATTCCTGGAAGCGGCCGAGGCTGCTCCTATCCTGAACGAATGCCCTGACACAGTGAGGGGTCTAAACCTAAACTGGCCGCCAGTGTGCGTGCGTGCGCTATGAATTGGGATGTGGACAATGCTGCTGTCCCGAAGGGTAACAGTGGGGTATCGGTGCCGCGATTGGCCAGTGCCTCGGATAATTCCTGCAGAACGTGGACCGGACACCATTTGTGTGATGTGGGAAAGAATCTAATCTGGGTAGGGGGACCCGACTGGGAGGTCTTGGTCACAGGTAAAGACAAGACGAAGCCCTCTGGGCTGGGAACCAACTGTCGGCGGGATAGGAAGGGGCTGCTGAGTGACAGCGACGTGAACTCCCCCGGCCTCATGAAGCCATAAAAGGCCAAATAAATGGCGGCTTTGAGTACTAAGCTCTGGAGAACCCCGAAGGGCCTAAGGTCTAACAAATCGGACATGCCTCTGAAGATAGGGCCAGACACGGGCTGTCTACGGGGGGTAACACCTGGGGTACAGTTCTGTAAACCTTTCAACGTGGCCTTGACCACGTGACTGGAAAACAACGACGTTCTTTCTGGCTGAAAGCGCGACAGATGATGTTGGACCCCTGCCAGGTAAGTTTTGACGGTACCGGGAGAAAGGTGCATGTGCTCATGGCAGTACCCGATGAACGCCAATATGAAGTCTATGTGGCTCAGGCCGCCTCGGGGGTGTCCCTGCTGGAATCTGCAGTTCAACCGCCAGCCAGTGTTGTACGCTCGGGTGGTATTAGCCGAGAGCGACCTGGCAAACAGCCCATGGGCCGTGGTCAGGTATTTGTTTAGTTGAGAAAGAGCGTGGCCGGACGTGGAGACGGGGTTCTCGACGCGTCGGCTTCGGGGCAAACCTGGGAAAATAAAGAGTAATCCATCTTACCTAAAGCGTCAACTGCTACTACTTGCGCACCACATATAAGGGAACCACAGAATAAGAAGTTATGTAGGAGCGACAACTGTACCAGACGTCTCATCAAAGACATGACCAGCTGAGACCTGGATTTGCCACTGTCAAGGATGGCCAGGGAGGAAGGACTAGCAGAGGCGAAGACCACAGTGCGGCCTGTCCACTGGTAGCCCCAAACACGAGCTGCCGCCACTATGGGATACAAGTCCCTAACCTCCGTCGTCTGGGGGGCTCCCGTGGTCTCGCAAATCTCCCCCGGCCATGCCCCGTTCAGCCAATGGGGGCCAAAAATAGCAGCGAACCCAGGGCTGACCCCGCTGCTGGAGAATATGACGGGGGAGCTATGCGAGACCGCCGGGACAAACATGGACACGCCATTCCAATGACTCAAGAAGTGGTCCCACATGCTCAAATCCGCTTGCGCTTGACTATCCAGGAATACTGGACTATCCTGACAGGGAGCTGCTGAGAGGAGTGGTAACAATCTGGCTACAAAAGATCTACCCTGGGGAATGACGCGCATGGCAAAATTTAACATGCCTAACAATGACTGTAGTTCCACCTTGGTGGTGACCCTCCCCGTGACGAAACTGTGAACGACTGCCCTGACCCTAGCCAACTTGTCTTCTGGCAATTTTGCTGACATGGTCTCTGTGTCCAACACGATGCCCAGGAAGGTGATGGTGGTCGCAGGACCATCAACTTTTTTGGGGGAAAACCGGAACCCCTAGCTGAGCGAAACAAGCTAACAAGTTCTGAAGATCGCAACGCGAGCCCTGTGGAGATTCGATCAGCAAAAAATCGTCCAAGTAATGTATCACGTGTTCGCAACCAAACCTGTTCTCGAGTATCCAGTGTAGGGCTTTTGCCAGCTGATCGAAAATCCAAGGGCTGCTACGGGATCCGAAAGTCAATTTGGTGGCAAAATAATAACGGGAATTCCACTTGATCCCGTGCCACTGCCAAAGTTCTGGCCTGATAGGCATCAACTTGAAGGCGTCTGATATGTCCGCTTTGGACAAGATCGCCCCGGTGCCTGTGGCAAGGATGAGTGCAATAGCCTGATCGATAGAGGCGTACACCATGCTGACCTCCTCCGCCGGAATGAGTGAATTCATACTGGGAGTAGCTAACCCGTGAGGAGCCGATAGATCGAAAATCAATCGCTCTTTGTGGCTGAACTTTCCCGTGACCACCCCTATGGGGCTGATCCTCCAGCGCTCGAATGGGGAGGACAAGAAGGGGCCGATGATGTACCCCTTGTCTAGCTCCAACTGGAGGAGTCTGTCTATGGACCCGGGGTTGAGGGATGCGGACTGCAAGTTCCTACACTCATGGGTGTGATCCGGTAAAGCAACGAGACCTGTGTGGAAACCCTGGGTGAAACCTGACACAAGAAAGTCGCAGAAGGAAGCATCCTGATGCCCTTGTAAGTATGATTGCAAGAGATCTACATTTACCACGCTCATGCAATGTTTGTTGGTCTTTAATGAGCAGGCCACTTTCGGGTGGGCTCGAAAACAATTGGCGCAAATGTGTAACAGACGGCACTGACTATAATTGCAAGTGGCAAAATTGTAGTTGTTACAGATCTGTGATCTGCCCAGATATTTGATTGGCCGGCCGAGTTTATCAACCGCCAAATTTTGCTGGATGCCAGTAGATGGACCAGGAACAGGAGGAGAAGGGTTGGACCTGGGGGCGCTTGCGGCATTATGACACCACTCTCCAGTGTGATAGATAGACTGGCATGAAGAGCATGCCGGTGCTTTCAGTCCCGCGAAATGCCTACAGAATATTTCTGTGTCTATGTTGGCCCAGTTGGTAGTGAACTGGAACTGACTGAGTGCAGCTGCTGCCTTAGCAGAAAAGGAGCAATGGTAGTCATAAAAACCGAAGCCTCCGTACTTGTAGCCCAACTCAGTGACCCTGAAGAGGTACAGGTCCAACTCCTCTCTCCTATCTGGTCGTACTGAACAGATGATGTCTCGGTAGAGACTAAAGGCAAGTACGAACTCCGGAATCGTTAACTTCCTGCTAAGCCTCAGATCGCGCCCCTTCAGGACGACAGAAACATCGCCGCACGCAATGACCCTATTGTCCGATAAATCACGAGTGGCAATTAGAAGGGAGGCTAAGTTCACGTCTCTGCCATCGAGGATATCCTTCTTGATGTTAGCCGGAATAAAATGAGCTGGAGTGACGTTGGGCACTGTAACAAAGTTACCTGAAGTACTGGCAACGGGTGCCGCTACGACTGGCAACAGAGTGGCGGGTGAGGACAAGCCAGCGACCCTAGCCTCTACCGACTCCAATCTGGACTGTACCCCGGACACGGAGGAGGTGAGGCTATTCAGCATGACGTGGAGCTGAGTTAACGAGGTCTGAACCGTGGCCATGGAGACCTCTTGCTGACCAGGTTCTGCCGGGGTGGACACCAGTAGCCTATACAATTCCGCCTTCCGGGCAGCGGCCGAGAAAGGAATTCCTCTTTTGGCTAACTCAGACATGAGTTTCGGCACAGTCCAATTGCGCAGAGATGGAATACTGCCGGATTCCGATGCCCTAGAACCCAGGTCTTCGCCAGAAGCATCCACAATATCTGACCCGTGAGACATGACCGGACTGTTGAAACAAGCAAAAACGACGAACCGTCACTACCACTGTTAAGTGCCAAGACTGACTAACACCCGTGTTTTGACACCACCACCGCCACTGCAGAAACGTCATGCAAAGAAACCTAACCCTGGTGACCACCTGACAGCTGAGGTATGGAGGAAGAGGAGATGTGCGACAGCGGACGAATTAGACCAAAAAGACCTTACCGAGACAGGACAATACGCTGGTATGAGAGGAACAAAAAGGGGTCAACCGCAGAAGTAGACCTGTACACATAAAACAAAAGTTATTTTTTTTTATTTTTTTTTTATTTTTTTTTACTTCTTTCATTAACGCTAGTACCAGTGTACAATTAACCCAGGCTGGGTAACGAGGTACAACTGTCTGATTACCGGGAGAAATCGCGGAGTTGGCTGAACGATTGATGACCCAGCGCCAAAAAACACGGCTAACTAAGTGGTAAGCTGGATGTATGAAGACAGGGTTTTTTTTTTTTTTTTTTAACTTGTGCCATGCACTGTGAAGGCCCCGGCGTCAAACATATCGGGGTTACTTGTTACTGGGGGCACGGCACCCCAACAACTCAGTGCCTCCACCCTGTATGACAAAGCTGCCCCCCCCTCCGCCCCCTACCTAGCTAAGAGCACGGCGGCCCGTGCCAGACTTTAGCCCCCCATCAAACGCTATCAGCAGCCCCTTGCTGTCAAGTTAGGTGCAGCAAATACAGTAACACACACTTTGATGCGGGCAATGCAGTAACACACACTTAATGCGGGCAATGCAGTAACACACACTCAATGCGGGCAATGCAGTAACACACACTTTGATGCGGGCAATGCAGTAACACACACTCAATGCGGGCAATGCAGTAACACACTTTGATGCGGGCAATGCAGTAACACATACTTAATGCGGGCAATGCAGTAACACACACTCAATGCGGGCAATGCAGTAACACACACTTAATGCGGGCAATGCAGTAACACACACTCAATGCGGGCAATGCAGTGACACACACTTTGTGCGGGCAACAACTCCCGCTGGACAACTCTCACACACGCCTCTGAACAACATCCCCCTGAGAAAATAAAACTTGAACGGAGGAACCGCCGAATGAATCGGAGTCTCGCTGACTCCTGCCACCTGCGTGCGAGTCACGTGGGAGCGGGGCGTGCTGCCAGACTGCCGCTCCGGTGTGGGGATGTCCCTCTCAGCAGCTACTTACCCGCCGCACGATGCAGACCAGGACGCCGAACTGACAGAGGAAGCGCCGACCGGAAGTGACGATGTGTTACCTAGGAGACGCTGTAACAGGAACACCGCTGCCGTCCGACGTAACATGGAGAGAGGTGTGAGCCAGATATAGGCCGGGACGCCCCTCCCACAAATACAGGCCAATAAATCGGCCTTGCTACTTGTTTCACACTTTTTTGTTATGTATATAATTCCACATGTGTTAATTCATAGTTTTGAAGCCTTCAGTGTGACTCTACAATTTTCATAGTCATGAAAATAAAGAAAACTCTTTGAATGAGAAGGTGTGTCCAAACTTTTGGTCTGTACTGTATATGTATATATATATTACACACATATATCACACATCAGTTGAGACTATCATAATACACAATACAAGGAACTAGGGAGACATCTGGTGGTCAAAACTTGAAATGGCATTCAGACCCAATGTTCACATAAATCCTTCACATCTGCTCCAGGTTCACTAAAATGACCATGGTGCTTCAACAATGCAATACAAGAGGCCAGAAAATTGCCCCACCACACCCAACGCGTTTCGCAAACTGCTTCATCTTGTGTTTTACAAGATTATGAGGGAGATTTTTCAAAACTGATCTAAAAAGGAAAACTGGCTTACTTGCCCATAGCAACCAAACCAATTCCAACTTTCATTTTCCAAAAGAGATCCAAAAGATGAAAGGTGGAATCTAATTGGTTGCTGTGGGCAACTAAGCCAGTTTTTCTTTACACCAGCTTTGATAAAAATGTGTTGTTCACAAGAGTGATGCTTCATGTGAACATGGTGGCCAGTCACGGCCTGCTGTTGTGAAATCACTGTTGTGGACACATTACTGCAGTGGCCTGTGATTGGTCAGCCTGCTCATGTGACAGTCATCATGACACAAGAACAGCAGTAGTGCTGAAACGGTGTGAAGCTCTAAAGGTGAATATATATATTTTTTTGCATGGAAAAAACGTTTAAAATCCGAAAGATCTCTTTACAAGTCTATTTTCAGTGATTAAGGCGTACTATTAAAAGGGAATCACAAAGGAATCATATACAGGTATACAGCATTACAGCAAGGTGGCAGCTTACATTATTTGAGTGTTTGAAGACCTAATGGTTTTCCCCTCTAACTTTTTTTTTTTTAGGTGTATCTATTAAAATGACTGTCCCTGTTCGTGCTATTGTGCCATTGTTTGACCAATCCATTAATGCCACAATGTGTTTCTTTGTGCCAACGACCATTGCGAACCCCCCTGCACCTACGGACTCTTCTTTGTATTTGGACAGCCTTCCTCCAACATCTTACTATGTCAGGTAATAGCAATAAAAAAAATGGGTTGGTTTCTGGGACAGTTCTGGCTGCGTGCATACAAATTCAGAGTTTGTGATGGCGGACCATGCAAACAGGTATCTCCCAAGAAAGAGAGAACCATCTCTCCAGCACCACATATTGGAATAGACTCCCTATGAGTCAAGATGTGACTTTCTAACAAGCTTTGGAATTTGACAAGGGAATATAGTCTGGCCAGATAACCGTAGACAGCTGTTTTGGGTGCTTGCCCCTCATCAGTACAGAATAGGATTCTGGCTGGCTCAGTGCGATAGCTTGGAAGTGGCTTAGGAAGGGTGCTGCATCTTCTTAAAGGGCTTCTGTCACCCCCAAGACTCATTTTTCATTTTTGGGCATATTAAAATCCTTATTGGACGACTATTCCCTATATAGGGCTCTTACCTTGTTCTGTGGCTTGGTTTCACTAAAAATTGAGCTTTTAAAATATGCAAATGACTTCACTACCAGCAAGTAGGGCGTCTACTTGCTGGTAGCCGCCGCATCCTCCTTTAAAAAAACGCCCCCTCTTCCCATTGATTGACAGGGCCAGCGAGCGCTCTCCTCCTCCGGCTGGCCCTGTCTGCAATTCAAATCCTGCGCCTGCAGCTTACGTGTCTTCATTCGGCGCAGGCGCTCTGAGAGAAGGACGCTCGCTTCCTCAGCACTTCCTCAGTGCGCCTGCGCTGATGACGTCATCTCTTTCGGGTTTAGAGGTGAAGTCATCGGCGCAGGCGCACTGAGGGAGTTCAGTTGATAGGATAGAGCTATAGCAGAACTACTCAAGTATCACTCTATGTAGCCCTAAAGTTCTACTTGATAGAGTTTTTCAGCCACAATTTCAGGTTAGCAGAGGCCTTGAGGTGCCAAAACATAACATACACCCCTTTTCATCCGTCTCTTCTAATCAATATTGGATGTTTCTAGCCACGTGACAGGTTGCATTGTCTTGCTGGAAGATCCCATCCATGCCAGGAAAGACAGCATTTATGGGTGTACATGATCTGCAAGGATGGATTCATGCTCAAATGTCACGGATGGTGTTGCAGAAAGCAGGAACTTATAAATAAACATCCGACTGGCTTGATCCCAAACTAAGGAGCATATGGGTGAGCCCTATAAAACCCCTAGAGCTCTCCCTAACTGCTATTCCCATGCCAAGGTCTTTATGGTAGACGATTGCATGTCCACGTACCTCATACTATGTGACACATGAAAACCCTATAATAGTGAGGGGACACGACCACCGGCTCCCTGCACTTAATAGGGACGGAATCAGGGTCACCTAGAATCAAGCCAGCAAGGAAACAGACTTATCTGAGGAATCAGCAGAAGCAGCATCCAGCAGTGAACACAATCCAAGAAGAAGTATAAACCGCAAAGTGAGGCAGTATGGGAGGGAATATAAAGGGAAACAATTAGTGTAAATAGGTGACAGCTGGGAGAAGGAAAGGAGATGACAAAGTGAAACCAAAACAAAGAACTTCATGCAGGTAGAGAAGAACATCTAACAGACCTTCTCACAGAAGTGGCGGTGACACCAAATCAGTTGAGTGCCTTCCACATGGATGAGTGGGCCCAGAGAATGCCACCTAAACATTCCTACATTAAAACAGTACCTCTTAGAAGGAAGTGTCCCTTTAATAATTTTGCAATGAATGCGCTTTTTAGCTTGTACTAAATAAGGCGTTGTGTGACTGATGTCTGCTCTCGTCTTTTGCAGGTCATTTAGTGGCTATGCCCTGAAGTCCGACTATGAGAAGGAATCAAAGGCTCTCTCAGAAGAGCTTGAAGACCTAGGTCTAGCTTATGATATGAATTTTGGAATAGCAGCAGGATATAATGACCCTCTGACATTTTTTAAGCGTCACAATGAAGTGTGGTTCAGGGCACAGTAAATGCAGAATTTAGTATTTTTGTGGTGCAGCATTTGTACTTATGTGAGTATGTTTCTGAGATCTGAGATCTAGTTTTCTTATAACCTGAAACCACGTTCTGTGCTTTGTTTTGTACCTTACTGACATCACTTCCCTTTTTATTTTGCAAAAGGTGTATACTGGGCCAAAGCAAAAGTTGGCAATAGTAATTAAATGAAGGTGTGACATAAAACTATGAAAAGTTTTCTGTAAAAGATCACATCCAGAATACGCAAGAGTGATAACAACCATTTAGACACCCATGCAGTATGAACGTGATTCAATGGTCCAGAATTTTTTTTTGTTTTTCTTCTCTAGTTCTATTTTTCTCCTGATTATTTCAAATATAGGATTGAAGAATATACTGGTTCCCCTACTTTAGGATGATACCCATTCATTCTTGAGTAGATATTATCTGCATGTCTATAGCAAAGTTTAGTTGAATATTTTGGTATTAATCCCTTATCATTTAGGCATTATGTTCACCACTGAGTGTTTTTATGTCTTTTTTCTTTTCCTATTAGTATATGGAAATGTTGAATAAAAATGTTTTAAAACAAAAAAGAATCCAGATCAAGCATTCTCTAATGTCTAAATCTACTTTTACCAACTGAAACCTGTGTAATCTATGATAAGTAAGACATCGGGAACTCTTTGATTGGAGTGGCAATAATGTTATTACTTATAAGAGTTTGCCAAAGAAATCTGGCTACTGACATGTCCTAAAGACTTGACACAAGATGACAGCACTAGAGATGGCTCCTCAATCTGTAGAGCACATCATCCCCAAAAGTACTGATGAGGAATTTCCATCATGTTTATAGGAGCGACATAGCTGAGGGATTAGGATTTGAATTTCTTATCGTAGGATATGGAAAGTATAATCAGGTATGTCATGTTAATTAAAAGGGTTTTCTGAGACTTTTTTTTACTGACAACCTATCCTCTGGATAGGTCTTTAGGATCTGATCGGTCATTAGTATCTGAACACGAAACTTGTAACAGAGATCTGGCATTCCATGTGGTACATATGATCTTCAATGCTTGAAAATGTCAATAGCGAACATGCAATCTTAATGAGAAAGCTTACATATTTTGATCACACTGGACCTTAAAAGTGGTTGTCTCACTTCAGCAAACGGTATTTATCATGTAGAAAAAGTTAATACAAGGCACTTACTAATGTATCGTAATTGTCCATATTGTCTCCTCTATACACGCATGCGCAAGCTCCCGGGAATGTTATGGTTCATCATGAGCTGTGGGAGTTTACTTCTCAGCTAGGTGATACTGACCGCAAGATAGTGGCTGGTTGAGAGGTTGGCCTAAACACTGACGTGTATGAGGGTATGCATGTTTCCACATACATTGAACGTGAATCACATGGTGCATTGTATTCTGGATGAGTGGTGTTATTATCAAACCGTTCCAGACATAGCCGTGTGGTGTGTGTGAGTGCCGTCTATTGAAAGTGGGACGACTCCAGCACAGTCTTTAGTGTGGGGCACTGGTTGTATCATAGACCAGACATTTATTGCCCAGTACAGTCAATGTGGCTGATACAATATAGCCCCTCCAGCCAACAATCAGCTGACACAGCTGCATTGGTCAGTAACAATCTCAGAGGTTCACTCGCGGCACACCTGTGTCTATAAGTAGATTGGACCCTGTCCTGTTCTCCTGCTTGCAGTCTATTAGCAGCACCTTGCTAGCAAGCCAGGAATTTAGTCCAGACTTGTAACTGTGCAGAGGGTTACTCCTCAGTCCCTTTCTGCACTCTTCAAGTCTGGTTGCCTGAAGGCTCACAGATTGTGACATATAGGTTTTTGCCCTCTTTTTAAACAGACTACAATAAAGTTTTAGTTTTTTTCTTTTAAGACGTTCATCAGGCTGTGATAATATAAGTATTCAAGAACGTACACCAGATTATTAGAATAGTGTGACATAGTTGTGAGTTTGCTTTTCATACGTTGAGGAATGGCAGGCTTTCTATCCAATGATCTGAGCTCGGAGTGTTGGTTGAGGGGCTCCAAAGAGGTGTTCTCTGAAAAAGAGCTACCTACACAATCAATCCACACTAGTATTACTGCCTCTTTCAAAAATCTCAATAGGGTCTATAAGAATTATGTTCGGTGTTGGTTGGAGGTGCAGTCACTTGACACTTATTTAAAGAACAACATAGTTCCAAGGGGATTGAGAAATCCTATCCTCCCAGTTGCAAGACTACGCTCGTCTGAGTTTCTCAAAAGGTGGGAACAAGAATCTATTGCGGGCTCCCTTCGTTTGATGAAACTGTTGGTTGAAGAGGAGCGGAAGCTTCTGTTAAATAGTGAGGCAGAATTAAAAGAGGTCGTTGCACAGGCCCAAAAATTCAGTGACCATACAGACTTTTTCAAGAAAGACTCTCTATTACAGCAGAATATTGAGCGATTCATCTCTCAAATTAAAGAGAGGAAACAGCTTTTATTTAAAAGAGATATTAGTGATTTTAAGGAGGGTAGGATTTTCGATTTTGGGCCTAAGCGTCCCCAAGTAGAGGAACTCCAGGTGGTCAACTTGTCTAAGCGTGCACTCTCCCCCACAGAAATGAGGCTTCTCAAGAAAGGCCTCTCTTTCGTGGCCCTTCAGAAGTTCAACTTATTTAACTGAGTGAAAGACTTGCAGTTATTTGCACGCAGACTTAAGTGGAAAAGGTTTTTTTAAAATACATGACAGGAGAAGATGTCAAGAGCTAGGTATTGAGGTAGAGGACCTCCAGGATGTTCAGTTACTGGCAGGTCTATCAGAGGAGGGAGATAGACTGATTGGGGATGGTCCTTTTACGGATCTCAGAAATCCATCTAAAATATTTCCCCCAGTCAGTGATAGCATCCCGATTGACACTTTCCCGAATGTAGTAACACAGGACCTCCAACTATTAGAGGAATTACCCGGGAGAAAGAAAGTCGCTTGAGAGGGACACTAGTATTGTAATTAAACCCTTCGACAAAGGAGGCAACATTGTAGTGATGGAGCAGGAGGATTATCGTTCTATGTGCCTCCGTCTCTTGGAGGACACTAACACCAATAGGCGCCTCTCCACCAACCCTACTCCCATGTTTAGGCACCAGCTCGCAACTTAACTTAATGATGCTTATGAGGACAGGCTTATTAGCAAAAATGAATTGGAATACCTGCTTCCTAAATCTCCGGTTGTAGCTACATTCTATAGTTTGCCCAAACTACACAAGCAAGGGACAGTGCTGAAGGGCAGACCTATTGACTCGGGCATAGGCAGTCTCACTGCCACATATCTGGACAGAATTTTGTGTCCATTTGTTGTGGCTCTGCCTTCTTATGCCCGGGACACCATGGATGTGCTACAGCGTCTGGAGGGTATTCATTGCGAGGAAGATGTATTACTCACGAGTTTGGATGTGGAGGCCTTGTACAGCTCTATACCCCATGACTCTGGGTGTAGGGCTGTCAAGGCCTTCATCCAACAAAGGGGCAAACATTGTCACCGGCATAACATCTTCCTGATGCAGTTGCTCAACTTTGTCCTCACCCCACAATGTCTATCTTTTTGATCAGCACATCTACCACCAGCTCAGGGGCATCGCCATGGGCAGTCAGTGCGCCCCGATGTTCGCCAATTTATACCTGGGCTGGTAGGAGAAGGAGATTGTGTTTGGTGACACTATGGAACAGTACACATCAAATATACAACTGTGGATAAGATAATATTAGCTAAGCTAATACTATGGAAAGGGACATGTGATAGCTTCATGGAATTTGTGACAGCATTAAATGTAAACCAGATGGGTTTATTTTTTACATCAGAGATACAGGAACAACAGATTGCGTTCCTGGACCTGTTGATCACAATTGGTACTGATAGAAGGATCACCACTAATCTGTTCAGAAAGCAAACCTCCACTAATAGCCTTCTACACTGGGAGAGTGGTCATCCACTGGCCCTAAAAAGAGGGATCCCTAAGGGACAATACCTCAGGGCCAGGAGGAACTGCTCTGAACTGGGTGACTTCAGAGGGGTTGCATCTGATCTGAGAGGTCGATTTATGAACTGTGGGTACCCTCAGTATACCCTGAGAAGGGCCTTTCACCACTCTATGAGTACCGATCGTACAAAACTCCTGGTCCCAAAAAACTAGCAGTAAAGAGGACTCTACACCTAGAATTATTGCTACTTTTGACAAGGCCCATCAACATGTCCGTGGCATCTTACAAAGTCACTGGTTTATCCTGCAATCAGATCCAGATATTGGTGAATTGATATCAGACTGCCCCTCATCCGACGTATCGACGTAGTTCAAATTTACGTGATCACTTGGTACACAGTTTGTACACACACCTGAAGTCTGAAACCTGGTTAAAGAATACCTTAAACTGCAGTTTTCCCTGTGGCTCTTGCGTCATTTGTAATAATATCATGAAAGGAGCGTTCTTTACTAGCCATATAACAGGGAAGAGATACAGTATACTCTCGTTCATTAGATGTACATCTATAAGTATTGTGTACCTTATCAGTTGCCGATGTGGGTTACAATATGTCCGCAAAACGAAACGTGAACCGAGGAGAAGATTTGGCGAACATTTGTCTAATATTCGCAATCAGCGGGACACATCTGTGGCATGGCATGTATGTGACATGCATGACGGTAACCCTGATGTGTTGAGAGTGCAGGGGATTGAACAGGTCAAGATATCGATCCGTGGGGGGGGGGGGGGGGGGCGACATTGACATACTCCTACTCCGCAAGGAAGCAATGTGGACCTTTAAAGAGGACCTTTCACCTGGAAAAACATTGTGAACTAAGTATCCTGACAGGAGGAGGAGACGCCCACTAGAACAAGGGCAGACTCCGCCTACTATAACTTACTGAGCGAAGATACCGAGGGTTTTTGCCCTCTTTTTATACAGACTACAATAAAGTTATTCTTTTTTTCTTTTAGGAGGTTCATCAGGCTGTGATAATATACTTCTCTATACACGGCCCATATCCAGGAGTTATGACCACCCTGCAATCCAGTGGTGGCCGTGCTTTCACACTATATAGAAAAAAGTGCCGGCCTGTAACCCCTGTATACAAGCAGTGTATATTGAGATTGAAAAATGAAACAAGCCAGCAAAGGAAGCAATATGGATAATCACAATACATTAGTACCTTGTACAGTATTAGCTTTGTTTAGACAATAAATGCCATTTGCTGAGGTGAGACGACCTCTTTAATCATAGCATAATAAAAACGTAACAAGAACAGCCTTAAATACATCATCTTGATGCGCATCAAACCACACGTGATGGGGGGGCGTGGTCTGCCGGACATGGAGTCAGGACGCGCGCTGAACGAGCTCCCCTGCCATCCTGAGGATATATTCCTGTTTAAATATCACCCTAAAGGGTGTTTTTGCTGTGTGGAGCATTGAAGAATCACCCGGTGAGACATTTTGTTCGCTTGGCGGTGTCCCTGAAGCTCCAGTGGCCAGAATAGAGGAAGACTGCTCCTTGCCTGGTGCGGAGGAGGGGGAGGAGGCGGCCTAATGAGTGCAGGTGTTAGCGCTAATACTGAGGAGACCCAACATCGACACCGGCTGAAAGCAGGAACGCGGGTGCATGAACCTGGGTCGCTCCGGTGCTGGCAAGTCACAAACACTTTTGCTGAGTAGCGGGAGAATCGCCTGGGGGAGAAGACATCTCACCTCTCGGCATGTGGCGACATACAAGTAAGGGAAAATACATTAACCCCTGAAGAGATAGGAGGGTGAAGGGGCTTTACATAGTGGACCTTGGAAGGTGGTGAAGCAAGCACCCCACTGTGATATAGGCTGAAAAGCCGCAACTGACATCCACCTGTGAAGGCAATCTGCATGAAGGGGGACCATGCAGCCTGAAACTGCTTCACAGCATAGGTTCAGAAACAATGGTGACAGTTTTCAAATATCAGGGCATGTCTTCACCAGCTAGGGATCAAGTACTCAATGATATACCCGTCCAAATTGAGAATCCAAGAGGGAGACAGAGCTAGATTTTTCCAGACTCCGGCGGAAGCGGCTGACTGGATTGATCAACAACGTCCGAGATGAAGAGAAGGACTATGGGATTGCAGAGAACAGCTACAAGTGTCCTGCTATTCAGATAGGGTTCTGATTGTACTAATCTGGACATGCGGAGCACCTCAGTTGCTGCTGGACGGATATGATTCTTCACACAGTTAGCAGGATAGCTTAGTAATGCTATAAAGTATTATTTCTGACAGGGGTTAATGTAAGTTCAGACTTACATTTCTGGAATTGAATAGTTTCGAGGGATTTAGGTCATACTATGTTTTAGTATATTTGGGCAGACTGTCTTCCTTAGCTTACACTAAAAGGATTAGCTGGTTAGGGATATAGAAGCTTAGACGAGTTGGGGATGTCTGGGCAGGGTGGGTGCAGAATGGGATGTTCTACTCTAATTGCAAGTTGGAATGTGTGTGTGTGAATGGGGCAGTGACACTAAAGAATCTGGAGGGGAGTGGGATATATTTCCTGAGCAACAATGGCTATATGTAAGCTCATTTCCTGGAATATCCGGGGGCTAAATGACAAACTCAAAAGAGTGCTAGTGTTTAATTACATTAAGAAGTATAACCCAGATGTTCTTATTTTTCAGGAAACTCATCAAAATGTGTTTGCGGCTAAAAGACCATGGGTGGGATAAGTCTATTATGCGACCTACTCTAACTACGCTAGAGGGGTATCCATACTGGTCAGTAAGACTCTTCCATTTCAGCTGATGTCCGTGCACATTGATACAGCAGGGAATTATGTATTGCTGCAGGCTAACATTAGAGGGTGTGAGGTCTTAATAGTAGGTATCTATGTCCCCCCGCCGTTTAAAGAGGGAGGTGGTCGACTGAATGATGGCTAGAGTGGTTACTCTTCCTGCGGTTCCCTTGTTTATACTGGGAGATTTTAATGCCACTCTAGATAGGGAACTTGATAGACTTAGGCCATCTCCCAGGCATAACCCCGCACTACTATATTGGGCGCAGGCGCATCACTTGGCGGAGATATGGAGGGACCTGCAACTTAATGCAAAACAATACTCCTGTCACTCGGCCTCTGTCAACTCATTGTCCCGCATTGATTTGGCCTTCACAAATCGGGCGGGGCTAATGTGAGTGAAAGCTGCGGAATACCTGCCGAGAGGTATCTCAGATCATGCTCCCTTGCAAATAATCCTCACATTACCAAGCGGTAGGCCGCGCTCTATGTGGAGATTTAATCCGATGTGGTTGTACGTTCTTCCTGTGGGGGTGGCATGTAGGGAAGCTATCTCAGCCTATTGGGAAGTTAATGAGGGCTCCTCCAATCCACTGGTGGTATGGGATGCAAGTAAGGCAGTCCTAAGAGATATATTATTAGCGGCGATAGCAACACATAGAATGGAAATACTCTCCTCACCGGTGAAATTGGAGGAAAAGTTAGATCTTGCAGAAAGAGCATATGTAGCTGACCCTACACCAGAGCTTCAATCGCTTTGGCTTTTTGCTCAAAGGCAGTATACTTTATACTTAATGGAATTCACGCAGAAACGCCTTATGGTTCAGAAACAAAGCATCTTTGCTGTGGGGGATAAGAGTGGGAGAACTTTGGTGTATCTGGATAAAACAGAAACCCCACAAACAGTAGTACCAGCAATTAGGGATGGGCAGGGTGTACTCTTTACTGCACCAGAGGAAATGTGTGACCAGTTTGCCAGTTATTACTCATCCCTATATTCCTCTAAAGCTATCAGATCTGCAGAGGAAATAATGCTTTTTCTGGACACTATCCCTGTGGCCGAGTTAGCGCATGCAGAGGGGCAATTATTAGATGGCCTTATGGTTCCACAGGAAGTCCAACATGCAATATTGTCCATGGCAAAAGGAAAGACTCCTGGTCCGGATTGCTTCCCTGTGGAGAGGTACAATCTTCAGATTGAGGAAGTGAGTCAGAGGCTCAATAAACTTTTCATGAATGCTCTGGAGGGTGAGGTCTTGCCAGCATCGTTCCATGAAGCTACTACAGTCGTGGCCAAAAGTTTTAAAAATGACACAAAAATTTGTTTTTACAAAGTTTTCTGCTAAACTGCTTTTAGATCTTTGTTTTAGTTGTTTCTGTGATGTAGTGAAATATAATTACACCACTTCATACGTTTCAAAGGCTTTTATCGACAATTACATGACATTTATGCAAAGAGTCAGTATTTGCAGTGTTGGCCCTTCTTTTTCAGGACCTCTGCAATTCGACTGGGCATGCTCTCAATCAACTTCTGGACCAATTCCTGACTGATAGCAACCCATTCTTTCATAATCACTTCTTGGAGTTTGTCAGAATTAGTAGGTTTTTGTTTGTCCACCCGCCTCTTGAGGATTGACCACAAGTTCTCAATGGGATTAAGATCTGGGGGGGGGTTTCTAGGCCATGGACCCAAAATGTCAATGTTTTGGTCCCCGAGCCACTTAGTTATCACTTTTGCCTTATGGCACGGTGCTCCATCGTGCTGGAAAATGCATTGTTCTTCACCAAACTGTTGTTGGATTTTTGGAAGAAGTTGCTGTTGGAGGTTGTTTTGGTACCATTTTTTATTCATGGCTGTGTTTTTGGGCAAAATTGTGAGTGAGCCCACTCCCTTGGATGAGAAGCAAACCCACACATGAATGGTCTCAGGATGCCTTACTGTTGGCATGACACAGGACTGATAGTAGCGCTCACCTTTTCTTCTCCGGACAAGCCTTTTTCCTGATGCGCCAAACAATCGGAAAGAGGCTTCATCGGAGAATATGACTTTGCCCCAGTCCTCAGCAGTCCATTCACCATATTTTCTGCAGAAGGTCAATCTGTCCCTGATGTTTTTTTGGAGAGAAGTGGCTTCTTTTCTGCCCTTCTTGACACCAGGCCATCTTCCAAAAGTCTTCACTGTGCGTGCAGATGCGCTTACACCTGCCTGCTGCCATTCCTGAGCAAGCTCTGCACTGGTGGCACGCCGATCCTGCAGCTGAATCCTCTTTAGGAGACGATCCTCGCGCTTGTTGGACTTTCTTGGACGCCCTGAAGCCTTCTTAACAAGAATTGAACCTCTTTCCTTGAAGTTCTTGATGATCCTATAAATTGTTGATTGAGGTGCAATCTTAGTAGCCACAATATCCTTGCCTGTGAAGCCATTTTTATGCAACGCAATGATGGCTGCACGCGTTTCTTTGCAGGTCACCATGGTTAACAATGGAAGAACAATGATTTCAAGCATCAACCTCCTTTTAACAGGTCAAGTCTGCCATTTTAACCCAATCAGCCTGACATAATGATCTCCAGCCTTGTGCTTGTCAACATTCTCACCTGAGTTAACAAGACGATTATTGAAATGATCTCAGCAGGTCCTTTAATGACAGCAATGAAATGCAGTGGAATTAAGTAAATGGGGATTAAGTAAATTTTCATGGCAAAGGACTATGCAATTCATCTGATCACTCTTAATAACATTCTGGAGTATATGCAAATTGCTATTATAAAAACTTAAGCAGCAACTTTTCCAATTTCCAATATTTATGTAATTCTCAAAACTTTTGGCCACGACTGTATAGAGGTCATACACAAAGCAGGGAAGCCTCCAGATCAGTGTGGCTCATATAGGCCCATTTTGTTGATAAATTCAGACGCTAAACTATTGGCTAAGGTGCTAGCTAACAGATTGTCAGTCATTTCATCCGTATTAGGTATGGATCAATCCAGTTTTATGCCAACGACAGACATAAACTTGAGAGGCCTCTTTACAAACTTACAAATCACGCATGATAATGCAGGCAACAGAGTGATCGCCTCGTTGGATAATGAGAAGGCGTTCGATTCGGTGGAGTGGGGTTTTATGTGGGAAGTCTTAAAGAAAATGGGGGTCCCCAAAAATGTCCTCCAGCAGTTGCATCTGCTATACTTACAACCGACGGCTAGGGTAAGCGTCAATAGATATTTATCCAAGTCGTTTGTGCTGGAAAGGGGCACCAGATAGGGGTGTCCTTTGTCACCCCTTCTGTTTGCTTTAATAATGGAACCGCTATCGGTGTATATAGCAGGTAGTAATAGAATACAAGGTTGGGATATTGCAGGTATCTCCGAAAAGATCTCACTTTATGCGGATGATATGCTGATATAGTTAGGAGATGTAGGCCCCTCCCTGGAAGCTCTATTAGAGATAGTTGAGGCCAAATCGGCATTATATTTGGTCGATGAGTTGTCCCCTCAGAGTGTCTCATCCAGGTCATCACTTCAGGTGGTGAATACTTTCATGTACCCGGGGATAGTTATACATAAAGACGTCACCCAATTTGTTGCTTTGAACGTAAGCTCGGTAGTTAAATACATCTTGCAAAAACTGAAAGCTTGGGAGGCATTACCGCTATCTCTGATAGGACGCATCAATATATTTAAAATGATCCTTCTTCCTAAGTTACTATATATATATATATATATATATATATATATATATAGTGACCCCCTTAACTTTACTGAAATCTCACTTTTAGACCCTAGATCGCATACTAATGCCATTTTATGGAATAAATCCGTCCACCGCATAGCTAGAGATACTTTGAAAGCTACTAATGAGAGAGGTGGCCTGGCACTTCTGGATATGTATCTATACTACATTGCGACACAATTAAATTAGGGTACTTTCACACTTGCGTTGTTTTATTCCGGCAGGCAGTTCCGTTGCCTGAACTGCCTGCCTGATCAGACAAACATACCGCAAACGGATGTAATTTTTTCTGACTGATCAGGCATTTTTCTGACTATTGCATTGCAATACCGGATCCGTTTTTCCGGTGTCATCAGGCAAAACGGATCTTTTTTTTTTTTTTTCATTTTTAAAGGTCTGCGCATGCGCAGACCGGAAGGACGGATCCGGCATTCCGGTATTTTGAATGCCGGATCCGGCACTAATACATTCCTATGGAAAAAAATGCCGGATCCGGCATTCAGGCAAGTCCTCAGTTTTTTTTCGCCGGAGATAAAACCGTAGCATGCTACGGTTTTCTCCTTTGGCTGATCAGTCAAAAGGACTGAACTGAAGACATCCTGATGCAAACTGAATGGATTACTCTCCATTCAGAATGCATGGGGATATGCCTGATCAGTTATTTTCCGGTATAGAGCCCCTGTGACGGAACTCTATGCCGGAAAAGAAAAACGCAAGTGTGAAAGTACCCTTATGCGGCCTGGTGGATTAAGGCAGACCCTTATAACCCAGCGGTGGTATTGGAGGCGGCCCTCATGGGATCCTCTGAAGCTATGACAAACTTAGTGTATAGAGCAGGGAACTACCCGTTAAAACATCTTACTACACTAATGGTGGGAGTGATCAATGCATGGAATGCCTTTGCGGTGGTGGGAGAGGATGGAGAGAAAAGTAATATACTATCCCCAGTAACGCCTTTGTGGGGGAATTCCAAACTGGTGGAACTAAATTCTCTACTTGACTTTGAGTTCTGGCCGCGAAGAGGCATCAAATACCTCACTCAAGTTTACGAGGAAGGTTTCTTTAAAATGTTCTCAGCCCTACAGACGGAATACAACTTACCACAAGCATCTGTCTTTATATTTTTTTCAACTGAGACATGCTTGCGAATCACAGTTTGGGGCTGGTTCTTTGAGGCTAGAATATAGTGAAATAGAGAAAATTGCCAGACGGGCAAATCATACCAAGATGGTGTCATCTTTTTACGGTTTCCTTCTATCCTCCTGACCTTTGCTGATGACAATGGCTTTTCTTAGAAGGCTGATATTCCTATATTGGAAGATTATCATGAGAAAGAGCTGTCGTCCTCCTGGAGGAAGATTTGTGCACGGGATCAGCTGATTCAGGCAAAATGGTTACACAGAGTCTACTTTACCCCAGTGAGATTGGTACGCATGCATAAACTTGCTTCAGATACATGTACAAGATGTAATAATGATAAGGGGACTCTATTGCATATGATATGGGAGTATCCGGTTATTGCTGAATTCTGGATACAGGTGCATAAGTATATTAATGGTCATTTGGGGCTCCCAGCAGTTGTAACACCTGAAGTTAGTTTACTGGGCCTTGTCAATGATATTATTCCAACTAAACATACCAAAATCCTTTATAGGCTGCTGAAGTTTTAACGGGAGAAAGTAAATTTTGCTGAATTGGAACCCCCCTAAAAAAACAAATCTATCTCATTAGATTCAGTTTATTAATGCTACATTATCAGTATATAAGTAAACCTATGAAGCCAGGGGCATACCGGAAAAATGTGGGAAGATCTGGGATATTTGACCGAGTGCAAACTCGGTTACAGTGTAATCGAGCTGGAAAAGTTAAGAGATGTTTAGGTCACTGCCAGTATGAATGGGTGTGTGAATGGGGACAGGTTCTAATGAAACAACTCTGCTTTGCGACTGATGAGAATTGTATTAATAACCTTTACACTTGAAGATACATCATCTATATGTAATCCTATTATCTTGCCTGTCAATTTGAATGTGACGGTTGAGGTTTACACCTTGTTGTGGGGGCTGTTCTCCCCTATTTGATGTGTTTTTCCTTCTTTGTGAAAATGGAAAAATAAAGCCTTTAAAAAATAAAAATAAAACACACGTGATGTTGTGCTTGCATGAAAAACATACACATAAAAAAAATCATATACTATATACTTGTTTCTGCCTTAAAACCTTGCGTATACCACATGGAACCTTAAATGGCATTAATTAGAGATGAGTGAATTTTTCAAAAATGCGATTTTCCAATTTTTGGGGGGAAACATTCGGTTTAATCCAAATATATTCGCAGCGAATTTCATTAAAAAAAAAGGCTATTTCCTGGCTGCAGAGAGCCTTTATACTGATGTAGAACACTGTGCCTTGCAGTAACACGCATAGGGAGTCTGTTTAAGTAGTGAAATAATACTGTGAGTCCTTATGAAATGCAGATGACAGGCGTCGCTCTTAGAATCACTGCACACTTAACTTATTTGGGCAGTCACGGGCCAAAACTGACCAAATACCATAACTAAAGTATGAACTCAGCCTTACAGGTCGATGTTAACGCCAAGAAGAAGCGCACTCCGTTTACACCGTCGTCAGCTGATTCCACATAGATGTCTACAGAACCGGATCTATTAAACACTTATACAAGTAGAGCCCCCCGACAGAGTGGAGAGGGTGTCAGCAGTAAGTTTGTGTTGACGTCACTGATTATTTTGCCCTTCCTCTGATCCGTAAGAACAATAACCCCCAAAAAACGGATCCTGTCTGTGGAGCATCCACCTTCACTCTGTCAGCATTTGGTCAGTAATAGAGTTGAGCGAACTTGTGTTTTAAGTTCGGCGTCTAAAGTTCGAGCTTAGGTTATCAAAGTATTCCGTTATGGACTCTAAATAACGTTATTGTCCGTGGTAGTGGAATCCATAACTGGATTCTTCGATAACCTGAACCCGAACTTTAGACGCCGAACTTAAAACACAAGTTTACTCAACACTAGTCAGTGTGGAGTTGGCAGCAGCAGCATCAGGCTGATTGCATACATTTTCCCTTTCAGATGCTGTGGTCAAATGTGACCACGGCATCTGCACAGTCCGTAAGCGGAAGTCGCACACTTCCGCTTTGGTAACAGTGTTCCCCAGCTGAGATCAGGGAACCTGTTACATTGATCTAATAGGCTGAAGCCTTTAAGCAGACTTCGGTGCCTATTAGATGACTATACCAATACAGGCCACTAGGTGGCCCCATTGTATTAGTATGTAGTGCAAATTAAGTGTTCAATAGTGTCTATATAGACATTAATGAACACAATAGGCAATCTAATGATTGGCAGTTATTGTCACCCAAGGTGACTTAAAAAAAGTAAAAAAATGTTTTTGTAAATAAAAAAAAAAAGTTCAAATCACCCCCCTTTCCTTAAAATAAAATATTAATGGCATACAGAAAATGGCGTAACGGGAAAAAAAATTAAAACAGCCAATTTGCCATTTTTTGTCACTTCAACTACCCAATCATTTTTTTATAAAAAGTGATCAAAAAGTCGCACACACTTCAAATTGGTATCACTAAAAAGAACAGATCATCCTGCTAAAAATGAGCCATCACACAGCCCTGTACATATAACTACAAAAAAGTTATAGGGGTCAGAATATGGTTATATAAAAAAAAAAATCCTAAAAAGGTTTTTTTTTTTTTTTCTGTATTAAAACGCAAGAAAAATTGTAAAAGTGTGGTATCGTTGTAACCATAATGATCTGGAGAATGAAGATAACAGGTCAATTTTACCACATACTGTACAGTGTAGAAAAAAAAAACTTTTAGCAGAATTGCATTTTTTCTCAATTCTACCCTATTTGGATTTTTTTTCCTGCCTCCTACTAGATGGTATGCAACTGTAAATGGTGACATTAGAAAGTACAACTTGTCCTGCAAAAAAATAACCCCTCATAATGCTATGTGAATGAAAAAATAAAAAAGTTAGGACTATGGGAAGGCACGGAGTGAAAAACGAGAAAACGCAAAAATGGAAAATCCCATGGTCCTTAAGGGGTTAAAATCTAGATGTGTCAGGCAAATTCCGATATTTGGAATCAGCGCGCTCATTTTAGTATAAATCACATGTTTTTCTCTGAGTAAAAAAATCATTGTTGCGCAGTGTTTTTATTTCGACACTAATACACGGCAAATAGGGCTGTAGAATATATCACTGCACTGCTGAATGGCAATTAGGCCCTAATTTGTTTCTACTTTTACACAACACCAAACAGGGGCGTAACTAGAGGTGACTGGGCCCCACAGCAAATTTTTGTATGGGCCCCCCCTGTGTAAACCCCGCTTCTTTGACTAGTCACGATCTAGACCAGACCAGGCTGCCACGCCATCCTTTTCCTATTATATATGCATACACACACACCCTATCTGTCATGTAGTGTCATTCTATCATACATCATATAGTGTCTTAGGCCCCATGCACACGGCCGTTGTTCACAGCCGTGTGCGGGCCGTGGAACCGCGGCCTGGATCCCTCCTGAGAGCAGGAGCGCACGGCGTCACTGGTTGCTATGACGCCGTGCGCTCCCTGCTGCCGGCACAGTACAGTAATACACTGGTACGATCTATACCAGTGTATTACTGTACTGTGCCGGCAGCAGGGGGCGCACGGCGTCATAGCAACCAGTGACGCCGTGCGCTCCTGCTCTCAGGAGGGATCCAGGCCGCG
This sequence comes from Bufo gargarizans, assembly GCF_014858855.1. NCBI lineage: Eukaryota > Metazoa > Chordata > Amphibia > Anura > Bufonidae > Bufo > Bufo gargarizans. Next base: position 429,175,050 of record NC_058083.1, on the reverse strand, counting down.
GTTCCACGGCCCGCACACGGCTGTGAACAACGGCCGTGTGCATGGGGCCTTATACAACGCATTGCACCCGCACTGAATCCGGACCCATTCATTTCAATGGGGCTGTGTACATGAGCAGTGATTTTCACGCATCACTTGTGCATTGTGTAAAAATCTCAGCATGCTCAATATTCTGTGTTTTTCACGTAGCGCAGGCCCCACAGAAGTGAATGGGGCTGCTTGAAAATCGCATTGCATCCGCAAGCATTGCGGATGCAATGCGATTTTCACAGATGGTTGCTAGTATATGATAGGGTCCCGAACTTTATTATTTTCCCTTATAACATGGTTATAATGGAAAATAATAGCATTCTTAAAGGGTTTCTACCACTTCAGTATGACCAAATTAGCTTTCAGACACTAGCGATCTGCTAGTGTCTGATCTCCATGACCATGCAATTCTTAGACCTTTGTGTGGAGCCGTTTCATTAAAAAACTAACTTTTATTCCTATGCAAATGAGCCTCTAGGTGCTATGGGGGCGTCTTTTCAGGACCTAGAGGCTCGGTCTACTCACACTGTATGCCCGCCCATCTCGTCTTGAATGCCTGCCTCCATCACAGCCATCACGCGCCTGCGCCGTTCACTTCTGTCATCGGCGCAGGTGCAGTGAGTAAATGATACGCTCCTGGTGCCGGATTCCTCACTGCGCCTGTGCCGACTACGTCACAGTGAGAAAGCCGGCATCAGGAGAGCGGCCTTCACTCACTGCGCCTGTGCCGAAGACAGAAGTGAACGGCGCAGGCGCGTGAATTTGTCTGATGGCTCTGATGGAGGCAGGCATTCAAGATGGGCGGGCATACAGTGTGAGTAGACCGAGCCTCTAGGCGCTGAAAAGACGCCCCCATAGCACCTAGAGGCACATTTGCATAGGAATAAAAGTTAGTTTTTTAATGAAACGGCTCCACACAAAGGTCTAAGAATTGCAAGGTCATGGAGATCAGACACTAGAAGATCGCTAGTGTATGAAAGCTAATTTGGTCAAACTGAAGTGGTAGAAACCCTTTAATACAGAATGCTAAGTAACATGTGGCTTGAGGGGTTAAAAAATTATTCACCTCATCCACTGGATCGCGCAGCCGGGCTTGTCTTTTTTCAGGACCTGGCAGGAAAAGTACTTTTGGTGATGCCACCGCGCTCACCACCAGGTTGCTAGGAGATATTGTTTGTAAACTTTAAGTTTTTTATCACGTGCATGAAAAACGCATCAAAACGCATTACACCTGCGCAGAAAAAACTGAACGCAATCGTAGACAAAACTGACTGAACTTGCTTGAAAAATGGTGCGAGTTTCACTGAATGCACACTGAACGCATCTGGAGCCAACCCGCATTGTTCGTGTGAAAGGGGCCAGCCATTCCCGTATTGCGGACCGCATATGCGGATCAGCAATAAAGGGGCACCGTTCTGTGTGCATTCCGCATCACGGATGCGGACCCATTCACTTTAATGGGTCCGCAAATCCGGAGACGCGGAAGGGTGCGAAACGGAATCACGGAACGGAACACTAAGTAAGCACTACGCAGGGCTTCCGTGGGGATCCATTCCGCACTTCCGTTCCACCAAAAGATAGAACATCTCCTTTTTGCAGAATTGTGCTTTCCTGGGTAATATACCCGGAGAGGTGAACATGACATCACACTACACTGTATGTACAGTATGACCCCTGCTGTAGGATAGGCGCCCATTCTATGTATTGCTGCAGGGCTAACACCAACTGTAGTCTGTCCCCATAGTCTGAGCCCCTGGTAACCAGTGGAGTAGCTAGAAATGACTGGGCCCCACAGCAAATTTTTAAACGGGCAGGCAGGTGTCATACAGTGGCATTTGATTCTTTACCATACATGTGTTTTTACTGGACTATGACGTACACAATACAAAAATGCAGTACTCCACGCTCTTGTATCCTGCACAGTCTGGTAAAAAAAAAAAATTATCCTTTTTTTTTTTTTTTTTAACAATGAAACTCTATGGTGAACTGATGTTACTGTCATGGCATCAGTATGAAGCATCCGAATACATTTTTTTGTATACGTTAAACGGATGGGAAAAACGTGATGTGAACCCAGCCTTAAATGTGGGACAAAAATGTGATGTGAACTAGCGGTGCATTGTACAGTTGTTGAAAAAACCATACTCGCCTGCTCCCCGCCGCTCCGTGATCTTCCAGTCCCCATTCTGGCCTCATACTGGTGTCCCCAAGCTGCACATGGGCGCCCAGAGGAGTGTGGCATCAGATGGATAGGGGGCCTAGAGGGCAGGGCATCAGATAAGTAGGGGGGCCACAGGACAGGACTGGGGGGGGGGGCTTCTGAAAGGACAGCAGATGAATGCAGCTGGGGGGGCAAAGGACAGCAGATGAATGCAGCTGGGAGGGGGGAAAGGACAGCAGATGAATGCAGCTGGGGGGGCAAAGGACAGCAGATGAATGCAGCTGGGCGGGCAAAGGACAGCAGATGAATGCAGCTGGGCGGGCAAAGGACAGCAGATGAATGCAGCTGGGCGGGCAAAGGACAGCAGATGAATGCAGCTGGGGGGGCAAAGGACAGCAGATGAATGCAGCTGGGGGGGCAAAGGACAGCAGATGAATGCAGCTGGGGGGGGGGGGGGCTACATGAGATGCAGGACAGCTAGGGTTGGCAGGGATAAGCCTGGAATGTATGGGCTCCTGATAGTGACAGGCACAGGCTCTTCTTTCTGCAGCACTTCCAGTCTCCCCTCTCCCTCCTGTGACTGCCGACTACAGAGCAGTCTCTGTAGCAGAAGCTGGGCTGTACTAATAGTTAGGAGAGGGAGGGGAGACAGGATCTACCAGTAGCACACTGTACTGTGCCCTGGCTGCACTATTAAGCAGTCAGGCTCCTCTATTAATGGTCTGTGCTGATGGGCGGGGTTTAGCTCACTGCTCCGAGGACATTCTAAGGGCCCTTTCACACTTGCGTTGGCCGATTCCGGCATAGAGTTCCGTCGTCGGGGCTCTATGCCGGAACAATCCTGATCAGGATTATCCTAATGCATTCTGAATGGAGAGAAATCCGTTCAGGATGCATCAGGATGTCTTCCGTTCCGGGAACGGAACGTTTTTTGGCCGGAGAAAATAACGCAGCATGCAGTACTTTTTGCTCCGGCCAAAAATCCTGAACACTTGCCGCAAGGCCGGATCCGGAATGAATGCCCATTGAAAGGCATTGATCCGGATCCGGCCTTAAGCTAAACGTCGTTTCGGCGCATTGCAGGATACGACGTTTAGCTTTTTCTGAATGGTTACCATGGCTGCCGGGACGCTAAAGTCCTGGCAGCCATGGTAAAGTGTAGCGGGGAGCGAGGGAGCAGCATACTTACAGTCTGTGCGGCTCCCGGGGCGCTCCAGAGTAACGTCAGGGCGCCCCAGGCGCATGGATGACGTGATCGCATGTACACGTCATCCATGCGCCTGGGGCGCTCTGACGTCATTCTGGAGCGCCCCGGGAGACGCACGGACTGTAAGTATGCTGCTCCCCCGCTCCCCGCTCCTACTATGGCAACCAGGACTTTAATAGCGTCCTGGCTGCCATAGTAACACTGAAAGCATTTTGAAGACGGATCCGTCTTCAAATGCTTTCCGTACACTTGCGTTTTTCCGGATCCGGCGTGTACCTCCGGCAAGTGGAGGACACGCCGGATCCGGACAACGCAAGTGTGAAAGGGCCCTAAAGCAGCAGTGAAGTGAGTGTAGAGGGGGGTGTGGCCAGTTTGTTTACTACTGCTCCGGGCCCCTTGTCAGCCCGGGCCCCGAAGCAGCTGCTTCCCCTGCTTCCCTGGTAGGTATGCCACTGACACCAAAGGCTTTTCAAATAAGTGCAACGCTGGACGGCAAATTTATTTTGCCAGTAATAAATGGCAAACACAGCTGTAGAATATATAACTGTGTCACGGTGCAGTTCACCGTGACGTGGATTTCCATGCAGGCTGGCTGCACGCCCTTTGCATAGTGGCTGAGGTGTTTCATGCAGGCTGGTTGCTTTTGGCTGCGTGCTTGCTGCGGTATCTTGTATGTTCCTGCCCGTGTCTGTGCATGTAGCTCCCTTTGGCTGTATTGTCTTCCTGTGTGTATTCAGGTCTATTGCGCTTTTGCGTACTGGCTGCGGTGTTCCGTGCATGCTGGTTGCTAGGGGCAACGTCCTGTATCACAGCCAGGTAGGCTGCGGTTTCTGGTTACCCCGACCTGATTTGGTACCTCCCTGTTTGGTTCTGATGGGGTTACCGTATTTTTCGCCCCATAAGACGCACCTAGGTTTTAGAGGGGGAGAATAAGAATAAAATATTTTTCATGACACCTCAGGTCAATCCACCAATCAGACCCACAATGTTAATAAGACCCCAAAAAGACCTCAGATTAAACCCCAGCTCATACCCCAATGTAAAAGACCCCCAATTAGACCCCAGATAAGAGCCCCATGCCTCATATCAGCCCCCAGTAGCCTCTTTTTAGCCCCCAGTAGCCTCATATATGCCGCCAGTAGCCCCATATATGCCCCCAATAGTCTCTCTTCAGCCCCCAGTAGCTTCATATATGCCCACAGTAGCCCCATATATGCCCCCAGTAGTCTCTCTTCAGCCCCCAGTAGCCTCATATATGCCCCCAGTAGCCCCATATATGCCCCCAGTAGCCCCATATATGCCCCCAGCAGTCTCTCTTCAGCCACCAGTAGCCGCATATATGCCCCCAGTAGTCTCTCTTCAGCCCCCAGTAGCCTCATATATGCCCACAGTAGCCCCATATATACCCCCAGTAGTCTCTCTTCAGCCACCAGTAGCCGCATATATGCCCCCAGTAGCGCCCATCAGCCTCATATGAAATAAAATAAACACTCACCTTTCCTGCTCCTCACCTCCCGCGCTCGGTCTTCCTCCTCTTCAGTCTGCTGTGCTGTGACCCGGCGTGCACAGCGTGAGGTCACAGCGCTCCCTCACACTATGCGCAGCCCTGCACAGCTGAGGACCAGGAAGCGGTGAGTACAGAGCTTTCACCGCTTCCCTGTCCTCCGGTACTAATGAAGCACTTCCAAAATGGAAGAGCTTCATTAGTATTCACCCCATAAGACGCAATGGCATTTCCCCTTTTGGGGGAAAAAAATGCGTCTTATAGGAAAAAAAATACAGTAATCTCCCCTTGTTGGTTCCTGGCTGGGTCCTTTCAGGTGCGCTGGTTAGAATGCTATTTCTGCCCTTGAGCATGGAATGTTGAGGTCAGTCTTAGTCAGTCCGTCTTTGTCATGTCTTGTCTATGTTTGCCTTGCCTCGTTTTGCCCTTTGCTGCTGACCCAAGGGGTCTGGCCATCTACGTCTCGGTATGTGCCGCCTGGTTATGCATTGTTGTCTTCTGTCCTGTACCTTGCTATGCCTTGTTTATGCTATGTACCATGCCTTGTTTCTGTCCTGTATTTGTTCGCCTAGCAGTGCGTTCCTTGCTCATGTACTGTCGGTACCTTGTCTGGTATCTCCTTGCCGCCAGCTCCTGTCTCTATCTCTATCTCTATCTCTATCTCAGTAAGCAGCTTTACAAAAGTCGCACATCTTTACGAAAAAGTCGCACGTCTTTACGAAAAAGTCGCATGTTCTATTAAAAAGTCTCATAAGATAAGCATGGTCCTCACTGGAGTGAAATTGCGCAATTTTTTGCGACTTTTTTGCGACTTTTTAAATAGTCTCAATAGTAAATCTGTCTAGAGATTAATTTGCATAAGAAAACACGCCCACTTTCAGAAAACTGGCGAGCATAGTGCAGAGCAGAAAAAAGTCGCACATTTTTGCGCAGTTTTAGTGATTGCGCAAAAATGTGCGACTTTTTCACTCCATTATTCTGACTTGAGATAAATCTGGCCCTATGTTTATAGCACTATAAGTTTCAGGGACACTATTTGCAGTGTCCCAGGGGGTCAGTAGTGTATGCTGGGCTTTGTAGTGCAGATTGACTCACTAACCTGGGATCCACTGTCGTCTTCAATTGGGGCAAATACTGGAACAGGCAGGTATTCAATGTTCGTGACGCCAGTGTCAATTAAACGGTGACACGCCGTGTATAGTAATGTAGAAGAATGAAGCAACCACGGGATAGCCAACCAAAACTGGAACTTTACTGAATGTCAGTGATTGTTACACATGGACGCAGTTGGAAGCGCAGTTCCATGGAAGACAGTTGGTTTCTATTTGAATACAGCTGGTTCTTAGAAGTACAGAATGGCCGGTTATAGCGATGTTCTTTACAGAGTGTTAATTACAGGAGATGCAGTACAGGCGGCTTGCACACTATTCCTGACTGGTCCTGAAACATGTGACTTTTCCTCCAAGGTCTAATGCCCTATATCTGGCATACCCTTGAAGCTGTCCTTATCTAGTACCTCCTCTGTTATCTTGAGTACCTCTCGCTTTATCAGATTGGCCTCTGTAGTATTCTGTGTCCCGGCTGGTTGCTTGCTTCTGATGTTTCAGCTAAACGGATGATGACTCAGGAGGGGAACCTTTTCCTTGGATCCGGAACCCGGTTACAGGGCCTTTACTACCCTCTCCTAGTCGGCAGGCTTCAGGCCTGCTCTACTCTCACAGGCCCATAGCCTGGCCTTGACTCAGACACAGGATCATTTCTGACTCCTCTTCCCACTGTCTGACCTACTACTACTTCCTGACTGGGCCTTATATAAACTAGGGTTCCCTAGCTCCCTCTAGTGATTCAGAGCTGGAATGACACCCTAGCCGGCCTGCACATGCACATTTCACAGTAACAGGAAGTACATAGCATTACATTAACAAGATGTTTTATACCAACCTCCCCATAAATACAGGGGGAACGACAGTACCCAAGTGACCCTTCTGTAGTGACGGGGTATTACTCTCCCGTACACTACATATTTTCTGGGCACAGTTATTTTTTAGGCACTGTATGCCAATAATTATTGAAAGGAAACTATGTGTGTGGTAATCGTATTTTCAGGGGGATTATCTGTTTCTGCAGTATAGTATTGGGAAGCACAATGGGCAAAGTATTAGAGGTGGCAGGATGGGGTGTTCAGAAGCTAGGGAGGAGGATGGAAAAGTAGAAAACTAAGATGTCTGTTTGTCAAACTCTGCAGAGACAAGAGATAGCTGAAAGAAATAATCATGGTGGTCTGGCCTGAATGGAGAAGATAAAGAAAGAGAACTGACTTGAAGTACCCTCTCTCTCCTCGGATTCTACCCTTCGAGGACCTCCAGGCCATTTTTTTTTTGCCAAATACCTTTGCTTTTCAGTACCGCAAAATCCTACACTACTGTAAGGACTCTTTCACACGAGGGGATGCCGTGCGTGGAATCCGCTGCGTGAAAGACAGCCAAGTCCCACTCTGGAGAGCAGAGACACGGAGCATTAACATGACTGATAATGCTCCGTGCCTCTCTGTGACCTTTTTGCTACAAAATCACAGTGACAACTTTATCTCACTGTGATTTCGTAGTAAAAAGATCACAGAGAGGCACGGAGCATTATCAGTCATGTTAATGCTCCATGTCTCTGCTGTCCAGAACGGGGCTTGGCAAGTGTTCCGGAATTTTGGACAGAGATAAAACCGCAGCATGCTGCAGTATTATCTCTGTCCTGAAAAGGCAGAAAGACTGAACTGAAGACATCCTGAACGGATTGCTCTCCATTCAGAATGCATCAAGAGAATACTGATCAGTTCTTTTCTGGTATTGAGCCCCTAGGACGGAACTCAATACCAGAAAAGAATAACACTAGTGTGAAAGTACCCTTAGCCTCTATTTTTAAAATGCTTCTGTGGGGATTCAAACTCACAGCCAGCTACATTGGAGGCAAGAACCTTAATCACTAGGCTATAGAGCTCAATGCTAAGTCATTGTTGAAAAACCTCATAGAAGTTTGAGGTTTTTCAGCAATGACTTAGCACTAAGCTCTACAGCCCAGTGGTTAAAGGGGTTGTCCGAGTTATGGAAAAAAAAAATATAGCGCTAAGCTAAGCAAGTTTTAGGCAAAAAAATATCTATTTCCTCATTTCCCTGGTTCTCTTCTGGCCCTTTGCTTACTTGCAATAAAAACAACCTTTGCCCCTCCCCCTGCACTGCTAAGGGAGGGAATACAAGTACTGCCCTGAGTGACATAGCAGCATGTTGTATGTGTAGAACTACAAGTCCCAGCTGTATAATGACACTGCTAAGGGAGTGAATACAAGTGCTGCCCTGAGTGACAGGTCTGCCTGCTGGGAGACTCAGCAGCATGTTGTATGTATAGAACTACAAGTCCTAGCTGTACAATGACACTGCTGATACACACAGGATCTTCCCCCTACCTGCAATGCTCGGCAGAACTTCTCTTTCAGCTCCTGTGCCCAGCATTTGTCTCCTCACTGCCTGCAGCTACACAGTAAACACTTCAGCCCTGACTCTGTGCAGCTGAAGGGGTTAAGAATCCTGGCCTAGAGCAATAAGCAGCAGCCTGCAGTGCAGGGGGGTGTGGCCAGCACAGTGACCTAGTGTACAGATCTCTCAGCCTTGTGCACAAACATTATCAGAGCAGGGAGAGAGGCTGACATCACAGGTCATGTGACCCTCAGTGAAATCTGAGAAACCAGCCACTGGAGAAAAAGTGAGTTAATTGGAAAGCTGTTACATTTTGCCTAGTTAGAAACATAGAAAGAATAAAAAAAATAACTCCGACAAGCTCTTTAAGGTTTTTGTCTTTAATGTAGACGGTTGTGAGTTCAAATCCCCACAGAAACATAAAAAAAATAGAGTCTAAATTAGATTTGTATACGCAGGGTGTCCCCAAGCATAGTGATCATGCTTGGGAATACCCCTTTCAAGTTCATAACACTGACTCTATATATGGACACATCTATATATGGAGTCAGAGTAGGCACTCCTAAGGCTACTTTCACACTTGCGGCAGTGTGATCCGGCGGGCAGTTCCATCGTCGGAATTGCCCGCCGGATCCGCCGATCTGCATGTGACTGAAAGCATTTGTGAGACGCATCCGGACGCATTGCAAGAACGGATCCGTCTCTCCGCTTGTCATGCGGACAGACGGATCCGTCTTGTATCTTTTTTTACATTTTTACTGGTCTGCGCATGCACGCATTGCAAGGACGGATCCGGCATTCCGGTATTTTGAATGCCGGATCCGGCACTAATACATTCCTATGGGGAAAAATGTCGGATCCGGCATTTTGGCAAGTCTTCCGTTTTTTTCGCCGGAGATAAAACCGTAGCATGCTACGGTTTTATCTTTTGCCTAATCAGTCAAAACGACTAAACTGAAGACATCCTGATGCATCCTGAACGGATTACTCTCCATTCAGAATGCATGGGGATATGCCTGATCAGTTCTTTTCCGGTATAGAGCCCCTGTGACGGAACTCTATGCCGGAAAAGAAAAACGCTAGTGTGAAAGTACCCTAAGCTGGGAAATTCCCCACTCTGGAGTCCCGACTGAGCGATTGCTGGGACTGAAACAGGGGGCCTCTTAGAGGATCGGGCCTTGGGCAATTGCCCAGTTTGCCCCCCCCCCCCAACGCCGGCCCTGCCGCCTACCTCTACTACCATTATAGACGTGGACAGATGTTTATGGGATTTATTAATTTTTTTCCTTGTTTATCGATTTGTTAATTGAGCTCTGTATTGATCTACCCGACCTGGATTGTCTATTTTGCTGTGCTTTGTTTGAGAAAGAAAAAAACATAAAACTTAATAAACTTTAAGTTGGAAAAAAACGTCTACATCAGAGGACACGTCACTGGACATGAGATATGTGGTGCTGTATTACCCTGTATGTTTTGTAGCTCTGTATATAGTTTTTTTCCAAGTATGTCTTTAACGGTAGGACTGGAGAGAAGGTGCTAGGTTAAGAAATTGGCATTGTTATGGGGGGGATGGGGCACTGCTTCAGTTTTCGCCTCAGGCAGCAGAAAGGCAAGGCGCACCCTTGTGTTAACCTGCACATAGTTAGTCCTGCTTTCAGCTGAAGCAGATATAAGTATATGCAGTCTAGGCAAGCTAATTGTACAGCGATAGTGCTGACAGTTTGCTACAGTGTATCAGTCTGCAGTACAGGCATTACAATATAGTTACATATGCCACCTATAGAGCGCCATAGTAAAAAAGAAAAAAAGAAAAGTATGTAAGCACACTTTTTGAGGTGGTCAGCTACATAGAAAAGGGCAGGTTACAAATAAATAAATAATACAGACATCTACCTGCCTTTGGCATCTGTTGGGCACATGGGGGGAGATTTATCAAAAATGGTTTAAAGAAAAACTGGCTTAGTTGCCCATAGCAACCAGATTCCACTTTACATTTTTCAAACGAGTTCTGAAAAATAAAAGGTGGAATCTGGTTGGTTGCTATGGGCAACTAAGCCAATTCTACTTTACACCAGTTTTGATAAATCTCCCCCCCATGGAGTTCACTTCTTGGTGTAAATGCTGAATGTACACAGAGAACCAGGGGTTAATATGAGCTTTGAAAATAAAATAAATGACTTTGGGAACATTGCCTCATCTTTTCAGTATGTGTTTTGCCTGCACACTATCTGTACAGCACTGCCGAATATGTTAGTACGAAATAAATAATGCTAAATAGATAATCGGATAGATTCTCTGCTTAACGCTATTCGTTTTACCCAATTTTTCATTATCTTTCACTGTTAATCAGTGATAGCTACAGAACATCGCAGTTAGATAACACAGGGGCACATCACGTGATGGGGGAACAGCCCCTGACAATACAAGCAGCGAGTTATAAAACCCTGCACACATCCTCAGTGTTGTCTCCACGTGAGGGCGGTGGGAGAAGACTCCAGGCCTTACTTTTAACTTGCTGATTGGGAAAGTTACACAAGCCTGCTCCACCCATATCCACCTCCTATATCAGCAGCTGAGCTCCTCCACAGACACATCCAGACATGGAGATGAGGAGAAGACTTCTGCTGGGGCTGCTCTCTGTACTGGGGATTGCAGTGCAAGCGTCTGATGTCTCCAGTCAGAATAAGTTGCCTTCATTCTGTCGCAGTTATGATTGTCCAAAGTACCAGCTGGTGAAACAATATGATGTAAGTATGGGGAAGGGGCTGTGGGTGTAGTGGGGCAGATTTCAAAATGTACTCCTTGTTCAGTACTGCAGCCATCATGTGTAAAGCCTCATTCACGTGTCTGTGGTCAAATCTGTGAGCAGGTGGTCAGTGATGCATCCGTAAAGTGATCCGTGTGCTTTTTTTTTTTTTTTTTTTTTTTTTTTTTTAAAGCATCTCTTCTTAATCTGTGAAATATGGATGCCACACTGTTGGCATCCGTGGTTTTCACGGACCTATAGACTGTGATGGATCCGTGAACATGGACAAAATAGATCATACATCTGTGCTTAACTCACGGACCTTGCTAAAACACTGATGTCTGAATACACACGTTAGGAATGTGAACGGGGACGAACACTGATGTGTGAATGAGGCTTAATGACTTATAGTTGTGAATTCACTTACACTTAGGGCTCATTCACATGACCGTATGTATCTTGCAGTCTGCAAAAAACAGATCTGCAAAAAATACGGATGATGTCTGTGTGTATTTTGCAGGAAGGACCAGCTGGCCCCTAATAGAACAATCCTATCATTGTCTGTAATGTGGACAATAATAGGACATGCTTTATTTTTTACGGAACGGACATGGAGTAACTTTTTTTTTTTTTTTTTTTTTAAATTATTATTATTTTTCCCTTTTGCAAAAAAACCCGGAATGGACAGAGAAATAAAATGCATTCGTGTGCATGACCCCTTAATGTTATAAAACAGGCATGCTCAACCTGTGTCCCTCCAGCTGTTGCAAAATACAACTCCCATAATTCCTGGACAGCCTATAGAAGGGCATGGTGGGAGTTGTAGTTTTAAAACACCTGGAGGGCTGCAGGTTGAGCATCCCTGTTATAAAACAACCAATTCTCTTTGCCGCTGTGTAGGAATGAGCGAACTTCTGTTCTCAAGTTTGGAGTACAAGGTTTTGGTTCAGGTTATCTAAGAATTCGTTATGGTCCGTGGTAGCAGAATCCATAGCGGAATTCTTAGATACACTGACCTTAAACAGTTCGCACAACACTACTGCTGTCCCATCCTAGTCTATGGAGCACATTTACTATACTATAGTGTTTGTCTGTTTTTAGTATAAAAAAAAATGTGTCTGTGGGGAAAAAAAGCGTCCATGCTTCACCTGTAAAACGGTATTTGGTCTGTGTGTCCATTTTTACCCTCTGTGTATTATCCTTAATCGATGGTCGCTGCTCAGCTGAAAATGGCAAAATTCGTTTCACCTAAAGTCACGCAAGACTTCGGTGAATTTAATTTGGTATTCATTTCTGCATCTTTTAAAGGATAACTGTCATATATTCATAAAAAAATCAATTTTGGCATATGTTACTGCTGCAGCAGCATTATGCATAAAGCAATCTTTAGTTTCCTCACTTACCACTGTTTTCCCCTTAGTTACGGCTGTTTGGAATCCTACATGATAGGGGTCTTCTCAAGATGGCTGCTCTACCAGTTCTGAGACCAAAACTACATTCCCTCAGGTCACATACAAACTTGCTGTAGCTTCCTGCCAGCCAATCAGATTGGATTACTGAGAGACACGCCTCCTCACTCTGAAGCCTAATGCAGGCATGCCGTGTGAAGGACCGCCCCTCTGTCTTCCGAGACAGAGGAGCCATAGCAACGGTCTTTTAAGGGAGCAGTGGAAAGGGACAGGAGATATTAATGAAAGCTTTAATTACAGATCTTTTGACAATCATTGACAGACTAACTCAGGCATATATGCCTAGCTCTAACAAACTGGCAAATAAAAAAAATAAAAAAATAGTTATCCTTTAAACTTCGGAATCCGAAGTCTGGTTTGATACCGAGGTACCAAATCTAACTTCGGATTCCGAAGTTAAAATGTTTTTAAAGATGCAGAAATGAATATCAAATTAATTCACTTAAGTCTTGCTTGACTTTGGAGCAAAAATTTTCACCCAAGGAGGCGATGCTGTAGGGAGACAAGTCTCTGTACAGCATTAAAACTAAGTGAATGGATCTATGGTCCGAAGCTATAAGCCTACTGGTCTCAGTTGTCCCCCCTTTTGCTGCTGCAGTATATGGCTAATTTACTATAAGACATGCACATTGTCATAAATTAAGTGCGCATATGGCGGTCTGTGTGCCTGCCTCCAGGTGAAAAAGTAGTAAACTTGCCTAGGCTGGACTTCTGGCCCTTCACATGCCACCACTCTGTCCCCATCCTGCCCATCTGTAGTACTTGGTAAAAAAAAGTCTGCATGATATAAAATATTGAAGAAAGGGATGGAAACAAGCTCTTAACAATCTCTGCCTCTAATGCCACCAAATGTAGGACAGCTATACTATAATCTGCCTGCAGATAAGTTGCTGGCTTTTTTAATATCTGAGTCATGCCTCAAGACCATCTAAAGGGTTGAACACTGAGTTAAAGGGGGTCTCTGAGTTTTTGTTTTTATTCTTTCAATGTTTCTAACTAGTCTCACAGGTTGAACATAACCCTGTTCACGGGAATATAGTAGAATATGGTAAATTAGAATAGACTTCACAGAAACACCATTTATTCTGAAACGTAACTTTTAATATGTCAATAATAAAAGCCAATAATCCCTTAAACAGAGAAAAAATATAAATCAGAAACCTAGATATGGAAATAATATTCCATTGGCCTATGTTTGCAGGATGGCAGACAAGTGTTTCATAGGCTTTAGGGGCAATGTCCCTGATTCTGGCCCTATTATTGTCGCCCTGCCTGCAAACGGAATAGAAGCCCCGATGGGGGCGATCTCGTGCCTCCTGATAACCCTAGCACGGGGAATTATTTCAACAATGTGAAATGGTGGCCCTATAGTTAGACCTAGACTAATGGACGTTCCAAAAAATAAAGTGCATATATAATGCCTCGGGTGGGGTAACAGGAAACCACCCAATAACATACAGTAAAAAAGGTAAGTGATGCAACAAATATCAGAGTCAGGTGTCTGAGACGGTCCTGACTGTCCCTACATGTTTCGCCTAGTTGATTTCAGGCTCTTCAGGGGACATAACATGTATAACAACACAACAGGGTGCCAGTCACCAGAGCAGAGAGAGGACAAGATATTACTTGTCTATTAGCCCAGTGGTCGTTATTATAAGGAACCACTGCTATATAGATTGCTGAAAAAAACTAAGATAAAAACATCCTACACAATATGATATACAAATGTGCGGATGTCCCTGGCCATATTATTGAAGAAAACCACAGAAATAAGATAATAATGCACTTAGTAAAGTAGATGCAAGCACTATATATGGACAAAGTCCTCACTCTAATATGATAATATCTGAGACACTTAGTCAATATATTTTGATCAAAACACATCTAAGCCCGCCTACCGAACGCCAAGGTGGTCTCAGGTCAGGCGGGTCCTACGCAACCTACCTAAGCCGTTGGGCTTCTATGTTTAGGAGCGCAGACGCCGCACATATGGTGTGCTGCTCCTAGTAACCTCCATGTGCATCAAGCAACCAATGGGAGGAGGAGGAAGCACAGCCATATGTACCACCTAATCAAGGTGCCCGGTAGGCGGGCTTAGATGTGTTTTGATCAAAATATGCTTGCATCTACTTTACTAAGTGCATTATTATCTTATTTATATAGATTGCTAGATGGCTTCTTCAGTAAAACCAGGGGTATACAGGTTCATAACCTAGATCAATAGTAATAGCCGTTATTCTAAAGAACCACTGCTATATCAATTGCTAAATAGCTTTTTTTTTTTTTTTTTTTTTGTGAAACCACAGATATACAGGTTCATTACATAGGATAATAATAGAATTGGGGCAACTCGTAGTATACCCTACTTATACCTCTTATATTGCAGGGCAAAGTAGCTGAATAGAGGGGGGGGGGGGGGAATTCAACTGAATAGTCAGGTAAAGATGATATCTACAGATGCTGTAGCAAACTAAATAATCAATCAACAATATCTCCCTAACATGATAAATAAGCTGGTAGAACCAGCAGTACTTGCGTGCCCATAAGATATAAGGCAGCGCCCCTTAGATGTCCACATAAAGGGAGTGGCAGTCAGCGCACAGATGAAGACACATGCCAGGCGGCCAGGAATATCCAAGATGTGAGACAGCACTTTGCATTTGGCGCTTATGCTATTTAAACCTTACTTCCGGGTAACGTAGATGCGCACCCGACTCCGTTCCCGATCACGTGATCTCATCAGCCGGCTGACTTAGTTGGTCACGTGCCTCAACTCCCAATCACGTGACCAGGCCGGCTGGCTGAGTAAGCCAATCAATCCAACTGCAGTGAAGTATAGTACATTCACCATATAGTCCATTTATGGACCAGGTGACCACAAATGATTACTGATTTGTGTGTATATATATATATATACGGTGTTGGACCCCCTACGTGGCATTGATTTAACAAGGTGCTGATAGCATTCTTTAGAAATGTTGGCCCATATTGATAGGATAGCATCTTGCAGTTGATGGAGATTTTCAGGGATACACATCCAGGGCACGAAGCTCCCGTTCCACCACATCCCAAAGATGCTCTATTGGGTTGAGATCTAGTGACTGTGGGGGCCAGTTTAGTACAGTGAACTCATTCTCATGTTGATGAAACCATTTTTCCAGTTTTCAACAGTCCAATTTTGGTGAGCTTGTGCAAATTGTAGCCTCTTTTTTTCCTACTTGTAGTGGAGATGAGTGGTACCCGGTGGGGTCTTCTGCTGTTGTAGCCCATCCGCCTCAAGGTTGTGCGTGTTGTGGCTTCACAAATGCTTTGCTGCCTACCTCGGTTGTAATAAGGCAGCGGCCTCCTTGCTTCAAGTCACGGTAACCACGCCCCCTTCCCTGCCCCTTCACTGTGACTGACAGCTGGCTGTTCGGCAAAGGCAGCCGAACTCTCATGCATAAGCGCTGTCAGTCGGAGGGAAGGGGGCATGGTTACCGTGATTTAAAGGGCTTCTGTCACCCCACTAAAGGTGTGTGTGTGTGTGTGTGTGTGTGTGTGTGTGTGTGTTTACTTATAGTGCGATATATGAGAATATAATGGTGTTACTTTCATTCGGCCGTTTCTTATAAAAACGAAGTTTTATAATATGCAAATCAGGTCTCTACCAGCAAGTAGGGCGTCTACTTGCTGGTAGCCTCCGCAAAAAACCGCCCCCTCGTCGTGTTGATTGACAGGGCCAGCCGCGATCTCCTTCTCCGGCCGGCCCTGTCAGCATTTTAAAAATAGCGCGCCTCTGTTCTTTCGGCGCAGGCGCTCTGAGATGAGGAGGCTCGTCTGCTCAACTCCCTCAGTGCGCCTGCGCCGATGACGTCTTCTCTTTCGGTGATGTCATCGGCGCAGGCGCACTGAGGGCCTGCGCCGAATGAACAGGGGCGCGCGATTTTTAAAATGCTGACAGGGCCGGCCGGAGGAGGAGATCGCGGCTGGCCCTGTCAATCAACACGACGAGGGGGCGGTTTTTTGCGGTGGCTACCAGCAAGTAGACGCCCTACTTGCTGGTAGAGACCTGATTTGCATATTATAAAACTTTGTTTTTATAAGAAACGGCCGAATGAAAGTAACACCATTATATTCTCATATATTGCACTATAAGTAATGTAACTAGCCCAAAAAAAAATAATAATGACTTTAGTGGGGTGACAGAAGCCCTTTAAAGCAAGGAGGCCGCAGCCCCCTTGACTTTAAGCATGTGTGGAGAAGTGCGCTGGGCAGGGGATAAAACTTTTTCAGTACTTTTGCTGCATCTGCCTTCAGGAAGAAAGACATCACCAGAAACGCACTGCTGGCGGCTTGGAATGGTTTTGGGAGGCGACAGGTTTCCTTTAACCCCTTCAGCTGCACAGACTCAGAGCTGAAGTGTTTACTGTGTAGCTGCAGGCATTGAGGAGACAAATGCTGGGCACAGGAGCTGAAGAGAAGTTGTGCCGAGCATTGCAGGTAGGGGGAAGATCCTGTGTGTATTAGCAGTGTCATTGTACAGCTGGGACTTGTAGTCCTGCACACACAACATGCTGCTGAGTCTCCCAGCAGGCAGACATGTCACTCAGGGCAGTACTTGTATTCACTCCCTGAGCAGTGCAGAGGGAGGGGCAGAGGTTGTTTTTGCAAGTAAACAAAGGTCCTGAAGATAACCAGGGAAATGAGGAAATAGTTGTTTTTTGCCTAAAACTTGCTAAGTTCTATATCGCTGACCATCAGATTTACAGTGCTATATTTTTAATTTTTTTTTCAATAACTCGGACAACTCCTTTTAAGGCTACTTTCACACTAGTGTTTCTATTTTCTGGTATTGAGATCTGTCTGAAGGTCTCAATACAGGAAAAACACTTCTGTTTTGTCCCCATTCATTGTCAATGGGGACAAAACGTAACTGAACAGAATTCTCTAAAATGCATTCCGTTCCGTTTGGTTGCACTCTCATACCGGAGAGTAAACCACAGCAAGCAGCGGTTTTCTTTCCATCATGGGATGTGGAGCAAGACAGATCTGTCATGACCCACAATGCAAGTCAATGGAGACTGATCCGTTTTCTCTGACGCAATAGAAAACTGATCCATCCTCCATTAACTTTCAATGGAATTCATGACTGATCCGTCTTGGGTATGTTAAAGATAATACAACCGGATCAGTTCATAACGGATGCAGACAGTTGTATTATTAGTAAGGCTCCATTCAAACGTCCATGTTTGTTTTGCGAATCTGTAAAACACTGACATCGGCAATGTGCGTTCCGCATTTTGCGGACCGCACATCGCCGGCACTTAATAGAAAATGCATATTCTTGTCCGAAATAGGACATGTTCTGTTATTTTTTTTCGGGAAAAGAATTGCGGACCCGGAAGTGCGGATCCGCAATTCCGGATCCGGGCAGCACATCGTGCTGCCCCTTAGAAATGAATGGGTCTGCAATTCCGTTCCGCAAAATGCGGAACGAAATTGCGGACGTGTGAATGGACCCTAAAGCCTCATGCACACAACAGTATTTTTTCATGGTCCGCAAAACGGGTTTTCCGTGTGTCTTCCGTGATTTTTGGAGAATCACCAGACACATGAAGGAAAGTTTACAAAAAAAGTCGTTTTGGTGTCCGCCTGGCCGTGTGGAGCCAAACGGATCCATCTTGACTTACAATGCAAGTCAATGGGGACGGATCCGTTTGACGTTGACACAATATGGTGCAATTGCAAACAGATCCGTCCCCAATTGACTTTCAATGTAAAGTCAGGAGTCCCTATCGGCATTTTCTCCAATCCGATGGTATATCTTTAACTTGAAGCATCCCCATCACCATGGGAATGCCTCTGTTAGAATATACCATCGGATTTGAGTTACATCGTGAAGACTCAGATCTGGCAGTATATTCTAACAGAGGCGTTCCCATAGTGATGGGGACGCTTCTAGTTAGAATATACTACGAACTGTGTACATGACTGCCCCCTGCTGCCTGGCTGCACCCGATCTCTTACAGGGGGCTGTGATCTGCACAATTAACCCCTCAAGTGCCACACCTGAGGGGTTAATTGTGCAGATCACAGCCCCCTGTAAGAGATCAGGTGCTGCCAGGCAGCAGGGGGCAGACACCCCTCCCTCCCCAGTTTTTAATTCAGTAGAAAACTGATCTGTCCCCCATTGACTTTCAATGGTGTTCAAGACAGATCCGTTTTGGCTATGTTAAAGATAATACAAACAGATCCGTTCTGAATGGATGCATGCGTTTGTATTATCTGAATGGATTTGTCTGTGCAGATCCATGACTGATCCGCACCAAACGCGAGTGTGAAAGTAGTCTAAGATATGGAAGGTGGTCTCATCTCTGGAAACTACTGAATGAAGGAGTGGCTCCTCTCTTACATTTCTGGGTTGCCTGTCCTGGGAGGTGGACCCTCTACCCCGGTGCTGACTTTGGAACATCAAATTGCTGGTAAATATCATTTTTGCAGCAAAAATCCATGTTTATTAAAATATCAGCATTTATGCTGCATTTCCTTTGATCAAGGAAATGCATGAATGTAACTTAAAGGGGTTGTCTCACTTCAGTAAGTGGAATTTATCATGTAGAGAAAGTTAATACAAGCCACTTACTAATGTATTGTTGTAATCCATATTGCTTCCTTTGCTGTCTAAATTTTTTTTTCCGTCACATTATACACTGCTTGCTTCCATGGTTACAGACCACCCTGCAATCCATCAGTGGTGGTCGTGCTTGCACACAATGGGAAAAAGCATCAACCTCTCTGGTGGCTGGGACCATAGGCTAGTGCTTTTTCCTATAGTGTGCAAGCATGACCACCACTGATGGATTGCAGGGTGGTTGTAACCATGGAAATGAGCAGTGTATAATGTGAAGGAAAAAATAATCCAGACAGCAAAGGAGACAATATGGACAATCGCAATACATTAGTAAGTTGCTTGTATTCACTTTCTCTACATGATAGATGCCACTTACTGAAGTGAGACTACCTCTTTAAGGCTACTTTCACACTTGCGTTCGGAGCGGATCCGTCTGGTGTCTGCACAGACAGATCCGCTCCTATAATGCAGACGATGGGATCCGTTAAGAACGGATCCGTCTGCATTATAGTTTAGAAAAAATTAAGTGTGAAAGTTGCTCAGACGGATCCGTCCAGACTTTACATTGAAAGTCAATGGGGGACGGATCCGTTTGAAAATTGAGCCATATTGTGTCATCTTCAAACGGATCTGTCCCCATTGACTTGCATTGTAAGTCTGGACGAATCCGTTTGCCTCCGCGCGGCCAGGCGGACATCCGACCGCTGCAAGCTGAGTGGAGGACAAACGGTGCCAGACTGATGCACTCTGAGCGGATCCGCATCCACTCAGAATGCATTGGGGCCGTACAGATGCGTTCGGGGCCGCTTGTGAGAGCCTTCTAACAGAACTCGCAAGCGGAGCCCTGGACGGTAGTGTTAAAGTAGTCTAAGTCTGCTGTGTTTTCCCTTGCTCATATGTTACAAAAAAAAACAAACAAACAAAAAAAAACACCCAGTTTTTGTCACAGCCATGGTGTGGCAGCAACCAAAGGGTACGGCCACATAGTCAGGTTTCTTATGGCGGTTTTGGAAAAGCAAAAACCAGGAGTGAATTAAAGTATCCTTTACACTTTCTCTTTAAAGGAGTTGTCCGGGTTCATGGCTGAATCCCCCTTCTCCTAGGCAGCCCCTCTGAGTGGAGCATCGGAGCATTTCGTGCTCTGATATTCTCCTCTGCCCTGAGGACAAGAGCAGTGCTAAAGCCCGCCCATTAGTGTCAGTGACATCAGGCTCACTGCTAGGCTGAAGCCTCCTCCTAGCATTCCCATAGTGAGACCCGGTACATGACTGGATCTGCTGAAAAAGCCTTTGCCCTGCGCTGATGCTCGACTCAGAGGGGCCTGGGTCAAGAAATGGTTAGGCTACTTTCACACCTGCGTTCAGGTGTCCGCTCGTGAGCTCCGTTTGAAGGGGCTCACAAGCGGCCCTGAACGCAGCCGTCTGGCCCTAATGCATTCTCAGTGGAGGCGGATCCACTGAGAATGCATCCGTCTGCCAGCGCTCAGCCTCCGCTCACTGAGCGGACACCTGAACGCTGCTTGCAGCGTTCGGGTGTCCGCCTGGCCGTGCGGAGGCGAGCGGATCCATTCCGACTTACAATGTAAGTCAATGGGGACGGATCCGCTTGAAGATGACACCATATGGCTCAATCTTCAAGCGGATCCGTCCCCCATTGACTTTCAATGTAAAGTCTGAACGGATCCGCTCAGGCTACTTTCACACTTAGAACATTTTTCTAAGTTATAATGCAGACGGATCTGTTCTGAACGGAGCCACCGTCTGCATTAATATGAGCGGATCCGTTCAGAACGGATCCGATCGAACGCTAGTGTGAAAGTAGCCTAATGTATGGGTTCAGCTCTGAACTCGGACAACACCTTTTAATGATCCACACTGGATTCCAAAACTGTATCCAGAAACCTAACTGTTGTGCTACCCTGAAGAAAAAAGGGGAGATTTATCAAAACTGGTGTAAAGGAAAACTGGCTTAGTTGCCCATAACCAGATTCCGCTTTTCATTTTTCAGAGCTCCTTTGGAAAATTAAAGGTGGAATCTGATTGTACACCAATTTTATAAATCTTCTCCAATCTTTCCGGAGCTGCAAACCAATGAAAACCACAGGAGCTGGGAGAGGGAGATGTTGCGTTGTTTCACCCTTTAAATTAAAATGTAATATACTTAAGTTAAGACTGCTGAGCATGCTGTAGTTCAAAGCATGATGTATAATATCTAAAGTCACACTTCAAATGAATCAGACATGTGCTGTGTATGTTCACACCAGTGGCTTTCCACTGACCATGGGTCTATCAAAAGTAATGGGGTCATGGGCCACTGATCACAACATGGACCAAACGCTCCCATAAGTCTGGGTCTGTGAAAAACTACTGCCAGTGGTGTTACAGACCATTGGTATTAGATGCTCTGGGAAATGTTTAGTTGAGTAGTGCCCGTGGAATATGGCTGCAACCTGACCTGGACCAAACATGGATTTTCCATGGATCTTGAACTGACACTGACCGGTGTGAGAAACTAAAGTCCAAACTCTCCACTAATGTGTCAAAACTGGTTGAAATGGTATTGCAGCATAAAATGTAAGTGAAATCACTTAATAGGAAAATGAGTCTTAGGCCTCCTGCACACGACCGTTGTGGTTCAATTCTGTGCATTGGGGACCGCAATTTTTGGTCCCAAATGCACGGGCAACGTTCGGCGGCCGGGACGGATCCAGATCCATTCCGTAATCTGTCCGTTCCAAGAAAAAAAAGATATATTTATATATTTTTCTTCTTCCAGAGACAAGCTATTATTTCTAATGGCACCACTCTTGCATTTGAGGTAGTGGGAACCTGGAGAAAAATTTCCTAAGGCCTCATGCACACGACAGTTTTTTTTCACGGCCCGCAAAAACGGGGTCCGTGGGTCCGTGATCCGTGACCGTTTTTCCGTCCGTGGGTCTTCCTTGATTTTTTTTTGGAGGATCCACGGACATGAAAAAAAAGTCATTCTGGTGTCCGCCTGGCCGTGCGGAGCCAAACGGATCCGTCCTGAATTACAATGCAAGTCAATGGGGACGGATCCGTTTGATGTTGACACAATATGGTGCCATTTCAAACGGATCCGTCCCCATTGACTTTCAATGTAAAGTCTGGAGTTCTGTTATACCATCGGATTGGAGTTTTCTCCAATCCGATGGTATATTTTAACTTGTAGCGTCCCCATCACCATGGGAACGCCTCTGTTAGAATATACTGTCGGATATGAGCTACATCGTGAAACTCATTTCCGACAGTATATTCTAACAGAGGCGTTCCCATGGTGATGGAGACGCTTCAGGTTAGAATATACAAAAAAACTGTGTACATGACTGCCCCCTGCTGCCTGGCAGGTGCTGCCAGGCAGCAGGGGGCAGACCCCCCCCCCCCCCCCCCTGTTTTTAACTCATTGGTGGCCAGTGGGCCCCCCCTCCCCTGTTGTTAACTCGTTGGTGGCCAGTGTGCGCACCCCCCTCCCTCCCTCCCTCTATTGTAATAATAGCATTGGGGCCAGTGTGCGCGCCCCCCCAACCCCCCCCCTCCCTCCCTCTATTGTAATAATAGCATTGGGGCCAGTGTGCGCCAACCCCAACCCCCCCCCCCCGATCAACGGTGGCAGCGGAGTAGAAGATTCATACTTACCTGGCTGCTGGCTGCTGCGATCTGTGTCCGGCCGGGAGCTCCTCCTACTGGTAAGTGACAGGTCTGTGCGGCGCATTGCTGTCACTTACCAGTAGGAGGAGCTCCCGGCCGGACGCAGACATCGCAGCAGCCAGCAGCCAGGTAAGTATGAAAATCTTCTACTCCGCTGCCACGCACACTGGCCCCAATGTATTAAAACAATAGAGGGAGGGAGGGGGGGTGGTTGGGGGTGCGCGCGCACACTGGCCCCAATGTATTAAAACAATAGAGGGAGGGAGGGGGGTGCGCACACTGGCCACCAACGAGTTAACAGGGGAGGGGGGGGGGGCCGCACAATGAAATTCAAACTGGGGAGGGGGGGGGTCTGCCCCCTGCTGCCTGGCAGCCCTGATCTCTTACAGGGGGATATGATGGTACAATTAACCCCTTCAGGTGCCGCACCTGATGGGGTTAATTGTACTATCATATCCCCCTGTAAGAGATCGGGTGCTGCCAGGCAGCAGGGGGCAGTCTTGTACACAGTTTGTAGTGTATTCTAACTAGAAGCGTCCCATCACCATGGGAACGCCTCTGTGTTAGAATATACTGTCGGATCTGAGTTTTCACGAAGTGAAAACTCAGCTCTGAAAAAGCTTTTATGCAGACGGATCTTCGGATCCGTCTGTATGAAACTAAAACCTACGGCCACGGATCACGGACACGGATGCCAATCTTGTGTGCATCCGTGTTCTTTCACGGACCCATTGACTTGAATGGGCCCGTGAACCGTTGGCCGTGAAAAAAATAGGACAGGTCATATTTTTTTCACGGCCAGGAAACACGGCTCACGGATGCGGCTGCCAAACGGTGCATTTTCCGATTTTTCCACGGACCCATTGAAAGTCAATGGGTCCGTGAAAAAAAACGGAAAACGGCACAACGGCCACGGATGCACACAACGTTCGTGTGCAGGAGGCCTTATGCAGGAGAAAAAAATAAATCTACCACTTTCATGGGTCTTATTTTTATGACTTTCACTTTGCCATAAGAATAGGGGATTCTTTAGGGCTGTACAGTTATACCACAAGTACATCGTTTTTCTTGTGATTTTAATAGTGAGAATTTTTATTTTTAAGGCCCCCACAAGGATCTAATAAACTGTAATAGTCAGATTGCCATTTCTATTCAGCAATTAAAGCCCTTGAATATAGTGAATGTTCTATCTAGCAATATAGTGCTGCCACCTGCAGGCCTACATTAGAATATACCTGTGTAAGGCTTGGTAGTTTCCATAAGAGCTCAAGCACACAAACAAATCTCTTTCCATGTCTGCCCCGGGTTCTGGGGATCAGTCTGCTTGTTGGTCTGAGAGATGTGGCTGACTTTTTTTTTTTTTTTTTTTTTTTTTTGACCGATCTTGGTCATATGAATCTGGCCCAACGCTGTAGCAAGCAATCCACAGTAATGTAAAAAGCTCCTAAGGGTGAGTTAGGTGGACACATAGGAGGAGACATCAAATTGGTGCAACGAACAACTGGCTTAGTTTCCCATAGCAACCCATCAGACCCCACCTTTTTATTTTTTCACTGCTCCTTTGTAAAATAAAAAAGAGGAATCTGGTTGGTTGCTATGGGCAACTAAGCCAGTTCTACTTTACACCAGTTTAATAAATGACCCCAATAGTATCACAGACTTGTTCAGTAGTGGGAGTCTTTTGGTTGACTCCCACATACTGTCGCCCCCTATCTTGTGCTGTTTCTATCCTCCCCTTTTGTATGCGCCCCCCCCTTTCAGTGTTCCAGTGGTGCTTACCTGCATCCTGGTTGGACACCTGTGTTGCGGCACGAGCAGGTTCCAGCTGGTTTGGTATCTGGGCAGATTTCATAGATGCTGTTGATTGGTCCTTTCTATCCATTGGTGGGAAGTGGCCTTATAAATTCTAAGGATTTATTGTGGTCAGAATTTTAATTGGGCTGAGAAGAAAGGAGATCTGCACCCATGCGCCGTTCACTTCCTGTATTCTGGCTGGGGGTGGGCTTCATCTTGATTGAAGTATTCTCCCGGCCGGGCCACGTGCTGGACTGAACGCGCATGTGCCATGGGGACTTATTCCTGGCCAGTATAGTACAGAGCCGACGTTTGCGGCTCTGTACTATAATGGCCATGAAGAAGTCACCATTGCGCATACGCGGCAGCGCGCTGCGTTCAGGACAGCGAGCGGCCTGGCCGGGAGAAAAGAGGTCTTCTGCATGAGCGTGGCCACCGGGATTCTGGAGAAGAGCGGTGGCCGTAACCAGGGGAGACCAAATGACAACAGTGAGGTAAGTGGGGATGAATTTTATCCTAAATGGTGGGAGTTTGTTAATCAAATATTTACAGAAATGATCACTGTCAAATCATTAACAGATTTAACAGAGATCATTATGATGGGTTAACCCCTTTACCATTTCCGCCCAAAGCGATGTATGAACCTACTCATTTCCTCCTGCTCTATAACATGCTTCTTGTAGCTTGGATACAATGTTATGTGCTCAAAAAGTCGCGCACACACTTCAAATTGGTACCACTGAAAAGAACAGATTGTCCTGCAAAAAAAATTAGCCCTCACACAGCCCTGTACACATAACTACCAAAAAGTTGTAGGGGTCAGAATATGGTTATTTATTAGTTTTGTATTAAAACGCAAGAAAAATAAGTGTGGTAACGCTGTAACCGCACAGACCTAGAGAATATAGATAACTAATCAATTTTACCGCATAGTGTACAATATAAATAAATACAAACTTTATCAGAATTGCGCTTTTTCCCAATTCTACCCCTTTTGGAAATATATATAATTTTTTTTTTCCCCCCCCACTTCCTACTATATGGTATGCAATTGTAAATGGTGCCATAACTTGTCCTGCAAAAAATAAGCCCTCATAAGGCTGTGCATGGAAAAAGTTAGGACTATGGGAAGGCTGGGAGTTAAAAATCATGAAGTGTTTAAGACTGTAAATCCCTTATAAACCAGCAGCAGCCTGTCAGTTACTCTGCTTTTGCCTGTCTCCAGCAATACCTCCACCTTCCTACTCTATAGACTTCTATGTAATTTGATTGTTCAGTGAGCAGGCAGCCCATCTTTCCTGAAGATGGATTTGACCAGTGAATCCAGCGTTTACGAGGGAGGAGCAGGAGAGGAGTTTGACAAGAATCTTTCTGATATGGCAAAGGCTTGTATTTGTCTGTACCATCATTCATGGAAAAGTTATTTTTGTTTTTCTCATTGAACTCTTACATTTTCAGGACTTTGAACTTCGTCAGTATGAAGAAAGTCGTTGGGTGACAACTTCACTAAAGCAGGACATATTTGGCATGGGGATTATGATCAGCTTCAACCGTCTGTTTAAGTATATCTCTGGGAACAATGCTGAAGGTATGTTGTCCTCTTATATAAGGCTCTGCTCACATCCGTATTGTGGGCTTCTGTTTCTTACATCGCTATTCTTGACATCTACAGATACAATTGTAAGCAAATGGTGACAGGTCTGACATGGAGTTGCGCCAAACGGTAATGGCCGAAGGCCATTAAAGGATTCCAAGAAAACGATGGGGCATCCTAGTCTCTAGAACAAAACTATGCCATTGTTTTCTTCCTGAGGCAATTTGGTGTCATTTAATTTTATATAATGAGCAAAAATAAATAAAAAGCAGAACTGTAAAGAAAACCCCTTGTTCTGCAAGTCAACTACTGGACAGCAATAGGCACATAATGTTCCTCCCTCATACAAGAGGTACTGATATTTTATCTGTCCAGTGAAGGTTTTTGGAGGCTGTGTCGACAACATGGTGTTACACATGCTCTATTATCCAGTATCGGTAAAATGTCTCACTTTTCCGTCTGTTTCTTTTTTAATTTTTTTTATTAGGGCTGAAGATCAACATGACAGTACCCGTGATAACATATGTACCATTAAAACAACCACCTGCTGATAATTCCACAATGTCCTTCTTTGTGCCACATGCTGTGGAGAATCCTCCAAAACCTACAAACCCTGAAGTTTTCCTGGATACATATCCTGCAGCTTCTGTATATGTCAAGTAAGTCACTACCGGTTCAGGTCATCGTTCATTTGCTCTGTTATATCAAGTAATATTTGGGGGAAAGTCACATGACATGCGAATATCCTGATTGTGCTTAAAAAGACAAAAAACAAGCCATTTCTTATGATCGCACATCAAGCAACTGACTGTGGTGGGTGTAAAAATCATGTGAATGATAACTTTTTGTCCATTTTTATTATATATATATATATATATATATATATATATATATATATATATATATATTTATTTTCTCCTTAATCACTTTTTTCAATTGGTCTTTGTGACAACCCTTTATTTAACAATGGAGCCATTAACTGTTTGTCTAGCTGTATGACTGGTACTTTCACTTTAATAACCCATATTAGAGATGGCCTTGCGGTTCGCCCGGTGGTCGTTTTGCGGCGAACTTTGCACGTTCGCGATTCGCCAACGATGCGAACATATGGCGATGTCCGCCAGCGTCATTCTTTTGCATTGCACTGAACTTTGACACATCCATCAGGTGGGACAGGACAGCCAATTGAGATGTTTCAACACATGATTACAACCTCACCCTATCAAAGAACCCAATCTGGCAGCCATCTTACATTCTGTGATTTGCCAGTGTAGGGAGAGGTTGCTTTGTGGAGCAGGGACAGACTGTTAGGGACCCCAAACGTTAGCTAATAGTGCCACAAAAGTCCTTTTAAGGGCTGGTATGGGTGTGATATACTTTCTAACATAGAAAGTATATAGTGCATTTGTATTGTGCAGCAGTTGTGTGTGGTTCTTCTGCGATACCGCAGCTATATAGAGGGACAAGCGCTATTGGAATAACTATTTGCAACGGGTGTGATATACCTGCTTCCACAAAATACTGCTCTTCTCTAGGGACAGGCACAGGGCCATTTTGAAGAGGCAGGCCTTTCTGTAGGGGTCAGGCAGGTGCACCAGGCTGGAGCCTAAGTGGGAAGTTGGAGAAGGCGCGTGTGATTACTTCACAGGACGCACCAGAGTTGGTTGAGTGGCTCCCTCAATCTTCCACTTCTGCACCCTCCTCACTCTCTGCTGTGTGCACCCCTGTATTATACTAGGATTCCATTCCCCCCCCCCTCCCCCCCCCCCCCCCCAGGATATGACTGTATAATAGGCGCAGACACTCAAGAACAGGGCTTCATATGACTGCTGCAGTGTAACGGAGAGGTGCCTCTCAATTTACTTCTGTGGGGAAATAGGAACCATGGTATGCCCTGCATCTATTGGACTCTTGAGTCCTGTGGATATACCATGAACATCTTGTCTACAGTCCTATGTAACACCCCAGATAATATAGTAGATTGCTAGCATCAGGACGTTACAAGGGGTGGGCACTATGGCTGGAAGTATGCTCTATCCTTTCTGCAGAAGGCACGGAAGGGAACCATGGATGCGGCAGCACACTGTGTTCTTCCGCATAATTTCGGCCCTATTGAAATGAATTGGTCCACAGAATTGCGGAATGGGTGCGGACCCGTACATACAGCTGTCTGAATGGGACCTAACACTGCTGCTCATGTGTTAGCAGATTTCTGTTTCAATGGAAGAAGAGGTGTCCAGAGCAAGGATATAGCAATGACCATTTGAAGAACTAAGTCTATAATTGTACAGATTAAACTCGAAAAATTTGAATATCGGGCAAAAGTACATTTAGTTCAGTAATGCAATTTAAAAGGAGTTGCATTAATGCAGCTTAAAGTTAGAATTTTGTGAAAAGGCTCAATATTCTAGGCTCAGTGTCACTCTAGTCAACTAATTAATCGATACCCCCTGAGCAAAGGGTACCTCAAAATTTGAGACTTTATGGCTTACTGCCTATGAAACCCCAATCATCCAAATAAAGGCTTGAAATATCTCGCTTTGCCTGTAATAAGTCTCATATGTTAGTTTCACTTTTTAAGTTGCTTTACTGAAATAAATGAACTTTGCACGATATTAAAATTTTTAGTTTCACCTGTATACCATATATATCTCCTCTGCTGGATGTCAATGTGAATGAACTTTCTATTCTTTTCAGGTCTTTTGGAGGATATGCCCTAAACAAAGCATATAGTGATCAAGCTAAAGCTCTAGCAGAGAACCTGAAGCTCCTTGGTCTGCAGTTTGATGATGCATACTTCATACGTGTTGGCTACAATTCTCCTTTTGAACTTTCCGACCGCCACAATGAAGTGTGGTACATGGCAAAGTAAACTTCTTCTCTCAGCATTGGGGACTTTATCATTCCTCTGATGCTCAGCCCTGAATGTAGTCCCCATATCTTGTAATATTTGACCAGGACATGTGACAAATGGCTCTTGTTAAATTTTCCACATTGCCTTGTATGTTATCATGGATGTGCTGTTTTTGTAGCATTAAAATATTTGTCTAGTATGGCTTTTTCCTTGTCTTATATACCTCACAATTTACTTTCTATATACATTATTAACCCCTTCAACCACTGTGACGTACGTCAAAGTGGTAGACTGAATGTATGGAGTGGGCTGTGGAATACAGCAGGCACCCAGCGGCAATGACTGGTAACAGTGATTTTTTTTTTCCCCCCCCCCCTACTACAATCGACAAGGATTGCGGCACCTGTGATGCAGTTCCCTCTGCCTTCTCATATGAGCTCCCTCAGTGAAATCTTGGGACTCTGGTTACCATATCAGTCTGGACGCTGCTCAGGCCTTCCATGGTAAGTTCCCTGCTGCTCTGTGCACAAGGCATAGCGCAGTAGGGACAGTGTAGAAATCCTATTCACCCTAATAGTTCTCTAGGGTTAATGGGACAAAAGATACCAAGTTCTAGCCTCTCTAATAGTTACTAAGTTAAAAAAAAAATTACCCCTTTTCCAAGTTTTGCATGTAAAAATGTATACTATAGAGTATTGCCAAGTAAGAAAATGGCTTAACGATCAAAATATTTTAAATTCCTGTGCAGTGAACATGTTACAGGAAAGAAAAAAATAAAAAAAGAGAGAATACCAGTAATCAGTCATACATACCACAACAATGGTGCCAATAAAAACTACAGCTCGCCCCACAAGAAACAAGCCCTCTTGTGGATGGAAGTATAAAAAAAATAAAAATATGGCTTAGAAAATGTTGATGCCAAGAAAATGTGTATTTAATTTTCCAAAGGTTTTTATTCTTAAGAGTAATAAAGCAAAAAAATACAAGTTTGGTATTACTGGATTTGTATTGAGCCACAGAATATGGACGTCTTGTTTAATTTTTAGCACACAGTAAACATCGTGATGTCAAAACACCAAAAACCTCAACGGAATTGTTTTTTTTTTTTTATCCTTCAATTTAACCCGACAGGTTCTTCTTCCCTGCCCCCCTTGTTTTCCAACAGACATTTGTAAATTAATAGTATAAAAAAAATAATAATCTGTGGTAGGGGGTAGACTAATTGTAGTAGCTTAATGTGCCAAACGGCATATTTGCCTGGGGTGATCGAATGTATCTCCCTGCTTTAAGTTAAGGTGCTGGAAGGAGACAAAGATGGGGTGTTCCTGGTTTCCAGAGAGGTTAGAACCTTCCAAAAGTGGCCCGGGGGGGGGGGGGGGGGGGTTCCTGTGGGTAGTGAATGCTAGGAATTTGCCTATGGTGGCCACTGTTGATAACTGAAGGTGGCTACAACGGGTACCTGAGCATTAGAAATGAAGCAATGGACGATTATCTTGCTTGACAAAGTACATTTTCTTTTGCATCTGTGGCCATTCAGATGTGCCTCCATCTATCAGTGGAAGAAATGACACAAATGTCATGGACCTTCATTTAATAATTG
Source organism: Bufo gargarizans (assembly GCF_014858855.1). Classification (NCBI taxonomy): domain Eukaryota; kingdom Metazoa; phylum Chordata; class Amphibia; order Anura; family Bufonidae; genus Bufo; species Bufo gargarizans. Next base: position 429,144,349 of record NC_058083.1, on the reverse strand, counting down.
ATAACCTTGCTAGAATGCCCACTTTTCCACCGCCTTCTCGGGAAGAGCAGCATTAAATGACAAAGAATGTGACAAGAATTACGGGACAAAGGGAATGACACATTCTCCCCCCCCCCCCACCTGTACAGTGGGAGGAATATGTGAAAAAAATTAATCATTGTCTTTATTAGTACATGTTAACCTCTTCCCAAATGTTCAACGTTCATTTACGTTGGCAGTCAGGGATTTAAAAATGGTGCTCACCAACAGAGCGGATGCCATAGCCACTGCGTGCCTGCTGTTTTAAATAGCAGACACCCGGGTCTAATGTATGACATCAACAGTAATGTTGATCGCACATAGTTAACCCCTTGGATGCCATGGTCAAATATGACCATGGCATCTGAGAAGTTAAAGACCGGGAGCGTGTTCTCCGACGCTCCCCGGCGGTAATCAGGGTTTCCAGATGTAGTGTGCAGTAGCAGCCCCTGTACTCAGAAGTGGCATGAGGCTGCCGCACATTAGTTTCTATGGAGAGCCTGTCTGTGGCAGGGCTCCATAGGAACACAGTATAATTATAATAGACTCCACTGCTAATGTATGAGTCTATTAGAAAAGCACTCTAATGAGGGGGGAACTATTAAAGTGTTAAAAAAAATATATATATATATAACCAATATAAAAATTCTAATCCTTATCCCCATAATAAAAATACATAAAAAAATTAACATCACTGGCATTGCCGCTAGCGAAAACAGCAGTACCATTAAAATATAAAAATATTTATCCCACATGGCAAAACTAAAAAGGGAAAAAAAAGTCAAAATGGCCAATTTGAAATTTTTGGTCGCCTCACCTCCCACGTAAAATTGAATAAAATGTGATAAAAAAATCATACGCACCCCAGAATTCTATAAATGAAAATTACAGATTAACAAAAATTGAGCAGTCGGAATATTGCAATGCAAAGAGAAAATTTGTTTTTTCAAAAGCTTTAATTTTCTTTAGTATTAAGAAGCAAGAAAAACTATAAATGTGGGGTATCATTGTAATTGTAATGAACTAGAGAATAAAAGTAATAGGCCAGTTTTATGGCATAGGAAACAGTGTTAAAAAAAAAAAACATTTTTCCTGTTTATCACCACATTGTATGCAACCATAAATTGTGCCATTAGAAAGTACATTTTGTCCTGCAAAAAAACAAGCCCTCATACGGCTTTGTGGAGGAGAAAATACAAGTTATGGCTTTGGGAGGGCTCAGAGTAAAAAATGGAAAATCACCCAGTCATGAAAGGGTTAATCACATAGTATCTGAGCCTAACGCACAATAAAACAATTTAAAAACCGACACCAAGGTGGTGGTCATTGTTATATCAAATGAATTAGAAAAATAATTTACATCCAAAATGGACACTATAGAAAGTATTACCATACCTTGAGGAAAAAGTGTAAAGCAAAATAGCAAAGATGAATAAACCTCAGGTGACCGCTATAACTCAATGGATGAGACACCAAATTGTGATCAGACCACACAGTACTAACCTGGTGGTGATGTAGTGAACCCAGTACTCAGGACCAGCACCTCAGACCATGACCCTTGGCAGCTTTTTCAGGGGCTGGCATTCATGTTACTTGACACTGTTGCAGACCAACCACATCCATTTATGACAATGGTATTCCCTAATAGAACTGGCCTCTTTCAGCAGGATTATGTATCCTGCCACTCTGCAAATAAATAAAAATATAAATAAATGAATAAAAAAAATGGTTCAGGAATGGTCTGGGAGACATGACCAGAGTTCAAGGTGTTGATTTGGCTTTGATTGGAATCTGACTGAGCAACTGGTCCAGTCCAGTCCATGGAGGCATAAATCAGTATTGGGCCGAATGCACGCAGCCATGGAACATGGACGTGAACTGTCAGTGGTATCCCGGCCTGGCATCCTGCTGACAGCAGGAGCGTACGGCGTCATTGGTTGCTCTGACGCTGTGCTCTTCATGCCGCCGTTGCACTATAGTAATAGACTCGTATAGATCATATGAGTGTATTACTGTAGTGCAGCGGTGGCATGAAGCGCAGGGCGTCATACCAACAACGCCGTGCGCTCCTGCTGTCAGCAGGATGCCAGGCCGGGATACCACAGACCGCTCACGTCCGTGTTCATTCGGCCTTACACGTGAATATAAGAAACGTTTAATATATCTTAGCTGAGAAAAATACCTTGTTCTAAAACTATCACTCCCCCTTCCTAAAGTAACATCCTCTCTGAACTCTGCGATAAATCCCTTTAGAGACCAAGACAGGCTGCTTGCTCACTAAAGGATCAGATTACATAATCCCATAGAAGTCTATGGAGAAGAGTGGAGGGAAGGAGCAGTGAACTGCAGAGATAGACACACAGGCATGAATCAGCAGCTAAGGCTACTTTCACTCTAGCATTTCTATTTTCCGGTATTGAGATTCGTCATAGGGTCTCAATACCAGAAAAAAACGCGTCCGTTTTGTCCCCATTTATTGTCAATGTGGAAAAAACATAACTGAACAGAACGGCATGCCACAAAATGCATTCCATTCCGTTCTCATACCGGAGAGCAAACCGCAGCATGCGTCATGGGATGCGGAGCAAAACGGATCCGTAATGACCCACAATGCAAGTCTCTGACGCAATAGAAAACTGATCCGTAACCTATTGACTTTCAATGGAGTTCATGACAGACGGGGCTGCCATCAGAAATTTTGGGGCCCCTTACACAGCTCAAGGCCTGGGCCCCCCTCCTACCCCACCCCTTTAGAATCTGTCCTGACTCCACCTCCCCTCTACCCCCAATTTCACTTTTTTTTTTACAACTACAAAGACAGTAAAAAGTGATAATCTGCGATTTCAGTAAGGAATTAATTTTTGACCAAATAATATGAAGCCTGCTACCACGACAAGGTAGACCCTGTAAGCAGGACCCTCCACTAACACTAACTACACTACCTGTTCTAATCTGCCCTAGCAATCTTCCCCTGGCACATTTAAAAAAAAAAGAAAAAAAGCTCAAGGTTTACTGTTACAGTGTTATGGGGGGAATCTGTGGAGGACTTACTGTTATGGGGGGGAATATCTGGATGACACACTGTTATGGGGGAATCTGTGGATGACACACTGTTATGGGGGAATCTGTGGATGACACACTGTTATGGGGGAATCTGTGGATGACACACTGTTATGGGGGGATCTGTGGGTGACACACTGTTATGGGGGGATCTGTGGGTGACACACTGTTATGGGGGAATCTGTGGATGACACACTGTTATGGGGGATCTGTGGATGACACTGTTATGGGGATCTGTGGATGACACACTGTTATGGGGGATCTGTGGATGACACTGTTATGGGGGATCTGTGGATGACACACTGTTATGGGGGATCTGTGGATGACACACTGTTATGGGGGATCTGTGGATGACACACTGTTATGGGGGATCTGTGAATGACGAACACTGTTATGGGGGATCTGTGGATGATGAACACTGTTATGGGGGATCTGTAGATGACACACTGTTATGGGGGATCTGTGGATGACGAACACTGTTATGGGGGATCTGTAGATGACACACTGTTATGGGGATCTGTGGATGATGAACACTGTTATGGGGATCTGTGCATGATGAACACTGTTATGGGGGATCTGTGGATGACACACTGTTATGGGGGATCTGTGGGTGACACACTGTTATGGGGGTTCTGTGGGTGACGCACTGTTATGGGGGATCTGTGGATGACACACTGTTATGAGGAATTTGTGGGTGACACACTGTTATGGGGGATCTGTGGATGACACTCAACCACTCTCAAACCCAACTGGTCAAATTTGTTAAATGGATCCCAAACACAATATGCACAATAACACCCCCACCCCCTCCAACACTTAATGAACCCCTTCATGGCCTAAATATTTTTTTCAAAGCTGAACACAAAGCTAAATAGGGCTGGGTGGGCTGGCAAGGGAGGGGTTAATAACAATGATGGAGGATCATGGCCCTGTGGGATAATCCAGAAAACAACTTTGCATTTTACCCCCGAGCAAAGACTACACAACAAGTTGGACATGCAGTACTTTTAGTCCGGCGGCCTTTCGCCATGCACTGCCGTGCTGCGCCGGAGCTCCACCCCCTGTCCCCATTATAGTCAATGGGGACGGAGCGGTGGTCCGGCGAAATAACGGCAGGACGGATCCGACAGGGTGAACAGCCTGTCTGATCCGTCCTGCTGCTAGTGTAAAAGTAGCCTTACAATCTCATGGCTTCTGACCAACAGTCATCTGTCACTTCTCTTATCTCTCTGCTCCTGTCCCTTAATCTTATCACTGCTGCAACAAAAGCATCAGCCTCAGTGTAAACTGTTCTACAGCCTGACTCACGGCTCTTTTAACTCAAAGAATCGAATGAGTCTCTAACTAAGTCGGATCTTTAGATTCTTTTAAAGGGTTTCTACCACATCGTTTTGACAAATTTAGCTGTCAGACGCTAGTGATCCGCTAGTGTCTGCTCTACCAAACAATGCTATTATAATAGCTTTTGGTGCAGCCGTTTCCATAAAAAAAAGACAGACACGCACGGCGCAGGCGCAAGAATTTGTCCACTGACTCAGAGGTAGGATCGCATTCCAGAGGAGATGGGCGGGCTGGAGGGACGCGCTGGGCGGCATTTTGTAAAGGTAGACCGAGCCTCTAGGTGCTGAAAAGATGCCCCCATAGCACCTAGAGGCTCATTAGCATATCAATAAATGTTCTTTTTTTATGGAAACGGCTGCACAAAAAGCTATTATAATAGTATTGTTTGGTAGAGCAGACACTAGCGGATCGCTAGTGTCTGACAGCTAAATTTGTCAAAACGATGTGGTAGAAACCCTTTAACCTGTGACTCATTCGATTCTTTCTTAGACTCCCTGTACAGTGTGTGACTGTATAGTGCTTGCCTTGCCTCAGCTCTGATTGGTTGGTGGGAGGGGAGGGGCTGGCAGAAGCAGCTTCCACTCTAGGATCAGATTACACTCCTCCCTGTACTTGTGTCAGTGACTCAGACTCAGAGCTGCTAGTGCTTGCCTTGCCTCAGCTCTGATTGGTTGGTGGGTGGGGAGGGGAGGGGCTAGCAGAAGCAGCTTCCACTCTAGGATCAGATTACACTCCTCCCGAGTCCCTCCCTGCTGCCAGCGTGAGCGGCTCTGCTATTGTGTGCTGTGACTCACTGACTCAGACTGAGCGGCTTCACACGGATTGGCTCAGTCAGAGGAATCGACTCCTCCGGTTCAGTGAACTGAATCCATTCAAATGAACGATTTGTTCATGAACCGGACATCACTAGCAAGGAATAATCAATTGCCCCCCTCTAGCGATGCAATAAAGTTCAACTCAAGTCACTGACAAATGGGAGGGGGAAAAAAAATATATATATATATATATATTTTTTTTTATTTTATTGGAACTGGCCGGGCCCCCCCCAGGGTCTGGGCCCCTTACTGGGGTATCGGCTGTACCCCCCTGATGGCGGCCCTGATGACAGATCCGTCTTGGGTATGTTAGAGATAATACAACCGGATCCATTCATAACGGATACAGCGGTTGTATTATCAGTAACAGAAGCATTTATGCTGAACTCTGCCAGATCCAGTAAAAAGTGAAAGTAGCCTTATAGTACTATATCTCACCCCATGTTCTTTATTTACATGTATACTGCTTAATGTGATTCGAGGAATCCTCTGTAGGGAGATACATAGGCCCAGTGGTTTAAATGCCATTTCCCAATACATTGCAAACAGCAGATATTTGGCCGCAGCAATTAATTAAAGGTGTTGTCTAATCTTGTCTACAAAGTATTAAACAGCATGGCCCCTTTCACACGAGTGAGTATTCTGCGCAGGTGCAATGCGTGATGCGAACGCATTGCGCCCACACGGAATCTGGACTCATTCATTTCAATGGGTCTGTGTACATGAGTGTTGTTTTTCTCACATCACTTGTGCGTTGCGTGAAAATCACAGCATGTTCTATATTCTGCGTTTTTCACACGCTGGCCCAATAGAAGTGAATGGTTGCTAAGAGATGTTGTTTGTAAACCTTCAGTTTTTTTTATCATGCGCGTGCAAAGCACATTAAATCACATTGCACCCGCATGAAGAAACTGAACAACTGAACGCAATTGCAGACAAAACTGACTGCGCTTACAAGCAAAATCATGCATTTTTAACAGAACGCATCCGGACTGAATCCGTCACGTTCATGTGCAAGAGGCCTATAAGTCACTGAGGAAACTGGTGAAGTGGGGAGCGGACGGCTCCCTGCTTCACTATTGCAATCAACTGTCTCTGCATCTTTTGGACATACTGGGAGTGGGTCAAACCTCAGCCATGGCAATACACATGGGGTTTTTCCTCTCAATTAGCATCGCTACAGGGGGGCAATTGCCCTCCCATGGTTATTCCTTGCCCCCCTGCTGACAGTGGACTAGCGTGGGGGGAGGACGGGGGGCACTGTTCCCTGTACTTACTGCCAGTGCCTCCGTAAAGCCCATCCTGGCAATGCACACCATTTTTACTGTGTGCATTGCTGTGGTGGGCTCGGAACAGGCACCCACCAGGCCACCATACTGCCCACAGTGTCCTGACGTGACATTACCAAGTGGACGTTCCTGTGCTCCCGTTGGCCCCACCTCCTTCCTCATGCCGTGCTGCTGGTCCTGGAAGAGGAGAAGTTAGTGCAGCATCATGGGCTGCCCAGGAAAAAAACCACTGGATCAGGTTGGGTTAAGGTCAAAACAGAAATGTTTTTTTTGTGGCCCATGCAGTCCCTGTTCCAGTAGCGGAAGCAAAGCCTTTGCTCTGTCTTCAGGTCTCTTCATAAATTAGGCACACCGCCGTCAGACATTGCAACTGGAGTAAAAACTACTCCAGCCCCTGATTGGCGTAGTTTTTACTCTGCTTTTATGCATGTTTTTAATGCATGAAATATAGTAAATGTGGCAGGCCGGATGTCCTGGACCCAGCCACTGCCATGCCCCCTCCAAAATATTGCTGCAGTGGTGCATTAAATCTCAAAATGTGGTCTAGTGATTTTATTTATACCAAGAACAGGCATAGCGCCATCATGAATGACCTACATTGTATTTTCATACTAGCTATCAAAGCTGGCCGAGTTGTTGTCTACTTGATAATGGCATGCAGCAAATCTCTCCCAATAATTTCTTCCTAGTGCTTCATTTTCTTACTTCATTTCAAACTTTTTTTATAATACATCGAGGTGGTCCAAGAATGGATGTACTAAATTTCTCAAACTTTGCATGTGGACATTGTCTCGTTTTCTAGACGGGTCCACTGGGTTGTTGATGGGCACTCACTCCATGGATCATTGGGAGAGGATAATGAAACTCCAGCAGACCAGCGAGTAGGCGGTTGTACAAATTTTATCGCTGCAGAAGAGGAGAAAAGAAGAGAGGGGACAGCATCTTCTTGGACCTAGCCCCCCAGCCCCCTCCAGGCCTACAAAGTGTTGAAGTGGCGTGAGATCCCCAAGGGCCAAGCCAAGTAATTGTACGTTTTCATGGGGAGTATGTATGGACTGTGCCGCACAATATACAGTATACCTCTACACTGTATAGGGGTTATACTGTATATTGTACAGCATGGCGCAGGGGTTATATTGTCTGGCATGGTGTAACCTCCATACATTTGCTGTACAATATTCATTATATTTCATACACCATGCCATACAATATACATTATAATCCCTGCACCATTTATTTATACAGTCAGGTCCATAAATATTGGGACATTGACACAATTCTAACATTTGTAGCTCTATACACCACCACAATAGATTTGAAATGAAACAAACAAGATGTGCTTTAACTGCACAGCTGTCAGCTTTAATTTGAGGGTACTTATATCCAAATCAGGTGAACGGTGTAGGAATTACAACAGTTTGCATATGTGCCTCCCACTTGTTAAAGGACCAAAAGTAATGGGACAGAATAATAATCATAAATCAAACTTTCACTTTTTAATACTTGGTTGCAAATCCTTTGTAGTCAATTACAGCCTGAAGTCTGGAATGCATAGACATCACCAGACGCTGGGTTTCATCCCTGGTGATGCTCTGTTAGGCCTCTACTGCAACTGTCTTCAGTTCCTGCTTGTTCTTAGGGCATTTTCTCTTCAGTTTTGTCTTCAGCAAGTGAAATGCATGCTCAATCGGATTCAGGTCCGGGGATTGACTTGGCCATTGCATAACATTCCACTTCTTTCCCTTACAAAACTCTTTGGTTGCTTTTGCAGTATGCTTTGTGTTGTGCATTTTCATACGTATACAATATTATCTAATGACATTATGATCAAAATGTATGCTCATTGCCTTTAAGAATAAAATTAGCCTGAACCAAAGTTCTATTATGTGGCTGAGGAAGCCAAGATGAGTTCATGGCAAGTTCAATTTATAAAAAAAATAATTGTGAACATAAACGGACATTGTGTTTAAAAGTTATTGCTAAAGATATGGGACCATCTGTAAGGAGTAAATCAACTCCCTAAAACATATATGTCTGGAGGGAACAAGGTTACTTGACAAGGTCTCATGTCCTTGAGGCACACCTGCTATATGAAGTTCAATTTATATATTCATAATTATATTATATATATCTCTGCATGGTATATTTAGTTTACAACATATGTTAATCAATAATTCATATAATGTATTATCTATATGTAACAATGTATCGATTATATATATATATATATATATATATATATATATATGTTATACCATGTATTTATCATTTAGAAGGTATTGTAGAAGGTATAGAAACAAGTAAGTTTATGTTAATTGGGTTTTCTGAGAAGAGAAAATGTTAATTCAAAACAATAGTTATTCATGGATGTAGATAAGTGAAATGTACAAGTTCCGATGCCAAGCATCAAAGCCGCTATATAAAATTTTCATCAAGTCAAACTATATTTCAAAAAGATAGGAGAAGACAGTCAACTCCAACAAGTCCAGGATATAGGTAATTAAAAGTGTCAGGGAAAGACCTTACTTAATGATTTATTAAGAATCGGTCAACGAGATCCTGTGAACGTATTATTAGATATTTAATTTTTATGCTTAAAAGTTGGGATGTTCATTTACAATACCGCAGTGCCATCTGGAGGCAGATGGACAATATTATATTATTTCATTATTTGTTCTTTACCATATTAGGAGTTGACATGACATCATGGTATTATTAGCATGCGGGTACACCCACCTTACCTGATTGGGAATCCCTAATCTAAAGGGGATGATTCTTAGATAAGGGGGGGGGAATAATTACTCGTGTGCGGGGTAGCAAGGGAGAACTAGAGAAAGAGGGAAAAAAGATCCATATATCCATTGATCCATTCATTCAAAAAGAAAAACTTTATCAGAAGAAACTTGGATTATTCTTTTTGGATTACTAGGAAAGTTCTTCAGAACTGGTCCCATCTGAACTCTGTCTACCTTTGACCCGGTAACATATATTTTGTTTACTACTCATGATATTAATAAGATATTTATCTCGGTATATAGCCAAGAGTTCCCATACTGTGGGAATATATAGTGTTAGGTGCCTCCATAATGCTGATTATTCTCTTAGCAAAGATGCATATTGTTAATGGAAGATCTGACATTATTTGAAAAGAGGACTAAACCCTCGGAAAGTTATTTTCCTTAGTCTGATTGCCGAGCTGAATATTTTATCATATTAATATCATATATTTTTGATTGGTCATAGGAAAACAGAGTCAAGGGATAACAGTTATTTTCCTGTAAATCCGTGTTTTATTGTTATAGCCTGTTTAATAACAGAAGATCCTAAGTTTCTCTTGGTATATGAGTCCGTTTGTTAAAAGTATGACACTGGTTGTCATAAATCACCAAGTTATACTGTGCTGATCAGATTGGGGTGTGTCAACACCACCGTGCGGTACATTTTGGGTGTTACTTTGTAGCTTCATCATTTATATTGCAGTTGTATTGTTTTTATATTCTTGGTTTTTATAATAAACGATTATATATTTTTGCACATACAACTGACCCTTTGTTTCACTGCTTGCACAAATCAAATTAAGATACTTGATAAAAGAACTTAGAGGTGTTTTTATGTCCGCCTGAAGGATAATATCATTTTTATATTTTTTTTTTAATCTTCTCTTTTATATGAAGATTCTTTCATATAGAAGATATATTACATTTGGGTCATTGTCCATCTGCACTGTGAAGCACCATCCAATGAGTTCTGAAGCATTTGGCTGAATAATATATGAGCAGATAATATTGCCCGAAACACTTCAGAATTCATCCTGCTGCTTTTGTCAGCAGTCACATCATCAATAAATACAAGAGAACCAGTTCCATTGGCAGCCATACATGCCCACGCCATGACACTACCACCACCATGCTTCACTGATGAGATGGTATGCTTAGGATCATGAGCAGTTCCTTTCCTTCTCCATACTCTTCTCTTCCCATCACTCTGGTACAAGTTGATCTTGGTTTTATCTGTCCATAAAATGTTGTTCCAGAACTGTGAAGGCTTTTTTAGATGTCGTTTGGCAAACTCTAATCTGTCCTTCCTGTTTTTGAGGCTCACCAATGGTTTACATCTTGTGGTGAACCCTCTGTATTCACTCTGGTGAAGTCTTCTCCTGATTGTTGACTTTGACACACATACACCTACCTCCTGGAGAGTATTCTTAATTTGGCCAACTGTTGTGAAGGTTGTTTACCAGGGAAATAATTCTTAGGTCCTCCACCATAGTTGTTTTCTGTGGTTGTCTGGGTCTTTTGGTGTTGCTGAGCACGCTCCAAGTTCCTTCTTTTTAAGAATGTTCCAAACAGTTGTTTTGGCCATGCCTAATGTTTTTTCTATCTCTCTGATGTTTTTTGTTTGTTTTTTCAGCCTAATGATCGCTTGCTACACTGATAGTGACAGCTCTTTGGATCTCATCTTGAGAGTTGACAGCAACAGATTCCAAATGCAAATAGCACACTTGAAATTAACTCTGGACCTTTTATCTGCTCATTGTAATTGGGATAATGGGGGAATAACACACACCTAGACATGGAACAGCTGAGAAGCCAATTGTCCCATTACTTTTGGTCCCTTAACAAGTGGGAGGCACATATGCAAACTGTTGAAATTCCTACACCGTTCACCTGATTTGGCAGTAAATACCCTCAAATTAAAGCTGACAGTCTGCAGTTACAGCACATCTTGTTCGTTTCATTTCAAATCCATTGTGGTGGTGTATAGAGACAGAAATGTTAGAATTGTGTTGATGTCCCAATATTTATGGACCTGACTGTATATACTTTTTTTTTTTTTTTTCCAGTAGTATGCTTAAGTGGTGAAAATTATTAGTGCCCCCCATTTTTGACTGTGGTATCTTATGTGTCCCCCCTATATATTGTTCCTAAAGTCACCACTGTTCCTCTTATAGCACTACAATTGAGGTACCCTAGTCGTTATCAACTACACAGGTCATACTGTTATCAACTTTATCCACTGTAATTATTGCACTAGCACTTTATTCTTAATTTTTACACATGTTATATTCTATCGTGGTGGCTATTCTCATGTGATTGCATTTCTGAATGTGCATTCAGAAGACACTTTGGCAAGCAGAAGGAGATATAACAAATATATAGCAAATATATAATTTTTATTTTATTTCACAACTTTTGGCACTTGTCATTTTATTACATGCTATAATTTGTCACGGATTATATTGTTATTTATATTAAAGTACACAGCAGCTCTCACCTTCCCCTTCTCCAGCCGAGCACAGATGACGCACCTGGATGCATAGCAGTAGATCAGAAAAAATAGGAAAATCCAGCTCAGGGATGGTGGAAAAAATTGTAGCTTTATTACGGCATAAAATCTTTGACAATCAGGAACAGTTCGGTTATGCGTTTCAGACCATAAATAAATAGCGGTCCTTCCTCATGACATATCGAACTTCTAATTAAATTGCACCTTATGAGCTGCTCACACAGCCAGCCATGCAATCAATCGTTCACATGATAGTGAGAAACAGCACACATGGTGCAATCTCATATGTCTAATCAACTTGAAAACAATATACAAAAAGTAAAATCACAAATGCTGACGGACAAACCTATACAGGTGTACAGTCAATACAGATAAGTATAAAAACAATGGCAAAACTATACATGCACTATATAAAGGTATATACAAAAACACCTAGGCACTAGAATGTCTCTCCTAATAGTGTAGAATTAAATCATGCCTTTTATTGAGACCTTGGGGTTGTCTTGAACCCAGCTGGAAGATCCAGTATGCCTCCCGATTGAGTAATTTCCTCCTATGATCCCCCTCTCTAGTGGGAAGGAAAACTCTCTCAATTCCTTGAGCCACTAGATTGGAAGTATCGCCTCCATGTAAAATCGCAAAGTGTGTACTAACAGCAGACACGTTGCGGTTTTAATAGTGTGGGACATCTGAAATGTGCTTGCGAATTCGAGTTTTAATTTCATTTGTGGTGCACCCCACATATTGTAATTGACAAAGTTTGCATGTTATCAAGTAAACTACGAACCTTGTATTGCAATTTAAATAGGACTGTATAGTGAATTCCTTGTTGTTAGCAGCAGATCTAAAATTCCCGGTGGGTCTAGTATGATCGCAACAAATACACTTAGCATGGCCACATTTGTTGTTATTGAGCCAGGTTGATCTCTGCACAGTTTTTTCAGAAAACAAACTGGGACTCAAAAAATTGCCGAAAGTTTGGAACCCTTCTCGCTAAACATCTCACTCCCTCCATGACAATATCCATCCACTGATTATCGCATGATAACAGTGGAAGATATTTCTTGATGATTTTACATACGCAATCATATTCGATCCATTGTCAAAGATTTTATGCTGCAATAAAGCTAAAAAAAAATTCACCATCCCTGAGCTGGATTTTCCTATTTTTCCTGATCCACTGCTACGCATCCAGGTGCGTCACCCGTGCTCAGCTGGTGAAGGGGAAGGTGAGAGCTGCTGTGTACTTTAATGTGATCTCCTACTTAACTGGCTGGCATGCACTCCCTCTCATGGTGTTTTATTCACACCTGCGGTTTTTCTGTCGACTTTTTTTATCTCATCTTGGCAAGATGGCACATGTATCGATGCACCCCATCGAAGAAATGGGGGCTACAGTACAGAAAATGAATGTCATCTTCAACATGCCTGAATAGATGATACAGTACGACATTAATGTAAAAATACATACAGTCAGGTCCATAAATATTGGGACATCTACACAATTCTAACATTTTTGGCTCTATACACCACCACAATGGATTTTAAATGAAACAAACAAGATGTGCTGTAACTGCAGACTGTCAGCTTTAATTTGAGGGTATTTACATCCAAATCAGGTGAACGGTGTAGGAATTACAACAGTTTGCATATGTGCCTCCCACTTGTTAAGGAGCCAAAAGTAATGGGACAATTGGCTTCTCAGCTGTTTCTTGGCCAGGAGTGTGTTATTCCCTCATTATCCCAATTACAATGAGCAGATAAAAGGTCCAGAGTTTATTTCAAGTGTGCTATTTGCATTTGGAATCTGTTGCTGTCAACTCTCAAGATGAGATCCAAAGAGCTGTCACTATCAGTGAAGCAAGCCATCATTAGGCTGAAAAAACAAAACAAACCGATCAGAGAGATAGAAAAACATTAGGCGTGGCCAAAACAACTGTTTGGAACATTCTTAAAAAGAAGGTACGCACCGGTGAGCTCAGCAACACCAAAATACCCAGAAGACCACAGAAAACAACTATGGTGGATGACCGAAGAATTCTTTCCCTGGTGAAGAAAACACCCTTCACAACAGTTGGCCAGATCAAGAACACTCTCCAGGAGGTAGGTGTATGTGTGTCAAAGTCAACAATCAAGAGAAGACTTCACCAGAGTGAATACAGAGGGTTCACCACAAGATGTAAACCATTGGTGAGCCTCAAAAACAGGAAGGACAGATTAGAGTTTGCCAAACGACATCTAAAAAAGCCTTCACAGTTCTGGAACAACATCCTATAGACATATGAGACCAAGATCAACTTGTACCAGAGTGATGGGAAGAGAAGAGTATGGAGAAGGAAAGGAACTGCTCATGATCCTAAGCATACCACCTCATCAGTGAAGCATGGTAGTGGTAGTGTCATGGCGTGGGCATGTATGGCTGCCAATGGAACTGGTTCTCTTGTATTTATTGATGATGTGACTGCTGACAAAAGCAGCAGGATGAATTCTAAAGTGTTTCGGGCAATATTATCTGCTCATATTCAGCCAAATGCTTCAGAACTCATTGGACGGCGCTTCACAGTGCAGATGGACAATGACCCAAAGCCTTCTGCAAAAGCAACCAAAGAGTTTTTTAAGAAAAAGAAGTGGAATGTTCTGCAATGACCAAGTCAATCACCTGACCTGAATCCGATTGAACATGCATTTCACTTGCTGAAGACAAAACTGAAGGGAACAAGCAGGAAGACTAAGTTGCAGTAGAGGCCTGGCAGAGCATCACCAGGGATGAAACTCAGCGTCTGGTGATGTCTATGCGTTCCAGACTTCAGGCTGCAATTGACTGCAAAGGATTTGCAATCAAGTATTAAAAAGTGAAAGTTTGATTTATGATTATTATTCTGTCCCATTACTTTTGGTTCTGTAACAAGTGGGAAGCACATTTGCAAACTGTTGTAATTCCTACACCGTTCACCTGATTTGGATGTAAATACCCTCAAATTAAACCTGACAGTCTGCAGTTAAAGCACAACTTGTTCGTTCCATTTCAAATCCATTGTGGTGGTGTATAGAGCCCAAAATCTTAGAATTGTGTCGATGTCCCAATATTTATGGACCTGGCTGTCTGTTTACCTTGGAGAAATTACTTTTAAAGGAGTTGCGTACATGGTGGGATGCCACCTCTCTTCAGAAGTATCTGGATAAACAAATGAGTAAAGGGGGTTAAGAATCAAGAAGAAACCCACCACTAACTGCTCCGACTCTTTGATTATTGAATGGCAAAACATTCTCTCCGAATGTTCATCGAAATTAATGGAATTAATCATTCGGCAAGAACAGGTTGTTTTATTAAACCTAAGAGAAGAAATTACATCCACCCAGAAACTTTTGCTACCTTATGTGGACACAAGTTTTGTGGAGTTGGATAATATGCTTAAAGACAGCCTGAATAAATTAAAGGATGATTTAATAGAGTTCAAACAAACCAAGTATAACAGAGATTTAGTGGACTATAGCTCCAACTCAGTATATTCCTGGGCAGAAGTTCGTTCACGAACTGCACGTTCAATACTGAGAAAATCCCATTCCAGAAGGAGGGCCCATTCCAGAGTTTCATTTAGCTCTACTGATTTGCAGTTGTTTTGGGGCTTCAAGGACCTCCCCTCGGAGGGAATTGTTATTTAATATATTATGTTTTGTATGTTAATAAAAGACGGCTGCTGTGGCCGATTTATTCCAAAACCTGGTGTCAGAGTCTTCATTATGGAATGTTAGGGATAGGACACTGGGGTGAGGTAACTTATCGGGAGGGATGAGGAAAAGGAGAGTTACAGGGGTCGGGAGGTAAGTAACCAATATCACTGTCATGTAATTACACGTGCATAAGTGATTGTCACATTAATGCCAGAAATACGCCTTTTTGGTTACTAGGGTGAAAAAAGCCTCTAATATATTGCACATCTGGGATTACAGGTGCATAAGGGAGTGTCACATTTAGGCCACAAATACCGCTGTCATATAGAGTTAAAAAAAAATTTGAGTGCAATACCCTACAGCAGGGTTTTTATTGGCGGTTAATTTTTTTTTAACAGACTTAACCACTTTTTACTTTGCTTTGTAAACGTTAACTATGAGGCAAACATCTAATAAGGGATGCGGTCATGGTGGTGGTGGTGGTGGTGGTGGAGCCTCTGGTGCAGGGAGAGGACGTGGGCGTTCTGCCACAGCTACACGTCCTACTGAACCTACTACCTCAGGTCCTAGTAGCCGCCAGAATCTACAGCGATATTTGGTCGGGCCTAATGATGTTCTAAGGATGGTAAGGCCTGAGCAAGTACAGGCGCTAGTCAATTGGGTGGCCGACAGTGGATCCAGCACGTTCATATTATCTCCCACCCAGTCTTCTGCAGAAAGTGCACAGGTGGCGCCTGAAACCCATGCCCATTAGTCTGTCACATCACCCCCGTGCATATCGGGGAACCTGTCTGCGCCTCAAGTCATGCAGCAGTCTCTTATGCTGTTTGAAGACTCTGCTGGCAGGGTTTCCCAAGGGCATCCACCTAGCCCTTCCCCAGGGGTGGAAGACATACAATGCACTGACGCACAACCACTTATGTTTCCTGATGAGGACATGGGAATACCACCTCAGCACGTCTCTGATGATGATGAAACACAGGTGCCAACTGCTGCGTCTTTCTGCAGTGTGCAGACAGAAAAGGAGGTCAGGGAGGAAGACTGGGTGGAAGACGATGCAGGGGACGATGAGGTCCTCGACCCCACATGAAATTAAGGTCATGCTACTGACTTTCAGAGTTCGGAGGAAGAGGCAGTGGTGAGACCGAGCCAACAGCGTAGCAAAAGCGGGAGCAGGGTGCAAAAGCAGAGCAGCCGTCGCCAAAACAGTTCGCCTGCTACTGGCCACTGTCACCAGGGACCGCGCACACCAAAGGCAGCTTCAAGGAGTTCCCTGGCATGGCACTTCTTCACACAATGTGCTGACGACAACACCCGAGTGGTTTGCACGCTGTGCCATCAGAGCCTGAAGCGAGGTATTAACGTTCTGAACCTTAGCACAACCTGCTTGACCAGGCATCTACATGCGACACACCGGCTGCAGTGGAGTAAGCACCTTCAAAACCAAGAAAGGGCCCCTCCTGCTCCCCCTTCTGCTGCTGCCTCAGCCTCTTCCTTCGCCTCTGGAGGAACGTTGGCACCTGCCGCTCAGCAAACAGAGGATGTGCCACCAACAACACCACCTCCGTCACCAAGCATCTCCACCCTGTCATACGGAAACGTTCAGCTCTCCATCTCACAAACCTTTGAGAGAAAGCGTATAATTCCCACCTAGCCACCCTCGATCCCTGGCCCTGAATGCCAGCATTTATAAACTGCTGGCCTTTGAAATGCTGTCATTCAGGCTGGTGGAGACGGACAGCTTCAAACAGCTCATGTCACTTGCTGTCCCACAGTACGTCGTTCCCAGCCGCCATAACTTCTCCAGGAGAGCCATGCCCTCCCTGCAAAACCAAGTATCGGATAAAATCAAGGTCCACCTAACCACAGATACCTGGACCAGTAAGCACGGCCAGGGACACTATATCTCCCTAACTGCACACTGGGTAAATGTAGTGGCGGCAAGTCCTTCCGCCGCCAAGGATCGCAGGGCATCATTCTTTGCCTCCTGTTGCCTCCTCTTCCTACTCGGCTTCCTCCTCCTCTTCTACCACCTCCTCATCCGGTCAGCGACAGACCTTCACCACCAACTTCAGTACAGCCAGGGGTAAACGTCAGCAGGCCATTCTGAAACTGATGTGTTTGGGGGACAGGCCCCACACCGCGCAGGAGTTGTGGCGGGGTATAGAACAACAGACCGAGTGGTTGCTGCCAGTGAGCCTCAAGGCCTGGTGGTGTGCGATAATGGGCGAAATCTTGTTGCAGCTGTGGGACTAGCCGGTTTGACGCACATCACTTGCCTGGCGCATGTGCTGAATTTGGTGGTGCAGAAATTCATTCACAACTACCCCGACATGTCTGAGCTGCTGCATAAAGTGCGGGCCGTCTGTGCACGCTTTCGATGTTCTCACCCTGCTGCTGCTGCTCGCCTGTCAGCGCTGCAGCGTAACTTCGGCCTTCCCGCCCACCGCCTCATATGCGACGTGCCGACCAGGTGGAACTCCACCTTGCACATGACTGTGCGAGCAGCAGCAGGCCATAGTGGAGTTTCAGCTGCAGCACGCACGGGTGAGTCGCACTGCGGAACAGCACCACTTCACTACCAATGACTGGGCCTCCATGCGAGACCTGTGTGCCTTGTTGCGCTGTTTCGAGTACTCCACCAACATGGCCAGTGGCGATGACGCCATTATCAGCGCTACAATACCACTTCTATGTCTCCTTGAGAAAACACTTAGGGTGATGATGGAAGAGGATGTGGCCCGGGACGAGGAGGAGGAAGAGGGGTCATCTCTAACACTTTCAGGCCAGTCTTTTAGAAGTGTCTCAGAAAGAGGATTTTTGCAACAGCAGAGGCCAGGTACAAATTTGGCCAGCCAGGGCCCACTACTGGAGGACGAGGAGGAGGAGGATTAGGAGGAGGAGGAGGATGGGGATAAAGGATGTTCACAGCGGGGTGGCATCCAACGCAGCTCGGGCCCATCATTGGTGCGTGGCTGGGGGGATACGGAGGACACAGACGATACGCCTCCCACAAAGGACAGCTTGTCCTTACCTCTGGGCAGCCTGGCACACATGAGCAACTACATGCTGCAGTGCCTGCGCAACGACTGCAGAGTTGCCCACATTTTAACGTGTGCTGACTACTGGGTGGCCACCCTGCTGGATCCCCATTACAAAGACAATGTGCCATCCTTAATTCCCTCACTGGAGCGTGATCGGAAGATGCGCGACTACAGGCGCACGCTGGTAGACTCGCTCCTGAGAGCATTCCCGACTGACGCCGGGGGGCAAGTTGAAGCACAAGGTGAAGGCAGGGGAGGAGGAAGAGGTCGCCAACGCAGCTGTGTCTGCGCCAGCACCTCAGAAGGCAGGGTTAGCATGGCCGACATGTGGAAAAGCTTTGTCACCTCAACGCAACAACCGGCCCCAACTGCTGATATAAAGCGTGTTAGCAGGAGGCAGCATTTGAACAACATGGTGAAACAGTACCTGTGCCCACGACTACACGTACTGACTGATGGTTCTGCCCCATTCAACTTCTGGGTCTCCAAATTGTCCACATGGCCAGAGCTTGCCCTGTATGCCTTGGAGGTGCTGGCCTGCCCTGCAGCCAGTGTACTCTCTGAACGTGTATTTTGCATGGCAGGAGGCGTTATTACAGACAGATGCAGCCACCTGTCCACAGCCAACGTGGACAAGCTCACGTTCATTAAAATGAACCAGGCTTGGATCCCGCAAGACTTGTCTGTACCTTGTGCAGAATAGACATTTATACCACCATCAAACATACATTCTTGTACTCAAGTCAAGTGCAATGATTCTTTGTTTTCTTTTTTTTTTTTTGTCCCAATATTTTGGGGGCTACCTACCCAATAAAAAATAAAAAAAAACATTGTGGCTACCTGTTCCTCCTCCATTGCTGCCTCCACCTAGAACACCACATTCACCGCCTCCTCAAACTCCAACATCATATCCACCTCCTTCTCTGAGTTGCAGGTTAATAATTTGTAATTTTTAGTTATTTTATTTCATTTTAAGTTATTTCCCTATCCACATTTGTTTGCAGAGCATGCTCTTAAGCACATTTTACTGCCTTTTGCATCCCTCTAGCCTTTTCAAGGACTATTTTAGAGCCATTTTAAGTAAAAAAAAGCAATTTTAGTGCCCTAAATTGAAAAAAATCTTATTTTCAATTGTCGGGTGACATTTTACCATTTTTGGCGTATAAAATCCCCTGCTGTGCCTGGGTGACAGGGGCCTAAATCTCTCAAAATCCTCTGTTGCATTGCTGGGTGACATGAAACCCTTTTTGCCGTAAGTGAACCTCTGCTCTGCATTGCTGACAGGGGCCTAAATCTATCCAAATCCTCTGTTGTATTGCTGGGTGAAATGTACCCCCTTTTGCCGTGAATGAACCCCTGCTCTGCATTGCTGACTGGGGCCTAAATCTCTCCAAATCCTCTGTTGTATTGCTGGGTGAAATGTACCCCCTTTTGCCGTGAATGAACCCCTGCTCTGCATTGCTGACAGGGGCCTAAATCTCTCCAAATCCTCTGTTGTATTGCTGGGTGACATGTACCCCCTTTTGCCGTGAATGAACCCCTGCTCTGCATTGCTGACAGGGGCCTAAATCTCTCCAAATCCTCTGTTGTATTGCTGGGTGACATGAACCCCCTTTTGCCGTGAATGAACCCCTGCTTTGCATTGGTGACAGGGGCCTAAATCTCTCCAAATCCTCTGTTGTATTGCTGGGTGACATGAACCCCCTTTTGCCGTGAATGAACCCCTGCTCTGCATTGGTGACAGGGGCCTAAATCTCTCCAAATCCTCTGATGTATTGCTGGGTGACATGAACCCCCTTTTGCCGTGAATGAACCCCTGCTGTGCCTAAGTGACAGAGTCCTAAATCTCTCCAAATCCTCTGTTGTATTGCTGGGTGACATGTACCCCCTTTTGCCGTGAATGAACCCCTGTTCTGCATTGCTGACAGGGGCCTAAATCTCTCCAAATCCTCTGATGTATTGCTGGGTGACATGAACTTTTGCCGTGAATGAACCCCTGCTCTGCATTGCTGACAGGGGCCTAAATCTCTCCAAATCCTCTGTTGTATTGCTGGGTGGCATGTACCCCCTTTTGCCATGAATGAACCCCTGCTCTGCGATGCTGACAGGGTCCTAAATCTCTCCAAACCCTCTGTTGTATTGCTGGGTGACATGAACCCCCTTTTGCCGTGAATGAACCCCTGCTCTGCATTGCTGACAGGGAACTCAATTTTGTGAAAACATCTGTTACTGATCGGAAGATGCGCGACTACAAGCGCACGCTGATGATAGCATTCCCACCTGACAGCGGGGGCACAGTGGAAGCACAAGGCGAGGCGAGGGAGGAGGAAGAGGTCGCCAACGCAGCTGGGGCACCACCAGCACCTGAGAAGGCAGGGTTAGCATGGCCCAAATGTGGAAAAGCTTTGTCAGCCTTGGAGGGGCTGACCTGCCCTGCAGCCAGTGTATAGTGTGAACGTGTGTTTAGCACGGCAGAGAGCATTATCACAGGCCGCAGCCAATGTGGACAAGCTTACGTTTATTAAAATGAACCAGGCACGGATCCCACAGGACTTGTCCGTACCTTGTGCAGAATAGACATTTATACCAGCCTCAACCATCCACTCTTGTACTCAAGTGCACTTATTCTTAGTTTTATTTTGTTATATGTCCCAATTTAAAAATAAAAAATAACACAAATCAGTGTTGGCTACCTATTCCTCCTTCACCGCTGCTTCCACCTACACCGCCACGTCAACCTACACCGCCACATACACGCATCCACCGCCTCCTCAACCTCCTACTCTTAGATCCAGATTGTTATTTTACATTTTTCTGTATTTTATGTTATTTTAAGTCATTTCCCTATCCACATTTGTTTGCAGAACAGTTGCCATGCTCGTAAGCACATTTGATGCCTTTTGCAGCCCTCTAGCCCTTTCCAGGACTATTTTAGAGCCATTTTAGTGCCCAAAAGTTCGGGTCCCCATTGACTTCAATGGGGTTCGGGGTCAAGTTCGGGTCCCGAACCCAAACTTTTTTTTCAAGTTCGGCCGAACCTGCCGAACCCGAACATCCAGGTGTCCGCTCAACTCTAAATATAATGTTATTCAGTTCACCTACGATATGTGGTTCCAATGTTATGGCTGATTGGTGTGTAATATACTGTGCACCGCAGTTGGGCAGCCATATAGCAGAGCAAGTTTACATTGCAACTTTAATTCAGATGCCCTTTCCTTAGGTTAGGCCATCAGTGCTTGATTTCTTGGAGTCTGCCATGTCCCTTTCATAGTATACACAGGCACAATGCACTGCCCCTTTCTGCAGACCATGAACAATTCTAATAGGCCACACATCCTTTTCATGACATGGCACTGCCCCCTCGGTGTACATTTGGGTGCCAGAGCTGCATCTGATCCCACACACAGGTTCATGGAGGACTGTAGTACGAGAAGTGCCAGAATGCTTCCGTGACGCCCAGGAGAGTTGCCAACTCATGCAATAGATCTCTCCATTTTTCAGGAGCCTTCTGAATATTCTTCTTTTTTCTTTTATTTTTGCTTTTTATCCCAAATACAGAATTAAACTAAACATATCGCAAAAAAAGTTCAATACAAAAGCAGAGAAATAAAAATTTAGAAAATTTAGAAAAATAGTTTCTTAATCGCTTGTATAATTAAAGCATCCCAAAGTTACAGATTTTTAAAACTAGGCTCTGTCAGGAAGGTGAAAAATAACAGGAACGGGATAAAATCCATCTAGTGGGATTAATAATAATGCTTATTTACAGCATAGTGAAATAAAAAAAAATGTTTTCCTTTAACCATATGTACCTTGCTATAAACAAAAAAGTTGAGGTATTTCAGGGGAAAAAGAGCAAAAGTAAGGACACAAATGGGAAATGTAATTTGCATCAACCCTACCAACACTTTGCTATGGGGGTAATAATTGGTCCTTGAATCAAGAAAATGCAGTCCACCTGGCAGTCACACACATCAGTTATGCTGCACTCAGGGCTCGGGCTGTTGTGTGCTCCTCCAGTCCCAGGCTGTAGAGAACAGAGAGCTGCTGATTGGTGGATTAGAATCTGAACAACCAATCAGCACTGCCCCTCAGAAACATGAATGATAATTGCTGTTGCAAACTGTCATTCCTGGTTGCCGGCTGCAGGAGGAGGAAGATGTCTCCCAGCTTTGCTGTATCACCCCCTCTGTCTGCAAGAGAGAAGCAGCCGTGTGTCTGTAGTGACGTCTGCGACCCCTCTTTAGATCCTGGTAAGTTCTCAGTCAGACATCGCAGGAGGGGGATCATTACTGGACCAGGGAACTGTATGGGATGATTTATGTGGATGAAGAGGTTCATCTAAACCACTGCATAAGACGAGTGGAGCTGTTCATAGCAGCCAATAAGGTTCCAGTGCCTTTGGTTCATCTATTCACTGCCCCCTTCATCGTACTGGTCACTTCCCACCCTAATTTACAGATCACTGCCTTATCTTACAATTCACTTCCATATATTACTGGTCACTGTCCTAACTTACTGGTTATTACCCTACCTTACTGGTCTCTATCCGCCCTATTTTACTGCTAACTGTCCTATCTTCAATTCACTGAGATTGATAATATAGAACACCAAAGAAGATATGTTGGGAATTATGGGTTATCTCAATGTCCTGTTTTTGGGTATGGTCATGAATCAGTAAAATCAGTTTTTTGATACTACAATTGGGGTTATGGATGATATTTATTGTGGGTGACTCTCACAACTTACCCATTATTAATTACTGTATTGCCCATTACCGTATGTATCAGTGGTCTTAATAGTCTGACATTTCCACTGTCCTGTCTTACTGGTCATTACCCTATCATACTGGTTATTATTCATCCTATCTTACTGGTCTCTGTCCTATCTTACTGCTTACTATCTCCCCTCTCTTCCTGGATGCTGCTCTATCTTACTGGCCAATGTTCACCCTATTTCACTGGTCACTGTCACTGGTCACACAAACAACAGCAACCATGATAACACCAAGGTAAGGAGAGGCGATGATTAAGGCTACTTTCAAACTGGCGTTTTGGCTTTCCGTTTGTGAGATCCGTTCATGGCTCTCACAAGCGGTCCAAAACTGATCAGTTTTGCCCTAATGCATTCTGAATGGAAAAGGATCCGATCAGAATGCATCATTATGCCTCAGTTTGCCTTCATTCCAGCTCCATTTCGCTTTGGTGTCCGTCTGACGAAACTGAGCCACAATGTAAGTCAATGGGGATTAATCAGTTTTCTTTGACACAATCTGGCACAATAGAAAACGGATCCGTCCTCCATTGACTTTCAATGGTGTTCAAGACGGATCCGTCTTGGCTATGTTAAAGATACTGATGCAGACGGTTGTATTATCTGAACGGATCCATTGTGCAGATCCATGACGGATCCGCCCCAAACGCGAGTGTGAAAGTAGCCTAATTATTATGTCCACTGCTTTTGGTAGTCCACAGCACAAGGAGAGATTTATCATTCTTGTACACCAGAAAACTGATAAACAAAAGTTGCAAATTCTGTTTAAAATGTTTGTAAATTGCGTTTTACTGCCAGCCTCTCCATTTTTTGAAAGCGGTGGGCTTGGACATCAGCCCCAGAAGATTTACTTAATGTATGCCAGTTTTCTGCTGTAAATGATGACCAAATCTATGGCAGCTTTGAGCTGGCCAAGAATTAATTCAGGGCGCATAGACTGTCAGAGCATGCACTTAATTTTTAACCAGGCATGAACTTCATGATAAATTAAATGCATCCCCCCTGCTCTTGATACATTTCCCCTGAGATGTTTGGTGAGTGGAAAACAACTCCAAACATGTTCTGACAGTTACAAACGCAAAAACACAAATGCAATCGCACTCTGCAACCAGCACTCTGCCCTGCCTCTATGCTGGATGTTGAATAAGGCATTGGTGTACATTTTAACCAAAGCGTAATAAGCCACTCACCACGTCAAGGTCGCCTTCATGAGTGGTCCCTAACACTATTTCCTACCTGTTATGGGCCATGACAGCCACACAAAGTCCAGGAAGTGTAGGTACAGCATGCACGCCAAGCACACTCTGCTTTTAACCCCGTCTGGTGCCATTACAGCTTCCATCGGATCCAGGGATGCAAGTATCAACATGCATGCTGAGCCCACTATATACTTCTCCTGGAGCCAAATGGCTACTGGTAGGTGCTATATAAGCAGACTCAGTTTTATACTGACTTTAAAACCAGCCTCCAGGGCATACTAACTGGTCAGGTGTGCATGTCTGCTTGGAGATCGCCACGCCTCCAATATATACTACAAATAAAAAATATGGGGGACTCAGCCCGCACAACCCTCTGCAGGTGCTGATTGCTATGGCGAAATACAGATACAAACGCAAAAACACAAATGCAATCGCACTCTGCAACCAGCACTCTGCCCTGCCTCTATGCTGGATGTTGAATAAGGCATTGGTGTACATTTTGGCCAAAGCGTAATAAGCCACTCACCACGTCAAGGTCGCCTTCATGAGTGGTCCCTAACACTAGTTCCTACCTGTTATGGGCCATGACAGCCACACAAAGTCCAGGGAGTGTAGGTACAGCATGCACGCCAAGCACACTCTGCTTTTAACCCCGTCCGGTGCCATTAAAGCTTTCATCGGATCCAGGGATGCAAGGACATCAGCCCCAGAAGATTTACTTAATGTATGCCAGTTTTCTGCTGTAAATGATGACCAAATCTATGGCAGCTGTGAGCTGGCCAAGAATTAATTCAGGGTGCATAGACTGTCAGAGGATGCACTTCATTTTTAACCAGGCATGAACTTCATGATAAATTAAATGCATCCCCCCTGCTCTTGATAAACAACTCCAAACATGTTCTGACAGTTGCTGGCTATTATGGGATGATGGGAGTTGTATTTCTACAGCAGCACTTGCTGAGCCAGAGGATGGAGACCATTGTTCTAGAAGTTAAAAGAATTTCTTGCATCAATCGTCATAAGGGTTTTGGTTTATTTCTAGTTTACATCAAATTTTATATTTCTCCTCTATTGCCTCCACAATTGCCTAAAAATTATTTATTTATATGTTGTATTCTTCCTTGCAGGTGTGCACATGTCCATTTTGAAGAAAGGATGACATCACAGCTACAGAGTTGACCGTCTAATTGCCTAGCTCGACTGCCCACCTCTCCTGAAGACCCCTCAGTCAAGTGGAGGACATCATCTCTGAAAGAGGGTCCCACAGATGCATCCTAGCAGTTTGAGCACCACTCCTACAAGAATCCATGCCCTGAGTGATTTCACCGGGGAAATACTCCAGGGTGGTACTTGTGTTGAGATGCACCTCTGGCTGACTATCATCATTCTATAAGATAATGATGTAGGTGTGTGCTGTCAATAACCCCATACAGATTTGTGAATGTTTAGATGAAATGGCTACTATCAGACAACCAGGAATGGATGTCTAACATCCCATGATCTATGCAGCTTATCTGGATACTTCATGCAGTACGGGAAGTCTAGGTGGCCATTTATGGACAGGTAGGAAAGATAGTTAGCTAACAAATGAGAAATGCATATATGTGTGATAATGTAATGATCAAAAGAGGAGAAAATGTGGCAGGAAAGAATTAACTCTGATTTCTTGTATAAATCATTATCAGAGTTTTGGTTCATGTATGGTTTCTTTCCAATTTCCTGCTTCTCCTCTATTGATATAACATTCAATTATTGCCTGGAAATGATTAATATGTTATATTCCTAGTTGAGGGCGTGGATATGTCCATTTTGTAGGAAGGATGACATCACAGCTACAGAGTTGACCGTCTGATAGCCCAGCTCGACTGCCCACCTCTCCTGAAGACCCCTCAGCTTTTTGAGAGTTGGGTGGAGGACATCATCTCTGAAAGAGGGTCCCACAGATGCACCCTAGCAGTTTGAGCACCACTCTTACAAGAAGAGTCAATGCCCTAAAAGCGTGATTTCACCGGGGATTACTCCAGGGTGGTCCTTGTGTTGGGATGCACCTCTGGCTGGCTGTCGTCATCTTTTTAGTTAGATAATTATATGTGTGTGTGTTGTCAACAACACCATAAAGATGTGTGAATGTTCAGATGAAATGGCTACTATGAGGCGGCCAGGAATGGATGTCTAACATCCCATGATCTATGCAGCTTATCTGTATACTTCATGCAGTACAGGCAGTCTAAGGGGCCTTTTCTAGACAGGTAGGATAGATAGTTAGCTAATAAATCAATGAGAAATACATATGTGTGATAATGTAATGATCAAAATGGTGCCAAATTTTAAAGAAATAAATTATTTCTGATACCCTGCCTGCCTGTAAACTAATTTCATTCATATTAATAATATATTCTGTTGTGCTTGAGAAAATTATACTTATATACGCATAAGAACTTTTTTAACAAGAAGACCTCATATCTTGAGGACCCGTCGAGCCTACCATCAACACCCCCACATTTCAAGAAGACAAGGACACATATCTCTGGAATATGACTGCTCACATTCTAATTTGTTGTTTACCATATTCAATGCTACATGCTCTTTGCATGCTGTATGTGACTAAATTGTCATATTACAATATATTGTCATATTACTTTATTGTAATCCCCTGCGGGGACCCTTAAAATGAGTGGAGAGGCAATTGTTCTTGAACTAGATGATCGCGTTAATTGTCTTCATTAAAGTGGGCAACGTTAACCAGTTGTTGACTGTCCATTTATATACATCTGGGGGGGGGGGGTTGCATTTAACTCCACAAGGACGAGTGTCCTTGCAAAGTTAGGATACTTTCACATCTGCGCTTTCACTTTCAGCTATTGAGATCCATCATAGGATCTCAAAAGTGGGGAAAACGCTTCAGTTTTTCCCCCATTCATAGTCAATGGGGACAAAACTGAACTGAAGGAAACAAAGTGTACCAAAATGCATCA
Source organism: Bufo gargarizans (assembly GCF_014858855.1). Lineage (NCBI taxonomy): Eukaryota > Metazoa > Chordata > Amphibia > Anura > Bufonidae > Bufo > Bufo gargarizans. Next base: position 429,116,877 of record NC_058083.1, on the reverse strand, counting down.
CGTTCCATTTCATTGTGTTCCAATGACGCACACAAAAACACTGCAATAAGAGCTTTTGAGTGCGTCCTGGAATGCAGAGCAAGACGAATGGAAGATAAATGGTGGCATGCATTCGGCTGGGATCCGGCTTTTGCGGATCCGCCATTTACAGACAATAAAACACTTACGACCGTGTAAATGAGACCTAATATGTATATTTACTCATATTCCTATGTAGTCCTACAGCCTGTCCACCTCATGCTGTGAGTAGATACTTTATCTCTAGACCTCCATACATTTCCTTGGGATTGAGTGATTTGCTTGTGTGAAGATTGGTGCTTATCTTATTAAACAATAATACAAGGGCCCAGTTGACCCAACATCTGGTATTAGCATAATTTAATTGGATGAAACAATAGATGATCCTATCACTACACAGCCTCCCAAATTCAGGGAAGCCGAAAGTCATCCTTTTTTAAATACAGAAGGATCAGAACAATATGGGATACAACTCACACAATAAGATATATAATACACGCTACAAGATAGGCCGTCTATCTATCGCAGGTCCGATTCTATCTAACTGGTCAGAAAATTCCACACTGGATGAATAAACTGAACCCGAATTCAAAGTCCTCCAACTGTCCTGAAAATTCTTAGATGACACTTAACCAGTTTTGTTTTAAAATGAAAGTCATAGCTTACTTTAGTGTAAGTGGTCATAGGGGAAAACAGCAGGACACTTTTATTTGAGCTCCTTATCACATAGAGAAATAAACATAAGACACGGTTATCCATTTCAAAATCATTTATTAAAACAAAATCCCTGCAGAGAAAAATTGTGATCCAGAAGAAGACAAAAACCTGGACACATTTGGCCAGTTTGTGTCACAGGGAAAAAAATCCTTCTTGACCCTGAGAAAAGGCCATCCGTCTGAAGACCCTGGATCAAAGCCATTGATAATTCCACCTGGTTGGGGTCTACTTACCTGTACATCTCACTTACCTATTGTGAAGGATGGAAATATATTGAAATGTGCCCATCTGACCTCCATGTTTGATTTGCACATGGAGACGAAGACTGTTGTGACTGTTTCTCCATCTGGGATGCTGGTCTGGGGCTTGTATCCTGAAAGCCTCTTGCCTTATCTATCAGCCTGGCGTCCAACGGCATGCCACGCAGATAGGAAGACTGTTGTAACCATCTCCGTGTGGTTCGTGATTGAACCTGCTTGGTCGCTGCATCATAAATTTTGGTGATGCTATGACTGCTGTGTGTTTAATCCATAAAGTCGAGTTCCTATAGAAGCACAGAAAAGCATAGTAAATATCTGGTTGGAAACCAACTGTTTCAGATTGATAGACAAAACCTGCCCTGCGGGGTAAAATATCTGCCCATTAACGGCATATCCATATATAAAATGTCACATCCGAAAAGAGCGGAGCTCGCTATTTTCTTAAGCCCCACTAAAGTGAAAAGAGAGAGCAGCACAACGTCGGCCACTTCCCCCCTTTCCTTTCCGTGTGTGACAGGGTCCCGTTCTTGAGACAGCAGCAAGTGTCAGAGGTAGGAACCTAGACACTGTAACCTGGGAATGTGCCATCAATTTCCAGATAGAACAAGCCCTTTAATAACAGAGGACACAGCACCCTCTAAGCAGATCATAGAAAGTCACCTTCATTATGTTGTAGGGCTGGTAGGACATACGCACGTACACTACCAGTTCTGGCTGCTATGGCATGGCCACATGGGGAAGATTGCCCAACATGGACATTTTACTGCAGATTTTGCTGACATTCCACAGTGGATTTTGGTGCGGATTTACCAAAGATCTAACTCTACGCATTGCAAACGGTGAACTATACAGTGGAAATCTGTAGCATAAATTAAACCAATCAGATTCTATCTTTCATTTTGGACAGCTCCTTTGGAAAATGAAATGAGGAATCTAATTGGTTGCTATGGGCAACTAAGCCAGTTCTACTTTACACCAGTTTGATAAATGACCCCCAGTATTCTTCTCTGTACCAATCATGATTCCTATTCATTTTGAATGTGTACTCTTTGTGGAAGCTTCCATGCTGATTTTTTTTAGATGAGCTATTGGTCATTTCAAAGACAATGTATAAGAAATTGGTTATACTAAAATTTTGTTAATGTGATAGTTTGGTAGATCGCTACTTATTGGCACCAAAAGAAAAGTCCACAGGAATCTGTGTAAATTCAGATCTAGCAAATGGACTTGAGGGCATGGATGTGCATATTACTCCTCAAATCTGTCATTACACTCCCTAACTTACTATTGTTAGGGCAGCTTTTAAATGCCATAGTGATTAGGGGCCTTTCTAGTGACAAGTACATTGTAGAGTCTCCAGTCAGTCAAGAAAGGGTTAATACTTGGGACCACTGTGGCTGACTTCATAGTTAAAGTGCATGAGGTAGGTATCAATAATAAGCCCCTGTAGTAACTATGGCAATTGTGCTGCAGTTGTCATAAATGCATAAGTCTATGACATAAAGTACCCACAGATGAAGGTTCCATAACGGAAGGACAAACAGCCATTTGCAGAGCCATGCTTGATGTGTCTGGAGACCTGGAGCTTCACCATCTGTTAAGGGAGGAAGGGGACGCCCGCCTAGCCAGCCAAATCAGCCCTATCGCCTAGCTAGCCAGATCAGCCCAATCCACCTAGCCAGTTAGATCAGCCCTATCCGCCTAGCCAGCCAGATCATCCAAATTTGCCCTAGCCATTAATAGGTCGACAAGACTTCCGGTTCCGGCGCCGCCATGTGAGGACGCAGTGCACGGAGCTCCTGCATACCGCCGAACACCGCATTCATTTTGCAGCGCAGGGAACTGATTTTCAGCCCTAGGAGACGTCCGACTGGCACCGCTTTCCTGGATCGAGGAGCTGATGGAAAGATATCTCCTCCGGAGCGGGCAGAAGGTTACAGGTGCGCAGCTAGCAGCCTCACAGAGCACGGCAAAAATGGTGGACTCTCAGCCACTGATATTTCGGGAGGAGGGCTCTCAGAGTACTCAGGGTGAGGGGTCCCCCCTGGGTGGCTCGGTCCCTTTGGACTATAAGCAGCTAGCCATTGAAGTGGCAATGCGGATAATGCCGGATATCCAGAAAACCCTGGAAACGACAATACTGGCCTCTTTTAACTCCCTGAGGGAAGAAGTCAATCAGAACAGCATGCAAGTGGGGGCCCTAGAGAAAGAGCTGCGTTCCTTGCAGCAGCAAGCAGGGGACACTGAATCTGTTTTAAAATCCCAACAGCAGTCCCTGGATTACCTGCGATTTAAAGTTGATGACCTTGAAAACAGGTCCCGGCACAACAATCTGAGGTTGGTGGGTCTGCCTGAGGCCATAACACAACCGGACCTTTTGGATATATGTGAAAAGGACTTGCGGGCGCCCTCGTATCTCTCTTTCGAAGCTTATGTTGTGGAAACCAGAAGGAGGGGTGAAATTCCCAAATGTGCGGGGTTACAATTTAGCATGTCTTATGTGCCACATATCCGATTGGGTACACAATACCGATCTTTTCTCTAATAGGGAGTTAGAACAAAACCTGGTAGCTCCTTGGAACTTGGTTTCGTGTCTTCACTCTAACCTGGCCACGTTACCTGGGGATATTAAATCCTTGCTTTTATTGAGAGATACGATGGCAGCCTGGAAGGCGATTAGGAAGGCAATGGATTTCCCTCATGCAATCTCGAAATGGATGACGCTATGGGGCCATCCGGAATCTCAGTCAGGAACTAGTTTGAGACCCCCGGAGCTGTGGGTATCTAGAGGCTTGACCAGGGCGGAGCATCTGATGCACCCGGGGGAAAAACGCTGGCTGACTCCAAAAGGATTGAAGGAGAGATTCACCCTGCCGGATTCCCATTTCCTGCAAATAATGCAGATTTTGGGTTTCTGCTCATGTCGACTGCGTGATCTGTCAAGGGAGGCGACCTCAAATTCCTTTGACGAGATCCTTAGTTTCTCCCCCCAAACTGTTTCTCTCTCTAGGTTGTATAGGGCTCTTTCAGGCAATTTCACGAAAGCCAAAGTGTCCACACTTTTTAGGAAGTGGGAGCATGTCACCTTGGATGATGAGATTGGGGTGAAGATCCTGGAAGGTTGGAGTAAGGTACGCCAGTGCGTGATAGGTGAGACTTGGCGTGAAACGTTTTTTTTGAATGATGCATCGGGCAATCTATGGTTTTAACTTTCCAGTCTCGCCTCAGTTTCCGGACCGTATCACACATTGTCCAAATTGCAAATTGGCAGCTACGGATTTCTGGCATGGCATATGGACCTGTCCTGAGGTAGTAAAATTTTGGGCCGCAGTGATTGAGTATATCAAGACTACCTGGTTGGTGGAATTACCTGCGGAATCCCAGACCCTGATTTTCCATTATATACGTCCGGAAAACCCGACTCAGATACCGATCATATTACACTCTGTTTTATTGGTAGCCAAAAGAGTCTTACTCCAAAGATGGCTCACAGATGCCATGCCAGACATTCCAGCGGTGATCTCTGAATTGAAAGTTCTATTGGGATTCGAGAGGATTGAAGCGTCTAGGCACAAAGAAGGTTCGGCTTCCAAATTCTTCAATAAATGGCGCACTTTTATTGCGGCGCACCTTAGCCCGACAGAGATTGGGGAATTGGTCAAACCCTTTCAGTATACCTCGTGGTATCTTAAAGCATCTCTGGGTAATACCTTGGGACCCCTGGCAGTATAGTTCTGCCTCCCCCCCCCCCCCCAATGTCTCTCTCCCTCCCATTTCTTTCCCTTTTTCTTCTTTTCTTTTCTACTTTTGTTTTCACTTACTTTCAGTTAAAATAAAAAATGCAGTCAGATTTGTAAGTACTGTACTCATGTTCCCTGTGATGCTGTATTTGACTCCCTGGCTTTCTTTGGAGGTCACGTGGGGAAAAGTATGTAAATTGTATGATGTCGGGGTGCATGACCTTTGTTTTGTTTTCCTGTGAATCTGCTTTCAAATAAACAGAATTTAAAAAAATAGGTCGACAAATGCTGCAGCCAGATCTCCCTCACATCCAGCGCCAGCTGCTGAAAATTTACGTGTAAGGCCAGGAGTGGTCGAATTTGGCTATCTCCGTAAGAGGCTGGCACAGTGTTTACTATTGTGTAACTGCTTACTAATCTGTTTCTTTAACATGTATGACTAGTTGATGTCCTTTCTGTCATATCTTTAATGAATTTCTATCATGTCTCATTGAAAATGTACACCTTCTGATAAAATATTTTGTTCCATTTTGGCATTAACCTTCTAAGCCCAAGGGAAGGGCAACCCTCCAGCCGTGGTTCCCTAGAGGTTTCCTCCACAGGGGTTTTTCCTCTCCTGAGTGCGGGGGGGGGGGGGGGGTGACTCTTCGTGAGTCGGGGTTGTGCCATGTTCAGTGCCCTATTCATAGCGATTGGCCTGAGAATAAATTTGAGGTCTGTGCTGCAGGCATTCTCGGACTTCAAATGGAGGCCTGGATTTGCCTGGATCACAGCAGATGTCACTACTTTATATACCAGTATTCCTCATGATCTAGCTTTGATATCCCTTCGCTGGTTCCTTAATAGATACAGTGATTATTCAGACTCCAAGAATATATGGTTATAGTGGTGGAGTTCCTCCTCCTGCGCAATTTTTTCATGTTCGATTCTGTTTTTTATTTACAGATCTCGGGGGTGTCGATGGGGGCCAAATTCTCTCCCTCCATAGCCAATATTTTTATGGCATGGTGGGAGGGGTGTTTTCTCCTCATCGACACCCACCCTTTTGTTGGTCTGGTGCAGTGGTATGGTCGCTACATTGATGACCTGCTGATTTGTATGGTCTGGTGATGTGGCAGCCATACCACTGTTCCTTGACTACATCAACTCATGTGTGGAGTCCATTTCCTTTAGCCTCCAACATCATAGTACACGTACAGTACAGACCAAATGTTTGGACACACCTTCTCAATCAAAGAGTTTTCTTTATTTTCATGACTATGAAAATTGTAGATTCACACTAAAGGCATCAAAACTATGAATTAACACATGTGGAATTATATACATAACAAAAAAGTCTGAAACAACTGAAAATATGTCATATTCTAGGTTCTTCAAAGTAGCCACCTTTTGCTTTGATTACTGCTTTTCACACTCTTTGCATTCTCTTGATGAGCTTCAAGAGGTAGTCACATGAAATGGTCTTCCAACAGTCTTGAAGGAGTTCCCAGAGATGCTTAGCACTTGTTGGCCCTTTTGCCTTCACTCTGCGGTCCAGCTCACCTCAAACTATCTCGATTGGGTTTAGGTCCGGTGACTGTGGAGGCCAGGTCATCTGGCGCAGCACCCCATCACTTTCCTTCATGGTCAAATAGCCCTTACACAGCCTGTTTGGGGTCAATGTCCTGTTGAAAAATAAATGATGGTCCAACTAAACGCAAACTGGATGAAATAGCATGCCGCTGCAAGATGCTGTGGTAGCCATGCTGGTTCAGTATGCCTTCAATTTTGAATAAATCCCCAACAGTGTCACCAGCAAAGCACCCCCACACCATCACACCTCCTCCTCCATGCTTCACGGTGGGAACCAGGCATGTAGAGTCCATCGCTCACCTTTTCTGCGTCGCACAAAGACACGGTAGTTGGAACCAAAGATCTCAAATTTGGACTCATCAGACCAAAGCACAGATTTCCACTGGTCTAATGTCCATTCCTTGTGTTCTTTAGCCCAAACAAATCTCTTCTGCTTGTTGCCTGTCCTTAGCAGTGGTTTCCTAGCAGATATTCTACCATGAAGGCCTGATTCACACAGTCTCCTCTTAACAGTTGTTCTAGAGATGTGTCTGCTTCTAGAACTCTGTGTGGCATTGACCTGGTCTCTAATCTGAGCTACTGTTAACCTGCGATTTCTGAGGCTGGTGACTCGGATGAACTTATCCTCCGCAGCAGAGGTGACCCTTGGTCTTCCTTTCCTGGGGCGGTCCGCATGTGAGCCAGTTTCTTTGTAGCGCTTGATGGTTTTTGTGACTGCTCTTGGGGACACTTTCAAAGTTTTCCCAATTTTTCGGACTGACTGACCTTAATTTCTTAAAGTATTGATGGCCACTAGTTTTTTTTTACTTAGCTACTTTTTTCTTGCCATAATACAAATTCTAACAGTCTATTCAGTAGGACTATCAGCTGTGTATCCACCTGACTTCTCCACAACGCAACTGATGGTCCAAACCCCATTTATAAGGCAAGAAATCCCACTTATTAAACCTGACAGGGCACACCTGTGAAGTGAAAACCATTTCAGATGACTACCTCTTGAAGCTCATCAAGAGAATGCAAAGAGTGTGCAAAGCAGTAATCAAACCAAAAGGTGGCTAATTTGAAGAACCTAGAATATGACATATTTTCAGTTGTTTCCCACTTTTTTGTTATGTATATAATTCCACATGTGTTAATTCATAGTTTTGATGCCTTCAGTGTGAATCTACAATTTCCATAGTCATGAAAATAAAGAAAACTCTTTGAATGACAAGGTGTGTCCAAACTTTTGGTCTGTACTGTATATGTTTTCTGCACCACTTCCCAAGTTATAACCACTACATATAGAAAGGAACTAGCAGGAAACACGATCTTGCATGCCTCCTCGTGTCATCCACCTCACACAATACGTAACATCCCTAAGGGTAAATTAGTTAGAGCCCGCCGCAACTGTTCAAATACTTATTTGTTCGCACAAGAGGCAAAAAATATCACAGACAGGTTGACTGGCAGGGCTTATTCTCACAAATGTATTGCCTCCTCTGTCACTGAAGTTTCAGTTTTTTTTCCGGAAGCAAAATCATTGCCCCAGGTTGATACCACATCCAAACGCAGAAGAGGTTTCACTCCCTTTGTGACACAATACAGCTTGGAATATAATCACATATATAAAATCATCAAGAAATATCTTCCACTGTTATCTTGCAATAATCAGTGGATGGATATTGTCGCGGAGGGAGTGAGATGTGTAGCGAGAAGGGATCCAACTTTGGGCAATTTTTTGAGTCCCAGTTTGTTCTCTGAAAAAACTGTGCAGAGATCAACCTGGCTCAATAACAAGGGCAGTTACAAATGTGGCCATGCTAAGTGTACTTGTTGCGATCATACTAGACCCACCAGGAATTTTAGATCTGCTGCTAACAACAAGGAATTCACTATACAGTCCTATTTAAATTGCAATACAAGGTTCGTAGTTTACTTGATAACATGCAAACTTTGTCAATTACAATATGTGGGGTGCACCACAAATGAAATTAAAACTCGAATTCGCAAGCACATTTCAGATGTTCCACACTATAAAAACCGCAATGTGTCTGCTGTTAGTACACACTTTGCAATTTTACATGGAGGCGATACTTCCAATCTAGTGGCTCAAGGAATTGAGAGAGTTTTCTTTCCCACTAGAGAGGGGGATCATAGGAGGAAATTACTCAATCGGGAGGCATACTGGATCTTCCAGCTAGGTTCAAGACAACCCCAAGGTCTCAATAAAAGGCATGATTTAATTCTACACTATTAGGAGAGACATTCTAGTGCCTAGGTGTTTTTCGATATACCTTTATATAGTGCATGTATAGTTTTGCCATTGTTTTTACACTTATCTGTATTGACTGTACACCTGTATAGGTTTGTCCGTCAGCATTTGTGATTTTACTTTTTGTATATTGTTTTCAAGCTGATTAGGCATAAGTGATTACACCATGTGTGCTGTTTCTCACGATCATGTGATCAATTGATTGCATGGTCGGCTGTGTGAGCAGCTCATAAGGTGCAATTTTATTAGAAGTTTGATATGTCATGAGGAAGGACCGCTATTTATTTATGGTCTGAAACGCGTAACCGAACTGTTCCTGATTGTCAAAGATTTTATGCCACAATAAAGCTGCAATTTTTTCCACCATCCCTGAGCTGGATTTTCCTATTTTTCCTGATATTGCTATTTATATTCAATCATGTTTTCTGTCACTGTATTGAATCATGTCATTTTCACTTTGTTTATATTGATTTGTAAATATTTTCTAATGTATTATCCGGAAGTGTTTTGGCCTTTGTTCTAGAAAGTAGATAACGTTTTCTCTTTTCTGGATCTGTTTGATTATTCCTGTGTTAGCTTATGTGGTCGGACGCGGCCTGCACATGCGCTGGGCTTTGGCATTGCAGTATGCTCTATTTAGCCTGTCTCCATGGTGATAGCGTGTTGTACGCATGATATCTGTTTTGTTGGGATGCTTGTGTCGGCATGCGGGGTGGGCCCAGCATCACATGATATGCGGGCGGGCTTGCGCGCAGCTGTGATGCCGCTATCCGCATCATGCTGGGGACGCGACCACTATTGACCACAGGTGAGCTTGTTGGTAACTACCCAATTTAATAGCCCACTTTTTACTATATCATTGCCTCCTGACAAAGCCAGTGGGATGGCGAAACGCGTGTCCAGGTATTCAGTTTTTGTCACATGAATCAGACCTCTTCCGGATATGGGTAATTTTTGCAGACAATTACACTTTGCCTATATAAGTGATTTCATACTGCATATTTTTTTATGTGGGATGATGTAGAGACACTATTTGGTGATATTCCCTCAGGGTTTGCTGATTATTCGCTTATATATGAGAACCCATACTGCATATTTTATGCAGGTTGATGTAAGACATTATTAGATGCTATTCCTTGCGGCTTTGTTTTGGATCTGGTCCTGTGATGTGTACATGGTTTTTCCTTCCATTCTTAATATACTAGTTATGGGCTTATATATAAATATATATATACAGTACAGACCAAAAGTTTGGACACACCTTCTCATTCAAAGAGTTTTCTTTATTTTCATGACTATGAAAATTGTAGATTCACACTGAAGGCATCAAAACTATGAATTAACACATGTGGAATTATATACATAACAAAAAGTGTGAAACAACTGAAAATATGTCATATTCTAGGTTCTTCAAAGTAGCCACCTTTTGCTTTGATTACTGCTTTGCACACTCTTGGCATTCTCTTGATGAGCTTCAAGAGGTAGTCACCAGAAATGGTCTTCCAACAGTCTTGAAGGAGTTCCCAGAGATGCTTAGCACTTGTTGGCCCTTTTGCCATCACTCTGCGGTCCAACTCAACCCAAACCATCTCGATTGGGTTCAGGTCTGGTGACTGTGGAGGCCAGGTCATCTGGCGCAGCACCCCATCACTCTCCTTCGTGGTCAAATAGCCCTTACACAGCCTGGAGGTGTGTTTGGGGTCATTGTCCTGTTGAAAAATAAATGATGGTCCAACTAAACGCAAACCGGATGGAATAGCATGCCGCTGCAAGATGCTGTGGTAGCCATGCTGGTTCAGTATGCCTTCAATTTTGAATAAATCCCCAACAGTGTCACCAGCAAAGCACCCCCACACCATCACACCTCCTCCTCCATGCTTCACGGTGGGAACCAGGCATGTAGAGTCCATCCGTTCACCTTTTCTGTGTCGCACAAAGACACGGTGGTTGGAACCAAAGATCTCAAATTTGGACTTATCAGACCAAAGCACAGATTTCCACTGGTCTAATGTCCATTCCTTGTGTTCTTTAGCCCAAACAAGTCTCTTCTGCTTGTTGCCTGTCCTTAGCAGTGGTTTCCTAGCAGATATTCTACCATGAAGACCTGATTCACACAGTCTCCTCTTAACAGTTGTTCTAGAGATGTGTCTGCTGCTAGAACTCTGTGTGGCATTGACCTGGTCTCTAATCTGAGCTGCTGTTAACCTGCGATTTCTGAGGCTGGTGACTCGGATGAACTTATCCTCCGCAGCAGAGGTGACTCTTGGTCTTCCTTTCCTGGGGCGGTCCGCATGTGAGCCAGTTTCTTTGTAGCGCTTGATGTTTTTTGTGACTGCACTTGGGGACACTTTCAAAGTTTTCCCAATTTTTCAGACTGACTGACCTTCATTTCTTAAAGTAATGATGGCCACTCGTTTTTCTTTACTTAGCTGCTTTTTTCTTGCCATAACACAAATTCTAACAGTCTATTCAGTAGGACTATCAGCTGTGTATCCACCTGACTTTCCCACAATGCAACTGATGGTCCCAACCCCATTTATAAGGCAAGAAATCCCACTTTTTAAACCTGACAGGGCACACCTGTGAAGTGAAAACCATTTCAGGTGACTACCTCTTGAAGCTCATCAAGAGAATGCCAAGAGTGTGCAAAGCAGTAATCAAAGCAAAAGGTGGCTACTTTGAAGAACCTAGAATATGACATATTTTTAGTTGTTTCAGACTTTTTTGTTATTTATATAATTCCACATGTGTTAATTCATAGTTTTGATGCCTTCAGTGTGAATCTACAATTTTCATAGTCATGAAAATAAAGAAAACTCTTTGAATGAGAAGGTGTGTCCAAACTTTTGGTCTGTACTGTATATATATATATATATAGAAGAGAAAAGAAAAGAAGCAGCACACAAAAATATGTGTGGGTGCAAATCCTCCCAAGGGACCTGAGACCAAGGCTCCTAGTGTAGATAAAACTAATAAGAAGGTAGCACTCCAAGTAGTGAAAAAAGTGGACGGTTGCTGCTGGTTGGGTGAATAAACCGTCCACTTTTTTCACTACTTGGAGTGCTGCCTTCTTATTCGTTTTATATATATATATATATATATATATATTAGTATTATCACATATTTTTGTTTATATTACTTTTTCATTTTTGTATTTATTATATAATATGTGCACATTATGTGACTATAAGTAGTATATGAACACTCTGCGTCATATTACTATCCACACAAGCCGATATAGTTAATCCTGCACGGGGCATTAACATTTAGATTCAGTTGTCACTTGGTTATACACTCACCTAAAGAATTATTAGGAACACCATACTAATACGGTGTTGGACCCCCTTTTGCCTTCAGAACTGCCTTAATTCTACGTGGCATTGATTCAACAAGGTGCTGATAGCATTCTTTAGAAATGTTGGCCCATATTGATAGGCTAGCATCTTGCAGTTGATGGAGATTTGAGGGATGCACATCCAGGGCACGAAGCTTCCGTTCCACCACATCCCAAAGATGCTCTATTGGGTTGAGATCTGGTGACTGTGGGGGCCATTTTAGTACAGTGAACTCATTGTCATCTTCAAGAAACCAATTTGAAATTATTTGAGCTGTGTGACATGGTGCATTATCCTGCTGGAAGTAGCCATCAGAGGATAGGTACATGGTGGTTATGAAGGGATGGACATGGTCAGAAACAATGCTCAGGTGGCCTGTGGCATTTAAACGATGGCCAATTGGCACTAAGGGGCCTAAAGTGTGCCCAGAAAACATCCCCCACACCGTTACACCACCACCACCAGACTGCACAGTGGTAACAAGGCATGATGGATACATATTCTCATTCTGTTTACGCCAAATTCGGACTCTACCATTTGAATGTCTCAACAGAAATCGAGACTCTTCAGACCAGGCAACATTTTTCCAGTCTTCAACAGCCCAATTTTGGTGAGCTTGTGCAAATTGTAGCCTCTTTTTCCTCTTTGTAGTGGAGATGAGTGGTACCCGGTGGGGTCTCCTTCTGTTGTAGCCCATCCGCCTCAAGGTTGTGCGTGTTGTGGCTTCACAAATGCTTTGTAACGAGTGGTTATTTCAGTCAACGTTGCTCTTCTATCAGCTTGAATCAGTCGGCCCATTCTCCTCTGACCTCTAGCATCAACAAGGCATTTTCGCCCACAGGACTGCCGCATACTGGATGTTTTTCCCTTTTCACGCCATTCTTTGTAAACTCTAGAAATGGCTGTGCGTGAAAATCCCAGTAACTGAGCAGATTGTGAAATACTCAGACCGACCCGTCTGGCACCAACAACCATTCCACGCTCAAAATTGCTTAAACCGCCTATCTTTCCCATTCTGACATTCAGTTTGGAGTTCAGGAGATTGTCTTGACCAGGACCACAACCCTACATGCATTGAAGCAACTGCCATGTGATTGGTTGACTAGATAATCGCATTAATGAGAAATAGAACAGGTGTTCCTAATAATTCTTTAGGTGAGTGTATATCTTTTAAATGTATAAGCTATAGGGGTGTTAGTGGATCATTGTCAATAGTTATTGTTAAATATTTAGGATTAGTGGAGTCTGGTATTTCCACCTGTTTTGTCTCCAATCTGCCGTGGTATAGAGGGACATTGACATCATGATCCCCTTTCTTTTCACCTTCTTTTTTTCATCTTTACTGTATGTATAATTTCTATTTTTTTTTGTTTCAATACATTTTTATATATTTCATATCTGAACTGCATTATTGATTACGGGTTATTAATAATTTTTTATAGGTTCTCATTTTCTCAATGCTATTTAGACTAGACCCTTGATATTTTTAATGTGACGACTGAGGTACTTATCAGTTGACTATTGACTATTAATAGAACGTAGGCTGAACTTATGACTAGGCTCTAAACAAGTTGCATTTGGTTTCAAAAGTAAGTTTAATAAATAAGCCATGGCCAAATTACCTACACACTAAGTCGTCTAATTTTTGTTATTAAAATTTATATTTAATGGTTTTACTGTTATTCATTTAAGTATGGTTATTTATGGGACTAATATACCGGTAATGCCATGTAGGATTCTGGACATTGAGGAGGGATACCCATGGGCCATGGCATTATTAGCAAGGTCTGAGCTGTTGGCGGGAAATTTTCCCACCATTAGTATTGGTTCACTGGCAGATGTGCCTAGTGATGGCCTTAATTGGCTGATTGAGTTACCCGGAAACTGGTAACAAAGGTCTTATTGGATAAATAAGGCTACTTTCACACTAGCGTTAGGTTTGCCCGGCACGCTGTTCCTGATGGAACCGTAATAATGCTTGCACACATGTGCTGCCGGAAGTCCAGCCCGGCCCCATTCACTATAATAGGGATGGATGGGAGATGCGGCTGCAGCACAGCAAACATGCTGAGAGGTGGTCGGACAAATAGCGCAGCACGCAGGGGATCAGCCAGACAAGCCTAACGCCAGTGCGAAAGAAGCCTTTCAGGTTTTGAGATCCTCTGCCGGATCTCAAAACCTGAATTTAAAACGCAGATGTGAAAGTAGCCTTACTGATCCCTAGTTACATCCTGTATTATACTTCAGAGCTGCACTCGCTGTTCTGCTGATGGAGTCACAGTGTACATACATTACTTATCCTATGCTGTTCCTGAGTTACATCCTGTATTATACTCCAGAGCTGAACTCGCTGTTCTGCTGATGCAGTCACAGTGTACATACATTACTTATCCTATGCTGTTCCTCACTTACATCCTATATTATACTCCAGAGCTGTACTCGCTATTCTGCTGGTCGAGTCACTGTGTACATACATTACTTATCCTATACTGATCCTGAGTTACATCCTGTATTATATATTAAATAGTATATATGAGATGGAAAAGTGTATGGTCTATGACCACTGAGGACCTCTGAAAAGCTGGTTGGTGGTTAGAAGTGTTGTGAAAAGGAGGACATTTCATTAGGTTCAGATTACAATCTTGTTGCCTGTATAGAGCAATTATCTATCCTGCTCTATACAGGCAACAAGATTGTAATCTGAATCTGATGAAGTGTGTACCCGCAAAATACAAAATGCATTGTTCTGCTCTAAGTGTCCTCCTTTAGACATCATTATGGTATAGTTATACAATTTCAGCTGTATGGCGTTTGTCTGGAGTGGCCTAATATATGTAGGAGGGGCTTATACTAATGGGTGGGGCCTTACAATTTTGCACTGCGTGCAACAAATGGCACCTTTATTCTCCTCGGGACCCCCCCTAAGCAAAATGGGTGCTGTCAGAGATCTGTTAATTTTTAACAGATTAATTTTTTTAACTTTTTCTCTGTTCAAAAATAACTGATCTCTGATGGAACTGACACAAACTGATCATGACTGATGTTCAAAAAAAGACGGATCAGTTAATTCAAGTGCAAGCTAATGCTAAGTGAGCATGACTGGTGCTCAAAATAAAGGATCCATTTGTTTTAATTTCTCTGTTCTTCTGACGGATCATAAGATTAGAAAACCAAGGCTGGTTTCACACCTCCAGCAGACAATGCCGGCAATTGGCCAGACACAAACCGCTGCATGCTGCCGGAATGCGCCCGGATCTCTGCCAGATCCCATTATACTTAAAGGTGTTGTATAACTTTAGCAAATAGCATTTAATCCCTTGGATGCGTTTTTTTTTTTTTCGTTTTTGTGTTTTCACTTTTCTTCCCTATCTTCTTTGAGCCATAACCATTTAATATGGCATACAATGTAGTGGGAAGTGGTAAAAAAATTTCCAAATGGGGTGGAATTGAAAAAAAAACTACAATTCCTCCACTATTTTATGGGTCTTGTCCTACAGCGTTCGTTTTGGGCGAGTATGATTACAACGATACCACATATCTATAGGTTATTTATGTCTAAATAGTGTAAAAATATATTACCGTATTTTTCGCCCTATAAGATGCAGCTGCCCATGAGACGAACCTAGGTTTTAGAGGAGGAGAATAAGAAAAAAATATTTTTCATTAGGCAGCAGCTCACAGCCCCAATCAGACCCCCAATGTTAATAAGACCCTCAATCAGACCTCAGAGCAGACCCCCAATTTTAACCCTTTAAGGACTCATGACGTATCTGTACGTCATGGGTCCGATCCGTATATATGGCGCCTGCTCGCCCGTGCAATGGGCGCCTTAGCCGCGGGGTCTCTGCTATTTTAAATAGCAGAGACCTGCGGCAAATGCATGTGATCAGCCATAAGGCTGATCGCATACATCTTACCTTTCAGATGCCATGGTCAAATGTGACCACGGCATCTGCGTAGACCGGAACCGAAAGTCGCGCGTATCCGGTCCAGTAACAGCATTCCCCAGCTGAGATCGGGTGACCCGTTACCTCAATCTAATTGACCGAAGCCTTAAGCCGGCTTCAGAGTCAATTAGATGTATATATCAATACAGGCCACTAGGTGGCAGCCTTGTATTGATATAGTGCAAATTAATTCTTCAATGATGGCTATTTAGCCATCATTGAATACTATTGGCAATCAAATGATTGCCAGTAGTGATGAGCGAGCACCAAAGTGTTTGGATGTTCGGTCCGAACACATCGCGATATTCGTGCGCTGGGCTTAGCACCCAGAGAATAATGGAAGTCAATGGGAGACAACCAAACACCCCCTGCTCGGATAAGGGGAGGGTGCCTAGACCATAGGAAAAGTTCTGAAAGTGATGGAAACACCTCTGAAATCGATCAGGAACAGCAGGGGGACCATGTCTGGATGCATCTTGTTGCTTCTGGGAACCATGTTATCCAAGTTGTACAACATTTTTAGACTGACAAAAAAATGCCCAAAACCCCGCCCCCACAAAAAAAGATCCTTTTTAGAGGAAAAATTGTTAGGAAACTTTCATTCCTGTAGATTCAATGGTATATACAGTGTAAGTGCTACCAAAAATTATAAGGAAGAAGCAATCCGATACAGCCTGTATTTCACCTAAAGGAGGGCCTCATTCACATGGTGGCACAATTGTTCAGGTAGTGGGACTCCTACACTCATACAGCCTATGCACTAAGTGAAAGGGCTGCCAAAAATTACAAGGAACCGACACTCCAATTGTCCTTTGATTACACATAAAGGAGGGCATCATACACACCCTTTAAAAATTATAATTAATGGCCTGCTGGTGACCCTCAAAAAACATTAGGCACAAGGGCCTGCTGGTTACCCTCTAAAACATTACAGGTGAGGGCCTGCTGCTGAGCTGAACCTCTTAAACATAATGGTTGAGGGCCTGCTGGTGAGCTGACCCTGGAAAATATTGGAGGTGAGGGCCTGAAGGTGAGAGAACCCCATAAAACATTGGAGGTGAGGGCCTAAAGGTAAGCAAACCCCATGAAACATTGTAGTGAGGGCCTACAAGGTCTATGGTCTATGACCACTGAGGACCTCTGAAAAGCTGGTTGGTGGTTAGAAGTGTTGTGAAAAGGAGGACATTTCATTAGGTTCAGATTACAATCTTGTTGCCTGTATAGAGCAATTATCTATCCTGCTCTATACAGGCAACAAGATTGTAATCTGAATCTGATGAAGTGTGTACCCGCAAAATACAAAATGCATTGTTCTGCTCTAAGTGTCCTCCTTTAGACATCATTATGGTATAGTTATACAATTTCAGCTGTATGGCGTTTGTCTGGAGTGGCCTAATATATGTAGGAGGGGCTTATACTAATGGGTGGGGCCTTACAATTTTGCACTGCGTGCAACAAATGGCACCTTTATTCTCCTCGGGACCCCCCCTAAGCAAAATGGGTGCTGTCAGAGATCTGTTAATTTTTAACAGATTAATTTTTTTAACTTTTTCTCTGTTCAAAAATAACTGATCTCTGATGGAACTGACACAAACTGATCATGACTGATGTTCAAAAAAAGACGGATCAGTTAATTCAAGTGCAAGCTAATGCTAAGTGAGCATGACTGGTGCTCAAAATAAAGGATCCATTTGTTTTAATTTCTCTGTTCTTCTGACGGATCATAAGATTAGAAAACCAAGGCTGGTTTCACACCTCCAGCAGACAATGCCGGCAATTGGCCAGACACAAACCGCTGCATGCTGCCGGAATGCGCCCGGATCTCTGCCAGATCCCATTATACTTAAAGGTGTTGTATAACTTTAGCAAATAGCATTTAATCCCTTGGATGCGTTTTTTTTTTTTTTCGTTTTTGTGTTTTCACTTTTCTTCCCTATCTTCTTTGAGCCATAACCATTTAATATGGCATACAATGTAGTGGGAAGTGGTAAAAAAATTTCCAAATGGGGTGGAATTGAAAAAAAAACTACAATTCCTCCACTATTTTATGGGTCTTGTCCTACAGCGTTCGTTTTGGGCGAGTATGATTACAACGATACCACATATCTATAGGTTATTTATGTCTAAATAGTGTAAAAATATATTACCGTATTTTTCGCCCTATAAGATGCAGCTGCCCATGAGACGAACCTAGGTTTTAGAGGAGGAGAATAAGAAAAAAATATTTTTCATTAGGCAGCAGCTCACAGCCCCAATCAGACCCCCAATGTTAATAAGACCCTCAATCAGACCTCAGAGCAGACCCCCAATTTTAACCCTTTAAGGACTCATGACGTATCTGTACGTCATGGGTCCGATCCGTATATATGGCGCCTGCTCGCCCGTGCAATGGGCGCCTTAGCCGCGGGGTCTCTGCTATTTTAAATAGCAGAGACCTGCGGCAAATGCATGTGATCAGCCATAAGGCTGATCGCATACATCTTACCTTTCAGATGCCATGGTCAAATGTGACCACGGCATCTGCGTAGACCGGAACCGAAAGTCGCGCGTATCCGGTCCAGTAACAGCATTCCCCAGCTGAGATCGGGTGACCCGTTACCTCAATCTAATTGACCGAAGCCTTAAGCCGGCTTCAGAGTCAATTAGATGTATATATCAATACAGGCCACTAGGTGGCAGCCTTGTATTGATATAGTGCAAATTAATTCTTCAATGATGGCTATTTAGCCATCATTGAATACTATTGGCAATCAAATGATTGCCAGTAGTGATGAGCGAGCACCAAAGTGTTTGGATGTTCGGTCCGAACACATCGCGATATTCGTGCGCTGGGCTTAGCACCCAGAGAATAATGGAAGTCAATGGGAGACAACCAAACACCCCCTGCTCGGATAAGGGGAGGGTGCCTAGACCATAGGAAAAGTTCTGAAAGTGATGGAAACACCTCTGAAATCGATCAGGAACAGCAGGGGGACCATGTCTGGATGCATCTTGTTGCTTCTGGGAACCATGTTATCCAAGTTGTACAACATTTTTAGACTGACAAAAAAATGCCCAAAACCCCGCCCCCACAAAAAAAGATCCTTTTTAGAGGAAAAATTGTTAGGAAACTTTCATTCCTGTAGATTCAATGGTATATACAGTGTAAGTGCTACCAAAAATTATAAGGAAGAAGCAATCCGATACAGCCTGTATTTCACCTAAAGGAGGGCCTCATTCACATGGTGGCACAATTGTTCAGGTAGTGGGACTCCTACACTCATACAGCCTATGCACTAAGTGAAAGGGCTGCCAAAAATTACAAGGAACCGACACTCCAATTGTCCTTTGATTACACATAAAGGAGGGCATCATACACACCCTTTAAAAATTATAATTAATGGCCTGCTGGTGACCCTCAAAAAACATTAGGCACAAGGGCCTGCTGGTTACCCTCTAAAACATTACAGGTGAGGGCCTGCTGCTGAGCTGAACCTCTTAAACATAATGGTTGAGGGCCTGCTGGTGAGCTGACCCTGGAAAATATTGGAGGTGAGGGCCTGAAGGTGAGAGAACCCCATAAAACATTGGAGGTGAGGGCCTAAAGGTAAGCAAACCCCATGAAACATTGTAGTGAGGGCCTACAGGTGAGCAGACCATATAAAACATTGGAGGTGAGGGCCTGAAAGTGAGCGAACCCCATAAAACATTGTAATGAGGGCCTACAGGTGAGCAGACCGCATGAAACATTGGAGGTGAGGGCCTGAAGGTGAGCAAACCCCATAAAACATTGTAGTGAGGGCCTACAGGTGAGCAGACCATATGAAACATTGGAGGTGAGGGCCTGAAGGTAAGCAAACCCCATAAAACATTGTCATAAGGGCCTACAGTTGAGCAGACTGTGTGAAACATTGGAGGTGAGGGCCTAAAGGTGAGCGAACACCATAAAACATTGTACTGAGGGCATATATACTGTATGGAACAGGAGGAGGAGGATGAGAAAACAAGATTCAAACAAATACCCTTTTTTGGAGGTGAAAACGGTACATCTGAATCTTGTGGATTGAGTACATTGTAAAGCATACATTTAAATTGCGTGTTTGTTCCTCATTAGCTCAGCGTTCCTCTGGTGGAGTAGAGAAGTCAGGGGCAATCCAGGCCTTGTTCATTTTTATCTGACGCCAGTGGACAAGCAGATCTGTTATAATGCCACCAGCAGCACTAAATACACGCTCAGACAATACGCTGGCGGCAGGGTAGGCCAGCATCTCCAAGGCATAGAGTGCAAGTTCGGTCCACGTGTCCAGCTTGGACACCCAGTAGTTGTAAGGCACCGAGGGATCATTCAGGACGCTGACACGGTCTGGTATGTATTCTTTCACCATTTTCCAAAACTTGTCCCTCCGTGAGCCACTAGGCCACGCTTCAGGGTGAGGTTGGGTGAACACCTAGTAATCTGTGTTGTCTAAAATTTGTATAACGCGAGGGTCACGAGAAAGGCAGCCTAACATGAAATCAGCCATGTACGCCAGAGTACCAACAGGCAAGACATCTATGTTGACGTCAGCATGAATCCATCTCCTCCTCCTCATCCCCTTGTGCCCATCCACGTCGAAACTGTGGAATTAAAGTTCCGTCGGTAGTACCCTCTGTAGCAGAGGCAACATTCTCCAGCTCCTCATCCTCATGGTCTAATTCGCGCTAAGAAGACAAAATGTCGGTGGTCTGACTATCACCCACATTAAAGTCCTCCCCCATTTCCACCTCTGCCACATTTAGAGCGTCGTTCTTAATTGTAAGCAGCGATCGTTTGAGTAGACACAGAAGTGGGATGCTTACACTGATTATAGCATTATCGCCACTAACCATCTGTGTGGATTCCTCAAAGTTTGTTAACACCTCACAGAGCTCTGCCATCAATGCCCACTCCGCAGAAATGGGCACCCAAGCGGCGCGCCTTTACTAGTAGCTCTGTCAAATTTAGGCATGTTTTAATAAAGCGCTGAACCACTAAATTGAATGCGTGTGCTAGGCATGGCACGTACATCAGGTTGCCAAACTCCAAAGCCACCACCAAGTTACGCCCATTGTCCGACACAACAATGCCTGCATGTAGGTTGAGTGGCGACAGCCACAGCTTGGTCTGGTCCCTTATACCCTGCCACAGCTCTGCAGCGGTGTGCTGTTTGTCCCCTAGGCAGATCAGCTTCAGCACGGCCTGTTGACGTTTCCCCACAGCCGTGCTACACTGCTTCCAGCTACCGACTGATGGCTGACTGCTGGAGGTAGAAGTGGTGGAGGTAGCGGCGGAAGAGGTGGAGGAGGAGAAGTAGAGGTGGGAGCCAGTAACATAGATGCTGGCGGAGACACTGATGGACGTAGGGCTCGCAATCCTGGGCATGGGTAGCACCTGTGCCATCCCAGGGTATGGCTCACTCCCGGCCTCCACAACATTCACTCAGTGTGCAGTCAGGGAAATGTAGCGTCCCACCAGCACTTGTCCATGTGTCCGTGGTGAAGTGGACCTTCCCAGTAACTGCATTAGTCAGGGCACGGCTGATGTTCTGGGACACATGTTGGTGTAAGACGGGCATGGCACACCATGAAAAATTGTGGTGGCTGGGGACCGCGTACTGAGGGACGGCCGCCACATCTGAATCTTGTGGATTGAGTACATTGTAAAGCATACATTTAAATTGCGTGTTTGTTCCTCATTAGCTCAGCGTTCCTCTGGTGGAGTAGAGAAGTCAGGGGCAATCCAGGCCTTGTTCATTTTTATCTGACGCCAGTGGACAAGCAGATCTGTTATAATGCCACCAGCAGCACTAAATACACGCTCAGACAATACGCTGGCGGCAGGGTAGGCCAGCATCTCCAAGGCATAGAGTGCAAGTTCGGTCCACGTGTCCAGCTTGGACACCCAGTAGTTGTAAGGCACCGAGGGATCATTCAGGACGCTGACACGGTCTGGTATGTATTCTTTCACCATCTTCCAAAACTTGTCCCTCTGTGAGCCACTAGGCCACGCTTCAGGGTGAGGTTGCTGGTGGGGTGTCATAAAAGTGTCCCATGCCTTGGAAAGTGTTGCCCTGCCTTTGTTGGAACTGGTGTGTGTTCCCCTTGTTTCCCTTCCTCGGTTGCCAAAGGAAGTACGGACTCTGCCGCCAGCATTGTCAGATGTAAATGTTTGGAGTAATTTCTCAACAAGGACCTTCTGGTATTGCACCATTTTACTTGCCCTCTCCACCGCAGGAATGAGAGATGAGAAGTTCTCTTTGTAGCGGGGGTCAAGAAGGGTGAACACCTAGTAATCTGTGTTGTCTAAAATTTGTATAACGCGAGGGTCACGAGAAAGGCAGCCTAACATGAAATCAGCCATGTACGCCAGAGTACCAACAGGCAAGACATCTATGTTGACGTCAGCATGAATCCATCTCCTCCTCCTCATCCCCTTGTGCCCATCCACGTCGAAACTGTGGAATTAAAGTTCCGTCGGTAGTACCCTCTGTAGCAGAGGCAACATTCTCCAGCTCCTCATCCTCATGGTCTAATTCGCGCTAAGAAGACAAAATGTCGGTGGTCTGACTATCACCCACATTAAAGTCCTCCCCCATTTCCACCTCTGCCACATTTAGAGCGTCGTTCTTAATTGTAAGCAGCGATCGTTTGAGTAGACACAGAAGTGGGATGCTTACACTGATTATAGCATTATCGCCACTAACCATCTGTGTGGATTCCTCAAAGTTTGTTAACACCTCACAGAGCTCTGCCATCAATGCCCACTCCGCGGAAATGGGCACCCAAGCGGCGCGCCTTTACTAGTAGCTCTGTCAAATTTAGGCATGTTTTAATAAAGCGCTGAACCACTAAATTGAATGCGTGTGCTATGCATGGCACGTACATCAGGTTGCCAAACTCCAAAGCCACCACCAAGTTACGCCCATTGTCCGACACAACAATGCCTGCATGTAGGTTGAGTGGCGACAGCCACAGCTTGGTCTGGTCCCTTATACCCTGCCACAGCTCTGCAGCGGTGTGCTGTTTGTCCCCTAGGCAGATCAGCTTCAGCACGACCTGTTGACGTTTCCCCACAGCAGTGCTACACTGCTTCCAGCTACCGACTGATGGCTGACTGCTGGAGGTAGAAGTGGTGGAGGTAGCGGCGGAAGAGGTGGAGGAGGAGAAGTAGAGGTGGGAGCCAGTAACATAGATGCTGGCGGAGACACTGATGGACGTAGGGCTCGCAATCCTGGGCATGGGTAGCACCTGTGCCATCCCAGGGTATGGCTCACTCCCGGCCTCCACAACATTCACTCAGTGTGCTGTCAGGGAAATGTAGCGTCCCACCAGCACTTGTCCATGTGTCCGTGGTGAAGTGGACCTTCCCAGTAACTGCATTAGTCAGGGCACGGCTGATGTTCTGGGACACATGTTGGTGTAAGACGGGCATGGCACACCATGAAAAATTGTGGCGGCTGGGGACCGCGTACTGAGGGACGGCCGCAGACATCAGGCTGCGGAAGGCCTCAGTCTCCACAAGCCTATATGACAGCATTTCAAGGGCCAGTAATTTAAAAAGTTGCGCATTTAGAGCTATGGACAGTGGGTGGGTGACTGGGTATTTCCGCTTGCATTCAAAAGCCTGGGGTAAGGACAATTGAACGCTGTGCTAGGACAGGGAAGTGGATGTATTTGCTAATGGTGCATGCAAAGGCCCAGGTGCATCCGGACCTGCGCTTTGACAGGGGATTAGCCAGCAGTGCGTAACACAGGGGAAAAGGAGGCATTAGAGGGTGGCCGGCAGATCCAGATTGTGGACCCAGGCGTTCGGCCCACTGATTAGGGTGCTTGAATGCCATGTGGCGGATCATGTGGTGGTGGTGAGGTTGCTGGTGTTTGCACCCCGGCTCATTTTGGTACGGCACAGGTTGCAAACTACCACGCTTGTCGTCTGCACTTTCCGCCAAAAAGCGCCATACTGCGGAACACCTATCCCTTGGCAAGGGAGACTTATGCATGTGGGTGCTCGGTGTAACGGTTGCGGGCCTCTTTGGTGTGGGTCAACTTCTCCCTTTTGCCACCCCACTGCCTCTTACAGCTTGTTGCGGTGCTGCAGATCCCTCCCCGTCTGTACTGCTTTCCTCACTCCGCTTTTTAACTTCCCAAGTTGGGTCAGTGACCTCATCGTTCACCGCCTCCTCTTCCACTTCCTCATCCCCATCCTCCTGACTTGACCTAAGCACAACCTCAATCATTGACAACTGTGTCTCAGCCTCATCCACCTCGTGAACAAATAATTGACGTTCACTACCCTCATCTTCTTGACCCTGTGATAGGTCAAGAGGTTGTGAATCAGGGCACAAGATCTGTGCCTCTTCAAGCGTGCTTGGCGAGAGGGCCAAATCTAGTGAAGGCGATGAAAATAGGTCCTGGAAATGTCTGAGCGTGTTATCAACGGTTTCTCCGACTCCTGACTCTACATGGTGGGAGGAAGGAGGATGAGGGTCTTGGTGAAAGAGGGGGTGGAAGAATAATCTTCTGTCATCCAACCGACCACCTGGTCGCACTGGTCCGACTTGGACAGTGTTGTCCTGCGATGCCAAGTTAACTGTGAAATAAAACTGGGTACAGTGTTTTTTTTCTTTTTTCCAGTTTCACCGGCAGCTGGCACATTTTCATTGCGCCCAGGGCCACGGCCTCTGCCTGAACCGTCAGCAACACGCCCACTTCCCCGTCCCTTAGTGCTCGCCTTCTTCATATTAAAAGTTTTATTGTATAGATGTTGGACAACTTTATTAAATTTGCCACCAGCAAAATTTCTTCTCTGCTGGATTACTGTATATATGGTTGCAGCCTAAATGCAGACACAGATGTGACCTAAACCTTTGAAATTTGTCACAAATATAAATAATTCTCTGATGAATTAGTGTATATATGGTTGTGGCCTAAATTCACGCACAGATTTGACCAAGACCAGTGAAACTTGTCACAAATAGAAATTATTCTCTGGTGACTAACTGTATATATGGTTGCGGCCTAAATTCACGCACAGATGTGACCAAAAGTAGTGAAACTTGTCACAAATAGAAATAAGTCTATGCTGAATTACTGTATATAATGGTTGCGGCCTAAATTCACGCACAGATGTGACCAAAACTAGTGAAACTTGTCACAAATAGAAATAATTCTCTGGTGAATAACTATATATATGGTTGCGGCCTAAATGCACGCACAGATATGACAAAAAGTAGTCAAATTAGTCCCAAATAGAAATAATTATCTGTTGACTAACTGTATATACAATTGCGAATTAAATTCACACACAGAAGTCACCCAAACTAGTGAAATTTGTCCCAAATAGAAATAAATCTATGTTGAATTACTGTATATAACGGTTGCGGCCTAAATTCACTGCACAGATGTGACCAAAACCAGTGAAACTTGTCACAAATAGAAATAATTCTCTGGTGAATAACTATATATATGGTTGCGGCCTAAATGCACGCACAGATATGACAAAAAGTAGTCAAATTAGTCCCAAATAGAAATAATTATCTGTTGACTAACTGTATATACAATTGCGAATTAAATTCACACACAGAAGTCACCCAAACTAGTGAAATTTGTCCCAAATAGAAATAAATCTATGTTGAATTACTGTATATAACGGTTGCGGCCTAAATTCACGCACAGATGTGACCAAAACCAGTGAAACTTGTCACAAATAGAAATAATTATCTGATGACTAACTGTATATACAATTGCGAATTAAATTCACAAACAGAAGTCACCCAAACTAGTGAAATTTTTCCCAAATAGAGATAAATCTATGCTGAATTACTGTATATAATGGATGTGGCCTAAATTCACACATAGATGAAACCCAAACTAGGGATTTTTGTCCCAAATAGAAAGTATTCTCTGCTGAATTACTATATATATGGTTGCTGCCTAAATTCACGCATAGATGTGACTCAAAGTATTGAAATTTGTCCCAAATAGAAAGAATTCTGTGCTGAATTATTGTATATATGGTTGCGGCCTAAATTCACACACAGATGAAAACCACACTAGGGATTTTTGTCCCAAATAGAAATAATTCTCTGGTGAATAACAGTATATATGGTTGCTGCCTAAATGCACGCACAGATATGACAAAAAGTAGTCAAATTAGTCCCAAATAGAAATAATTATCTGTTGACTAACTGTATATACAATTGCGAATTAAATTCACACACAGAAGTCACCCAAACTAGTGAAATTTGTCCCAAATAGAAATAAATCTATGTTGAATTACTGTATATAACGGTTGCGGCCTAAATTCACGCACAGATGTGACCAAAACCAGTGAAACTTGTCACAAATAGAAATAATTCTCTGGTGAATAACTATATATATGGTTGCGGCCTAAATGCACGCACAGATATGACAAAAAGTAGTCAAATTAGTCCCAAATAGAAATAATTATCTGTTGACTAACTGTATATACAATTGCGAATTAAATTCACACACAGAAGTCACCCAAACTAGTGAAATTTGTCCCAAATAGAAATAAATCTATGTTGAATTACTGTATATAACGATTGCGGCCTAAATTCACGCACAGATGTGACCAAAACCAGTGAAACTTGTCACAAATAGAAATAATTATCTGATGACTAACTGTATATACAATTGCGAATTAAATTCACAAACAGAAGTCACCCAAACTAGTGAAATTTTTCCCAAATAGAGATAAATCTATGCTGAATTACTGTATATAATGGATGTGGCCTAAATTCACACATAGATGAAACCCAAACTAGGGATTTTTGTCCCAAATAGAAAGTATTCTCTGCTGAATTACTATATATATGGTTGCTGCCTAAATTCACGCATAGATGTGACTCAAAGTATTGAAATTTGTCCCAAATAGAAAGAATTCTGTGCTGAATTATTGTATATATGGTTGCGGCCTAAATTCACACACAGATGAAAACCACACTAGGGATTTTTGTCCCAAATAGAAATAATTCTCTGGTGAATAACTGTATATATGGTTGCTGCCTAAATCCACTCACAGTTGTGACCCAAACTAGGGATATTTGTCCCAAATAGGGAGAATTCTCTGCTGAATTACTGTATATATGGTTGTGACCTAAATTCACTCACAGATGTGACCAAACGTTGTGAAATTTGTCCCAAATAGAAATAATTCTCTGTTGACTAACTGTATATACAGTTGCGGACTAGATTCACACACAGAAGTCACCCAAACTAGTGAAATTTGTCCCAAATAGAAATAAATCTGAGCTGAATTACTATATATAACGGTTGAGGCCTAAATTCACACACAGATGAAACCCACACTAGGGATTTTTGTCCCAAATAGAAATAATTCTCTGCTGAATTACTGTATATAGGGTTGCAGTCTAAATCCACTCACAGTTGTGACCCAAACTAGGGATATTTGTCCCAAATAGAGAGAATTTTCTGCTGAATTACTGTACATATGGTTGCAGTCAAAATTTAAGCACACAAGTCACCCAAACTAGCGAAATTTGTCCCAAATAGAAATAAATCTGTGCTGAATTACTGTATATAACGGTTGCGGCCTAAATTCACACACAGATGAAACCCACACTAGGGATTTTTGTCCCAAATAGAAATAATTCTCTGCTGAATTACTGTATATAGGGTTGCTGCCTAAATGCAGACACAGATGTGACCCAAAGTATGGAAATTTGTCCAAAATACAAATAATTCTCTGCTGGAATACTGTATATAACATTTGTGTATTGAGCGCGCACACAGATGTGACACGAACTAGGTTAATTTCCACAGAAAAATACATTTCTATGATGGAGCGGTGTGTATCTCACTAGCAGGCACACTCTAGTGAATAAGCCCCTTTTTAGAATTTCTGCTAAACACACTGCTTTCTGATGGTGTACTGTAAATCTCACTGATATGTAATATTTCTTTCTTTTGAAAGCTTTTTGGTACTGAACACGGTGATTTTCCAGCCCTGCACTATCTGCCCCTTCCTGCAGAAGCCAGTCCCTAATACTGCTGAAATTAACCCTTGTTAAAAAAAAAATATGCTGCACTGCTGTCAAACACACACTTTAGTGCAGGACTGTTTTTGGGAGTTCAATCGTTGTAATTTCAGCAAACCGCTATATGTCCCTGCCTACTGTTGGCTCTCTCTGACGCTGAATGATTTGAGCGCAGGATGTCGGCTCCTATTTAAACTAGTACCACGTGTTCCGGCTGGCCAACCAGTGTATGGCTTATAGCTAACATGGCTATGGCATTGCACTGGAGGGAATTACTTACCTGAATGCTGATTGGATGCTTCAGGAGGCGCCAAACGTGCGGGGCGGAGCAAACGTGGTATTCGGCCAATGCTCGTGCCAAACCAGTACTCGGCCGAGCATGCTCGCTCATCACTAATTGGCAGTTATTGTCACCCAAGGTGACTTAAAAAAACGTTTAAAACGTTTTTACAAATATAAAGAAAAAAACAAACTAAAAGTTCAAATCACACCTCTTTCCTTAAAATAAAAATAAAACATCATGAGCATTGCAGCATGTGAAAATGCCCATACTATTAAAATATAACAATATTAATGGCATACGGAAAATGGCGTAGCGGGGAAAAAAATAAAAACACCCAATTTGCCATTTTTTGTCACTTCAACTACCCAATATTTTTTTTTTTATAAAAAGTGATCTAAAAGTCACACACACTTAAAATTGGTATCACTGAAAAGAACAGAGCGTCCCGCAAACAATGAGCCCTCACACAGTCCCAAACACATAGCTACAAAAAAGTAATAGGGGTCAGAGTATGGTTCTGAAAAAAAAAAAAAAAATTATACAAGTGTGGTATAGTTGGAACCATACTTACCTGGAGAATGAAGATAACAAGGTCAATTTTACTGCATACTGTACAGTGTAAAAAAAAATAAACCTTTATCAGAATTGTGTTTTTTCCCAATTCTACCCCATTTGGTAAAAAAAAATCCGCTCCCTACTACATGGTATGCAACCGTGAATGGTGCCAATAGAAAGTACAACTTGTCCCGCAAAAATTAAGCCCTCATAAGGCTATGTGAATGGAAAAATAAAAAAGTTAGGACTATGGGATGGCAGGGTGTGAAAAACAAAAACTCCAAAATGGAAACTCCCAGGGTCCTTAAGGGGTTAATAAGACCCCAATAAGACATTAGATCAGACCTCAGCTCAGACCCCAATGTAAATGACCCCCAATCAGACCTCAGCTCAGACCCCAATGTGAATGACCCCCAATGTTAATAAGACCCAATAAGACCTTAGATCGGACCCACAATCAGACCTCAGCTCAGACCCCAATGTGAATGACCCCCAATGTTAATAAGACCCAATCAGACCTTTGATCGGACTCACAATCAGACCTCAGCTCAGACCCCAATGTGAATGACCCCCAATGTTAATAAGACCCAATAAGACCTTAGATCGGACCCACAATCAGACCTCAGCTCAGACCCCAATGTGAATGACCCCCAATGTTAATAAGACCCAATCAGACCTTTGATCGGACTCACAATCAGACCTCAGCTCAGACCCCAATGTGAATGACCCCCAATGTTAATAAGACCCAATAAGACCTTAGATCGGACCCACAATCAGACCTCAGCTCAGACCCCAATGTGAATGACCCACAATCAGACCTCAGATAAGAGCCCCAATATAAATAGTTATTTACAAATTGTCTTTTTGACTAATAATTGCCTTTTGTACATATGTCTCTTGTTTGTTATTGCTAAGACGTAACTTTTAATACATAGTATATAAAATGCATTTTAAGACCTGATAAATGGGTTTAAAACTCTCAGTTGTGTTGCATTCTCTTCCTCATTAGTTGGATATAATGGCACTGTTGTCTCCACAGCGCTCTTATTGTAGCAATGGGCCGTGGCAGGCTGCTTGCTGCGCGCTGCTACCAGCCCCCTCATTGTCTCTGTCCCTTGCTACTATAAAGTTTAGACCCCGGTTTATAATCTATAGAATGCTACACCTCTGTACTTAAAATCCCTCAAACTCTGCCCCCCGAATGGGCAGTGCCTGTTCCCCTGAGGACGCCAGTGTAACTGGCGAAACATGTCGGGGGCAGAGTTTGAGGGATTTTAAGTACAGAGGTGTAGCATTCTATAGATTATAAACCGGGGTCTAAACTTTATAGTAGCAAGGGACAGAGACAATGAGGGGGCTGGTAGCAGTGCGCAGCAAGCAGCCTGCCACGGCCCATTGCTACAATAGGAGCGCTGTGAAGACAACAGTGCCATTATATCCAACTAATGAGGAAGAGAATGCAACACAACTGAGAGTTTTAAACCCATTTATTAGGTCTTAAAATACATTTTAATAATGATATAAAGTACCTGTATGTATGGCTTGGGTCTACTTTTGTAGCAGTTTCCAATATAAATAAGACCCCCCCACCGCCCATTTAGACCTCAGACAAGACCCTCATACTGCAGATCAGACCCCCATGCCTCAAATCAGACCCCCATACCTCAGAGCAAATAAAATAAAATAAAAATTCACTTACCCCTCCTGCTCTAGACTCTGCCGCTCCTAGGAACCAGCTCTTCTTCTTCCTGTTGCGTGCTGTGCTGTGACCCGAAGCGCACAGCATGAGGTCACAGAGGTCCAATGTCCTCGCGCTGTGTGCAGTCACAGCACAGCGACTGGCCAAGGACCAGGAAGCGGTGAGTACAGAGCTTTGGGAATACTTCATTCACCGTTTTCCAGTCCTCCTGTACTAATCAGCTCTTTAATAAATGAATTAGTATTAGTAGTAATTAGATCATTAGTATTTGCCCCATAGGACGCACTGACATTTCCCCCCCTTTTGGGGGGTGGGGGGAAAGTGTGTCTTATAGGACGCAAATACAGTAAAACTTTCCCCCAATTTTTTTTTTTAACATCACCATATTCTGACCCCCATAAGTTTTATCTACTGAGCTGTGTGGGGGCAAATTCTTTTTTTGCTGGACGATCTATAGTTTTTTATTGATACCATTTTTTAGTGTGTCTGACTTTTTGATCACATTTTATTTCATTTTTTTGGGTACGAGAAGCGATGAAAAAAACGGCGAAACAGCAATTTTGACCCTTTTTTCCGTTACGCAATTTGCCGTATAGGAAAACATTTTTTATATTTTAATAGTACGGACATTTTCAGATGCGGGGATGCCCATGGTGTTTATATTTTTTTGTTATTTATGTATTTATTTTTTATTCTAAGTAAAACGGGGTGATTTAAATTTTTATATTCAATTTTTATATATTTTTATTTGTTTATTCTGTACCATTATGTTTCATATAGATCCATGATGAAGAATTGCCCATTTCTTATGTTGGCCTGCCACCTGTGGCCAAAATAAGAATTGCAACTTCAATACCGTGGGTCTCAGAAACAGCATTTATTTATGTAGAGAAAGTTAATACAAGGCACTTACTAATGTATTGTGATTGTCCATATTGCTTCCTTTGCTGGCTGGATTCAATTTTCCATCACATTATACACTGCTCCTTTCCATGGTTACGACCACCCTGCAATCCATCAGTGATGGGCATGTTTGCACACTATAGGAAAAATTCCAGCCTATGCGCACTCCCACGGTCTTGGTCACCAGAGAGACTGACATTTTTTCCTATAGTGTGCAAGAAAGGCCACCACTGATGGATTGCAGGGTGGTCGTAACCATGGAAACGGGCAGTGTACAATGTGATGGAAGAATGAATCGAGCCAGCAAAGGAGGCAATATGGATAATCACAATACATTAGTAATAGCCTTGGATTAAATTTCTCTACATGATAAGTACCACTTGCTGAAGGTACACAACTCCTTTAATGGGGCTGGCAGGCATACCGTTTGTATCTGGCAATGCTGGATCTGGAGAATTCCAGCAGGCCGTTCTCTGCCGGAATTCACACTGCAGGTGTGAAACCAGCCCAAACGGTGATGTGAACTCAGCCCAAGGGCTCTTGCATGTGGCCACAGTTTTGTTCCGCATCCACGTTTTTTTTTTGCGGTGCTGTCTGCATTCGTAAGTCCGTTCCATGGCCCCTCAAAAAAATAGAACATGTCCTATTCTTGTCCATATTGTCGACAAGTAAAAAAAAAAATCACAGCACGTACTCGGCTGGGATCTGTGTTTTGTAGATCTGCGATCTGTGGAGCACTAAGCCCTTACTTTAAAGGGAGTCTGTCACCTCCACATGGCCATACACAGCGCTTACCATGCCCTATAGCACACCTATACATGAATGTAATGGTACCTTTGTTATTTTCTTTACACTTGCAGAAGCTGGAAAAATGAACTTTGATTGATATGGAAATGAGCCCTCACAAGTGCCCAGGGGTGGCGTTCACTGTGTTGGTGCCCAGGCTGCCCTGCCTTTTTTCATTGTTCCCATGCCCCAACTTCTGCCTATACCCACCCTCCTATTCCCTTGCGTCATCCTTCGGGCCGGTCGAGATCCCGCGCAAAACCAGCGGCAATGTAGCGTTTGCCGACGCATGCGCAGTAGTTAAAGCGATGCCGTGCCCACAAAGGGTATCGCCGTGCGCATGCTCCGGCCCGGCGAGGCAGTGCACAGGCGCGGGATCTCGGCCGGACCGAAGGATGACGCAAGGGAATAGGAGGGCGGGCATATGCAGAAGCTGGGGCATGGGAACAATGAAAGAAGGCAGAGCAGCCTGAGCACCAACACAGTGAACGCCGCCAATGGGCACTTGTGAGGGCTCATTTGCCTATAAATCAAAGTTAGTTTTTGCAGCTTCTGCAAGTGTAAAGAAAATACCAAAGGTACCATTTCATTCATGTATAGGTGTGCGATAGGAGAATGTAAGCACTGTATATGGCCATATGGAAGTGACAGACTCCCTTTAACTTGCTGATTGGGAAAGTTAAACGAGTTCTCTGCTCCACCCATATCCACCTCCTATATCAGCAGCTGAGCTCCTCCACAGACACATACAGACATGGAGATGAGGAGAAGACTTCTGCTGGGGCTGCTCTCTGTACTGGGGCTTGCAGTGCAAGCGTCTGATGTTGCCGGTCAGAATGAGTTGCCTCCATTTTGTGGCCATTATGATTGTCCAAAGTATCAGCTGGTGAAACAATTTAATGTAAGTATGGGGAAGGGGCTGTGGGTGTAGTGGGGCAGATTTCAAAATTTACTCCTTGTTAAGTGCTGGAGCCATGGCATGTCTAATGATTTATTGTTGTGCATTCACCTATTAGTTAACACTTCCACCTGATGGGCTAGATAGATCAAAACCGGTATAAAGGAAATCCTGGAGGAGTTGTCCATATCAATCAAATTCCACCTTTCATGTTTCAGAGTTTCTTTGGAAAAAAGGTGGAATCTGATTGGCTGCTATGGGCAACTAAGCCAACTCATTTCCACCAGTTTGTGGAGAGATTTATCAAAGAGACCAGTTATCTTCTGTCAATTAGATTAAAAATCATGTCCTGTAACTGGGAAAGCATGGTGGTAACTTCTGCATGACTGGGATGGAAAATCTACCTGTAATCGCAGTGGTCCTCCTGCAGTATGGTTATTTATTGCTGCACATTCACTGTTGCTAACCGTCCAGAAATTTCTGGATGGTCTGTGAAAATGGGTGACTATAGATGTGTGTAAAAAAATATTTTGAGGCTGGTGGCACATGACTAGATCCTTCTGGTGGTAATTCTCATTCCATAGTTCTGATCAGTGTATTGAGCTATAGACTGTATTATCTTTATCACTTTATTATGGCTTTCCAACTTGTCTGTAGGAAGCTGTTGGCTGTCCGTGATTTTGGGATAAGTTGTCCAGAAAAGAAGTCCTGGTTGACAACCCTGGGCGTATATGCAGTCCAGGATTCTGAGTGATCCTCTCTTGTGTGTCTATGGCTGTGAATACTACTGGAAATGGGTTCCATTCGTTGGAGTAATTATTGGGGGTAACTTAGGCCAAATGCACACAGCAGTGTTCCGCGGCCGATAGCGGTCTGTGGTATGCCGGGCTGGATTCTTGTTCAGAGCAGGAGCGCATGGCGTCACTGGTTGCTATGACACTGTGTGCTTCATGCCACCGCTGCTGTACAGTAATACACTCATATAGTGTATTACTGTACAGCAGCTGCATGAAGTGCACGGCGGCATGGCAACCAATGATGCCGTGTGCTCCTGCTCTGAACAGGAATCCAGCCCGACATACCACGGACCGCTATCGGCCGCGGAACACGGCTGTGTGCATTCAGCCAAAGCCAGCAGTTTTCACCCACTCCACTGAGGAGGAAGAAGAACTCTGCAGCGTGTCAATTTATACAGAGAAGTCTGCAATACCACACTTATATTTTTTTTATATGCAGCAGGTGTGAGAATAGCTGTGGATTTTTATGCGGCAAATCAAAGTGGATGAGCATTTCAGTAGTCAGTTACATGTGATCCCAGCCTAAAATGTGCATGTAGCCTGAAAAATGTTGTTTCCTATTGGCTGAGAAACAATGCACATGAGGGGATTCAAGTGTGCATTATTCCATATGGTGTAGTATTGGCCCTGATGTCCTACTGCTGTGCTAGGAGCCCCATAGTGGACCCCCTGTGTCCTCGGCTAATGCACCTCCCCACTGTCTGCCCAGGAGCAATCTGCAAGAACTGCTGGGGCCTGCTGCAGGGGGAGCACATGCTCAGCCTGTTCCTTCTCCCCTGCAGCAGCATTGTCCAGACTAGTCATGACTGTGCCCTCCCATCAGCCAGAATGAGGGGCAGCACTGGAGGCCTGCTTCTTCTGCCAGAGCCCATAGCGAGGCTGGAAGTCACTGTGTGAGGCCTAGCTCTGCCTCCCGTCAGTTCCAGTGCATGGGAGGTGGCAATTCTTATTCAGCTTCTGCTGCCAGCCTCCTGGATTCTAGCTGTCCTATGCTGGAATTGCACAAGGGTCCGGTGAAGTCTGCCCTGCTGCTGTGGAGGGGACAAAGTGAACAGCCTGGAAGAGGGAAGCCTGTCCATCCATGGAGTCGCGTTCTCAGTCTGGCATTTTGGCTGTTCTCGCCAGGCTGACTCTGGACGGGATCCAGTCCACTGCTATTCTCTTCCTGTCTGTTTTCAGTGCTTCTGGGATTCCGTGTTCTGCTGGTAGTTGGTGCAATTTGGGCAGTTTGTAGCTGGGTTTTGTGGATAAAAAAAAATATATTTTTTTTTATTTCATATTGCCTCGGCCTATGGGTAAGCGCTTGGATGGATAGTTCCCCTATTGGTGTGGTCTTGGTGTCCTGTAGTGTGGCGGCAGCCCCAATGGGGGGCTAGGGCAGTGTTTCCCAACCAGTGTGCCTCCAGCTGTTGCAAAACTACAACTCCCAGCATGCCTGGACAGTCTTTGGCTGTGCGGGCATGCTGGGAGTTGTAGTTTTGCAACAGCTGGAGGCACACTGGTTGGGAAACACTGGGCTAGGGGACTAATGGCTGGCAAACTTTTAGTATGTCTCTCGGATGTGGCTAGGGGTGAGTTGTGGCTTTTGATGGCCCATTTTAAACCTGGGGGTGGGGGAAATATGAAAGAACTGTGGAAATTTCTTCATTTTGACTTTTTCCAAGGGGAGCATGAACAGGCTGAAGCCAGGGGAGACTAGGAGAGGAATCCATATCGGCTGATAACCTGAACTTCTAACTGGCTTCAGGCCTTTGCTATTTTGGCCAGTGTTACTGGGGAGTGTGCACCATAGAATTGTTCTGCCCCTTCTTTTCTATATGGGCTCAATAGGCAAAGCTAACTGAGTTTATGGCAGGGCTGCCTGGCTGTGTTATGACTAGCAATTTAGGCAGGGAAAAGCAGTGAATCGGTCTCTGCTGAGACCACAAGGACGTGTTTGTGCCTAATGGTGGCAGTGTGGGCTCCCGCTCTCATTGGAGCCGGGGGTTTGCCTGCAGAGGTCTGGTTGTTGCTGGCAATTCAACCAAGGGGACTGTTATTTGTGTCTCTTCAAACACGAGTGTAGAACCTGCAGAGGGAATTGAGCTCAGTGTTTCAAGCATGCAAAGCCCTGCTACTGCGAAACTGCTGGTGGTGGGATGACATCTGTGATGCTCTGGTTTCTAAATTAATACCTGGATAGGGCTGCTGCCCAACTTTTGAAAGATAAGATTGCAAGGATGCCAATGGAAACCAAAATGGCATGGCAACACCCTGCAGTAGTCTGACAAGCTTTTAAAGGAGGAGACCCTAGGGTGAATGGCAGGTCCTTTTGTTGACCCTCCATGGTCTCATCTGCAGGTCTCTCTTGGGAGTGGTTTCCAAAAAAGGAAGGCAACACATTTTTGTCTACTTGTCATACCTTATCAATTGCCGGTCTTAATAAATGTCCCCCATAGAATTTTTTTATTATGGATTAAATGTGGAAGAAAAAAAAACTCAAACGCTAGACGTTTCTCCCAGGATTGGAACCTGGGATCTCTGCATTCAAAACCATTCACTTACAACCAAGCTATAGCATCACTACATGGAGAAGTGTTTTTCCTATGCTTACAAGCTAACTTGTATTACTGGTGTCTTTATAATCATATATTGCACTTGTGAATAGATCAGTAATATGTATATTGGCTTTCTAAGCAGATCTCATTGTGGTAAAGCTACAGTGCATATAGTATAGAATATGTACTTGCTAAGGCCTCATGCGCACAAACTTTTTGTTTTGGTCCACATCCGAGCCGCAGTTTTTGCGGCTTGGATGCGGACCCATTCTCCAACGGGGCCGCAAAAGATGCGGCCAGCACTCCGTGTGCTGTCTACATCCGTTGCTCCATTCCATGGACTACAAAAACATTAAATAAAAATAACCTAAATGGACAAGAATAGGCAGTTAAATTAATGGTGGTCCGCAAAACGCACAACAGTCGTATGCATGTAGCTATTAATATAGTTGAGCCTGGTGACAGAGCTGCTTTTAAAGAGTTAAACTGGTAATGCATCATTTCAATGTGTGGGTAATGTTCCTAAAATGGCACTAATGAAAACCACATTAGAGGGTGGCATACTTGCCAAAACTTGAGTTTGTAAAATTGGGGCATATAAGCACTGCCCCTGGACCTACCTGCCCAGAAACACCTGAGTCTTGGCAAATTTGTTTTTTCCTCCAAAATCTGAGTGTCTGAAAACCTGGTGGACAATAAACCTGAAATATACCTCAGTTCCTTGTGGGTGTACATTTCATTTACTGGTTTAGACCTCCAGAGAATGTACCAAAACTGAAGAGGCATGTGTGCTTGAAAATCCTGGTGCATCATGCGCCAATGAACCTCCGTACTAAGGGCTCATGCTCACAACCATGGCTTTCATCTGCATTTTTTTTGTATGTGGACCCATTTAATAGGGCCACAAAAAAGATGTGGCCAGCAGACCGCGTGCTGTCTGCATCCATATGTCCATTCCACAGCCATGCAAAAAATAGAACCTGTTCTATACTTAAACCCCCACACGCGTGTGTATTTTCAGCCATACCTGCCAAGAACAGCGGAGTCGGAGTGTGTGTGTGTGTGTGGGGTGCTCGAAGTCCAACCTCTAACAGATCGTATTAAAGAGCAGGATTGTATGAAATGAATATTATTGGCTGCCTTTACAGCATAAGCTCAGTAGACTGGAGGTTGGGGTACATTCACACAAGTACCTTTTACGGATTATCATTAAAACTCACCCAGATTGTGCCTGTAAAAAGCAATTGACAATAAGGCTAGGCGGGACGAGGAAGGGAAAAATATCACCCTTGCACGTGCCCTATCAAACTTCATGACAGAGACCGGACTCTGGGCCGGTGCAAGGATTTTTGCCAACACAAGCAAAGCTACATTATAGTGCTCCCCTCCCCACCAGAACTCGGGGAGAAATTTGACATTGAGGGGGAGAGATGGCTCTTTCGCTCTTTCTCTCGCTCAAAAAAAATATAACTTATGCTCACCTGGTCCCGTCTGCAGCAGCTTCCCTTTCTCATCTGTGTGGTCCTGGTATCTTCTCTCTGGGCTCCCGACAAGTTTGGCTCAGCGGGAAAGGCACTCAAACTTGTCGGGAGCCCAGAGAGAAGATACCAGGACCACACAGAACAGCTGCTGGTGGCGCGTAAGTGATTTATTTAAAAAATAAATAAAAATTTAATTACACTAGTGACTACCTGACATCTGATATTTATCTATCAGAACTGTGATAATACATTCATACAAAAGGGGTGGGGGAGGCTGTCCATTTTGAGTCAGACACTGTCAAGGTGTCATATGTTATGATCTGGGAGGGATTGTGGTGCACCCCAATGGGAAATAAGTTCAGATAGTCAGTATCTGCAGTAAGTGTGCTTCTTTACTGGAGGAATTCGGGTGCCAAACAATACAGGCGATGCATAGGGCCTTCTGCAGTCTCCTCTCTGGCAGAAAGGCCTGAGATCTGTCTGTCTAATCTTTGTAGCGTCTCCTCTTCTAAGCACTAGAGCTTTGACTGCTCTCCTAATTATACAATGGTTATTATGGTTGAACTAGAACCTTCTAGTGTGAGTGGTGGAGAAACTCAGCACAAACAAATGCAATGTTACAACTTCTGTCTCTTATAGACTGTTTCAGACATAACAGAGCTAAACCAGACATTCAAAAGGTCGTTTTTTTTTTTTTTTCCCCCTCCAAAAACAAGTTCTTTCCACAGCTACCATAAGGTTTAAATTTACCAGCTTCATTATTAACTAAATGTCCCAAAAGTCTCAGTATTCATTAACCCTTTCCACAGTGCTGTGCAAATGAACAGGATATATCACAACATGCAGTTACACAGCATTAAACAGTGCAAGTTTACACTTTAAAGTGAGATGGTGAGGAATTGATGACTTTGCAGAGAGGAAACATGGGTGCAACTATCCAGACTTCAAAGTACCCCTGCTCCAGGGCACTACACTATATGTAGAGACACTTGTATTATGAATGCTCTGCATTATTTGTGAGGTTGGTACTTGCATGGAGTTATAAAGGGAACCTGTCACCTGGGTCCCTCCCTCTTCCCATACACAGGACATGGATAAACGGGAGACCTGCTCCCTAACTATCTACAGCTGTACCGAGCAGTTTAGATGTGATTCCAGGAGTGAATAAGTTTATAAATCCCTTATACACCAGCTGTAGTCTGTCAGTCCCTTTTGCTTCTGCCTGTCTCCAGCAGCCCTGCCTCCATTCTTCCGCCTCTCCATAGACTGTTATCATCTGATCCTTTAGTGAGCAGATGTTCTTGCTTCACTACTCAGATTAGTGAACAGTTCAATAAGGCAAAATGCA
Source organism: Bufo gargarizans (assembly GCF_014858855.1). Lineage (NCBI taxonomy): Eukaryota > Metazoa > Chordata > Amphibia > Anura > Bufonidae > Bufo > Bufo gargarizans. Next base: position 429,077,730 of record NC_058083.1, on the reverse strand, counting down.
CATGACATTGACAAGAGAGTTAAACACGGATGAACTGTTACTAATCAGTGAGACATTCATTAAAAGCCTTTCTGAGAAATGCGTGCTTAAAAAATGGTCCCATTCAATTTTATGAAGGCTTATCAGTGAAAATGGAACATGTTCAATTTTTTTTTTCATTTAAATTCTCTTGTTCACTGGCTGTCAAACTGCTGTGTGAATAGTCCCATAAGACTGCCACTGTTCTTAAAATGGATGTGTGACTGCAGTTATAAAAAAAATATCCATCGCGTATCCGCTTTTCACTGTGTGCATGTAGCCTAAGAGAAGGAAGCATCTTGCCTTTTTTGCTTGTACCATGCAGTTTCATTTTTTATTTTCCTACTCCTTTACGCTTCAAGGCCTAGTTCACACTTCAGTTAATTGATCTGTGACTTCCATCGGCGATTGTAAGCCAAAACCAGGTGCAGGTCTTTCCATTACATCTTATCTCTGTGGAGACTCCAAGCCTGGTATTTGGCTCGCGATTAATCACTGATGGAAATCACTGACGTGTGAACTAGGCCTAAGACTCATCTTTACCTTTTTAACTGGTCAGCCAAGTTGCTATCAATTTAATCATTGTATTTCTGTAACTGAATTTCTTAATTTCCAGGACTTTGAACTCCGTCACTACCAAAATACTCGTTGGGTCACAACTTCACTAAAACAGGACGTTATCGGCATAGGAATGGTGACTGGCTTCCATCGTCTGTTTATGTATATCAATGGGAACAATGCTGAAGGTATATTATGTTCTATAAGGTTCTGCTAACATATTGTAGGGGTTCTTTGTTTTGCAGTACTATTTATTTATTTTTTCCATCAAAATTATTGGTTTTGTGATGGGTTCAATTAGAAGTAAATGGTGACAAATCTGACTGGCATTGTGCCGGAACAATAATGGCAAAAAGTAAAAATAAAGGCATCCAAAGTAGAGATGGGTGAACCTGACATTCGGTTCAGGTTTGCAGAATTTTTCTGAAAGTTCAGTTTGGGCCAAGCCAAATTGGTTTCAATTGCCCTGGAAACTGTTTTGGGATAAAGTGGCTTGTTGGGAACCAAACTTTAAAAAAAAATCATGCCTTGACTGGATCAGAATGCCTACCTATACAACACACAGAATTATTGTCAGAATAAAAAGTGGCTCATTGTGAACAAGCCTATAAAAATTCTCCCTTTTAATTGGGAGCAGCAGAACTGCAGTGTGGATGTGGAAAGGGTAGGACAATAAAAGGCATGTGGCCACAATAGTAGTGGCAGGATGGCATGGAACATTGGCAGTGGATCCGCTATCTATGGGTATAGTGGTGTCAGTAGGGGAGGAGGAGCAGCAGCTGAGGCAGTGGCAACTCCCATAGTCAGATACTGATGACCTATCCAGAAAATGGGTAATCAGTATTTAAATCTCGGGGGGGAAAACCCCTTAAAGATAGGGATGTGCAATACAGTGTCCATAAACACAAAAGGCACTGCTACTAACAAATTACTTTGGAAATAATGCAATATCTGCACAACTAAAAGACTTGGGCCTAATATCTTGTGTGTTTAAAATATACAGTTTCAGAACTTTTCTCTGGTGTAAAACAGTATCCGAAATGAACCAGAAAAGGTTCGGCTGCTGAGCAAAATCTCGGGAAGTTTTAAGGCAACAACGGTACATCCTAGTCTCTAGAGCTTAAAACTACAGCATAATATATTGGGGAGAAATTTTGTATTAACGCTAAATTATGCTGGTGTAGGAATTTTCCATACAAGGCTATGCATCTGGCCTGCAATGTGGAGAGGTCTAAACACATGCTTTTGTGTATTAACACCGTTCATATAAATAAAACTAACTTTGGACTTGTACAAAATTAGACACTAAGTTGTTTAAGCAGAAAAATCAAGTATGTGTATATTGCTGTTCTGTAGTTGACTTGCAGAACAAGGTGTTTGCCCTGATGCAAAAGGTATTGAGATTTCTGTCCAGTGAGATGTTTTTTTTTGAGGCTGTGTAGACAGTTTGGCATCAATATGTTGTATAGTGCATACTGACACCAATCTGTTTCCTTTTATAGGACTGAAGATGAATAGGACAGTACCTATGATGGTGTATATGCCATTAAAACAACCACCTGCTGGTAATGCCACAATGTCCTTCTATGTGCCACAAGAAGTGAAGAAACCTCCAACACCTACAGACCCTGAAGTTTACCTGGATACATTTCCTGCAGCTTCTGTATATGTGAAGTAAGTCACTACTGGTTCAGATCATGGCCTATTTGTTCCGTTGTAGCAAGCAAACATGTAAAGAAAAATCAAACTATGGCGTGCACATTGCATTAAAAATGCAAATATCCTGGCTGTTTTAGATCCTTTTTAGGGCTCACTCGCACAACAATGTTTTGCAGTCCGCAAAACATGGTAACCGGCAGTGTGCACTCTGCAAGGGGTCTGTGTTCAGCATGATGCAGAAGGGCTTCTGCAAATGCAGAAAATTAAGTCCTATACTTTGCTACAACATGCAGAGCAAGTCAGTGGGTCTGGTGTGCACACAGCGGACTACAAAACTTACGGACCAGCGGGCTTCAGTGCTGTTAACTGTTAAGTCGATTCGCGCTGAGCAGAAATGATGGCCGCCAATTATGAATCAGCCACTGTTACCAGACAAGCCTTTAGTGGTGATTTTGCAGTGTGGGCAGGTGTCTAGTCAATACAGAACTGCCCTACACTTTGTGAATGATAGTGACAAGCCTACACTACTTAAATAACCTCATTAATCCAGTCATTGCGCCTCTACATGAACAACACAGGCCTAATTTCATCTTCATGGATGACAATGCACCAGTTCACCGAGGTCGCATCACTAGGGAACAGCTGCTGGAGACTGAGGTACCTCAATCTGAGTGGCCTGCACTTTCTCCAGACCTGAATCCCATTGAAAACCTATGGGATCAGCTGAGTTGCCGTGTAGAGGCTTGTAACTCTGTACACCAGAACCTCAATGACCTGAAGGCTGCCCTTTAAGAAGTGGGATGCCATGCCTCAGCAGACAATAAGTTGACTTGTGAACAGCATGACATTGTCAAGCTGTAATTGATGCTCATGGCCAGGTGAGTGTTTTTGTTTTCAATAAATTGTGATGAGGAACTCGCCATTGCATGCTTCTACCTAAATGTCCTACTCTCATGATGTAATATCGCCGTAGCATGACCCTCTTAAATTTTCCATAAAATTCACCTGAAGGCCAAATATCCAACATTTTGTGATATATCTATTAAAAGACTGTGAACTTAGTTTTAAAAGGCACCAGATTTATCATAGTTGATGTTGGATAAAATATCTTACAAATTTTAGGCTGTCTAATTTTCAGGGCCGTCTTTAATATTGATTGGACCCTGTGCAAAAATTTACTTGGGCCCCCTGGATCCCACCTTCCCACACCTTAGCAGACAATCACGCCCTCCACCACAACACACACACAAAAAATCCACACATCTGGTAGAGTCCAGTGAATGACTGTAAATACTTCCAGTTCTGAAGACTCCAGCGGCTCAGGACCAGTGCTCTGGGCAGCTGGGCTCGGGCTGGAAGTGGGCACTGCTCTGCAGGAAGGAGACCAGGGCTCGGCTCACCCTAGTGTTACAGTGCACCCCACAGTATGCAGTATAGCACCTCACAGTATACAGCACCCCAATTTATACACAATACAGTATAGCACTCCACACAATACCGCACCCACAGTATACAGACCCCCACAGTATAGCACTCCACAGTATACATGGCCCCCCCCACACAGTATACATGGGCCCCCCCCACACAGTATACATGGGCCCCCCCCCACACAGTATACATGGCCCCCCCCCACACAGTATACATGGCCCCCCCCCACACAGTATACAGGGGCCCCCCCACACAGTATACAGGGGCCCCCCCACACAGTATACAGGGGCCCCCCCACACAGTATACAGGGGCCCCCCCACACAGTATACAGGGGCCCCCCCACACAGTATACAGGGGCCCCCCACACACAGTATACAGGGGCCCCCCCACACAGTATACGGGGCCCCCCCCACACAGTATACGGGGGCCCCCCCCACACAGTATACGGGGGCCCCCCCCACACAGTATACGGGGGCCCCCCCCACACAGTATACGGGGCCCCCCCCACACAGTATACGGGGGCCCCCCCCACACAGTATACGGGGCCCCCCCCACACAGTATACAGGGGGCCCCCCCCCACACAGTATACAGGGGGCCCCCCCCACACAGTATACAGGGGGCCCCCCCCACACAGTATACAGGGGGCCCCCCCCACACAGTATACAGGGGGCCCCCCCCACACAGTATACAGGGGGCCCCCCCCACACAGTATACAGGGGGCCCCCCCCCACACAGTATACAGGGGGCCCCCCCCACACAGTATACAGGGGGCCCCCCCCACACAGTATACAGGGGGCCCCCCCCACACAGTATACAGGGGGCCCCCCCCACACAGTATACAGGGGCCCCCCCCCACACAGTATACAAGGGGCCCCCCCCCCACAGAGTATACAAGGGGCCCCCCCCCCCCACAGAGTATACAAGGGGCCCCCCCCCCCACAGAGTATACAAGGGGCCCCCCCCCCCCACAGAGTATACAGGGGCCCCCCCCCCACAGTATACAGGGGCCCCCCCCCCCACAGTATACAGGGGCCCCCCCCCCACAGTATACAGGGGCCCCCCCCCCACAGTATACAGGGGCCCCCCCCCCACAGTATACAGGGGGCCCCCCCCCCACAGTATACAGGGGGCCCCCCCCCACAGAGTATACAGGGGGCCCCCCCCCACAGAGTATACAGGGGGCCCCCCCCACAGAGTATACAGGGGCCCCCCCCCCACACAGTAGTATACAGGGGGCCCCCCCCCCCAGTAGTATACGGGGCCCCCCCCCACACAGTAGTATACGGGGCCCCCCCCCCACACAGTAGTATACGGGGGCCCCCCCCCACACAGTAGTATACAGGGGGGCCCCCCCCACACAGTAGTATACAGGGGGCCCCCCCCCACACAGTAGTTACAGGGGGCCCCCCCCACACAGTAGTTTACAGGGGGCCCCCCCCACACAGTAGTTTACAGGGGGGCCCCCCCCACACAGTAGTTTACAGGGGGGCCCCCCCCCACACAGTAGTATACAGGGGGGCCCCCCCCACACAGTAGTATACAGGGGGGCCCCCCCCCACACAGTAGTATACAGGGGGGCCCCCCCCCACACAGTAGTATACAGGGGGGCCCCCCCCACACAGTAGTATACAGGGGGGCCCCCCCCCACACAGTAGTATACAGGGGGGCCCCCCCCACACAGTAGTATACAGGGGGGCCCCCCCCCACACAGTAGTATACAGGGGGGCCCCCCCCCACACAGTAGTATACAGGGGGGCCCCCCCCCCACACAGTAGTATACAGGGGGCCCCCCCCACACAGTAGTATACAGGGGGGCCCCCCCCCACACAGTAGTATACAGGGGGGCCCCCCCCACACAGTAGTATACAGGGGGGCCCCCCCCACACAGTAGTATACAGGGGGGCCCCCCCACACAGTAGTATACAGGGGGGCCCCCCCCACACAGTAGTATACAGGGGGGCCCCCCCCCACACAGTAGTATACAGGGGGCCCCCCCCCACACAGTAGTATACAGGGGGCCCCCCCCCACACAGTAGTATACAGGGGGGCCCCCCCCACACAGTAGTATACAGGGGGGCCCCCCCCCACACAGTAGTATACAGGGGGGCCCCCCCCACACAGTAGTATACAGGGGGGCCCCCCCCACACAGTAGTATACAGGGGGGCCCCCCCACACAGTAGTTTACAGGGGGGCCCCCCCCCACACAGTAGTTTACAGGGGCCCCCCCCCCCACACAGTAGTTTACAGGGGCCCCCCCCCCACACAGTAGTTTACAGGGGCCCCCCCCCCCACACAGTAGTTTACAGGGGCCCCCCCCCCACACAGTAGTTTACAGTATATTAACATAACAGCCCCTGTCACCTTTTTTCTGATGTAATCTTCACACAAAAAAGCTCCACAGTTAACTTCTGCAACACTCCTGCTAGGACCTGTGAGGACCTCATAGCCATGTGACCAGTAATTGCTAGGTTACTGGTCACATGGTGGTGATGTCATCTAAGGTCCTAGATCACAACATTAAAGTACACAGACAGCTTGACACCCGGGGCAGTAGCTAGAAGGGATCAAGAGGCAGCTGCCTTGGCCCCCCAGGAGCAACTGGGCCCGGGGCAGCTGCCCCTTTTGCCCCTTGGTAAAGATAGCCCTGCTAATTTCACCGCCTATATATTGGCTTAGGCCAGTTTCACACTAGTGCTTGTAGTGTGATCCTCTCTGTATTCTGGCATTGGTGGAAGCTACAGTGTTGCCTTCCAGCTCCATTAACTATACAGAGGTCTAGTGGAGATCCAGCCACAACCTGGCAAATATAACTAAAACTACTGTTGGCTGCCATTTGCACAAGCACTAGTGTGAAGCTAGCTTTACAACAAAAGTTCCAATATTTTGGCGTATGGAGACCTATTTAAACCACACCTTTTCCCACAAACCCTTGCAACCTGTCCAATAAACAGCACCACCTTGTTGGGAGAGATGTAGAATGGGTTAAATGCTAGAGTCTTCCAATAGACCTTCAGCTAACATCTGGATTCTATCCATCTAGTCCGATCTGTTTCAGGGCTCTCACAAGCGGCCCAAAACAGATCAGTTCAGCCCCAATGCATTCTGAATGGCTAAGGATCTGCTCAGAATGCATCAGTTTGGTCTCTGTTCCGCTTTTGAGGCGGACACAACTGTTTGCAGCGTTTTGGTGTCCGCCTGACGATGCGGAGCCAAATGTATCTGTTCTGACTTGCACTGTAAGGCCCCTTTCACAGAGGCATTGTGGGAAAATGTGCGGGTGCGTTGCGGGAACACCCGTGATTTTTCCGTGCGAGTGCAAAATCGCATGTGTTTGGTACCCGAACTTCATAGAAGTTCGGGCTTGGGATCGGTGTTCTGTAGACTGTATTTTCCCTTATAACATGGTTATAAGGGAAAATAATAGCATTCTGAATGCATAGTACAATAGCACTGGAGGGGTTAAAAATTTTTTAACTCGCCTTAGTCCACTTTCTTGCGTAGCCAGCATCTCCTTCTGTCTTTATCTTAGCTTTGTGTAGCAACAGGACCTGTTGTGATGTCACTCCGGTCATCACATGATCCATCACCATGGTAAAAGATCATGTGATTACTGTCACCAAAGGTCCTTGTTGCTACACAGAGCTAAGATCAAGACAGAAGGAGATGCCGGGCTGCATGAGCGCTATTGTACTATGCATTCTGTATTTTTCCCTTAACCATGTTATAAGGGAAAATAATAATGATCGGGTCTCCATCCCGATTGTCTCCTAGCAACTGTGCGTGAAAATCGCACCGCATCTGCACATGCTTGCAATTTTCACGCAACCCCTATTCACTTGTATGGGGCCTGCGTTGCGTGAAAAGAGCAGCATGCTGCAATTTTTCACGCAACGCACAAGTGATGCGTGAAAATTACCGCTCATGTGAACAGCCCCATAGAAATGAATGGGTCAGGATTCATTGCAGGTGGAATGCGTTCAACTCGCGCATCGCATCCGCGCGGAATACTCGCCTGTGTGAAAGGGGCCTAAGTTAATGGGGACAGATCAGTTTTCACTGACAAAATATTGTGCAATTGAAAACTGATCCGTCCCCGTTGACTTTCAATGCAAGTCAGGACGGATCCATTTTGACTTGGATTTTTTTTTTTTTATAGAATAATGCAACAAATCAATCCGTTATGAATGGATTCAAGCCTTTGCATTATTGGTGCGGATCCATCTGTGCAAAACGGGTCCTCTCCGAACACAGGTGTGAAAGTAGCCTTACTAGATCTGTGCAGCTTCATTGGAGAAGGTGTCCTGGATATAGCAATAACCCTTAAGAAGAACCTGATCTGTAGTTGTATACCATGTATGTTCCTCCTCTGCTGGATGTTTGAGCTTTCAATTTCTTTTTCAGGACTTTTGGAGGATATGCCTTTAATGCTATGTATGTCACACAAGCTAAAGCCCTAGCAGAGAACCTGAGGTTCCTTGGTCTGCAGTTTGATGATACATACTTCGTAAGTGCTGGCTACAATTCTCCTTTTGACTTTTTCAGCCGCCACAATGAAGTGTGGTACATGGCAAAGTCCTCTCGGCAGTGGGAATTCCTTGATCTATCTGCTGCTCTGCCCTGGGTGTGATTCTCTTCATATTTGATAACAAGGACATTTCATTAAATGGTGCTGAGGGGTTAACTTGCAAAAAAAAGTGGCTGTTTAAATCTTATTGCCTTGTGTTATGGATGTGTTTTGTAACTGATTTTTCAGCATTAAAATATTTTTGCATTGTGTCTGTCTTTGCTTTGTATACCTGACTGGACTTGCTTGCTGTTCACTTACTCTGTCAGTGGTTTTAATATCAAATATTAAGGGGTGGAAGTGTTTTAAATGTTGAGGTGCAGCTGAGACAAATGAGGTGCCAGAATGTCAGTGCCTGTCAGCTGCCAAAACTTGGACATGCGGCAGCCCTGATGAACAGTAGTAAATCGCACCATGTGCAGCCACCTTAAGGCTACTTTCACACTTGCAGCAGAGTGATCCGGCAAAATGTATGCCAACTGATGGCATTTGTAAGGCTGATCAGGATCCTGATCCATCTTACAAATGCATTGAAAAGCCGGATCCGTCTTTCTGGTGTCATCCGGAAAAACGGAGCTGGCTTTTTTTTTTTTTTCGGTCTGCACATGCGTAGACCGGAAGGCTTGATCTGTTATTTTGAATGCCGGATCCGACCCATACATTACTATGGGAAAATATGCTGGATCCGGCGTTCAGGCAAGTGCATGGGGATAAAACTGATCAGTTCTTTTCTGGTATTGAGCCCCTAGGACAGAACTCAGTGCCGGAAAAGAAAAATGCCTCTTTCAACTGAGCAATAAGGATTGTCAGGGAAAACTGACTTTGCACACGTTCAAATTTTTATTTTTATTTTTTTTGTGCGTGAAGAAGTCTACATTGCATAGCGAAAAAAAAAAAATTGCATTGTGATGTCTTCTGTTATCACACAAGCCCCTTTTCAGTTCTATGGATCCAGAGATGTGTGAAAAATGCATACTATTGACAGGGGTTAGACATCAGCATGCTAAGGCTGAGCTGTCTCCTAGCATGTACTGTACATGTCATAAACACTAATGGCTTTCTATGCTTAGAAAGCTAATACATAATATGGTACTGTTTTCATTAAGGCACCAGTAATATGTATTGGCTCTTAATGTAGAAAATCTTTAACATGGTAAAGCTATAGTAATTGGTATATATGATCTGTAAATGCTCGGACACAGCGCTGCCCTTGGCATGCCAATGTTTAGCCCTCTCAAATCTGGGACTGGGGTTCTGTTGGTCTACCAGAGAATTATTCTGAAGGCCCCTATATTCCCCCCCCCCCCCCCCCAATCCAAACTGGGCCCACCAGAGGATCCTCTGTATACAATAACCTAATAGATATATAGCAGCTAGAAATATGGGGCCACACAGCACATGGACAAATGGTTTTAAAGAGCATCCAGGTTTGTCTGTAAGGCTGGGTTCACACCTGAGCATTTTACAGCCCCTTCTTACGCACTGTAAAACGCTCAACAAGGAGAAACCAATGCTTCCCTATCGGCATGGTTCTCACCTGGGCGTTTTACAGCGCGTATGACGCCCCAAGAAGTACATGAGCTTCTTTGGGGCATCTTGTCTCATATACCCGTACATAGACTTTCGGGAATGCACAACAATAGGTGTTCGCTTGTCTCTGTATGCGCGATTGCAAACGCCCATACAATCGCGCATACAGAGCGCTCCATTGCAAACGCTCAGGTGTGAACCCAGCGTTAACATGGTGGCCTAGGGCAGTGAAGCTAATGTCTGTATGCCTTTTAGGCCTCCTGCACACGACCTTTGTGTGCACCTGTGGCCGTTGTCATGTTTAACGTGTTTTTCTGCGATCCCATTGACTTTCAATGGGTCCGTGGAAAAAATCGGAAACTGCACCGTTTGGTAGCCGCATCCGTGTTTCCTGGCCGTGAAAAAAATGACTTTTTTTCCATGGCCAACGGTTCACGGACCCATTCAAGTCAATGGGTCCGTGAAAATCAGATGCACACGATTGTCGTCCATTTATTTTCCTATCATTTCAATGGCAAACTTGACTTGGATATATATTTTTTCATGTCCGTGGATCCTCCAAAAATCACAGAAGAAAAAAAGGTCACGGTACAACGGAACCACGTTTTGTGGGACGTTAAATACTGTCGTGTGCAGGAGGCCTTAGTCTAGTGCAGGCATCCTCAAACTGCAGCCCTCCAGCTGTTGTAAAACTACAACTACCACAATGCCCTGCTGTAGGCTGTTCGGGCATGCTGGGAGTTGTAGTTTTGCAACAGCTGGAGGTCTGCAGTTTGAGGATGCCTGGTCTAGTGTCAGCATCCCTAGTGGTCTAGGGCATAAAAAAAAGTTAGTATACCTGGTTGACTAAGGGGGTTAATTAAATTTTATTGGTTGGTCTGAAGCAGTGAAGGGTCTAAGGAAAAGCTCTCTGGTGGTCTGCAGCAGTGAAGGGACAAATGCCAGTATGGCTCATGGTTTTTGGCATTCAAAAAAAATAAAAAAATATTTAAGAGTTTGTATCCCTGGTCTAGGGCAATGAAGGGGGTTAAGGTCTGTCTGCTTGTGGACTAGGACAGTAAGGGGTTAATTCCCAAATCCATGGTTTTGAAGTGAATTGGTCAACCCTTAAACCAGCGACTTCCCAATACATGGCTTGGGAACACCTGATGGCTTGCAGTGTGCTGCTTTTTTTATTTTTATTTTTTTTTGAGGTTGAAACATGGGAGCCAATGGGTCCCCCGCCCTACCATACCATTTACACTCGTAGGTCAAGGCTACTAGGTCTGAGGCCTATAGGACAGTAGGTTAGCTATAATGCACCCCTTTAGTGAGCCATCGGGGGAGCTTCAGAGGGGCATGTAATCTACTGGGTGCACTTAAGACATGCATTAAACCTATTGGCTGCACTAAAGGAGGGCATTATACCTACTGTGGCACTTCAGTGAGGTATTAAACTTAATGGGGGAATTATAGTCTTCCCTGACCCACCCAAGGAGCTGGTATAGAGGATAGGAGTGGTAGTGTCCCTAATGAAGTGTTGCCGAGGCCTATGCTTCCTGGGGATCAGTGCAGTAGGAGTATAGTACTGAAGAATGAAGCCAGAGTTGAACATGGAACTTGAAACGTATTGCTACTGTGTGTATTTAAAAGTGCAAATCTCCTTTCGTACCAGTATGGCTATGGAGGCAGGTTGGTTGATGGCAATTCAGCACTTAGGTAATATTTGCCATTTGGTGATAGGTGGCTTGACTGTAATCCCACACCTAGCAGCAGGGTTTTCAAAGCTGATGGTAGCAGTTCACACTGCTGTCTGGAATCTCAAGGCTTTACTTGAAGGAAATTGGTTTAGTTCTCCCTGGAGAATCTTGAGCAGAAGCTCTGCAGGGTGCCTCCTCTCTGGACAGAAACTCCCCCTCTTGGCAGAGAGCATGTCCAGCCCTCTTCTACCAATATGGCAGGAGCAAGATGCTTAGCACTGCTCCTTGCTAACCTCTACATCCAGAAGCAAATGCACAATATACAATTTGTAGGGTACTAGAGGCATACTTAAAAGGGGCATTATACTTACGTGGGACAGTACAAAGAGCAACTATAACTACTTTGGGCACTATAAGGGGAATCTGGATTTTCTGTCATGATATTGAACTTCAAATGTAGAGCCCACCTAAGTGACTGCATGTCTAATCCAGATTTTGAAAGAGTAGCAGCAAGCATGCAGCGCTGGGTCTCGGTGAACTGATTGTTTGGAATCCTTTCCAGCTCTTTCTTGTTGGTTATGTTGCTACAATCTTTGTGTCAAGTGTGGCTCTCGGCCATCTCTTAGCACTGAATGTGCCTCTTAGGCCTCTTGCACCCGAGCATTTTATTTTTTTCAGTCTTTGCGGATTCTGTTTGCGGTTCGTATGCGTAACCATTCATTTCAATAGTTGCGCAAAAAAAGGATATCCTCCATATGCATTCAGTTTCTGTATATCCAATCCACTCAAAGATAGAACTTGTCCTATTATTGCCATCATATAATGACCCATGGGTCCGCAAACAATACGGCATGCATCCATATGAAATCAGTTTTTTGCGGATCCATGTCCAATTTTGCCCATGTGTTTACGGTTTAAAACCATTACAAATCTTATGTTACTGTTTGCAATCCGCAAACAATACAGAGATTTTTTTTGTGTAAATACGGAACGGAAACGGAACAGATCCGTGAAAAACAGACCGCATAATACTGAAAGCCATACAATAGTATGCAACAGGCCTTAAGGTAAGAAAGGTTAGGGACTATGGCCTTAAAATTACTGTTCAGCTCTTTCTCTAACCCTAAGTTCACACCTGAGCGTTTTACATGGCGTTCCTACGCGCTGTAAAACGCTCAACAAGGAGAAAACAATGCTTCCCTATGGGAATGGTTCTCACCTGGGTGTTTTACAGCACGTACGATCGTGCTGTAAAACGCCCGACGCTCAAACAAGTTCTTGAGCTTTTTTTGGGGTGTTTGTCATGCGTTCCCGTACATAGATATTTGGGAACGCGTGACAATGTGTGCACGCCTGTCTCTGTATGCACGATTGTAAACGCCTGTACAATCGTGCATACAGAGCGCTCGTTTCAGAACGCTCAGGTCTGAACCCAGGGTAAAGGCTGTTCTTTACATAGTGTTTAGTCAGTGACTGAGCCTAAAGCAGGAGTGGAGGCTACATAGAGGTATAATAGAAATATTTGCACCTGTCAGTGGTGTGCCTAGAATGTTTCCAATACTTGACCACATACCTCTCACATCCAGGGACATCTGTCACGTAGACCTTCTTTCTTCTCCTCAGACCTCTGACAAATTCTTTCAGCCACATCTGGTCTCTACAGAGTTTGGCCTCATGCACACGGCCGTTGTTTGGGTCCGCATGCGGACCCATTCACTTCAATAGAGCCGCAAAAGATGCGGACAGCACTGTGTGCTGTCCGCATCCGTGGCTCCGTTCCGCGACACCGCAAAAAAATAACATGTCCTATTCTTGTCCGTGATTTGTGGACAAGAATAGCCATTTATATTGCCGGTGCCAGTTCCTGAATTGCGGAAGGTAACACAAGTGCCTTCCGTTTTTTGCGGACCGCAAAAAACGGCACGGCTGTGTGCATGAGGCCTTAGTAACACGTGTTATATTTCTGTTTGTCCGGCAAAGAAGAAGAAAAAGAATACCGAAACAGGAGCCGCACATCTAAAATAGTACAAATTTATTCAAGAAGACAGACACAACACAAAATAGGTTAAAATTGTTGTATACAACAGATCAAGGCCATGTGAACCATATATCAGCACATGCCACCCTGGCTCACCACAAACGCATAGACAAACCCCCACATCAATAAGCAAATGACATCGGTCGGTCGGTACGGCAGCACTGGGGTCTAGTTGAAGCCACGGTCCTCAGGTGAGGGACAGGTTCCCTGCAGATATGGACTCCATCTGTCCGGTCAGGCGGCGGGATCCCGGTCACCTCCTGTCTTCCTGGGCTTGCGCCGCTCCTGCTAGCCATGCTGGGTTCTCCAACGTGCACCCCAGCTGTCCCTGTCACTCAGAGTCAGCATGGGGGGGGGGGCAGGCAGGCTGTTCCCGGGGAGCTTGGGGTGGCTAGCAGGCGGCGTGGCGTGTCACAATCCTCTGTTCCCCACAGATCAGGGGGTGGGTTCTGCCAGCCTGCGGCGGCCTCAACGGTGCCCAGTGTCCCCATGGCACTGGGGTCGCAAATCGCGCAGGGTACGTTTTGTGTTTATTCCAGGGTTCCTTCAGTACGCAAATTCCTGGAATCAGTCAGGGGCCATACGTCCCCTGAACTGCACAGGCGTTTGTGTTTTTTGTGGTATTCTTGAAGCTTGCTGGTGCTCTGGCTTCCCTGAATCGCGGAGGTTTTGTTCCCTGTTTCGCTCAGGTGTCATGTTCTCGGATTCTCAGGTTTCACGGTTCCAAATCGCATACGTCATGTCTTCCCTGAATCGCTCAGGTTATGTTTTCTCCAAAACGCAGGTGTCATGCCCCCAAAAGTTGCATGTGTCATGTCTTCCCTGAATCGCTCAGGTTATGTTTTTTCCAAATCGCAGGTGTCATGCCATGTTTTCTTTGAATCGCTCAGGTTATTGTTTTCTCCAAATCACAGGTGTCATGTCCCCAAGAATCGCAGGTGTCATGTCTTCCCTGAATCGCTCAGGTTATGTTTTTTCCAAATCGCAGGTGTCATGCCATGTCTTCCCTGAATCGCTCAGGTTATGTTTTCTCCAAATCGCAGGTGTCATGTCTTCCCTGAATCGCTCAGGTTATGTTTTCTCCAAATCACAGGTGTCATTTCCCCAAGAATCGCATGTGTCATGTCTTCCCTGAATCACTCAGGTTATGTTTTTTCCACATCGCAGGTGTCATGTCCCCAAGAGTCGCTTGTGCCATGGCTCAGGGCTCAGGTTCCCTGAATCACTCCGGCGGCTGCCTCCCCTTAGTCACTTAGGGGTAACGTTCCAGGTCTGGTGTGTTCCCTGAATCGCTCAGGCCTGGTGTGTTCCCTGAATCGCTCAGGCCTGGTGTGTTCCCTGAATCGCTCAGGCCTGGTGTGTTCCCTGAATCGCTCAGGCCTGGTGTGTTCCCTGAATCGCTCAGGCCTGGTGTGTTCCTTGAATCGCTCAGGCCTGGTGTGTTCCCTGAATCGCTCAGGCCTGGTGTGTTCCCTGAATCGCTCAGGCCTGGTGTGTTCCCTGAATCGCTCAGGCCTGGTGTGTTCCCTGAATCGCTCAGGCCTGGTGTGTTCCCTGAATCGCTCAGGCCTGGTGTGTTCCCTGAATCGCTCAGGCCTGGTGTGTTCCCTGAATCGCTCAGGCCTGGTGTGTTCCCTGAATCGCTCAGGTCTGGTGTGTTCCCTGAATCGCTCAGGTCTGGTGTGTTCCCTGAATCGCTCAGGTCTGGTGTGTACCCTGATTCGCTCAGGTGTGGTGTTCCTGGTTCACTCGGGTATCAGGTGCTCCCTGTTTCGAAAAAAAATAAATAAAATTTTCAACAGGTTGTCTCCCCCGAGGTAGGTAGTCTGAGTCTCGTGGTTCCCTTCGCGCCATAGGGGCCGGTCATTCATACTGATCGCCGGGTCTCGTTCCAACACAACTTATTTCTCCACGTAAACAGAGCCTCAGGCCTCCAGAGCTTCAATCAAGCTTCTATCGTGTCACCAGGCTCCTCCTTGTGCAGGTAGGTTCAGCCAGAGGCTGCTGTTGCACCTTGTCCCGGCGTCAAGCATGTCTTCTCACGAGCTTCCGTTCATAGGTTTCTGCTCACCTCTGAGAATAGTAGCGTGAGTCATTCGGGTAAGTATCGATTAAAACACATTTCCGTACCAACCCGTCCTCTGACGGGTGTCGTCTTGTTGTCCATAGGGGGGGGGAAATTTTTATTCATCTGGCGTTGTCATACCTCCTCAGGCAGCGTAAAGATGTCTCAGGCTCCAGAAACAGACGATAGCCTATCTTTACCCGGGACTTCCGTGTCAGGGCGCGCCAGCAGCCCCTCTCTGCGAAGCTGGACCATCCCAAAGCTCATTGCAGAGCTCAACAGGAGGGGAATATGTCATCCCGCTTCCGCGAGGAAGGCGGAGCTGTACCGCCTCCTGATGACAGAACCAGAGGGCCCCCAACGACCAGCCCTCTCTGTCGTCTATATTCTCGTGATTAATTCATGTGCAGAATTAACCATCAGTCAAGTAAGACTTGACGTGTTAGGCTACTTTCACACTAGCGCTTGATCGGATCCGTTCTGAACGGATCCGATCATATTAATGCAGACGGAGGCTCCGTTCAGTACGGATCCGTCTGCATTAATAACTTAGAAAATTTTCTAAGTGCGCAAGATGCCTGAGCGGATCCGTTCAGACTTTCAATGTAAAGTCAATGGGGGACGGATCTGCTTGAAGATTGAGCCATATGGTGACCTCTTCAAGCGGATCCGTTCCCATTGACTTACATTGTAAGTCTGAACGGATCCGCTCGCCTCCGCACAGCCAGGCGGACAGCTGAACGCTGCAAGCAGCGTTCAGCTGTCCGCCTGTCCGTGCGGAGGCGAGCGGAGCGGAGGCTGAACGCCGCCAGACTGATGCAGTCTGAGCGGATCCGCTCCATTCAGACTGCATCAGGGCTGGACGGAGGCGTTCGGGTCCGCTCGTGAGCTCCTTCAAACGGAGCTCACGAGCGGACCGACGAACGCTAGTGTGAAACTAGCCTTAATTCAACTGCATGATTTACACCCAGAATGATGTGAAGAAATACAAATGCCTTGCTATTATTTTTCCCTTACCCCAGCCTGCTTATATTTGATTTATAATATTTAATTTCGTCTGTTTGTATTCTCAATATTAGATTTCTCTTTCCTTTTTGTTAAAAATATTTTCATCCAAGGATATATAATTTATTTTTGATTATTTTTCATATTTTCATATTTTATTTTTTACATTTTTTATTTTATGTATTGCTATTTTCTATTATTATAGTTTTTTATATTAAATTTATTATATTTTGTTTACATTTTTTAATAATTTTATTTTTTTATATATTTTTTTATTTTTTTGTTATTTTTTTATATTAATAATATTTTATATAAAAGGTTTTTACTATTTTTCAAATGATGATTTTTGAATAATTAATATGTTTAGCTTTTTTGTATTTTATATATTTTTTATAATGTTAATATGTCCAACAATTATTTTCAATCTAAATTTTATTCAATTGATATTGTATTATACATTATTCTCTCCTAGATGACTCCCTATTCCACATGAATTGGAAGAAAAAAAAAGGGGGGAGGAGAAGAAGAAAAAAAGGGGAAAAAGTGAATTAGACAAGAAAATCGCTCTGTGCTGTCGCCCACAGCACCCCCATACCAAGGCCACAGGGGTGAGGGAGCATTTCAAGAGATAACATTCAGGGAGGTGCTGCACCAAATGAGTATACACAGCTAATAAAGATAAAACATATCAAATGGATCATCCACTACATGTCCGATCAAAAAATCATCATGAATAATCCTCTTCCATGGTGGTCCAGTCAGATTCTTTCAAGTAGGCAGCAATCGGGTCCTTCCCGGACTGAAATGCAGAGAAGGGAATAGCCCAGCAAGCCCAGGATAAGAGACCAAATAGTCACGTGATGGTGAGAAACATGTGCATCTAGAGAAACAAACCAACAAAAAGAAAAATTAGAAAAATACAGAGCATTACCTAGCATAAAAACCTGTAAATAGAAGTTCCTCGTTTAGACGCTGCTGGGACAAACAGTCTAAATTGTAAATCCATCGGGATTCCGCTTTAAGCAAACATTGTGTTATACGTGTACCCCTGATGCTATAATTGATTTTCTCCCAACCCACCACCTGTAAACCATTATACTTACCGCCATGATGGTCCAAAAAATGTGTAGCCACAGAGGTAAGAGATTTCTCCTCATCGGCCCGATCCTGAGCGGCCAAACTGAGATTGGACATATGTTGTTGCATCCGTTTCCGCAGTTCTTGTGAGGTTTGCCCCACGTATAGTTTCCTACATGGACAAATGATCCCATACACGACATTCCTGGTGCGGCAATTTATGTAGTGGTTCAAACGTACACACTCCTTACCGTTCATAAAATTGTCCTTCCCCAACATAAATGGGCAGACGTTTCATTGGCCGCAAGGGTGTGTACCCTTCAATTTGATGCCTCCATTTAGTCCCCGTGTGGGATGCTGAAAGTGACTGTATACAAGTTGGTCCTTGAGAGAGGGTGCCTTACGGGCAATGATCTTCGGCTTGTCGTCCATCTGGAGCGTCAACCTATGATCTGAAGTAAGCAAGAACCAATGGTTCTCCAAAATTTTGTATAATGCTGACCACTGATTATTGTAGCGTGTAATTAAATGTATCTTACCATCCCTGGTTTTTGGTTTTGGAGTGAATAATACCATTCGGTCAGTACCCTTAGCTTCTTCATAGGCGTGAGATATACGTTTCTTGGGATAGCCCCTTTTCTGGAACTGCGATGTCAGATCTGCCGAAGCTGTCCTGAAGTCGGTTAGGTTAGTGCAATTACACCGCAATCTGAGAAACTGCCCTTTTGGTATTACTCTCTTCATATGGGCTGGATAAAAACTGATTGCGTGATTTGCGGACAAGAATAGCCATTTGTATTGCTGGCGCCCGTTCCGGAATTGCGGAAGGCGACACGGGTGCCTTCCGTTTTTTGCGGACCGCAAAAAACGGCATTACCGTGTGCATGAGGCCTTAGTAACACAAATGTGTTATATTTCTCCGTTTTTCCATCAACCTCCCCATCCTGGTGTCCCCACAGTGTCATCCTGCTGCCACCCCAATACTGTGCCTGTTGTGCCCCAGGTACTATACTGCTGAAAATAGTGACCCCAGTAGACATAATTGGGGTCATTTATAAAACTGGTGTAATGTAGAACTGGATTTCCAAAAGAGCTGTTAAAAAAAAAAATGAAAGGTGGAATCCTGGCTGCTATGGGCAACTAAGCCATTTCTACTTTACACCAGTTTGATAAATTACCCCAAATGTCTCTATAGCTGCTGTAGACACTATAATGTCCCCTAGAGTGCCCCCAGTAATAACACCTTATATTGTGCACCAGGTAATAATCCCTGTAGAGGGTCCCCAGAAATAATAGAATTGCCCCTACAATGCCTCCAATAGCAATGCCCCCCCCATGCAGCCCCATATAGTAATTTCCCCCACACTGCCCCCATATAGTAATTTGCCCCACACAGTAGTTCCCCCGCCCCGCAACACTCCCCCCACACAGTAATTTGCCCCATATAATAATTTGCCCCCCACATTGCCCCATATAATAATTTGCCCCCCCCACGCACGTTTTCACTGGAATTTCACTACCCATAGGCCTCAGGCCTACTAGGCCGAAAGACTATGGCCTTGATCGGCGGCAGGGCAAGAAACTATGCGTTTCCGTTCCCCGCCGCAATATGTGGGCATCAGTGCTTCAGCAATGAGCGCTTCCATCTGAAATGATGGAAGGGCTCATTGCTTCTGGCACCCCTTCCCCCCCAGGCATGCCACTGGTACCTGTTCTTGACCCTCATCTACTTTTGGCTCACAATCACTGATCACACTCTGGGGGAGTTTTATAAACACTTTCCTGATATCCATATGTATGGCAGATGCAGGGTCTTTAAAGACAACTGCAGCTAATGTTTACAATTGGCAGTAATACTAACCGCCGACATTTAACCCCTCAGATTTGACCACAGTGTCTGAGAGGGCTAAAACCCGGCAGAGAACAAGGAAGGTGTTCCTTGTAAGTAATGAGCCTGATCCTGTACTAGGCTTCCAGGCTCATTACTTGCATATTACAATTCAAGCCAGCAGATGGCAGCTCTGAACCGTAATATAGTAATTTCTGTATAGAATAATGGAGCAGATTGCAATCTAAGGCTACTTTCACACTGCTGTTTCAGGGTTTGCCTGTGAGATCCGTTTCAAGGCTCTCACAAGCGGCCCCAAATGGATCAGTTCAGCCTGAATTCATTCTAAATGGATAAGGATCCGTTCAGAATGCATCAGTTTGGCTCCG
Source organism: Bufo gargarizans (assembly GCF_014858855.1). Lineage (NCBI taxonomy): Eukaryota > Metazoa > Chordata > Amphibia > Anura > Bufonidae > Bufo > Bufo gargarizans. Next base: position 429,057,889 of record NC_058083.1, on the reverse strand, counting down.
TTCCGCCTCAATTCCGCCCAGGAGGCGGACACCAAAACGCTGCTGGCGATGCAGAGCCAAACGGATCCGTCCTGACTTACAATGTAAGTCAATGGGGATGGATCCGTTTACATTGACACAATATTGGTGCAATTGTAAACGGATCCGTCCCTCATTACATTGAAAGTCAGTCAGGACGGATCCGTTTGACTTAGGCCTCATGCACACGACCGTTTTTTTTTACGGTCCGCAAAAACGGGGTCCGTAGGTTCGTGATCCGTGACCGTTTTTTCGTCCGTGGGTCTTCCTTGATTTTTGGAGGATCCACGGACATGAAAAAAAAGTTGTTTTGGTGTCCGCCTGGCCGTGCGGAGCCAAACGGATCCGTCCTGAATTACAATGCAAGTCAATGGGGACGGATCCGTCTGACGTTGACACAATATGGTGCAATTGCAAACGGATCCGTCCCCATTGACTTTCAATGTAAAGTCTGGAGTCTCTTTTATACCAGTTTTCTCCAATCCGATGGTATATTTTAACTTGAAGCGTCCCCATCACCATGGGAACGCCTCTATGTTTGAATATACTGTCGGATATGAGTTACATCGTGAAAACTCATATCCGACAGTATATTCTAACACTGAGGCGTTCCCATGGTGATGGGGACGCTTCTAGTTAGAATATACTACAAACTGTGTACATGACTGCCCCCTGCTGCCTGGCAGCACCCGATCTCTTACAGGGGGCCGTGATCAGCACAATTAACCCCTCAAGTGCCGCACCTGAAGGGGTTAATTGTGCGTATCATAGCCCCCTGTAGGCAGCAGGGGGCGGACCCCCCCTCCCCAGTTTGAATATCATTGGTGGCCAGTGTGCGGCCTCCCCCGGCCCCCCCTCCCTCCCTCTATTGCATTAATAACATTGGTGGCAGTGTGCGGCCTCCCCTCTCCCCCCGATCATTGGTGGCAGCAGAGTTCCGATCGGAGCCCCAGCGATTAAACTGGGACTCCGATCGGAAGTCTATGCCAGCCTCAGTGCCTCATCACATCTCCTGCCACAGTGCGCTGTGATTTGCTAGCCACACTGCCTCAACACATTAGAAGCCATAATGCCCCCTGACTATACCAGCCATGATTCCTCATCAAATTTACAGACACAGTGCCCCCTGACTTTGCTAGCCAGATTGCCTCATCACATTAGCAGCCATAATTCCCTCCCACTATGCCAGTCTCAATGCCACCTGGCAACCACAGTGTCTCATCACATTGCAAGCCACAGTGTTTAATCACAGTGCTCACTGACTACGCTAGCCACAGAGCACTATCATAAGTAGGGCCAGTTCACACCACTTATTCATTGGTGGCAGCGGAGTTCCGATCGGAGTCCCAGTTTAATCGCTGGGCCTCCGATCGGTAACCATGGCAACCGGGACGCTACTGCAGTCCTGGTTGCCATGGTTACTTAGCAATAGTAGAAGCATCATACTTACCTGCTGGCTGCTGCAATGTCTGTGTCCGGCCGGGAGCTCCTCCTACTGGTAAGTGACAGGTCTGTGCGGCGCATTGCTGTCACTTACCTGCTGGCTGCTGTCACTTACCTGCCTGGCAGCCCCGGATCTCTTACAGGGGTCTATGATACGCACAATTAACCCCTTCAGGTGCAGCACCTGTGGGGTTAATTGTGCGGATCACAGCCTCCTGTAAGAGATCGGGTGCTGCCAGGCAGCAGGGGGCAGTCATGTACACAGTTCGTTGTATATTCTAACTAGAAGCGTCCCCATCACTATGGGAACGCCTCTGTGTTAGAATATCCTGTCGATCTGAGTTTTCACTTCGTGAAAACTCAGCTCTGAAAAAAAGCTTTTATGCAGACTGTATGAAAGTAACCTACGGCCACGGATCACGGACATGGATGCCAATCTTGTGTGCATCCGTTTTCTTTCACGGACCCATTGACTTGAATGGGTCCGTGAACCGTTGTCGGTCAAAAAAATAGGACAGGTCCTATTTTTTTGACGGACAGGATACACGGATCACGGTCTCGGCTGCAAAACGGTGCATTTCCCGAAAATAAAAACGGAAAACGGCACAACGGCCACGGATGCACACAACGGTCGTGTGCATGAGGCCTTACACTTAGACTTCTTTTGACTAAGTTATGCAGACTGATCCGTACTGAACGGATACCATCGTTTGCATTTATAGGTGCAGATCCGTCTGTGCAGTTACCAGACTGATCCGCACCTAGCGCAGGTGTGAAAGTAGCCTAATAAATGCTAGTTAGGGTCCAATTGGGAACTAACAAAGTCTAAAAATAAAATTTACCTCACTTTCCCCAAAATCAAAATAAATAATAATAAAAAAAAATATATCATGGGCATGGCCATGTGTGAAAATGCCTGTCCTATTAAAATATATAAAACGTATCCCATACAATAAATGGCGTAACAATTTAAAAATAAAATAAAAAAATGGCTGATTTGTCTTTATTTTTATCACTTCACTTTTCATAAATACATTTTTGCAATGTAATCAAATAACACACCACAAAATGGTATCGGCAAAAACTCCAAATTGTCCTGCAAAAAAATTAGCCTGCACACATCTCTGTAGATATAATTATAAAAAAAACGTTATGGGGGTCAGAATACGGTAATGACGAGAAAAAATATTTTTTCAAAAAAGTTCCTTTTGTTGATATTATATAGTCTTTCTTGCGTTTTAAATGTGGTATTGCTGTAATCATACTAACCTGGAGAATGAAGTCAGATTACAAGTCAGTTTTACCACAAAGTGAAAGGCGTGAAAACCAAACCCATAAAACTCTGGCGGAATAAAGATCTCCCTCGCCCAATTCCACCCCATTTGGAATTTTATTCCAGCTTCCCTCTACATTGTATGCCATATGAAATAGCTGCATTAGAAAGTACAACTTGTCATGCAAAAAACAAGCCCTCGTATGGCTATGTGAACAGCAAAATAAAAATATATGGCTCGGGAAAGCAGGGAATGAAAAACAAAAAAGCAAAAACAGAAAATCACTGCTTCCAGAAGAGTTTAATCAAATCCACCTTTCATTTTTCAGAGCTCCTTTGGAAAAAGAAGGTTGGAATCTGATTGGTTGCTATGGGCAACTAAGCCAGTTTTGCGTTACACCACTTTGATAAATCTCTCTATGAAAGCAGCTTTGTGGTTTTTCAGTTTTATGTAAAGCCGATAAGTGCCAGCTTGGAGGAATCACTGATGGACCTAAAAACCCTGCCCCGAACATATCAACCAGGGGAGACCAGCCCTAACCATGGAGCCCTCCCATCCTCCAGAACCTGTTATTCCACCAACTCCAAGGACCTCCCACCACCAAGAATGCACAGGCCTAAACCCAAAGGCATGTGCGTCCCTCCAAATTCCTAAGGCAGTCTCAATGCCCTCTTGCAATCCCAGACTCCACAAATCCATACCAATCGCATTGAGATGCACCCCATCACTCTGCAAAAATGCCCCAGAGTCTTGTTCCAACTTCGCATGTCTCACAGCTATGGCCCTATTCCTCAACATAAATCTCCCAACTGCCTGATTCACCTTTACAAGGGCTTTGTTCAAGTGATCCGCTTACCGAGCCCCATGCCACACATGCCTATAAACCACATCTGACCAAACTGTTACTAAACCTGGGAATAATGATCAAATCCGCAATGCATCAAATTTTATATCCCTAATCAGCTCCCTGAAAGGTCTTGCCCCTAGGTTATTACCACCTATCTTGGAGTATGTGCTACCAAAACAAGCACTAATATTGTCATGCAGCCTCTGCTAATACTCGCATACGCAGCGTTGGTAAGAAGACAAGGCACTATCCCAGCTACTGACTGTTTCAGGCGGACTGAGGCGCGATCCTGCTGAACTCCATTAAGGAACAGCAGATCTAAGCTCCATAACCCCATAGTTGTCCATAATGAGGTCACCACCAGGTGCATTACTCACATCATGGGGGTTAGGAGCAAGCCAGGGGACCTCCAGCTTAGAAGGTACTGGCACGGCCACTTATAGGGAAAGAACGAGGAGAACCCACCGATCGACCCAGGCCATCATAGAACCTATTGGCTCTGACTCCAGGTGGGTTCCAGGCTGGTAAGGGACCTCTTCCCAGAGAGGTGTTAGCAAGACTATTCGAGACCTGGAAGGAGAGGCCGGTCATCCCCGATCCTAGACCCAGCCTTAGGCCCTAAAAGTTCTTGTAGAATCTCTTCAATGCTAGAGCAGGAAACCTCTCTGCGTCTATCCCCTGTAGGAACAGGAAGAACACCGGTGGGTGGAGGTGGAAGGGACCTTTTAACCTCTCTGTTTCCTGTCCCAAGAGGGTCAAAGGGGAACAACCACCTGTGGTGCTGTCAGGAAGAAAGAGCTGGAAAATGGATACATGTGCTGTGTATGAAGAAGTGATATGTGAATTAGGGCTAACCCGAGGGTCAGAGGCGTGGCTAAAGGCTCATGGGCCTTGGTACAAGAGTTCAGCTTAGGCCCCCCACCTTCCCTCAGCGCTTTGGGAAGGGGTAGGGGTGCACCAAACCTTTCTGCTGCCTGAGGTAAAAAATTGAAACGACCCCACCATACCAAACCCCAGGGCCGTTTTTAGACAAAGTGTGGCCCAGGGCAAAATTGAAAGTGGAGCCCCAAATCCTGAAATATTGGACTAGCAGCACAGACAGCGGTTGCAACCACAGCAGCTGATTGTATAACGCCACATTATCTCTCTTTTGCCTTTCTACTGTAAACTGCTGATCCGGCAGCATCTTTCGGTATGTTCACACATAGTATTTTCTGTGCTTAAAAAAACCAAATGCAAAATCCGCCTCAGTTTTTTCTGGGATGTGTTTTTTCTGACGCATTTTATAAAACACTTTTTGATGCAGTTTTGGCGTGGATTTTTATTACTTTCCATTTTCAATAGGAATTCTGGACATGGACGATAATGTTGTGCATGCACACTGTTATGGGGGAACTGTGGATGACACACTGTTATGTGGGACCTGTGGATGACACACTGTTATGGGGGACCTGTGGATGACACACTGTTACAGTGGCCACACGTTCTGTGGCCACACGTGATACTTCGAATGCCTTCACCTCCTGACAGGGTGAATATAGGGGGTCAATTTGTGGTAGTGCAACAGGGGTACCGTCCATGAGGCAACCCAGACGACCCTGATATTGCACCCAATACATAGATTCTAAAGGTGACAGTATACCCTAATCATGTAGTACTCCCTAATCATGTAGCATCCTGCGATTGATACCTCCCTGTGATTATGTACTGACCCCACCATTGTAGTCGTGTTTTGGTTCCCTGCTCTAATCATGCGTCTCTTAAAATCATTTCACAACCAACTGTTTCTAACTCATGTCTTGACCATGTTTTCTTAATCATATCCCAATCATGCTTGCTGTAAACATGTCTTTGTCATGTTTTTTCTAATGACGCTCACCATTGTTTGACTGTATTATGCATATATGACTCTTGACACTAGCACACAGCCGTCCCCTTCAATGACTTTTCAGACACTAGTTCCTCATACGACAGCTGGTCCTTAGATGAAGGAAATTTTATCTCTATTTTCAATTAATTCTTGTGGAACACCTAAAGGGTTAACAAACTTTTTAAATCTGTTTTGAATACCTTTAGGGGTGTATTTTTGGGTGGTTTCTTTTATGTAAGCCTCACAAAGTGACTTCAGACCTGAACTGGTCCTTAAAAAGTGGGTTTTTGAAAATTTCAGAAAAATCTCAAGATTTGCTTATAAACGTCTAAGCCTTGTAACAGCCCCAAAAAATAAAATGTCATTCCCAAAATTATCCAAACATGAAGTAGACATATGGGGAATGTAAAGTAATAACTATTTTTGTAGGTATTCCTATGTATTATAGAAGTAGAGAAATTGAAACTTGGAAATTTGAAAATTTTTCCACATTTTTTTTTACTCCATTTTACCAGTGTCATGAAGTACAATATGTGTCGTAAAAACAATCTCAGAATGGCCTGGATAAGTCATAGTGTTTTAAAGTTATCACCACATAAAGTGACACTGGTCAGATTTGCAAAAAATGGCCTGGTCCTTAAGGTGAAAATGAGCCTAGTCCCTAAGGGGTTAATACTTAGTGTACGACAACCTCACGCTGAATGCTGTCAGGAAACGGCGGACACCCGGAGCACAAGACCAAGGTGCGGTGAGTAATAACAGCCCTAGCAGAGTTATACTCAACAATCCCTGTCCTGTCCTGTAACTGACTATAAAAAAACACAAATAAACACTGAAATAAAGTTTAAGTATGCCCCCTACCTTAAAAATGCCGGACATTACTGGCCATTTTAAATATCTTTGCAGGACTTTTTTTTTTTTAAGCTAAACAAGTGGACATGTCCAGGAAAAGAGAATGTCTCATCACCTTATTTTAACCCCTTAGGGACCCATGACGTTCCGGCACGGCATGGATCCCAAGTCATTAAGGACCCATGACGTACCGGTATGTCATGTATAGTTCCGATCACATCCTCCCGGCTGGCGGTGATCGGGACCTGGTGCCCGCTCAAATCATTGAGCAGGCACCTAGGTTAAATGAGCGGGGGAAATCCCGTGACCCCCTCATGTCGGCGATTGCCGCAAACCGCAGGTCAATTCAGACCTGCAGTTTGCGGCTTTCTATAGTGCGGCGGCGGTGCCATCGAGTCCCCATGGGGCTGTGGGGGGGACCCGATGGCATGGAAGGCAGCGCGATGCCTTCCTCAGGCATCTGCACTGCCTTCCGGTGAAGAGCCTGTGAGATCCAGCCCCCTGGATCTCACAGGCACCGGAAGCTGTATGAGTAATACACAGTATTACTCATACAGCCAATGCATTCCAATACAGAAGTATTGGATTGCATTGTAAAGGAATATACCCCCAAAATTTCAAATCCCAAAGTGGGACAAAAAATAAAGTGAAAAAAAGTTGAAAAAATAAAGTTTTCCCCCCAAAAATTAAAAGTTTCAAGTAAAAATAAACAAAAACGTCATTTTCCCCAAATAAAGTTAAAACAAAATTAGTAAAAAATAGGGGGATAAAAAAAAAAGGATACATATTAGGTATCGCCGCGTCCGTATCGACCGGCTCTATAAACATATCACATGACCTAACCACTCAGAGGAACACTGTAAAAAATTTAAAATAAAAACTGTGCTAAATAAACCATTTTTTGTCCCCTTACATCACAAAAAGTGTAATAGTAAGCGATCAAAAAGTCACACGCACCCCAAAATAGTGCCAATAAAACCGTCATCTCATCCTGCAAAAATCATTCAATATCCACGGTAATTGCCCAAACACTGAAAAAATGATGGCTCTCAGACTATGGAAACACTAAAACATGATTTTTTTTGCTTCAAAAATGAAATCATTGTGTAAAACTTACATAAATAAAAAAATAAGTATACATATTAGGTATCGGCGCATCCGTGACAACCTGGTCTATAAAAATATCACATGATCTAACCTGTCAGATGAATGTTGTAAATCACAAAAAATAAAAACGGTGCCAAAACAGCTATTTCTTGTTATCTTGCCTCACAAAGTGTAATATAGAGCAACCAAAAATCATATGTACCCTAAACTAGTACCAACAATACTGCCACCCTATCCCGTAGTTTCTAAAATGGGGCACTGTTTTGGAGTTTCTACTCTAAGGGTGCATCAAGGGGCTTCAAATGGGAATGGTGTCAAAAAAAACAGTCCAGCAAAATCTGCCTTCCAAAAACTGTATGGCATTCCTTTCCTTCTGCGCCCTGCCGTGTGCCCGTACAGCTGTTTACGACCACATATGGGGTGTTTCTGTAAACAATCAGGGCCATAAATATGGAGTTTTGTTGGGCTGTTAACCATTGCTTTGTTACTGGGAACAATGGATTAAAATGGAAAATTTGCCAAAATATTGAAATTCAGAAATGTCATCTCCATTTGCCAATAACTCTTTTTTTTTTATAATTCTTTATTTTTTATAAGCAAAAGAATACTTCCGCTTTATGTGTGAATGCACGTTACAGAGTTATTACAATATATATTGGTACATGAAGCTCAAATAATACACATAAGTTGTATGTATACATAGATGCATGTGAACACATACTCAAATGCTGGTCACCTTCACGCATAGTATCTCCATGCATATGTTTTAGGATAATAAACAAAAAACAGAATCAGCATGAAAAATTGTAAATTATATAGTTTTCAAACATAAACCTCAAACCCTCAAAACACCCTGGCGAGGGACTGAATGAACCTAGTGAAGGATCGGCTAGTTTTGCCAATAACTCTTGTGGAACACCTAAAGGGTTTGTAAAATCTGTTCTGAATACCTTGAGGGGTATAGTTTCTTAGATGGGGTCACTTTTATGGAGTTTCTACTCTAGGGGTACAATATGTGACGAAAAAACAATCTCAGAATGGCCTGGATAAGTCAAAGCGTTTTAAAGTTATCATCACTTAAAGTGACACTGGTCAGATTTGGAAAAAATTGCCTGGTCCTCAAGGTGAAATAGGGCTGAGTCCTTAAGGGGTTAATGCAGGAAGACCCCTGAGGAGCCATTACAGTGGATGGGAGTTGTAGTGGCCCTGATGAGATACTGTTATGTTGTGTAACGGTGTACTCCCTAAGGCCATTGCTACCTGGGGTTCAGTGCAGTGAATAAGTGATGTGAAGGAACCAGGCAGAGATTATAGGACAGAGAACATCTTTCTTTACTAACTGCAAAAAAACTTATTAGCAGCAGATGTAACCACAGTTCATAAAGTGCAATTTCTCCTTCCAGATCATAGTGGCAGAAGATGACAATCAGAAGGTAACTAGCTGAAAATGTCTCTCTCTCCTGATTCCATTCTCCACAGCTGTACTCTGGTACCTGTAGCTGTAGGCATCCAGTGTTTGATACAGGCTTTTAGCTATGCCTGTCCTGTGCAATGTACGCCTCCCCCCAGGCCCCTCCTATACACCGCGTCCCAAGTGTAGGAATGCCGAGTGGTGTAGTGAGGCCTAAATGTCTCTTTATGCATGTCACGGTGCTCCTACCTGGATACCGCTGTACCCCAGGATTTTGCTCTAAAGCAATAAATAAGGGGAATAATGGAGGGATTGAAAAAAATAACTTGAGTCCAGACCTTGAGATGAAGTTCAGTGGCAGCTTTACTTGAATAAACGTTTCTTCAAACAGTTTACAGGCTTTGTCTTGTTTCCTGCAGGCTTTAGAATTAAACTGGCAGGCAAACTCAACTCTGCTCTATCCTTCTCTTTGATACTGCTGTACTGACAGGCTGGCTGTATAACTCAGCTTCTTCTGTATGCTGCACTTCTTCTCTGTAGTCTTGGGTTATGCCAGGGAACTTTCTTACTGGCTCCTGAGGCTTCAAGCTTTGGCCTCCATGGCCAGCAGATCTTAAGGTGCTCTGACTGGCATGGGCACGTCCAGCAGAGACGTGCCCCTGCACGCTAGAATGGAATGGAGAGTTTAATTCTACTTAAATACAGCACTGCAGTGTTTGCTGCCACCTGCTGGTGAACCAGGCATGAACATAACAGTTGCAGAAAGATATTAGGAATGCACATTGTGGAGGACCTGGACAAAATACATACAGTACAGACCAAAAGTTTGGACACACCTTCTCATTCAAAGAGTTTTCTTTATTTTCATGACTATGAAAATTGTAGATTCACACTGAAGGCATCAAAACTATGAATTAACACATGTGGAATTATATACATAACAAAAAAGTGTGAAACAACTGAAAATAATGTCATATTCTAGGTTCTTCAAAGTAGCCACCTTTTGCTTTGATTACTGCTTTGTACACTCTTGGCATTCTCTTGATGAGCTTCAAGAGGTAGTCACCTGAAATAGTCTTCCAACAGTCTTGAAGGAGTTCCCAGAGATGCTTAGCACTTGTTGGCCCTTTTGCCTTCACTCTGCGGTCCAGCTCACCCCAAACCATCTCGATTGGGTTCAGGTCCAGTGACTGTGGAGGCCAGGTCATCTGGCGCAGCACCCCATCACTCTCCTTCATGGTCAAATAGCCCTTACACAGCCTGTAGGTGTGTTTGGGGTCATTGTCCTGTTGAAAAATAAATGATGGTCCAACTAAACGCAAACTGGATGGACTAGCATGCCGCTGCAAAATGCTGTGGTAGCCATGCTGGTTCGGTATGCCTTCAATTTTGAATAAATCCCCAACAGTGTCACCAGCAAAGCACCCCCACACCATCACACCTCCTCCTCCATGCTTCACTGTGGGAACCAGGCATGTAGAGTCCATCCGTTCACCTTTTCTGCGTTGCACAAAGACACGGTGGTTGGAACCAAAGATCTCAAATTTGCACTCATCAGACCAAAGCACAGATTTCCACTGGTCTAATGTCCATTCCTTGTGTTCTTTAGCCCAAACAAGTCTCTTCTGCTTGTTGCCTGTCCTTAGAAGTGGTTTCCTAGCAGATATTCTACCATGAAGGCCTGATTCACACAGTCTCCTCTTAACAGTTGTTGTAGAGATGTGTCTGCTGCTAGAACTCTGTGTGGCATTGACCTGGTCTCTAATCTGAGCTGCTGTTAACCTGCGATTTCTGAGGCTGGTGACTCGGATGAATTTATCCTCTGCAGCAGAGGTGACACTTGGTCTTCCTTTCCTGGGGCGGTCCGCATGTGAGCCAGTTTCTTTGTAGCGCTTGATGGTTTTTGTGACTGCACTTGGGGACACTTTCAAAGTTTTCCCAATTTTTCGGACTGACTGACTTTCATTTCTTAAAGTAATGATGGCCACTCGTTTTTCTTTATTTAGCTGCTTTTTTTCTTGCCATAATACAAATTCTAACAGTCTATTCAGTAGGACTATCAGCTGTGTATCCACCTGACTTCTCCACAACGCAACTGATGGTCCCAACCCCATTTATAAGGCAAGAAATCCCACTTATTAAACCTGACAGGGCACACCTATGAAGTGAAAACCATTTCAGATGACTACCTCTTGAAGCTCATCAAGAAAATGCCAAGAGTTTGCAAAGCAGTAATCAAAGCAAAAGGTGGCTACTTTGAAGAACCTAGAATATGACATATTTTCAGTTGTTTCACACGTTTTTGTTTGGTATATAATTCCACATAGTTTTGATGCCTTCAGTGTGAATCTACAATTTTCATAGTCATGAAAATAAAGAAAACTCTTTGAATGAGAAGGTGTGTCCAAACTTTTGGTCTGTACTGTACGTAACATTGTTTTAGCACAATAAATAAAGTAGCAGGGTGCAGGAGTGGTAACATCACTGTGGGGTGTTACACCTGCACTGTGGTAGTGCTGTCTTAACGTGTTTCCCCTCACCTTGCAGCAGAGTGTGCATAGTTTAATTGCTTGATCACTCTTCCTCTGTGGTCCTCGTGGCCTAGATGAGCATGATATAGATCACTTATCACTCTCTTCTTTTTAAACTGCTCTAACTCTGCCCCTCCATTGACATGAAGTTGGACCAGGGAGGAATGGGAGGGTAAGCCCCATTTTTTGTTGCCAAACACTGCCAATAATACCCCATCTGCTGGTATACAAGGTGTATAACATGTCATTACATTACATTGCATTACACTACAACCATTTACAACACTAGTACTCCCAGGTCTTGAGAACTACACCTGGAACATTTCCAGGTGCATAGCAGAAATAAATTTGGTGTCAAAACGCCCTTTACATGTCCTGCCATTAACAGCAAGCCACCATCACTTTGTTTGCATTAATAAGAAACCTGTACTGCTATGGACTGGAACTGTATCATCTGTCTTAACCAATGAACCCGGTTCTGTTTGAGAACCCATGATAGTTAAGTTTGAGTATGGAGGCCTCATGGTGAGCTCTTCAATTCTACCTTTGCTGTGGAGCAACACACTGTCCCAATTGCTAGTGTGATGATCTGCGGAGCCATCGCATACGACGGTGACTCTTGCAGTAATACGAGGGACACTAACAGCAGAGCGATATGTGCAGGACAACCTGCGGACACATGTGTTCCTCTCATGCAGGGCTAGCAACTGCCATATTTCAGCAGGATAAAGCCAGCAAACAGCAAGGGTTTGACAGGTCTCCTCAGATTACAACACTTCCTTGCCCTGCCCTGTCACCTGATTTTTTAAGAATTTATAGGATCTGCTGGGATGTCAGCTTCAGCAACCTACATATGTGCAGGATTTACTGGCCCAGCCGCAACATCTGTAGGTAAATGTGCCACAGGATACCATACAGAATCTGTATGCCTCCATACCAAACTGAATCTCATCCTGTATCCTGGCTAGAGGAAGCCCAACAGAGTCCTAGAGTCTCCTCTTCCACGATAAAGTTATCATTTCCCTCTAATATTATGATCACTTACATTTATCATCATTACATTCACACATACAAAGTTTCATTCCAACAACTCCTTTTTGGTGCACTATGTTTTTTTTTAGCAATGAGTATATTTTTATTTCATGTATATTTAAGTACTATTTAAATTGTCCTATACATTGCATGGTAATATTTTGGCAGGATAACATATTTCTAATTATAAATATACAGAATAAAAGTTTTTGACTCTGCTTATTCCCTCTTTGGCCTCATGCACAAGGCCGTTCCGTGCATGTAGGGCCGCAATTTTCGGTCCCCAAAGCACGGGCAACATCCGTGCGGATTCCGCAGAGGGATCCAGATGGTGCAATACGGGTACGTGCATGAGGCCTTACTCTGTTACTCTATGTAGTGTTGTATTGTAAGGTTCTGGTAGCTTTCCTGGACATGAAGGTTGGTTTGCACAGGCCCAGACTAAGGACCCCTTTACACTGTCCTATCATTGGGGCTGAAGATTTATAAGGACTATCATTCTTGTTAAATGCCGTCGCCTATTCATTACTTTGGCAGATTCACCGCCAGTTATAGGGTTAAAAGAGACCGGTGTCTAAAATGCCGATCTAGGGTTGTCCGCACGTTTCTATAAATACTTTACGGAGGATATGGCTCCCATACTCCTAGATGCATTTAATTCTATATCTGCCACATGCCCCTTCCCCTCTCAAACCCTACAAGCACATATTTCGGTCATTCCCAAACCAGATAAGGACCACTCCCTTTGCTCCAATTATAGGCCCATCTCCCTTCTTAATATCGACCTGAAAATATTTGCCAAAATACTGGCCTTAAGATTACACCCCCACATACCGAAATGTATTCATAGAGAACAGGTAGGATTTGTTCCAGGACGAGAGGCCCGTGACAACACCATCAAATCTATAAGTCTGATCTCTAAAGCTAAACAACTAAAGATCCCCATGTGTCTTCTCTCGGTGGATGCGGAGAAGGCATTCGACAGGGTCAGTTGGCACTTCCTGGAAAGGACTTTGATTCATATTGGGATGGGTCCCAGGATGATAAATAGAATCATGGCCTTATACTCTGGCCCTTCTGCTCGGGTGCGTGTCAATGGTGTCCTGTCGGATGCCTTCCCTATATCAAATGGAACGCGGCAGGGATGTCCTCTCTCCCCCCGTTTCTTTACATTCTTGTTATGGAATCCCTAGCGAATGCCTTGCGAGCCAATGATGCAATTAGAGGCCTACACATTGGCAATATAGAACATAAACTGTCACTGTTTGCCGACGATCTCTTGATGTACTTAACAGCCCCTAGAATTGGTCTACCCTCGGTACTGAAGGAATTTCGGATTTTTGGGACGTTATCCAACTTCAAGGTCAATGTCCAAAAGTCTGAACATTTAAATATCTCTCTCCCCTCTCGAGATGTTACTGCACTCAAAGACGCATTCGCTTTTAAATGGGCCCCAAGTAAGCTTAAACACCTGGGAACTTACGTCTCCTCTGACACTTCCCACTTGTTCAAGCTCAACTACCTCCCTATACTTCACACCATTGAAAATAACCTACAAGCTTGGTCAGCTTTAAATGTTTCGTGGTTTGGCAGAATAAACACCTTAAAAATGGACGTTCTGCCCAGACTTCTTTATTTATTCCAGACAATCCCCTGTCGGATCCCAGCCTCTTACTTTACACGTCTAAGGAAACTCGCTTCCCGTTTTATATGGGGTAGATCCAAAGCCAGGTTGAGCTACAATCTTATGGTCAGGTCCAGGGAACATGGAGGCACGGGACTGCCTAACTTCCTATCATACTACAGAGCGGCGGTCGCCAATTGCGTGATTGACCTAACCCATAATCTTGAGGGAAAGCTTTGGGTTGAATTAGAACACGCTCTAGCTCCTGGCCTTATCCCAAGCGTTTTCTGGTTTCCTACAAATACACTGACCCAGATGCCTATATACACGCCTTTCCTATCTTCTCTAGTACACATTTGGACCAAGTTTGCCTCCACGACCCGGTTGGCTACAATCCCTGGCCCTCTCACAAACATATCTGGTCATCCGTTGATGCCAGCCACATTGTTAGCTCTACCGGCTCTCGGCTTACACTCCAAGCCCCAGATCAGGGTCAAAGATATATATTCGACTGGAGGGATTAAAGATCTTAAAGATTTAGGCCATAGTATCCCTGACTCACCTGGGCGATGGTTTCACTACTTACAATTACGCAGTTTCACTGGATCTCTGGCACCCGGTATGCAACTACAGTCCTCATTGTCTGATTTCGAGAAATTATGCCTAGCTACTTCTGCTCCTGGGCATTCTATATCTCTTATATATGCCATTCTGAACTCGGGAGAGATCGGGGATGACACAGAAGAATTCCCTTCCCCAACTAAGAAAATTATGCTTTCATGGGAATCTGAACTGGGATATCCTCTTACACCTGATCAATGGAAGAGATCTCTCCTTTTCATCCATAAGTCTTAGATCTCCTGTAAGATTCAGGAACTCAATTATAAGATCTGGTCTAGGTGGTATAGGACTCCGGTTAAGCTAAACCAGTTCTATCCTTCAGTGCCAGACACGTGCTGGAGGTGTTCGAAAGATAGGGGCACTATGTTGCACATCTGGTGGGAGTGTACGGGAGTAGCAACACTATGGAACGACATCTTCAAGCTATACGAATATCTATACAAAATCCATGTTCCTATGTCGCCCCAGATAGCTCTCCTTTCAGTTTTTCCGGGCAGAATTAAGATAGTTAGGAAGGGTATCCTTAGATTTTTTGTCATAGCAATGCGTCAAATAATTCCCAGAGCTTGGCGATCATCAGATAGCCCCCTCAGAGTCACTTGGGTGGGTGCTTTAGATTCTTTGGCACGCCTGGAAGAGCTGGGTGCAGAAGACCAGGGTCTTGGAGTTGCTCACTCTAAACAATGGGAGGCCTGGTACCAGTTCCGTGCATCTCCAGGTTTCTCGGGTTGGTTGTCCTCAGGTTCTATTACTTAAAGTATCCTGTCTAGTCTGACTGCAATTATATCTGGTATGGATTACTAGATCAATCCCTTCCCCCTCCTTCCCTCCTCGCCCTCCCCCCTGGATCCTTTGTCTTGTCTCCCCCCTCCTACCCCATTCATCTGGTATTGATGATTGTTGATTCTATTTTCTGTATGCTGATTTAATATGTAATTTTCGCATATTGCATATGCGCAATGTAACTTTCTCATATTGAATATATTCAAAAGCATATGGTTTTCAATAAAAACAAATTGAACCATAAAATGCCGATCTTAATAAATGACCCCCATAGACTTAAAAAAAAGAAAAAAAAAAGAGGGAAGGAGAGTCGTCATTGCCACCTAGGAGTTCGGAATGTATAAATTCTGTATCATAATTGTGTAGTCTGATGCTATAATATACATAATGGGATCATTTATCAAACTGGTATAAAGTAGAACTGGCTCAGTTGTCCATAGAAACCAATCAGATTCCTCCTTTCATTTTCCGAAGGAGCAGTCTAAAATGAAAGGTGGGAATCTGATTGATTGCTATGGACAACTAAGCCAGTTCTACTTTACACCAGTTTGATAAATAACCCCAAAATCCTTATGACTTTATTAAAGGTTTACTAAAAGTGGCATTCCCCTTTAAACATTACTGCTCTATATACAGTTCTTCATTCAGACTAGATCTCGGATGACATCAGCAGTAGAAAGAAGCCCGGCCCCCTTAGAATACTGAAGCTGTGTGGCATCACAATGCTATGTAGAGGCTTCTATGTGTTGGGGTGCACTGGATTCTTTTGAGGGTTAGTTGTTGGAGACAATGGATTTCAGAAGAATTGCTATTCTATTGCTTTTATTTTTTACATTTTATGTACACGGAAAGCCCACAAAAACACCTGCAGGTAATGGATATTATCACTGGGGGTTTATCTTACTGAATGGGGGCTGAATATTGTATTTATCCTTACATGATTACGGGTCCTAGAGGCAAACCTGGCTGGTATCTCTGTGGCTTGGAGCTCAGGTTATAGGACAGTGGGCTGTGTGCTGCATTGTAGCTGAGCCCCATTTACTTGGATGGAGCTGAACTGCAATACTGTACACAACCCCTGGACAAGAGGGAGGATATTTCAGAAAGAAAGCTGCAAGGTTTCTAATCTTATTCAATGGCCTTAAATGATGACATTTTCTCTGTAGCCACCACTAGTGGGCACTTGCTAAATACTGATTTATTGTTATCTTCTGTCTCCTCGTGTCCCCGTTTTGGGGTTCAGCTGCCGCTATTATTGCTTTCATGTCTTTATTTTCCTTCATTCTTTCATGGACAGTGACTTTCCCAGGATCAGGGAGGACAACCCCCGGTCCGGACAGCGCCGGTGCAAATAACAGTGAGTAGTCAATTCCTTCCTCTCCTAATTATGCTCTCATCATCCTCTACTAAGCCCTGACTGTAGTGGAGGAGAAAAGTCACTAAGCTGCTCCTTTGGTGGATTAGTCCTATAAAGTGATGCTGGAACATATAATGATGTGCCATTATACAGACTTTATCAGCCCACAGTCCAGCAATTACCCCCTCCATGCCCATCCAAGCTGCCAGTGCCTACCTGATGATGTCCTCGTGAAGGGCACTGCTGGCATCAGGAGGATCTAGAGATGTTGGACAATGTCTTGTAGAATATGTTCTCTATGATAAGAATTGATAACGAGCATCTTGTGTCTTTATTACCAGTCATGTACCGCGTTGTCCTGCCTCTAGGCATATTTCTATTGGTTGCCGATGCAATTGTCATCTTTTGCTGGTGAGTTTCCAATTTTTTTCTACTCTACACATCACAATATTCTCTATACACTGTACAGTCTGACCTACAGGGGGCTCAGTAACTACTGTGGCAAGGTTATAATACAGGGGCCGGATGGGGCAGGGATATAATCAGGTAACCGCTGTCCCCCCTTTCCCGGTGCTGTATTATGATGTGATATAGACTATGGCACTATATCCTTCCTGCCTGTTACATACTGCACCTTTATATCTCATCCCCTGTAGTGGGGGAGGGGGGTCATGGGTATATTCTGATAGGGAACTGAAGATTGTCATCTGTACCGACTCATGTCAGGACATTTCTCTGTCTCACAGTTACAAGTACAAGGCCTGGCGCCGGCGTGAACAAAAACAGGCAACTGATCTAGCGATGGTTCGAGTGGAGAAGCCAGGTAATCATTTCTATATAATAACATATATAAGGTACAGGCAGAGCTTAGGGTTACCTCTCATATCTGCTCATCACACACATTGGGGTCCTTCTATTAGAATTAAGAGATGAGACAACTCATGTCTGCTGATTAGCTGCATCGCTATATTACTCCATTGCTCACAATATTAAAAGGATAGATTCTGTTATATCTACTACCTGCTGATGGTTTCCTTCTCATTTATTAGTTGTACAAAAACCTGTATTGAAAATTAAGAAAAACAACATCAGACCACAAATGGATAACATCAAGAAAGAAATGCCAATTATTAAAAAACTTAAAGCTGCCAAAAAAGAGGAGGAGAAAATTATGAAGAGAACATCTAAAACAGAGGAGGAAAAGATCATGGAGGTAACATTCAAAACAGAGGAGGAGAAAATTATGAAGGTAACATCTAAAACAGAGGAGGAGATCACAAAGAGAACATCAAAAACAGAGAAGATCACTATGAGAACATCCCGCCTGAACCGGTTCCGTAAATGGATTAAAAAAAACACCTGCTGCAGCTGCCGGTCCATGGACTAAATGGAGTTAACTTAGTACCATCATGCCCATTAGTCCGTAAGCCCTGGAACAACATCTACAGTGGCCATATCTGTCTGTCTGTCTTTCTGTTTGTCTGTCTTCCCCTCTATCTGTCCCCCTGTCTGTCTATCTATCATAGAATACATAGGTAGATTGGAGACACCTGGAGGGGGTGTAAATCTCATTTACATTTTTTAAATGTAGGTGAGATGAAAAATCCAGGAAAGTTGGGTTTCCTCAGTAAATTTTCTTTACTGAGGATTTTAGTACCTTTGTTTTCCGGGCCTGGATTTTTTTGGAATGGCAGGTAGGTTGGCAGTGGGACCTGCCATTCCCTCCCCCTCCAGTACATCCCACCCTTCCCCCCAATTACCCCAGGCAATGCTGCTGGACTCCTTACTGGTGCATGAAACTGTTGACAAGCCCAGTCAAGGTCTGAGTCTAGGAAGGCACAGTAGCCCCAATGGAACGTCTGTGCTCTGAATACTGTTATCTGTGAACTGATCTCTATGTGAGGTCATTGTTTTGTTGCTGGACCAAATAAAGCCAAGTTATATTTTTAACCTCTGAAGCCTCTGAATGTTGTCATTGCTAACCCCCATCCCATATATACCGATCCCAACAATATCTACACTATTGGTTGGAATGATCCATCCGGAATCAGTGAATGGCTCCGTTACTTAGTTCATACAAGCGGCACAGCAGGATCTACTGACATGAATAAGAGATCTGCTAGTAGCATTGTTCCAGCTGGTTCTAGACTCTAGAAAAGAAGCTGTACAGAGGACCACTGCCCCAGACCTTAAAGGGGATTTCCAGCTTTAACCCCCTTTATAATTAGGCTCTGGAATATGGCATATATGAAACAAGAAACACACTTATCTGCTCCCTTCTGCCCACTTCCACTACTAAGGCTCCATTCACATGTGCATATCCCGGTCCCTCTCGATATGGACATGTGACCACTGCAGCCAATCACCGGCTGTCACATGTTTGTATAGAGATGTTCCAAGAAGCAAAGACCAGCGGTGAATCCAGGAAGCATCGGAACTAGGATATTACTCACTACATATGTAAGTATTACTTTGTATTTTATTGTCAAGCATGCTAGGGGTACTTTGACACTTGCGTTATTCTTTTCTGGCATAGAGTTCCGTCAAAAGGGTTCTATGCCGGAAAATAACTAATCAGGCATATCCCAATGCATTCTAAATGGACAGAAATCCGTTCAGTTTGCATCAGCATGCCTTCCGTTCAGTCACTGTCAGGCGTTTTGGGCGGACATAATACCGCAGCATGCTGATCAGTCTCTGGGCATTAATTCCCATTGACTTGCATTAGTGCCGGATCCTGCATTGCGAAACAACTGAAGGACGGATGCGCAGACCGGGAAAACTGTGAGAAAGACTGCAAGACGGATCCGTCTATCCGCATGACAAGCGGAGAGACGGATACGTTCTTGCAATGCATTTGTAGATGGATCCGCACCCGGATCCGTCTACAAATGCTGTCAGTTGTCACACTGATCGGCCGATCCGGCAGGCAGCTCCGACGACGAAACTGCCTGCCGGATCAAACTAACGCTAGTGTGAAAGTACCCTTAAGTGTTTTTTAAATAGCTAAACATCACCAGTATGTTCCAGAGTGGGCATTTCTGGGTGGGATGTATTGTGGAAGATGCTGGGGGAATGGGACTTTATTTATTAAAGGGGTTGTCCGGGTTCAGAGCTGAACCCAGACAAACCTCTATTTTCACCCAGACAGTCCCCCTGACTTTAGAATCGGAGCAGTTCATGCTCCGATGCTCTTCTTTGCGCTGCGCTAAATCACGCAGGGCAAAGGCTCTTTTGTTTACAGTAACATACTGCCGGGAGAAGGCTTCCACCTGTCAGTGTGTTCGGTCATGTCACCGGCTCTGATGTGCGGGCTTAAGCGCTGCCCTAGCCGTTTTACTGGCTAGAGCAGCGCTAAAGCCCGCCCATCAGTGCCGGTAACGTCACATCAGCCGGAAGAAGAGGCTTTAGCGCTCCTGCAAGAGACTAAGAAAACAACACTTCCAGCTAAGAATTTTTCTGTAAGAAAACGGGGCTTGAGAAACATGTGGAAAAGGTAGGACATGGATGTATGTTATATGTATGTCTGTCTTCTACTAATGGAGCAAAGTCCTCAATCCCAGACAAGCCCTTTAATGGAGAGTGAAATATTGGGCGGTATAGTGACTCCGTGGCTGGTATGTGTTATTTACAGGATGTTTTTGATCCTGTTGCAGGCTGTGAATATATTATATATCTGCAGGGTGTATAAGCCTATCACAGCTGATTCCGCGTCACAGTCGCATGTAGAGCAGTGGTCTCCAAACAGAGCCACGTGTGACTTGCAAATCATGGCTGAACGATTAGTTGTAGAAGAATTGAATTATGACCATAAGCAGCGGCTACAATATTTGCAGACATATCCTAACCCCCAATAACATATTCTGTCCCAGTTCCTTAAAGTGGCTGTTCCCCTTTGGAGGCCTTTCTATCAGACACCTCCTCTCCACCCCACATAACCTGGACCTGCAGAGGGAAGTGTACTTACCTGCTCCCCACTCGGTTTCAGCTCCTTTGGTTCCGTCACATCACTGATGTTCAGTAATGTGAAGAGTGTTTCTGAACTTTTTTTTTCATTATTAAAAAACCTGAGTTCTCGTCTTTTCACCCAGAATATTTGATTTTGCACAAAATGGGAACTTATTCATATCTTGGTTAAATCTGCTTTATTTGGACCCCCTAGATTGAAAGGCGAATTCTAGAGCATGTCAGTGAAAAACCCACAGACTTCAATGGGAGGGTTCCCCTTTGACCTTCTTGGGACAGGAAAAAGAGGTTAAAAGGTCCCTCCCACCTCCACCCACCAGTGTTTTTATAGATTACTACACCAGGATGGATGCAACCGATTTAATAAAATCATCTGAAAATCTTATATGCAATATTTACATAGAAATCACTGCAGAAAATGCACCAAAATGATACGCAACTGACAATACTAGCCAATTCCTCAAGCCGATGTTAAAAGCTGAGAACTTTGCCAATATCTTCCAGTCAGGAACATAACGGAGCCCCTCATGCGCCACGTCACGGAGTCTCAGCACGCATGGGGTCCTACCACTAAACCGCCTGTGGTGTGTGAACAGGGTCTGAACAATGCTAGAAATTACCTCACAGCCAGGCTCGCACATGCCTCCATAGTGATATCACCAATGCACTGTGAGGTAGAATAAAGCTGTGAGCCGCTGTCATGGTCTTACCTTCTTGCTGTTCTCCTTCGTTTGACATGTGCTGGCGGCCATCTTGGTTTCTGGGTTTCTTGTAGCCTCCCACCCTGCGGCTTCTCCTTCCCACTGGGAGGAGCTGGATGCCTAGCTCATATATATAGGAGGTCTGTGGCTTCAGTTCCTTGCTTGGTCCTCCTGTGTTCACATGCTTCTAAGACTGCTGCTGCTTCTGGTTCCTGATCCTGGCCTCGTCTGACTACCCCGCTGGTTCCTGATCCTGGCTTCGTCTGACTACCCTGCTGGTTCCTGATCCTGGCTTCGTCTGACTACCCTTCTGGTTCCTGACCTCTGGCTACGCAAGACCCTGCTTTGGTTTAGCCATCCGTTTGGACTTTTGCTTACAGCTTGATTCTCAATAAAGCCTTCTTATTTCCACTTATCTCTTGTTGTACGTCTGGTTCATGGTTCCATGACATTAGGACCAAGCCATGAATTCTGACGGTACAGGGCCATCCTCGCTACCTACGCTGGTTGCCAGACTTGATCAGCAGGATCACCTGTTGGGTCGGTTCGCTGTGGCGTTGCAAACCCTGCTTGAACGCACGGCTCATTTCGCTTCCGTTGCCGATGGGTCGGTTGTCGCTCCTGGGCCAGCTCCTACTGCCGCTCCGGTTGTTGCGCCAGAGTCTACCCCGACACCTGTTGCTGCGCCTGCGGTGTCTCGGGGTATGACCGGTTCTGCCCCCCTTCCACAGCGCTTTGGGGGAGAGCCAACTCAGTGCCGAGGTTTCCTTAACCAGGTGGGCATTTATTTCGAGTTGCTGCCACATGCCTTTCCTACTGAGAGATCAAAGGTGGGCTTCTTGATCTCGCTGCTCTCGGACAAGGCCTTGGCCTGGGCCAGCCCTTTATGGGAGAACAACAATCCGGTGGTTGCCGAGTTTTCCGGTTTTGTTGCTTCTCTTCGGAAGGTATTCGATGTGCCGGCTCGTGCTGCCTCTGCTGCGAAGCTCCTTATGTCCATCAGACAGGGTTCACGATCCGTAGCTGAATACGCCATTGAGTTTCGTACCCTGGCAGCAGAGGTGGGCTGGAATAATGAGGCTCTGGTCGCTGCTTTCTCTCATGGTCTCTCGGATGCCTTGAAGGATGAGGTTGCAGCTAAGGACCTACCAGTGGAGCTCGAGTCTCTTATTTCTTTCCTGATTTTGATTGACACCAGACTCAGGGAGAGACCTTCCTTTAAGGAGAGCCTGCGGAGGTCTTCTAACAGATTGGCGCCTACGTTTGCTGTCCCACCCGTGCCTCCCTCTCCTCCCACGCCTCCTGGGGATGACTTGTCTGGGGGTGAACCCATGCAGCTGGGGTTTGCTCGCCTGTCCGAGGGGGAGAGGGTACTCCGGAGACGCGAGGGCCGATGCATGTACTGTGGTCTCGGTGGGCATTTTCGGTTGGCATGTCCGAACCGTCCGGGAAAAGCTCGCACCTGAGATCCTGTCGGGGGCAGATCTTGGGTGGAGTCTCCTCGTCCCCGGTTTCCCGTGTTGACAAACCACTGATCACTGTTGTCCTCTCCTGGGTCGGGGGCTCGGTGACGACCCAGGCGTTGGTGGACTCTGGTGCTGGTGGTTTGTTCATTGATAGTGTGTTCGCTGCCGCCAATTCCATTCCTCTGCAGCCTCGAGGTTCCCCACTGGCTCTTGAGGCGATAGACGGCAGACCCCTTCTGCCGCCACACGTGACTCATGAGACCCTTCCAGTGGGGATAGCCATTGGTGCCGTTCACAGAGAGTCGGTCTGTCTCCAGGTGATTTCGTCTCCACACTACTCGGTGGTCTTGGGGTACCCCTGGCTCCAGAAGCATAATCCGACTTTCGATTGGAGATCGGCCGAGATCCTCTCGTGGTCACCGCAGTGTGGGGCTAGTTGCATCCATGGGCCTGTCAAGTTGCTGTGTACTTCCTCGGACTCTCTGTTGCCTCCTGAATACGAAGAGTACCGGGATGTATTCGATAAGGTGCGCGCGGTTGCCCTACCTCCGCACCGCCCATACGATTGTGCCATAGAGTTACAATCTGGTGCCGTTCCTCCTCGTGGCAAAGTCTATCCACTGTCGGTAGCGGAGAATGAGGCCATGGAGGAGTACGTGAGGGAGGCGCTTTCACGCGGACAGATTCGCAAATCCTCGTCCCCGGCAGGGGCTGGATTTTTCTTTGTGAAAAAGAAGGGCGGTGAGTTGAGGCCTTGCATCGATTACAGGGGTCTCAATCGCATCACGATCAAGAACGCTTACCCGATACCCTTGATTTCCGAGCTGTTCGATCGCCTCAAAGGGGCCACGGTCTTTACCAAACTCGACCTGAGGGCGGCATATAACCTGGTAAGGATCAAGGCGGGCGATGAGTGGAAGACCGCGTTTAACACCAGGACCGGTCATTATGAATCCTTGGTTATGCCCTTTGGGTTGTGCAATGTGCCCGCAGTCTTCCAGGAATTCATCAACGATGTTTTCCGTGACCTGTTGCAGCAGTGTGTGGTGGTCTATTTGGATGACATCTTGGTATATTCTGAATCCATGGAGGCCCACATTATGGATGTCAGACAAGTGTTGCAACGGTTACGAGAGAACAGGCTGTTCGGTAAGCTTGAGAAATGCGAATTTCACCGATCCCAGGTAACCTTCTTAGGTTACATCATTTCCGCTGAGGGGTTCTCCATGGATCCTGAGAAGGTTTCGGCTGTCTTACAGTGGCCCCAGCCCAGTGGTCTCCGTGCCCTGCAGCCCTTTTTGGGCTTCGCCAATTATTATCGGAAGTTCATCAGGGACTTTTCTATGCTAGCCAGGCCTCTCACGGATCTGACCAGGAAGGGCAGTAATTTCCAGGTCTGGCCGCTCGAGGCCATCCGAGCTTTTGAGGCTCTAAAGTCCGCCTTTGTGTCGGCTCCGATTCTGTCGCATCCCAACCCTGGGTTGCCCTTTGTCCTCGAGGTGGACGCGTCTGAGACGGGAGTAGGCGCCCTTCTGTCTCAGCGTAGAACACCAGAGGGTCCTCTGCTTCCTTGTGGGTTTTACTCCCGGAAACTGTCTTCCGCGGAGTGCAACTATCAGATTGGTGACAGGGAGTTATTGGCCATCGTGCAGGCCCTTAAAGAATGGAGGCACTTGCTCGAGGGTTCGGTGGTTCCGGTTCTCATCCTGACGGACCACAAGAATCTGACCTACCTTTCTGAGGCCAAGAGATTGACACCACGTCAGGCCAGATGGGCTCTGTTCTTGTCACGTTTTAATTACGTGGTCTCCTACCTACCCGGTTCCAAGAACATCAGAGCGGATGCCTTATCACGGCAGTACTCCGAGCTGTCCGGGGAGGAGTCGATTCCGACTTCGGTCATACCTCCGAATCAGATCCTGGCCGCTATTCGCACCAGCCTGACCTCTCGCCTGGGTGAGCAGATTTTGGCGGCTCAATCTGGTGCTCCCTCTGGGAGACCCAACGGCAGGTGTTTTGTGCCTGAGGAGTTGCGCACTCGGTTGTTGCGAACCTACCATAACTCCAAGGCCGCGGGGCATCCTGGAAAGAATCAGCTGTCCTGGGCTGTTTCACGTCTGTTCTGGTGGCCTTCTCTACGTTCCGACATTGCCGCATATGTAGCGGCATGCTCCGTTTGTGCCCAGAGTAAGTCCCCTCGGCACCTTCCGTTGGGTCTTTTGCAACCCATAGCCACCGGGGAGCGCCCATGGTCACACCTGGGGATGGATTTCATTGTGGATCTCCCTGCATCCCGAGGCCATACGGTCATTCTCATGATTGTGGATCGGTTTTCCAAAATGTGCCACTGTGTTCCTCTCAAGAAGTTACCCTCTGCACAAGAGTTGGCCACGATTTTCGCCAGGGAGGTCTTCCGGTTGCACGGTTTGCCCAAGGAGATTGTGTCGGATCGGGGGAGTCAGTTTGTGTCCAGGTTCTGGCGCGCCTTTTGCTCCCAGTTGGGGATTCACCTCTCTTTCTCCTCGGCCTACCACCCTCAGTCCAATGGGGCCGCAGAACGATCCAATCAGGCCTTGGAGCAATTCCTTCGTTGCTATGTCTCCGATCACCAAGACAATTGGGTTGACCTCCTGCCTTGGGCTGAGTTTGCCAGGAACACGGCGGTGAACTCTTCCTCTGGGACGTCTCCCTTCATGGCCAATTATGGGTTCCAACCTGCCGTGTTACCGGAGGTATTCTCTCCCCAGGATATTCCGGCTGTGGAGGATCACCTTTCCGTCCTACGTGCTTCTTGGGTACAGATCCAGAGGTCCCTTGAGGTCTCTGCGCAGCGCCAGAGACTCCAGGCTGATCGCAGACGAGCGCCCGCTCCTTCCTACCAGGTCGGAGACCGTGTATGGTTGTCCACCCGCAACCTCAACCTTTGAGTGCCCACTCCCAAGCTGGCGCCTCGCTTTGTTGGTCCCTTCCGAGTGCTTCGCAGGGTAAACCCGGTAGCCTATGCCCTTGCGCTTCCTCCTGGCATGCGGATCTCCAACGTGTTTCATGTCTCCCTGTTGAAGCCATTGGTGTGTAATCGTTTCACTTCCTCGGTTCCTCTGCCCCGTCCGGTCCAAGTGGGCAATCGTGAGGAATATGAGGTGAGCAATATCCTGGACTCACGCCTGGTCCGCGGTCGGTTGCAGTTTTTGGTTCATTGGCGTGGTTATGGTCCAGAGGAGCGTTCCTGGGTTCCCTCCGCAGATGTCCATGCTCCTGCTTTGCTCCGAGCCTTCCACGCACGCTTCCCTCAGAAACCGTTCCTTACTCCGCGGAGGAGGGGCCCTTGAGGGGGAGGTACTGTCATGGTCTTACCTTCTTGCTGTTCTCCTTCGTTTGACATGTGCTGGCGGCCATCTTGGTTTCTGGGTTTCTTGTAGCCTCCCACCCTGCGGCTTCTCCTTCCCACTGGGAGGAGCTGGATGCCTAGCTCATATATAGGAGGTCTGTGGCTTCAGTTCCTTGCTTGGTCCTCCTGTGTTCACATGCTTCTAAGACTGCTGCTGCTTCTGGTTCCTGATCCTGGCCTCGTCTGACTACCCCGCTGGTTCCTGATCCTGGCTTCGTCTGACTACCCTGCTGGTTCCTGATCCTGGCTTCGTCTGACTACCCTTCTGGTTCCTGACCTCTGGCTACGCAAGACCCTGCTTCGGTTTAGCCATCCGTTTGGACTTTTGCTTACAGCTTGATTCTCAATAAAGCCTTCTTATTTCCACTTATCTCTTGTTGTACGTCTGGTTCATGGTTCCATGACAGCCGCACCCACAACAGACCATGTGACACAGAAGCTACCAGGTGCAAAAGGATGTTACCAACAAAATGAAGTGGCACATTCCATACACATAAGGACAAAAACTCACTGAGAAAAGTGGCCTAAACAGGTTGAAATGCTCCAAACCCAGACACTGTAGCGTGTCTATAACTGGGGGGGGCAATTCCTCCGCATGCAGTCCGCAGACAACGGCAATTCCCCGGCAAAAAATGCGTACAAGGTATGGAGGATGCCGGGGCGGACCGCATGCGCCACATGAACATCTTACACAAAGTGATACATTGTGCAGATGAAAAAATATATAAATACAAATCATTGCAGAAATGCACCCACATAGTAGTTAATAAGGGAGGGAATGTACGGGTGCTGTCATGAGGGAATCTCTGGATAGTGAATTACCAGTAAATCTAATTCCTATTTTCCAGCTCTTCCCTCCTGACAGCACCACAGGAGACGTACCAAATTAACATGGGGGGGCAAATCTAAGGATAACATATCCCAGATATTAGGTAAAAATACCATTTCATAGAATCAGGAATAAACCCGAGACCGAAACTTCTTTGATTCTGCCTGAAAAGACAGAATTTGTGAATCCAGTCATAACACTGAAATGTCTCTATCTGCCTCCTTGATCAACAGTCTTACCTCTGTTTATAGACTTACATTTTTTATTAGAGGAAGAAAATCAACTTATTAGACATCGGCCATAAAGAGGAAGCCCTTTACTTGTAACCTATATGGTAGGTTTCACTGTGTAAAGCTACTCGCTTTAAAACCCAGATAAAATATTGTATCATCTATAACGACTGCACCGAGTAAAAATTTACTGTAGACCCCCAATGCAGTTCATTCCCGAGAGTTTAATCGTTAAATTTAACTCTGGAAAGTCTACAAGGTATATGTAAGAAAACTGAGCCCAGCTGACGGAACAGGCACACGGCAGCATGGACATCAATGATGAGGTAACCAAACTGCACCAATAACTTCATACCGGTGTAAGACAAGCTTAGGATCCTGAACCAGGATAGTAGAGGATGGTTTCAATTCATCAACCTCTGGGTTATGGGCCAAGCACGCTTCCGCTGCGCCCCTCTGCTCGACGAAACCAGGCCAGCTGGGAACCCACCTGCCCACATAACCTCAAGGTCAGAGGCAGTCTTAAGGGTTTCACAAGATCTTTACTTTGCAGTAACCAGGAGACACAGGGACTGAGGAGTGGCAACAGGTTACAGGACCCGTGCAGCATACATAGCCCCAGCTTATATGTGTGAGAATGGCTGTAAGTGAGAATAAGGACAGAAGAATGCACCGTCTCTATTGCCGTTTTGTAGCTCCCTGGGACAGCGTGCAGCGAGGGGAGTCTCCTCCCGGAGGCGACAGATATGCCCCTGAGGTTATGGCATTACGTGCAATGAAGGCAGGGTCCCTAATGTTCACGACACCAGCACCCCAGGTACAAATAGATAGAATAGCATAGAGAACTGTTTAGTTGGGCATAAGTTGACATTTACTGAAAATGTCTTGTTCTGAGGTAGATACCAACTTATTGCCATAGAAGGGATAGCTGTAATCCATACAATAAGAAATCCCAGCCAAGATGGAGCTACCTCCCATTGTAGCAGATCTGGGTAGGATCTCTAACTTCAGGCTTACCCATACTATCTCCAGGTGTAGCGTATACTATACCCTTTGCAAATACATACAATTTCCGTTAATATTGTCCTCATTGTCCAAGGAGGAATTTGGCTCCTATACAGCATTGCGCAAAACTGTAGATCGTGAATAGACTCCAGTCACACTGGGTCCTTCCTGAGATCTTCACTATAGGACCCCTTTAGCTTTAACTGAACTTCCTGCCTCCTACCTTGTTAATTTTATGTGTCAGGACACCAGTAGGAGGCAAGTGTCAGCCGGTCCGGTACGGAGACATCAAGTGTCAGCAAGTGACAGCAGGCCTAGCACTGAGGCAAGCGGCGACGGGCAGCGCACTGAGGCAAGCGGCGACGGGCAGCGCACTGAGGCAAGAGGCGACGGGCAGCGCACTGAGGCAAGCGGCGACGGGCAGCGCACTGAGGCAAGTGGCGACGGGCAGCGCACAGAAGTCATGAGGCTGCACGCCAGGCACAGAAGCCATGAGGCGGCACGCCAGGCACAGAAGCGGCACGCCGGACATAGAAGCCATGAGGCGGCACGCTGGGCACAGAAGCGGCACGCCGGACACAGAGGTGGCACGCCGGGCACAGAAGCCATGAGGGGCACAGAAGATATGAGGCGGCACATCGCCATGAGGCGGCACGCACCGAAGCCATGAGGCATCAAGTCAGACATACTAAGCCAGGTTGCTCGCCTAAAAGATTAAAGTCTGCAACCTTGTCATTTAAGTGCAGACAGAAACTTTTAACTCCACCTTTAGATCTCATTTGGCGATGCTGCTATCATCTGAGCATGCACAGAGACCATTTAGATCCATACACAGATTCTTAATTAAAGTAATTAGGACTGTCAAGACAATCCAGCTGGTTAAACCCATGCATGGTTTACTTACCTGACAATTAGTTTGCATGGATTACTTACCAATATTGGAGTATGTGCTACCAAAACAAGCACTAATATTGTCATGCAGCCTCTGCTAATACTCGCATACGCAGCGTTGGTAAGAAGACAAGGCGCTATCCCAGCTGCTGACTGTTTCAGGCGGACTGAGGCACGATCCTGCTGAACTCCATTAAGGAACAGCAGATCTAAGCTCTATAACCCCATAGTTGTCCATAGTGAGGTCACCACCAGGTGTATTACTCACTTCATGGGGGTTAGGAGCAAGCCAGGGGACCTCCAGCTTAGAAGGTACTGGCACGGCCACTTATAGGGTAAGAACGAGGAGGATGAACCCACCGATCGACCCAGGCCATCATAGAACCTATTGGCTCCGACTCCAGGTGGGTTCCAGGCTGGTAAGGGACCTCTTCCCAGAGAGGTGTTAGCAAGGCTATTCGAGACCTGGAAGGAGAGGCCGGTCACCCCCGATCCTAGACCCAGCCTTAGGCCCTAAAAGTTATTGTAGAATCTCTTCAATGCTAGAGCAGGAAACCTCTTTGCATCTATCCCCGTAGGCAGGGGCTGACTGGCAACTTTTGGCCCAGGGGGCAAGTAACACCCAGAGGCCCACTGAGCCCCCCCTCCTGCTTTCCCATTTCCCCTGCCTCCTCCTGACACCCCCCCCCACCTTGCCACTTTCGTCAGCCATGTAAATTAGAACACAGTAAAACAAAATAAACTAGGCATGCTCCGATATATCGGCCGCCAAAACACATCAGCCGAAAATTGCATTTTTGGTATAATGCCGAAAGTGTCATTTTCTAGCTGATACAGTGTTGCATCCGTGTAGTCTCTCCTCCCCGCTGGGCGCTGCTCTGTGTCCCCCCCATGACACTTGATGACTTTTGCAGGAGAAACTGTATATTGTGTGGCACAGTGTAGGCTATATGTGTATAACATAAACATATTTCATTTGAAAACTTACAGTTACTTGATCCTTGGGGATCTCGGACGCCACTTCCACACTTTGGCCGGGGGCTCGGCGGAGCTGATGTTGTGTTTTATCCTAATAAGAAAGATTTCATAATAAGGATTTGGAGAAGGGGCAGAGGGACAGCAGAGCAGGGAGAGGATGGTGCTGCTACTAGGGGGTCATACCATGGGGTATGAGTAATAAAGTAGAGTAGTAAAGCCCACCATAATGCTCCGACCCCCCAGTAGAAATAATTCTCCTTATAATAGACAGTGCACAAAATACCCCCTTGTAATATCCCCAGTTGAGCTAATGTCCCCATAGTGCCCCCTATAATGTGCCAGTAGCCAGATAGGGCCCCCCTATAATGTGCCAGTAGCCAGATAGGGCCCCCCTATAATGTGCCAGTAGCCAGATAGGACCCCCTATAATGTGCCAGTAGCCAGATAGGGCCCCCCTATAATGTGCCAGTAGCCAGATAGGGCCCCCCTATAATGTGCCAGTAGCCCGATAGGGCCCCCCTATAATGTGCCAGTAGCCAGATAGGGCCCCCCTATAATGTGCCAGTAGCCAGATAGGGACCCCCTATAATGTGCCAGTAGCCAGATAGGGCCCCCCTATAATGTGCCAGTAGCCATAGGCCCCCCCCACTATAATGTGCCAGTAGCCATAGGCCCCCCCACTATAATGTGCCAGTAGCCAGATAGGGCCCCCCTATAATGTGCCAGTAGCCAGATATGAGCCCCCCTATAATGTGCCAGTAGCCATAGCCCCCCACCCACTATAATGTGCCAGTAGCCAGATAGGGCCCCCCCTATAATGTGCCAGTAGCCATAGCCCCCCCACTATAATGTGCCAGTAGCCATAGGCCCCCCCACTATAATGTGCCAGTACCCAGAGAGGGCCCCCTATAATGTGCCAGTAGCCAGATAGGGCCCCCCCTATAATGTGCCAGTAGCCAGATAGGGCCCCCCCTATAATATGCCAGTAGCCAGATAGGGCCCCCCTCTAATGTGCCAGTTGCCATAGCCCCCCCCTATAATGTGCCAGTAGCCATAGCCCCCCCCTATAATGTGCCAGTAGCCAGATAGGGCCCCCCTATAATGTGCCAGTAGCCAGATAGGGCCCCCCTATAATGTGTCAGTAGCCAGATAGGGCCCCCCTATAATGTGCAGTAGCCAGATAGGGCCCCCCTATAATGTGCCAGTAGCCAGATAGGGCCCCCCTATAATGTGCCAGTAGCCAGATAGGGCCCCCCTATAATGTGCCAGTAGCCAGATAGGGCCCCCCTATAATGTGCCAGTAGCCAGATAGGGCCCCCCTATAATGTGCCAGTAGCCAGATAGGGCCCCCCTATAATGTGCCAGTAGCCAGATAGGGCCCCCCTATAATGTGCCAGTAGCCAGATAGGGCCCCCCTATAATGTGCCAGTAGCTAGATAAAGCCCCCCTTTAATGTGCCAGTAGCCAGATAGGGTCCCCTATCAGTGACAGAAAAAAAATAATAGTCAGTCAGACTTATACTTACCTCCGACCTCCAGCACCTTCACTGAAACACTCCCGTCCCGCCTCCAGTGCTGCTGATGTCTTTACTTTAAAGCAGCGCAGCGGCTCAGTAAGGCGGCGAGATGACATCATTGCGCCGGTCCGGCGGCCTCTCTGATAATCTGCCGGCAGCACGCCTCCCCGTCTCCCTCCGCAGGCCACAGTGCTTAACAGTGACAGACTCAGTCACAGATCAAATATAATAATTTTAGGCTGTCTCACAGTATTTTTGCGTACATAAATTTACTGGAGTACTCCAAAAATGTATCTTTAGCTAGTGGTGTTGGCGTTTTTCTACAAACTTCAAATATATTAATTGGGAAGTTTGGTACTGATGTACTGTTTTACCGGTTGTTGGAACCAAGGTGGTTCAAGGGATGTCCTTTTTGCGGTTATCGGTGTGGAAAATGCTGTATTCAGATATCGACCTCTGAGGTTAATACCCCCATCTCTGTGTGGAGTAACATCGGACAGAGATGGGGGTATTAACCTCAGAGGTCGATATCTGAATACAGCATTTTCCACACCGATAACCGCAAAAAGGACATCCCTTGAACCACCTTGGTTCCAACAACCGGTAAAACAGTACATCAGTACCAAACTTTCCAATTAATATATTTGAAGTTTGTAGAAAAACGCCAACACCACTAGCTAAAGGTCTTATACATTTTTGGAGAACTCCAGTCGTAAAGGTGTGTGCGAGAGCTCCGCACTATTTATGTCTATACATGTAAATTATGCTGATATGTTGACACTAAAAGAAGTGTATTTTTAATGAGTAATAAATTTATGTACGCAAAAATACTGTGAGACAGGCTAAAATTATTATATGTGTTTCTTTATCAGTCGGTAACTGATAGGCTGGGCTCCAGTAGTTTGCTGGTAGAGCTTTTCTCAATATTTACTATCAGTCACAGATCATTCTGGCCGGCCGGGACAGTGAGCTAACAGAGAGGCCCGGGGGGGCAATTGCCACCCTGCCCCCGGCCCAGTCCGCCCCTGGTGTACGCACTATGTTATGATGCGGACCATATCATGACCGACTGTAACAAAGGTGACCCATGGAGATGAGTGGTCTCCATGACACAGAGGTGATGCTAGGTTACCCCCTGCCCAAAACCAGCACCAAAGGAAAAGAAGGATACAATGAGGAATAGCCAACGTATCCACTGGCGGCACCCATATACCACTAGTGAAAGAGTAACGGGCACCCGCGGGTACTGTCCGTTGCCAGTTGAATTGCAGCATCCCAAGACGCTTAGTTATTCCCCTGCTAGTGGATCAATTTGGAAGGGGAAATGCACCAGGAAGCACAGTGATGTGCAACACTCCGCCTATGGAAGGATAGCGCGACAGTCGGACAGTATCCAATGGTGGTGCAATTACCATACTTATGGAAGGTGGAATGCATACGGCAAGTACCTAAGCCAGTGGTAGGTAAAATATGACACCAATGAAGTGGGTTAATGCCAACGGCAAGAAAAAGTGCATGTGGCGAGTCCTGTACCCCGTGGGAGTGCAATTAATTCACCTAATTAATGGGGTAATGTATACAGCACACATTGTAGCCAGTGATAATGTCATCGCGCAACCTAAGGAAGGGGCTAACACATACGGCAGGTACTGAACCCAGTGGAGATGCAATTACGCCACCTACGGAAGGGGGAATTCATACGTCCGGCACTGAAACCAGTGATACTATACTTAGTCCATCTGTGGCAGGGGACAATAAGGTAAGGCAAGTACTGCATCCCGAAGTATTGCAAATATTCCGCCTATGGAAGGGCGACAAGTACCGTTGGCCGGAGGGAGGATTGGGAACTATGAGAGGTCCTCCTTGTCCGATATTAAACGGGCCCAGCGTGATACCACCAGACAGGGTGGTCCTGCTGTAGTGAGGGCAGAGGAGAGGGACCCGTATGGCGCACATTTTGTTTTTTTTAAACTAAGATGCCGGCCTCAAGCGCACAAGAGGCAGGAAGGGGTTAAGTTTTTTCCCATTAGAAAACCTGCACTAGAGTAGATCCCCAGATACGCCGGCCTAAGAGCTGGCTGGGCAGAAAGGGTTAAGGCCACTTGAGGACCGGGGGAGGAGCTCAGCATGTAGGGCGGGAATAATTTGTGCCAGAAAGCCCCCCCTCCTCCGGGCCTAGAGGGCCACAAAATGGCGAACCAAACCCCTGTGAACAGCCGATTAGGGCATGCTAGCTCCTGCATCGGCCGGCCACATGAAGAGAGCAGCGGACGAATGTGCCCGCCCGGCAACGGACGGGGACTGCACCCGGCGGGCCAGGCAAACAATATCGCTGCCGGAACACCGATGCGGTGCCGGCCCAACGTATGGCAGTTAACTCCCTCCGGAGCGGCGCGCCCGGCGTCCGCTCCCGAAAAGGGTGGCAGTGAGGTAGGTGCTGCAAGAGTGCACTCCCTTCCGTATGTGGAAAATTACTGTCGGGGATCGGGAGCCTCCTGCGCTCCCCTCTCTGCATGTGCACTCCGGACGGCGGTATTAACCCCCAATGTGCCGATGTCCCTTCTTGGAGGACAACAAGAGGGGGAGCAAAAGGAATGACATCAGAGGTGCTGATGGCTTCAGGGGTGCTGGGAATGACTCCAGAGCTGGCAATGGCCTGAGGGGAGCTGGGAATGGCATCAGGGGTACTGGGCTACGCTAAAACCCTATTGTCACCAAGAGGGAGGGCCAGGAGGGTTAACATCCTCACCTAGTCCAGTGTAGTCACCTCTCTTCTCTTCCCTGCCGCCATCTGCCCTTTCTCTTCTCCAGCAGGGTCACCCCTTCAGCTACTTGCACCGCAGTGGCAGGACTCTGGAAAATGGGGTTTGGGTGGGTGACCCTTCTGCTCGCGGGATGCAGGGTAGCGAGGCTGCCCTGGTCCACCTTGTCTTCTTGTGGAGGAGGAGGCAGCGTGGCGGACCAACGCTGGTGTGCTGCCCCGGGAGAACACGGAGGTGAGGCGTCCACTGTTTCCCACCTGAAAAAGAAAGAAAATATGAAACTAAAATAAAAACTCTGCAGGAGCTACCCAGGGAGGTCTTGCCTCCTATTGACACTAGAAAAAACTGAAGCTCTCTCTCCAGGCTGGAGGGGGTATAGCTGCCAGGGGACGAGCTAACAGCTTTTACTAGTGTCAACGACGCCTATAGGACATAGGTATACACACGGTTCCAGGGGCGTAACTAGAAGTGACTGGGCCCCACAGCAATTTTTTGTGTGGGGCCCCCACCCCGCGCACTTCGCAACTCAGGTGCCAGGGGGGCACAGACCAGGGCAGCATAGACAAGGGCTGGGGGAAGGGGGGGGGGATTGCTGCAGAATTGTGCTTTCCTGTGTAATATAACCGAAGAGGTGAATATGACGTCACACTACATTGTATGTACAGCACAGTATGACCCCTGCTGTAGGATAAGTGCCCATTCTATGTATTGCTGTAATGCTGCCATTCTATGTACCTACTGTCCCAATGGTCTGAGCCCCTAATAACCACAGCTTCACTGTCTCCATACATAAGGGAAGCCTACAAGTAGCCAGGTTTTAATGGATTTACACCTATCGCAAGAACTAATATTCTGGGACTTGTAGTTCCCCAGAAACAGTACAGGAAAGGCGGGGGGCTCGGGTTTTCTGCGACCCCCGTATCTACATCAGTGCTGGAAATTCTCCATTCACATGTCCTAAGGCAATGGCTAAATACTATACTTGGCAAGGACCTACTAACGTCACAACATCACGTGGCACTCCCAGATCACGTGGATCAGAAACAGGAGAGTAACGTGCTTTTTCACATGGATCATGGAGTTCGCGAGTGTCAGCAGCGCAGGAGAAGTATGCGGAACCTATATTGTACTGAGATGTGGGGGGGGACTGTACGCTGAGGTGTGGGGGGGACTGTACGCTGAGGTGTGGGGGGGACTGTACGCTGAGGTGTGGGGGGGGACTGTACGCTGAGGTGTGGGGGGGACTGCACGCTGAGGTGTGGGGGGGACTGCACGCTGAGGTGTGGGGGGGACTGCACGCTGAGGTGTGGGGGGGACTGCACGCTGAGGTGTGGGGGGGACTGCACGCTGAGGTGTGGGGGGGACTGTACGCTGAGGTGTGGGGGGGACTGTACGCTGAGGTATGGGGGGGACTGTACGCTGAGGTATGGGGGGGACTGTACGCTGAGGTGTGGGGGGGACTGTACGCTGAGGTGTGGGGTGGACTGTACACTGAGGTGTGGGGGGGACTGTACACTGAGGTGTGGGGGGACTGTACACTGAGGTGTGGGGGGACTGCACACTGAGGTGTGGGGGGACTGTACACTGAGGTGTGGGGGGACTGTACACTGAGGTGTGGGGGGACTGTACACTGAGGTGTGGGGGGACTGTACACTGAGGTGTGGGGTGGACTGTACACTGAGGTGTGGGGGGGACTGTACACTGAGGTGTGGGGGGGACTGTACACTGAGGTGTGGGGGGACTGTACACTGAGGTGTGGGGGGACTGTACACTGAGGTGTGGGGGGACTGTTCACTGAGGTGTGGGGAGACTGTACACTGAGGTGTGGGGGGACTGTACACTGAAGTGTGTGTGGGGGTACTGTACACTGAGGTGTGTGTGGGGGGGGACCAACTCACTGTGAACTGGCTATATACTTTTTCAGTTACATGTCCTACCTCAGGAGATGTGAGTTCATAGAGAGCACAAGGACCTTTCATGATGTCAGGAGCACGTGATCAGTCACATGAGTGGGCGGAGACAGGGTTAGGGCTGTACAGGGGACTGTGTTGCTGCTCACATTTGGTCACACAGGGGGCGGTGTTTGGTGATGGACAGGCCAGGCCCCCAATTGGAGCTGCACTGTATGTGAAGGGGCCTAGCCTGAAAACCTATTAGATAATTAGGAAACTTTGTGCCTCACGCTGCTGGGCGCCGGGCCCCTTGTCAGCCCGGGCCCCGAAGCAGCTGCTTTCTCTGTAGTTACGCCACTGCACGGTTCCTGTGTACCCCAATGAATATGGGCGAGAAATCATTGGTGGGCATTGCACCCTCCCCCCCACCTCCCCAGTATTAAAATCATTGGTGGGCAGTGCGCCCTCCCCTCATCATTGGTGTCAGTGTCAGTTTCGATCAGAGTCCCAGCAGTGTAATGCGGGGGCTCCGATCGGTTACCATGGCAGCCAGGACGCTACTGAAGTCCTGTCTGGCTGCCATGGTCAGTTAGTCAGCAGAATACTTAGATGCGCTGTGGCCACCCGGTGCTCCTTCTTCTAACGCAGAGGTCTGCGCGGTGCATTGCTTATGCTTATAGCAATGCGCCACACAGACCTGTGAGATACAAGAAGAAGGAGCAACCGGGAGGCCACAGCGCATGTAAGTATAATGCTGCAGAGTAACATTGCAGACAGGACTTCAGTAGCGTTCTGGCTGCCATGGTAACCGATCGGAGCCCCAGCATTACACTGCTGGGACTCCGATCGGAACTGACAGTGCCACCAATGATGGGGGGGGGGGGGGCGCACTGCCCACCAATGATTTGAATACCAGGAGTGAGGGGGAGGGCGCACTGCCCACCAATGATGCACCGTCCCCGTCACCATGGGAACGTCACGGATATAGAATATACGATCGGATCTGAGTTTTCTCCAATCCGATGGTATATTTTAACTTCAAGCGTTACCTACAGAGGAACAGGAAGCGGTGAGTACAAAGCCTTCACCGCTTCCTGATCCTTTTGCCCGGCATTAAAGACAGGCGGCCCTGAAAGGGAACGGCGTTCCTGCTATGAAGAAAGTGCAGGAATGCAATTCCCACACGTTCCCGCAAGACTCGAGCCCTGCCCCCATCCCCCCGCACATCACCTTTTTGCTGTACTCACTATACAGCAGCACATACCTGTCACATCCAGGGCCTCCCTGGTGACGTCTCCTCTGATGTAGATCTTTTCTGTCATCATCTTCTTAATTTGGTCCGTACAACTTCTCTCAGCGGCCTCGTCTCTGCAGAGTGTGACACACAGACGTATTAGCTTCCTCACTTTTCTATCATCATCCCCCAACCTGGAGTCCCCCCATTGTTATCCTGCTCCTCGCTATTCTCCCTAATACCCCCAAATACTATCCTGATGAAAAATGAGTCCCCGCCCCCCCTCTAGTAATAGCGCTCCTCATAATCCCACCAATAGTAATTCCCTTCTAGAATGCCCTCGTTAGTAATACTGCCCCCTACAGTGCCCCCAACATTGATAATGCTCTCCAAGAG
This sequence comes from Bufo gargarizans, assembly GCF_014858855.1. NCBI lineage: Eukaryota > Metazoa > Chordata > Amphibia > Anura > Bufonidae > Bufo > Bufo gargarizans. The sequence goes on along the minus strand of NC_058083.1, from coordinate 429,019,865 downwards.
TGCCCTTATTAGTAGAAGAGCTCTCCAGTATTAATAATAATAACCCTCACAGAAATAAGGACTCCCTATAGTGGTAATAAAGTTCTCTACAGACCCCTCAGTAGTAAACAAACCCCCCCCCCCCCTATAGTGCTATAAGTAGAAATAAGTCCCTCCTATAGAGCCCCCAGTAGTAATAAGAACGCCTATAATGTCTCCTGGATTTATTATACCCCTACAGTGCCCCCATTATTAATACTGGTCCCTACTGTTATAATACTCACCCTGAAGTGCCCCCAGTATTGATAATTCCCGCTGCAGTGTTCCCTGTAGTTATATTCCTCCCCCCACCATACAGTCCCATCTAAATAACATCACATCATTTTTTGTGCCCTCTACAAAATACAGTCCTTTGTAAACAACATCACTCCCCTCCTTCCAGTCTCTCCAACATACAGTCCCATGTAAACCACACTATTTCCCTCACCCTGCCATGCAGTGCTATGTTAATTAAAATCACACCATCTCCCCATCCACCTCCAATAAACAGTCCCATGCAAATAATATCCCTCTCTATCTACATCCCCCTCCAATTTACAGCCCCATGTAAGCAATATCGCTCTCTATCTACAGCCTCCTCCAAAGTACAGCCCCATGTAAATAATACCTCTCTATCTACATACAGCCCCTTCCAATATACAGCCCCATCTAAATAACATCACCTCCTCCCCGGCCGCCTCCAACATGCAATCCCATGTAAACATCACCCCTTCAACATTCAGTCGTATTTAAATAGCACCCCCCCCCCCCCCAACCAGGCAGCTGCAACATATGGTCCCACGTAAATAATATCCCTCTCAATCTACAGCCCCCTCCAATATACAGCCCCATGTAAATAATATCGCGCTCTATCAACAGCCTCCTCCAAAGTACAGCCCCATGTAAATAATACCCCCCTCTATCTGCAGCTCCATGTAAAATGACATAGCATCCTCCCCAGCCACCTACAACATGCAATCCTATGTAAAGATGACCCCTTCAACGTATAGTCAGTCCCATGTAAATAATATCCTCTCTAATCTTAGGGTGTGCACCCTAAGCACCAAACACACGCCGCACGCGCGTGTGTATGTATGTATGTATGTATATATACACACACACACACAAATACACTAAGGGGTATCAGGGTATATTATTATACAGGTATATTATTAGACATTCAGTCCCATAGGCGTGCGCAGCCTATTGCATTAGGGTGTGCACCCTAAAGCACAAACACACGCCGCACGCGCGTGTGTATGTATGTATGTATGTATATATACACACACACACACACACACACACACAAATACACTAAGGGGTATCAGGGTATATTATTATACAGGGGTAACCAGGAGCATAACCAGGAACCAGGAGCAATATAACCAAGGGCTATCAGAGTAAATTATACAGGTGTAATATAACTGAGGAGGGCTATCAGGGACATTATACAGGGGTAATATAACTTATATTATATCAGTTATATTACCCCTTAATCATGTCGCCTGAGATAGCCCTCCTCAGTTATAATTACCCCTGTATAATAATTTACCCCTAATACCCCTTAGTTTTACCCCCTGTATAATTTACCCTGATCCTTCAGTTATATTACCCCCTGTAATTTACCCTGATACCCCTCAGTTATACGGTATCATATAACTGAGGGGTATCAGGGTACATTATACAGAGGTAGTAATTGAGGAGGGGTAGCAAGCAGCAGGGAACATACAGGGCAGAGTTCCAGTGGCGTAGCGTGGGTTGCCAGCACCCGGGGCAAGCCAAGTATTGCCCCCCCCCCCAACCTGTGAACACGCCCCTTTTTACAAATAATGCAGTACCTGTCACCTACAGTCCTATGAAACACCACAGATAACACAGTGATAACTGAGTACAGATAATGTAGCAGATGTCACCTGCAGTCCTATGTAATACCACAGATAACACAGTGGTAACTCTGTGAGTACAGATAATGTAGTAGATGGGTGTGAGGCCCCAGAATTCAGAACACGTACAGTGTGACCTGAAGTCGGGGGGCAGGCTTCGGCAGTGTGGGCCAAATCCTATAGCCACCCCCCCCCTAAACAGATATGTGGATGGGCATTACATATAATGGTACACACTATACAGTAGAGTACAGCAGCACATACCTGTTACCTCCAGTGACATCTCCTGTCATGTAGACCTTCCTCAACGTCTTCATTCGGACATAAGACCGCCATGATACCTTCTTTCAGCCGCGACTCTGCAGAGTTTCACAGAAAAATGGTTAGATTCCTCACTTTACTATCATCCTCAGATAACAGACCTCCCCTCCACCCGCAGTGCCCAGAAGTATAATGCCCTCTGTGTAATTATAATATATACTGGCCCCTCTGTGTTATTATTATTCTTAAAGGGAACCTGTCCCCAGGATTTTGTGCATAGAGCTGGGGACATGGGCTGCTAGATGGCCACTAGCACATCCGCAATACCCAGTCCCCAGAGCTCTCTGCGCTTTTATTGTGTTAAAGAACATGTTTTGATCCATATGCAAATGACCGGATATGAGTCCTGTATCCGGAGATGAGTCAAGCGGAAAGGAGCCCAGCACCGCCCCGCGTCCTCCGAATCTCCTCCTTGCTGGCTGACGTCACAGAGCTGGAGCGCCGAAATCGCGTGATGCGCGAGCTAGCGCATGCGCAGTGTCGGCATCATGTTCATTCCCTGTACTGGCATCAGCACAGGGAACGAACTACGCATGCGCTAGCTCGCGCATCGCGAGATTTCGGCGCTCCAGCTCTGTGACGTCAGCCAGCAAGGAGGAGATTCGGAGGACGCGGGGCGGTGCTGGGCTCCTTTCCGCTTGACTCATCTCCGGATACAGGACTCATATCAGGTCATTTGCATATGGATCAAAACTGTTTTTTAACACAATAAAAGCGCAGAGAGCTCTGGGGACTGGGTATTGCGGATGTGCTAGTGGCCATCTAGCAGCCCATGTCCCCAGCTCTATGCACAAAATCCTGGGGACAGGTTCCCTTTAATATTATAATGGCCCCCTCTGTATTAGGCTCCATTCACACGTCCGCAAAATGTGTCTGCATCCATTCCGCAATTGTGTGGAATGGGTGCGGGCCCATGCATTCTCTATGGGGACGGAATGGATGCAGGAAAGCACACAGTGTGCTCTTCGCATCCGCATTTCCGGAGCGGCCTGCCGAACTTCCGGTCCGTGGCTCTGGAAAAAAATAGAACATGTGCTATTCTTGTCCGCAGCTGTGGACAAAAATAGGCTGTTCTATGGGGGTGCCGGCCGGGTGTATTGCGGATCCGCAAAACACTACGGACGTGTGAATGGACCCGAATAGTAATAATTATGGCGCTCTTCAGCCCCTCCAGCATACAGTCCCATGTAAAATACATCACTCCTTGCCTTCAGCCCCTCCAACATACAGTCCCATGTAAATAATATCACCCTTCCTCTCTTCGCTGCCTGCCTTGAGCTCCTTCAGCATACAGTCCCATGTAAAATACATCACGCCCCGCCTTCAGCCCCTCCAAAATACAGTCCCATGTAAAATACAAACCTCCCCGGCCTTCAGCCCTTCCAGCATACAGTCCCCATGCTTCAGCCCCTCCAGCATACAGTCCCATGTAAAATACATCACTCTCTCTCTGCCTTTAGCCCCTCCAGCATACAGTCCCATGTAAAATACATCACTCTCTCTGTCTTTAGCCTCTCCAGCATACAGTCCCATGTAAATAATATCACTTCACCCCCCCTCTCTTCAGACCCCTCTAACAGTCTCCAGTGTACAATGATTATTCCTCCTCCCTTCAGCCCCTGCAAAAAGCCCCCCAAGTCCATATAACAGTCACTCTTCTCCTTCCAGACTTACCTATGGCTTCTGCTCCTCTCTCCAATATCCTGCATATCTTGAGGCCCCGCCCCCTGTATGACGAGACTCCGCCTCTTTCCCGACATCTTACCTCCCTAGAGCAAATCCATTCTAGCGCTCTACTGTCTCATAGGCTTCAGACCACTAGTGAAGGATCGCATCAGGAGTTGGCAGATGGCAGTGCAGCGAGGAGGTGATGATTAGGGTGTGCCCAGGCACCCCCTGCACACCCCGTGCGCACGCCTATGTTCAGTCCTATGTAACTAGCATCACCCCCACCAACCAGGCACCTGCAACACACAGTTCCATGGGAATAACTTCCCTCCCTTAAGCCCTAACATACAGTCCCAGGTAAATAATCCCAGCTCCCAGCATTGTTCTGCCTCCCCCCTCACTTACCTCACCAAGCGGAGCAGACATCACCTCTTCCCTGCCGTCCGGTCACATGATAGTGACGTCACCGCAGGTCCTTCACCACCACAATGCTCCACTTTCATCATCCAGGGCACTAGATTAATGAATCGAGCTGGCGGGCAGGACATGTTTTAACCTAGCAAAGCCTAGAGTACTGTCTTACATAGGGTGCAGACGCCCCCTGCTGGCCACAACCCGCATATATTATATACTAGTGATCTTATACCATTGATCTCTACCTGAGGTGCAGATGAGCTCATTTGCCGCCCTCTGCTGCCCACTACCGGGATATACCTCATACAAGTGATCTCTACCTGAGGTACAGATGAGCTCATATGCCACCCTCTGCTGCCCACTACCGGGATATACCTCATACAAGTGATCTCTACCTGAGGTGCAGATGAGCTCATTTGACGCCCTCTGCTGCCCACTACCGGGATATACCTCATACAAGTGATCTCTACCTGAGGTGCAGATGAGCTCATTTGACACCCTCTGCTGCCCACTACCGGGATATACCTCATACAAGTAATCTCTACCTGAGGTGCAGATGAGCTCATTTGCCGCCCTCTGCTGCCCACTACCGGGATATACCTTATACAAGTGATCTCTACGTGAGGTGCAGATGAGCTCATTTGACGCCCTCTGCTGCCCAGTACCGGGATATACCTCATACAAGTGATCTCTACCTGAGGTGCAGATGAGCTCATTTGACGCCCTCTGCTGCCCACTACCGGGATATACCTCATACAAGTGATCTCTACCTGAGGTGCAGATGAGCTCATCTGACGCCCTCTGCTGCCCACTACCGGGATATACCTCATACAAGTGATCTCTACCTGAGGTGCAGATGAGCTCATCTGACGCCCTCTGCTGCCCACTACCGGGATATACCTCATACAAGTGATCTCTACCTGAGGTGCAGATGAGCTCATCTGACGCCCTCTGCTGCCCACTACCGCGATATACCTCATACAAGTGATCTCTACCTGAGGTGCAGATTAGCTCATTTGCCGCCCTCTGCTGCCCACTACCGGGATATACCTTATACAAGTGATCTCTGCCTGAGGTGCAGATGAGCTCATTTGCCGCCCTCTGCTGCCCACTACCGGGATATACCTCATACAAGTGATATCTACCTGAGGTGCAGATGAGCTCATTTTCCGCCCTCTGCTGTCCACTACCGGGATATACCTCATACAAGTGATATCTACCTGAGGTGCAGATGAGCTCATTTGCCGCCCTCTGCTGCCCACTACCGGGATATACCTCATACAAGTGATATCTACCTGAGGTGCAGATGAGCTCATTTTCCGCCCTCTGCTGCCCACTACCAGGATATACCTCATACAAGTGATCTCTATAAAATAATGCAGGATAGCTGAGCGTCTTGCTACACCCACGCCCTTTACCCCCCGCCCCAAAAATTCATGATGGCCGAACTGTGAGCATAGTGTTAGTTGTAATATATACCTGACACGGTGCTGTCACGGTGGATGGCGGCTGTTTAACCCATTCTATGCCATAGGTACCTCTGTATGGAAGGGGTTACCCATTTGTGCAGCTTTGCTTGCTGCACAAGTGTGTTTGGAGTGTGACAGGAGGCTAGATCCCTCCCTTCTACATCAGGCCTCTGAGCTGCTCTGGCAGTGCTGGAATGAAAAAAAAAAAAACACTTTAAAAAACTATAAATTAAATTATAAAAATAGAAAAAATAATAAAAATCTGATCCTGCATCCCCACGTCCATACCAACCTGCTCTATATAAATATCTCATGACCTACCCGCATCCGCACCGAACGCCAGTGTGAAAGCAGCCTAAGTCAATGGGGACGGATCCGTTTTCACTGACACAATATGGTGCAATTGAAATGGGATCCGTCCCCCATTCACTTTCTTTTTTTTTTTGTTTGTATATATCTTTATTTTCATTTATACAAAAAGAAACGTATACATTCCAATCACATCATAGGTATAAATATCTTCAAGTCACATCTTAAACAGTACGTTTCCATTTTTTCCTGAACAATTGTTTTAAACTATTTTTTTCCCCCTCCCTCATTAACCCCAATCTTTTCCTTTTCCTTTACCTTTACCCTCCCCCCACCCTTATGAGATGGGGGGGGGGACGTGTATAAAAAAAAATATAAAAAAAATATAAAAAAAATATAAAAAAAATATAAAAAAAATAAAAAGTTTTGGTAAATCCTGCCCTAAAGCATCCATTTTTTCCAAAGATCCTCAATATTTTTTTTTCCGTGGCCCTCCATCATTCGTTCTTCCTTAATAGAATTATCCACCATTTTCCTCCATTGTCTCACCATCGGAGGATCTGCCCCCACCCATTTCTTAAGTATAAGGAGTCTAGCTTGAAATAGCACTTTACAGAGAACCTCACGTATATCTCTATTTAAATTTAGATGTTTAGTTGCCCCTAAAATGCAGATAACCGGGTCTTCCGGTATATAAACCTTCAGAATTACCTGTACTGTCTCCAAAATTTCCCTCCAATATCTAATCAACCTTGGGCATCTCCAGAAACAGTGTATTAAATCAGCATTTTCTCCCCCACATTTTGAACATGCGTCCGAAGCTCTCACACCCATTATCTTCAATAACCGTGGGGATCGGTGCAATCTGTGGACTACAAAGAACTGTGAGATCTTATGTGAGCCCCTATTGGAGACCATTGAGTAACTTCTGAGGGCATCTTCCCATTTGTCTTCAGTAAGGGATTGAATTTCGCCTTCCCATTTTTTTCCAGCAAGTATTAGAATTTGTTTCTTTTTGCTCTCCATCAATATCTTATATCTTCTTGCAGTTATACCACCTCTTTCCCCTTCTTTAGTAAATTTATGTATTATATCCGATTTTTCTTTTTTATATTTATCTTCTTGAAGGGCCATCCGCAGGGCATTCCTAAGCTGAAAATATTTATACATGTCTTTTTGGGGGATCCCAAACTCACCAACTATTATATTGAAATCTTTCAGTTTACCCTGTTCCACTATCTGACTAAGGTATTTTATCCCTTTTCTTTCCCAATTTATGTAACTCTTAATCGTGTCTAATTCCTTAAGATTTATATTTTTCCAAATGGGTGTGTAGTGCAGAAACCCTTTAATCTTTAATATTTTTTTAATCTCCACCCATATATAATTTAATAAATTCAATATTCTATTACTTGTGCTCTTTTTGGCCAACATGCCAGATTCTAAAACCTCCAAGTGATTCCACTCTTCTTTCCACCCTAATCTATTTATGACTTGTTTAGCAACCAAACCGTTCAAAATACCTTTTATGTGACCATATTGTGCAACTAATAAAAGAAAAAATTTGGAACAGCTAAACCACCCTCGCTTACTGGGAGTTGCAACACTTCTTTTTTTATCCTGGGGATGGCACCTTTCCAAAGAAAGTCCCCCATTAGACTATCGAGTACCTTAAAAGTACTCTGCGGTAACCTCAACGGGGCATTTTGGAGAGCATATAGGATTTTAGGGAGAAAAATCATTTTTATCAGGTTTACCCGGCCCTGTATTGACATCGGTAAATGACGCCAAATATGTATTTTAGTCCTGAGTTCTTTTAGTAGGGGGAGTATATTTAGTTTTTCGTATTCAGCTATATTTCCGGAAATTTGTATACCTAAATATTTAAAGTTATCTTGTTTCTTTAACACCTGAACCCTTAATTCCCTCTGTAGTTGTACGTCACCTAACATCATCATATGTGACTTCCCCCAATTAATATTTAAACCGGAAAAGGAACCGAACCTATCTATTATATCGAGCACCCTATTTAACTGATCCCCAGTGTTATACATAAACAAAAGAATATCATCCGCGTACATCAAAAGTTTTTCTTCTCCACCCTCGTATTGAAAACCTTTAATCTCTCTATCGTTTCTTATTATACATGCTAATGGCTCGATTGCAATGGCAAATAGTAATGGTGAGAGAGGGCATCCCTGCCTAGTGCCCCGATATAGGGCAAGAGGCAGGGACAAGCTCCCATCCACCATCACCCTTGCTCTAGGATTGTGGTATATTAGCCGAATCCAACTTATAAATTCCTCACCTATACCGACTCTTTTTAATACCGCCCATAGGTAGTCCCATTCTATACAAGTCAGTAGTCAAATGCTTTTTGGGCATCCAATGAGAGCACAGCTTTTTCCCCAGATTGTAATTTATTAGCTTCAATATTTAAAAACAGCCTTCTTATATTTGAATAAATCGTTCTCCCCGGTATGAAGCCTGTTTGATCCAGATTTATAACTTCCCCGATTACTTTCGACAACCTCTCGGCCAAAATCTTTGCCAAAATTTTAACGTCCGTGTTTAGGAGAGATATTGGCCTATAGGATCCTGGGTCAAGTTGTTCTTTGTCCTTTTTTGGGATTAAAGTTATAATTGCCTCTTTCATGGATTCTGGTATATTCCCCATTCTTTTGGCCTCATTCAATGTTATTTTTAACTCTGGTAATAACACCTGGGAGAACTCTTCATATATTTCAAAAGGGAGCCCGTCACCCCCCGGTGCCTTATTCGGCTTTACCTTGCTCAGGACTTCCTTTATTTCGGCCATCAGTATTTCTTTTTCTAAGTATTCTTTTTGGGGCTGAGATATCTGTTTAAGAGGTATCTTATCTAGGTATTTGTCCAGATCTTGTTTTGAATATTGAGCCCTGGATTTATATAGTTCCTGGAAATAGTCCAGAAACACTTCTTTAATTCCTTCCGGTGTAGTGATTATTTCACCCATTTTATCTTTGATTGCCCCTATCCATGATTTCCCTCTTTGGTTTCTTACAATACTTGCCAGAATTTTGCCCACTTTTTCTCCCTCTGAAGCTAGGCTTATCCCTTGAAAAAGTAGTTCTTTCCTACTTCTCTCCATTTGATATACCTTTAATTTTTCTTGGTGTTCCTCCCATATTTTCCTGTTGTATTCTGTAGGCTGTACTATATAGGTCATTCTTGCTACCTCAACTTTTTTTTCTAGTGCATTACTCAATTCTCTGGTACTCTTTTTCCAATAATTCACCTTTTTAAAAAGCAGTCCTCTTAGATATGCCTTAGCCGTATCCCATACAATTAATCTACTAGCCGTGCCAATATTCTCTAGAAAGAAGTGTTTTAGTTCTTCCATTATATTTTCTTTATCTGTAATCCTTGTTAACCACTGGGAGTTAAATTTAAATGGTGGCATAGTATTTTTTTTAATCAGATTTAATTCGATAACTACTGCAGTGTGGTCTGATAGGGCCATAGGTAAATACTTTATCTTAATCCCATTTTGAGATATCAAGTTTTTATTTCCCAAAACCATGTCAATCCTTGACCAAGTTTGGTGTGTTTTAGAGTAGCAGGAATACATGGTTCCGTCTGGGTTTTGAAGACGCCAAACATCCACCCAATTAAACTCTTGGGCTAATTTACAAAAATCCACCTTTATTGCTCCTCCACCTCTGACAGACGTTCTATTCCTGAGTGGGTCCATTACCGCATTATAGTCACCTATCGCAATCATCTTAGCTTCTTTTCTATTCAGCATAAATCTGTGCAATTTATACAAAACATCTGGTTTATATGGCGGTGGAATATATATATTTGTGATTACCATTTTGACACCTTCTATATTGCAATATAAGAAGAGGTACCTACCATAGTCATCCACCTCCACTGCCAGAAACTCAAATCTAATCTTATTATGTATCAAAATTGAGACCCCTCTAGAGAAAGTGGTATACACTGAATGGTAACCCTCCATTATCCATCTCTTCTGCAACCATCCTAGGGATTCTTTATCCAGATGTGTCTCTTGGAGGCAGATGATGGCTGGCAGGAACCTCTTCAACCACTCAAGGATAGCATATCTCTTTACTCTCTCTCGTAAACCCCTCACATTCAACGAAAGGATCCTAAGCATCTAGCAGAGGCGGAGCAGAGAAAAAAAAAAAAAAAAACAACAACAACAACACGTCCCCCTCTCCCCTCCCTCCCAAACAAACCACCCCTCCCTCCCGAGATACCACCCCTCCCTGAATAGCCCCCCCTTCGACTATACAGCAGTCGGGGTGACTCCATATCTCAGCATATGGACTCTTTTAACCCCCCCCCCCCCAGCCTCAAAGACCCTCCTCGTCCGCCCACTCACTAACTTCCCCCGGCGCCTGGAAGAAAACAGTCCTGCCCTTGTACTCTACCCTTAATTTTGCCGGGAAAAGTAGACTATATTTTAAGCCAGCCTCCCTCAATCTTTTTTTAACTGTAATGTATTCTTTCCTATAGGCATTGGTATGCGCGGAGTAGTCAGGAAACAGTCTTATCTTTTTACCATCTATTTTATATTTTTCCGAATTTCTAGCATCAGATAGTATTGTGTCGCGGTCCCTGACCAATAGACATTTAACCAATATCTGTCTGGGGTGTTCCCCCGGGAGCCCTTTTTTCATAGGGACCCTATGTGCTCTTTCGATGCAGGTCAAGACAGATCCGTTTTGACTTAGACTTTTTTAAAATGAATAATGCAAACGGATCCGTTATGAACAGATGCAAGCATTTGCATTATTGTAACGGATCCGTCTGTGCAGATACAAGACGCATCCGCACCGAACGCCAGTGTGAAAGCAGACTAAGTCAATGGGGATGGATCAGTTTTCACTGACACAATATGGTGCAATTGAAATGGGATCCGTCCCCCATTCACTTTCAATGCAAGTCAAGACGGATCCGTTTTGACTTAGACTATTTTTTCATGAATAATGCAAACGGATCCGTTATGAACGGATGCAAGCGTTTGCATTATTGGAGCGGATCTGTCTGTGCAGATACAAGACGCATCCGCACCGAACGCCAGTGTGAAAGTAGCCTAAGTCAATGTGCCAGTAACAAGTGCCCCTCTATGTACCAGTAACAAGAGGCCCCCATGTGCCAGTAAGGGCCCCCATGTGCCAGTAAGAGCCCCCCATGTGCCAGTAGGAGCCCCCCGTATTGCCAATAACAAGAGCCCCCCATCATGTGCCAGTAATAAGTCCCCATCATGTGCCAGTAATAAGAGCCCCCTAAATGCGCCAGTAATAAGAGCCCCCCAATGTGCCAGTAACAAGAGCCCCCATGTGCCAGTAAGAGCCCCCCATGTGCCAATAACAAGAACCCCCTCATCATGTGCCAGTAAGAGCCCCCCATCATGTGCCAATAATAAGAACCCCCCCTATCATGTGCCAGTAACAAGAGTCCCCCCAATCATGTGCCTAAATCTCTCAAAATCCTCTGTTGTATTGCTGGGTGACATGAACCCCCTTTTGACGTAAATGAACCCCTGCTGTGCCTGGGTGACAGGGGCCTAAATCTCTCAAAATCCTCTGTTGTATTGCTGGGTGACATGAACCCCCTTTTGCCGTGAATGAACCCCTGCTCTGCATTACTGACAGGGGCCTAAATCTCTCAAAATCCTCTGTTGTATTGCTGGGTGACATGAACCCCCTTTTGACGTAAATTAACCCCTGCTGTGCCTGGGTGACAGGGACCTAAATCTCTCTAAACTCTCTGTTGTATTGCTTGGTGACATGAACCCCCTTTTCTCGTGAATTAACCCCTGCTCTGCATTGCTGACAGGGGCCTAAATCTCTCAAAATCCTCTGATGTATTGCTGGGTGACATGAACCCCCTTTTGCCGTGAATGAACCCCTGCTCTGCATTGCTAACAGGGGCCTAAATCTCTCCAAATCCTCTGATGTATTGCTGGGTGACATAAACCCCCTTTTGCCATGAATGAACCCCTGCTCTGCATTGCTAACAGGGGCCTAAATCTCTCCAAATCCTCTGATGTATTGCTGGGTGAATGAACCCCTGCTCTGCATTGCTAACAGGGGCCTAAATCTCTCCAAATCCTCTGTTGGACAAGCTTATGTTTATTAAAAATGAACCAGGCACGGATCCCACAGGACTTGTCCGTACCTTGTGCAGAATAGACATTTATACCAGCCTCAACCATCCATTCTTGTACTCAAGTGCACTTATTCTTAGTTTTATTTTGTTATATGTCCCAATATTTTGGGGGATACCCCAATTTAAAAATAAAAAATAACACAAATCAGTGTTGGCTACCTATTCCTCCTTCACCGCCGCTTCCACCTACACCGCCACGTCAACCTACACCGCCACATACACCCATCCACCGCCTCCTCAACCTCCTACTCCTAGATCCAGATTGTTATTTTAAATTTTTCTGTATTTTATATGTTATTTTATGTCATTTCCCTATCCACATTTGCCATGCTCTTAAGCACATTTTGATGCCTTTTGCAGCCCTCTAGCCCTTTCCAGGACTATTTTAGAGCCATTCGGGTCCCCATTGACTTCAATGGGGTTCGGGGTCGAGTTCGGGTCAAGTTCGGGAACTTTTTTTTCAAGTTCGGCCGAACCTGCCGAACCCGAACATCCAGGTGTCCGCTCAACTCTAAATATATGTTATTCAGTTCACCTACGATGTGTGGTTCCAATGTTATGGCTGATTGGTGTGTAATATACTGTGCACCGCAGTTGGGCAGCCATATAGCAGAGCAAGTTTTCATTGCAACTTTAATTCAGATGCCCTTTCCTTAGGTTAGGCCATCAGTGCTTGATTTCTTGGAGTCTGCCATGTCCCTTTCATAGTATACACAGGCACAATGCACTGCCCCTTTCTGCAGACCATGAACAATTCTAATAGGCCACACATCCTTTTCATGACATGGCACTGCCCCCTCGGTGTACATTTGGGTGCCAGAGCTGCATCTGATCCCACACACAGGTTCATGGAGGACTGTAGTACGAGAAGTGCCAGAATGCTTCCGTGACGCCCAGGAGAGTTGCCAACTCATGCAATAGATCTCTCCATTTTTCAGGAGCCTCCTGAATATTCTTCTTTTTTCTTTTCTTTTTTCTTTTTATCCCTAATACAGAATTAAATTAACCACTTCAACCCCCCTAGCTGAAACACCCTTAATGACCAGGCCACTTTTTACACTTCTGCACTACACTACTTTCACCGTTTATTGCTCGGTCATGCAACTTACCACCCAAATTAATTTTACCTCCTTTTCTTCTCACTAATAAAGCTTTGATTTGGTGGTATGTCGTTGCTGCTGACATTTTCACTTTTTTGTTATTAATCAAAATTTAACGATTTTTTTGCAAAAAAATGACATTTTTCACTTTCAGTTGTAAAATTTTGCAATAAAAACGACATCCATATATAAATTTTTCGCTAAATTTATTGTTCTACATGTCTTTAATAAAAAAAATGTTTGGGTAAAAAAAAAAAAATGGTTTGGGTAAAAGTTATAGCGTTTACAATCTATGGTACAAAAATGTGAATTTCCGCTTTTTGAAGCAGCTCTGACTTTCTGAGCACCTGTCATGTTTCGTGAGGTTCTACAATGCCCAGACAGCACAAACACCCCACAAATGACCCCATTTTGGAAAGTAGACACCCTAAGGTATTCATTGATGGGCATAGTGAGTTCATAGAACTTTTTATTTTTTGTCACAAGTTAGCGGAAAATGATTTATTTATTTTTTTCTTACAAAGTCTCATATTCCACTCACTTGTGACAAAAAATAAAAACTTCCATGAACTCACTATACCCATCACAAAATACCTTGGGGTGTCTTCTTTCCAAAATGGGGTCGCTCGTGGGGTAGTTATACTGCCCTGGCATTTTAGGGGCCCAGATGCGTGCAAAGTAGTTTGAAATCAAAATCTGTAAAAAATGACCGGTAAAATCCGAAAGGTGCTCTTTGGAATGTGTGAATGTGTGCCCCTTTGCCCACCTTGGCTGCAAAAAAGTGTCACACATCTGGTATCACCGTACTCAGGAGAAGTTGGGGAATGTGTTTTGGGGTGTCATTTTACATATACCCATGCTGGGTGAGAGAAATATCTTGGCAAAAGACAACTTTTCCCATTTTTTTATACAAAGTTGGCATTTGACCAAGATATTTATCTCACCCAGCATGGGTGAGAAATGACACCCCAAAACACATTGCCCAACTTCTCCTGAGTACGGCGATACCAGATGTGTGACACTTTTTTGCAGCTTAGGTGGGCAAAGAGGCCCACGTTCCAAAGAGCACCTTTAGGATTTCACCGGCCATTTTTTACAGATTTTGATTTCAAACTACTTCGCACACATCTGGGCCCCTAAATTGCCAGGGCAGTATAACTACCCCACAAGTGACCCCATTTTGGAAAGAAGACACCCCAAGGTATTCCGTGAGGGGCATGGCGAGTTCCTAGAATTTTAAATTTTTTGTCACAAGTTAGTGGAATATGAGACTTTGTAAGAAAAATAAATAAATAAAAAAATCATCATTTTCCGCTAACTTGTGACAAAAAATACAAAATTCTAGGAACTCGCCATGCCCCTCACGGAATACCTTGGGGTGTCTTCTTTCCAAAATGGGGTCACTTGTGGGGTAGTTATACTGCCCTGGCATTCTAGGGGCCCTAATGTGTGGTAAGTAGTTTGAAATCAAAATGTGTAAAAAATGACCTGTGAAATCCGAAAGGTGCTCTTTGGAATGTATGCCCCTTTGCCCACCTAGGCTTCAAAAAAGTGTCACACATGTGGTATCGCCGTACTCAGGAGAAGTTGGGGAATGTGTTTTGGGGTGTCATTTTACATATACCCATGCTGGGTGAGATAAATATCTTGGCAAAAGACAACTTTTCCCATTTTTTTATACAAAGTTGGCATTTGACCAAGATATTTATCTCACCCAGCATGGGTATATGTAAAATGACATCCCAAAACACATTCCCCAACTTCTTCTGAGTACGGCGATACCAGAAGTTTGACACTTTTTTGCAGCCTAGATGCGCAAAGCGGCCCAAATTCCTTTTAGGAGGGCATTTTTAGACATTTGGATCCCAGACTTCTTCTCACGCTTTCGGGCCCCTAAAATTCCAGGGCAGCACAAATACCCCACATGTGACCCCATTTTGGAAAGAAGACACCCTAAGGTATTCAATGAGGGGCATGGTGAGTTCATCGAATTTTTTTTTTTTTTGGCACAAGTTAGCGGAAATTGATTATTTTTTTGTATTTTCTCACAAAGTCTCCCTTTCCGCTAACTTGGGACAAAAATTTAAATCTTTCATGGACTCAATATGCCCCTCACGGAATACCTTGGGGTGTCTTTTTTACGAAAAAGACACCCGAAATGGGGTCACATGTGGGGTATTTATACTGCCCTGGCATTTTAGGGGCCCTAAAGCGTGAGAAGAAATCTGGAATATAAATGTCAAAAAAAATGTACGCATTTGGATTCCGTGAGGGGTATGGTGAGTTCATGTGAGATTTTATTTTTTGACACAAGTTAGCCAAAAAAATGTCTGAATGGAGCCTTACAGGGGGGTGATCAATGACAAGGGGGCGATCACCCATATAGACTCCCTGATCACCCCCCTATCATTGATCACCCCCCTGTAAGGCTCCATTCAGACATTTTTTTGGCTAACTTGTGTCAAAAAATAAAATCTCACATGAACTCACCATACCCCTCACGGAATCCAAATACATGGATCCGCAAAACACATACTGACATCTGAATGGAGCCTTACAGGGGGGTGATCAATGACAGGGGGGTGATCAGGAAGTCGATATGGGGTGATAACCCCCCTGTCATTGATCACCCCTCTGTAAGGCTCCATTCAGACGTCCGTATGTGTTTTGCGGATCCAATCCATGTATCCGTGGATCCGTAAAAATCATACGGACGTCTGAATGGCGCCTTACAGGGGGGTGATCAATGACAGGGGGTGATCAGGGAGTGTATATGAGATGATCACCCCCCTGTCATTGATCACCCTCCTGTAAGGCTCCATTCAGACGTCCGTATGTGTTTTGCGGATCCGATCCATGTATCCGTGGATCCGTAAAAATCATACAGACGTCTAAATGGAGCCTTACAGGGGGTGATCAATGACAGGGGGTGATCAGGGAGTATATATGAGGTGATCACCCCCCTGTAAGGCTCCATTCAGACGTCCGTATGTGTTTTGCGGATCCGATCCATGTATCCGTGGATCCGTAAAAATCATACAGACGTCTGAATGGAGCCTTACACGGGGGTGATCAATGACAGGGGGGTGATCAATGACAGGGGGTGATCAGGGAGTGTATATGAGGTGATCACCCCCCTGTAAGGCTCCATTCAGACATCCGTATGTGTTTTGCGGATCCGATCCATGTATCCGTGGATCCGTAAAAATCATTCGGATGTATGAATGGAGCCTTACAGGGGGGTGATCAATGACAGGGGGGTGATCAATGACAGGGGGTGATCAGGGAGTGTATATGAGGTGATCTCCCCCCTGTAAGGCTCCATTCAGACATCCGTATGTGTTTTGCGGATCCAATTCATGTATCCGTGGATCCGTAAAAATCATACGGACGTCTGAATGGAGCCTTACAGGGGGGTGATCAATGACAGGAGGGTGATCAGGGAGTCTATATGGGGTAATCAGGGGTTAATAAGTGACGGGGGGGGGTGTAGTGTAGTGTAGTGGTGTTTGGTGCTACTTTACACAGCTACCTGTGTCCTCTGGTGCTCGATCCAAACAAAAGGGACCACCAGAGGACCAGGTAGCAGGTATATTAGACGCGGTTATCAAAACAGCGTCTAATATACCTGTTAGGGGTTAAAAAAATCGTATCACAGGAAATCTCGGCTCGCGCGAGATGACGCATATATGCGTGACTCTGCGCAGGGCTGCCGCCTCCGGAACGCGAATCTGCGTTAGGCGGTCCGGAGGCGGTTAAACATATCACAAAAAAAGTTAAATACAAAAGCAGAGAAATTAAAGTTTTTTACAATTTTGAAAAAGAGTTTCTTAATCGCTTGGATAATTAAAGCATCCCAAATTTACAGATTTTTAAAACTAGGCTCTGTCAGGAAGGTGAAAAATAACAGGAACAGGATAAAATCCATCTAGTGGGATTAATAATAATAATGCTTATTTACGGCATAGTGAAATAAATAAAAAGTTTTCCTTTAACCATATGTACCTTGCTATAAACAAAAAAGTTGATGTATTCCAGGGGAAAAAGAGCAAACGTATGGACACTAATGGGAAATGTAATTTGCATCAACCCTACCAACACTTTGCTATGGGGGTAATAATTGGTCCTTGAATCAAGAAAATGCAGTCCACCTGGCAGTCGCACACATCAGTTGTGCTGCACTCAGGGCTCGGGCTGTTGTGTGCTCCTCCAGTCCCAGGCTGTAGAGAACAGAGAGCTGCTGATTGGTGGATTAGAATCTGAACAACCAATCAGCACTGCCCCTCAGAAACATGAATGATAATTGCTGTTACAAACTGTCATTCCTGGTTGCCGGCTGCAGGAGGAGGAAGATGTCTCCCAGCTTTGCTGTATCACCCCCTCTGTCTGCAAGAGAGAAGCAGCCGTGTGTCTGTAGTGACGTCTGCGACCCCTCTTTAGATCCTGGTAAGTTCTCAGTCAGACATCGCAGGAGGGGGATCATTACTGGACCAGGGAACTGTATGGGATGATTTATGTGGAATGAAGAGGTTCATCTAAACCACTGCATAAGACGAGTGGAGCTGTTCATAGCAGCCAATAAGGTTCCAGTGCCTTTGGTTCATCTATTCACTACCCCCTTCATCGTACTGGTCACTTCCCACCCTAATTACAGATCACTGCCTTATCTTACAATTCACTTCCATATATTACTGGTCACTGTCCTAACTTACTGGTTATTACCCTACCTTACTGGTCTCTATCCGCCCTATTTTACTGCTAACTGTCCCATCTTCAATTCACTGAGATTGATGATATAGAACACCAAAGAAGATATGTTAGGAATTATGGGTTATCTCAATGTCCTGTTTTTGGGTATGGTCATGAATCAGTAAAATCAGTTTTTTGATACTACAATTGGGGTTATGGATGATATTTATTGTGGGTGACTCTCACAACTTACCCATTATTAATTACTGTATCGCCCATTACCGTATGTATCAGTGGTCTTAATAGTCTGACATTTCCACTGTCCTGTCTTACTGGTCATTACCCTATTATAATGGTTATTATTCATCCTATCTTACTGGTCTCTGTCCTATCTTACTGCTTACTATCTCCCCTCTCTTCCTGGATGCTGCTCTATCTTACTGGCCAATGTTCCCCCTATTTCACTGGTCACTGTCACTGGTCACACAAACAACAGCAACCATGATAACACCAAGGTAAGGAGAGGCGATGATTAAGGCTACTTTCAAACTGGCGTTTTGGCTTTCCGTTTGTGAGATCCGTTCATGGCTCTCACAAGCGGTCCAAAACTGATCAGTTTTGCCCTAATGCATTCTGAATGGAAAAGGATCTGATCAGAATGCATCAGTATGCCTCAGTTTGCCTTCATTCCAGCTCCATTCCGCTTTGGTGTCCGTCTGACGAAACTGAGCCACAATGTAAGTCAATGGGGATTAATCCATTTTCTATGACACAATCTGGCACAATAGAAAACGGATACGTCCTCCATTGACTTTCAATGGTGTTCAAGACGGATCCGTCTTGGCTATGTTAAAGATACTGATGCAGACGGTTGTATTATCTGAACGGATCCATTGTGCAGATCCATGACGGATCCGCCCTAAACGCGAGTGTGAAAGTAGCCTAATTATTATGTCCACTGCTTTTGGTAGTCCACAGCACAAGGAGAGATTTATCATTCTTGTACACCAGAAAACTGATAAACAAAAGTTGCAAATTCTGTTTAAAATGTTTATAAATGGCGTTTTACTGCCAGCCTCTCTATTTTTTGAAAGGGGTGGGCTTGGACATCAGCCCCAGAAGATTTACTTAATGTATGCCAGTTTTCTGCTGTAAATGATGACTGAAATCTATGGCAGCTGTGAGCTAGCCAAGAATTAATTCAGGGCGCATAGACTATCAGAGGATGCACTTAATTTTTAACCAGGCATGAACTTCATGATAAATTAAATGCATCCCCCCTGCTCTTGATAAATTTCCCCTGAGATGTTTGGTGAGTGGAAAACAGCTCCAAACATGTTCTGACAGTTGCTGGCTATTATGGGATGATGGGAGTTGGATTTCTACAGCAGCATTTGCTGAGCCAGAGGTTGGAGACCATTGTTCTAGAAGTTGAAATTATTTCTTGCATCAATCATTATCAGGGTTTTGGTTTATTTCTAGTTTACATCAAATTTTATATTTCTCCTCTATTGCCTCCACAATTGCCTGAAAATTATTTATATGTTGTATTCTTCCTTGCAGGTGTGCACATGTCCATTTTGAAGGAAGAATGACATCACAGCTACAGAGTTGACCATCTGATAGCCTAGCTCGACTTCCCACCTCTCCTGAAGACTCCTCAGTCAAGTGGAGGACATCATCTATGAAAGAGGGTCCCACAGATGCATCCTAGCAGTTTGAGCACCACTCCTACAAGAGTCCATTCCCTGAGTGATTTCACTGGGCAATTACTCCAGGGTGGTACTTGTGTTGGGTTGCACCTCTGGCTGATTATCATCATTCTATAAGATAATGATGTAGGTGTGTGCTGTCAATAACCCCATACATATTTGTGAATGTTTAGATGAAATGGCTACTATCAGACAACCAGGAATGGATGTCTAACATCCCATGATCTATTCAGCTTATCTGGATACTTCATGCAGTACGGGAAGTCTAGGTGGCCATTTATGGACAGGTAAGAAAGATAGTTAGCTAACAAATGAGAAATGCATATATGAGTGATAATGTAATGATCAAAAGAGGAGAAAATGTGGCAGGAAAGAATTAACTCAGATTTTTTGTATCAATCATTATCAGAGTTTTGGTTCATGTCTGGTTTCTTTCCACTTTCCTGCTTCTCCTCTATTGATATAACATTCAATTATTGCCTGGAAATGATTAATATGTTATATTCCTAGTTGAGGGCGTGGATATGTCCATTTTGTAGGAAGGATGACATCACAGCTACAGAGTTGACCGTCTGATAGCCCAGCTCGACTGCCCACCTCTCCTGAAGACCCCTCAGCTTTTTGAGAGTTGGGTGGAGGACATCATCTCTGAAAGAGGGTCCCACAGATGCACCCTAGCAGTTTGAGCACCACTCTTACAAGAAGAGTCAATGCCCTAAAAGCGTGATTTCACCGGGGATTACTCCAGGGTGGTCCTTGTGTTGGGATGCACCTCTGGCTGGCTGTCGTCATCTTTTAAGTTAGATAATTATATGTGTGTGTGTTGTCAACAACTCCATAAAGATGTGTGAATGTTCAGATGAAATGGCTACTATGAGCCGGCCGGGAATGGATGTCTGACATCCCATGATCTATGCAGCTTATCTGTATACTTCATGAAGTACAGGCAGTCTAAGGGGCCTTTTCTAGACAGGTAGGATAGATAGTTAGCTAATAAATCAATGAGAAATACATATGTGTGATAATGTAATGATCAAAATGGTGAAAAACGTTAAAGAAATAAATATTATTTCTGATACCCTGCCTGCCTGTAATCTAATTTAATTCATATTAATAATATATTCTGTTGTGCTTGAGAAAATTATACTTATATACGCATAAAAACTTTTTTAACAAGAAGACCTCATATCTTGAGGACCCGTTGAGCCTACCATCAACACCCCCACATTCCAAAAAGACAGAAGACAAGGACACATATCTCTGGAATATGACTGCTTGCATTCTAATTAGTTGTTTACCATGTTCAATACTACATGCTCTTTGCATGCTGTATGTGACTATATTGTCATATTACAATATATTGTCATATTACTTTATTGTAATCCCCTGTGGGGACCCTTAAAATGAGTGGAGAGGCAATTCTTCTTGAACTAGATGATCGCGTTAATTGTCTTCATTAAAGTGGGCAACGTTAACCAGTTGTTGACTGCCCATTTATATACATCTGGGGGGAGGTGTTGCATTTAACTTCACAAGGACATTTCTGAGTGTCCTTGCAAAGTTAGGATACTTTCACATCTGCTCTTTCACTTTCAGCTATTGAGATCAGTCATAGGATCTCAAAAGTAGGGAAAACGCTTCAGTTTTGTCCCCATTCATAGTCAATGGGGACAAAACTGAACTGAAGGGAACAAAGTGCACCAAAATGCATCTCGTTCCATTTCATTGTGTTCCAATGACGCACACAAAAACACTGCAATCAGAGCCTTTCAGTGTGTCCTGGGATGCAGAGCAAGACGAATGGAAAATAAATGGTGGCATGCACTCGTCTGGGATCCGGCTTTTGCGGATCCGCCATTTACAGACAATAGAACACTTACGAACGTGTACATGAGCCCTAATATGTATATTTACTCATATTCCTATGTAGTCCTACATCCTGTCAACCTCATGCTGTGAGTAGACACTTTTTCTTTAGACCTCCATACATTTCCATGGGATTGAGTGATTTGCTTGTGTGAAGATTGGTGCTTATCTTATTAAACAATACCATAAGGGCCCAGTTGACCCAACATCTGGTATTAGCAAAATTGAATTGGATGAAAAAAATAGTTGTTCCTACCACCACACAGCCTCCCAGATTCAGCGTAGTTGAAAGTCATCCTTTATCAAATACAGAAGGATCAGAATAATATGGGTTCCAAACTAAGGTTTTACCAATGTCTGTATCTTGGCTACTAGAGTTCGCGAAAGGAAAAAGCAAGAGGTAGACTGCCGATCCATCCAGCAGGGGGCATACATCCTGGGCCAGAGGTTTAAAACAAAATCCCTGCAGAGAAAAATTGTGATCCAGAAGAAGACAAAAACCTAGACACATTTGGCCAGTTTGTGTCACAGGGAAAAAAAATCATTTGTGACCCTGAGAAAAGGCCATGGGTTGGAAGACCCTGGATCAGAGCCATTAATAATTCCACCTGGTTGGGCTCCACTTACCTGTATATCTCACTTATCTATTGTGAATAATGGAAATATATTGAAATGTGCCCATCTGACCTCCATGTTGGATGTGCACACGGAGACAAAAACTGTTGTGATCTCTGTTGATTCTTGGTTTCTCCATCTGGGACGCTGGTCTGGGGCTTGTATCCTGAAAGCCTCTTGCCTTAACTATCAGCCTGGCGTCCACCGGCATGCCACGCAGATAGGAAGACTGTTCTAACCATCTCAGTGTGGTTGGTGATTGAACCTGCTTAGTCGCTGCATCATACATTTTGGTGATGCCATGACTGCTGTGTGTTTAATCCATAAAGTCGAGTTCCTATAGAAGCACAGAAAAGCATAGTAAATATGTAGTTGGAAACCAACTGTTTCAGATTGATAGACAAAACCTGCCCTGCGGGGTAAAATATCTGCCCATTAATGCTATATCCATATATAAAATGTCACATCCGAAAAGAGCGGAGCTCGCCTACTTTGCTATTTTCTTAAGCCCCACTAAAGTGAAAGAAGAGAGCAGCACAACGTTGGCCACTTTCCCCTTTCCTGGCCGTGTGTGACAGGGTCCCGTTCTTGAGACAGCAGCAGGTGTCAGAGGTAGGAACCTAGACACTGTAACCTGGGAATGTGCCATACATTTCCAGATAGAACAAGTCCTTTAATAACAGAGGACACAGCACCCTCTAAGCAGATCCTGGAATGTCACCTTCATTATGTTGTAGAGCTGGTAGGACATACAGTCATGTGAAAAAATTAGGACACCCTTTGAAAGCATGTGGTTTTTTGTAACATTTTTAATAAAAGGTTATTTCATCTCCGTTTCAACAATACAGAGAGATTAAAGTAATCCAACTAAACAAAGAAAACTGAAGAAAAGTCTTTTCAAGATCTTCTGTAAATGTCATTCTACAAAAATGCCTATTCTAACTGAGGAAAAAGATAGGACACCCTTGCCCCTAATAGCGAGTGTTACCTCCTTTGGCTGAAATAACTGCAGTGAGACGGTTCTTGTAGCCATCTACCAGTCTTCGACATCGGTCTGAGGAAATTTTACCCCACTCCTCAATGCAGAACTTTTTCAGCTGTGAGATGTTTGAGGGGTTTCTTGCACGTACAGCCCTTTTCAAGTCACCCCACAGCATCTCAATGGGATTCAAATCTGGACTTTGACTTGGCCATTCCAGGACTCTCCATTTCTTCTTTTTCAGCCAATCTTTGGTTGATTTACTAGTATGTTTTGGGTCATTGTCATGTTGCATGGTCCAGTTCCGCTTCAGCTTTAATTTTCTAACTGATGGTCTCACATGTTCTTCAAGCACCTTCTGATACACAGTAGAATTCATCGTGGATTCTATGATGGTGAGCTGACCAGGTCCTGCTGCAGCAAAGCAGCCCCAAACCATGACACTTCCACCTCCATGCTTCACAGTTGGTATGAGGTTCTTTTCTTGGAATGCTGTGTTTGGTTTACGCCAAACATGTCCTCTGCTGTTGTGTCCAAATAATTCAATTTTGGACTCATCTGTCCAAAGAACATTATTCCAGAAGTCCTGGTCTTTGTCAACTTTATCTCTGGCAAATGTCAGTCTGGCCTCGAT
Organism: Bufo gargarizans; assembly: GCF_014858855.1. Lineage (NCBI taxonomy): Eukaryota > Metazoa > Chordata > Amphibia > Anura > Bufonidae > Bufo > Bufo gargarizans. Next base: position 428,996,005 of record NC_058083.1, on the reverse strand, counting down.
GTTTCTCTTGGAAAGCAAAGGTTTCCTCCTTGCACACCTCCCATGCAAGTTAAACTTGTACAGTCTCTTTCTGATTGTAGAGGCATGTACTTCTACATCAACAGTAGCCAGAGCCTGCTGTAGTTCTCGAGATGACACTTTAGGGTTTTTGGAGACCTCTTTTAGCATCTTGCGGTCTGCTCTTGGGGTGAACTTGCTGGGGCGACCAGTCCTGGGCATGTTGGCAGTTGTTTTGAAAGCCCTCCACTTGTAGACTATCTTCCGGACAGTGGAATGGCTGATTTCAAAATCTTTTGAGATCTTTTTAAATCCCTTCCCAGACTCATAGGCTGCTACAATCTTTTTTCTGAAGTCCTCTGACAGCTCTTTTGCTCTCACCATGGTGCTCACTCTCACTTCAACAGTCAGGAGCACACCAAACTAAATGTCTGAGGTTTAAATAGGGCAAGCCTCATTCAACATGCAGAGTAACGATCTACTAATTATGTGCACCTGGTGTGATATACCTGTGTGAGATCTGAGCCAATTTAAGAGGGAATACATGTGAGGGTGTCCTATCTTTTTCCTCAGTTAGAATAGGCATTTTTGTAGAATGACATTTACAGAAGATCTTGAAAAGACTTTTCTTCAGTTTTCTTTGTTTAGTTGGATTACTTTAATCTCTCTGTATTGTTGAAACGGAGATGACATAACCTTTTATTAAAAATGTTACAAAAAACCACATGCTTTCAAAGGGTGTCCTAATTTTTTCACATGACTGTACGCACGTACACTACCAGTTGTGGCTGCTATGGCATGGCCACATGGGGAAGATTGCCCAACATGGAAATTTTACTGCAGATTTTGCTGACATTCCAGAGTGGATTTCGGTGCGGATTTACCAAAGATCTAACTCTACGCATTGCAAACGGTGAAATATACAGTGGAAATCTGTAGCATAAATTAAACCAATCAGATTCCATCTTTTATTTTGGACAGCTCCTTTGGAAAATGAAATGAGGAATCTGGTTGGTTGCTATGGGCAACTAAGCCAGTTCTACTTTACACCAGTTTGATAAATGACCCTCTTAATTATTCTCTGTACCAATCATGATTCCTATTGGTTTTAAATGTGTACTCTTTGTGGAAGCTTCCATGCTGATTTTTTTTAGATGAGGTATTGGTCATTTCAAAGACAATGTATAAGAAATTGGTTATACTAAAATATTGATAATGTGATAGTTTGGTAGATCACTACTTATTGGCACGAAAAGAAAAGTCCACTGGAATCTGTGTAAATTCAGATGTAGCAAATGGACTTGAGGGCATGGATGTGCATATTACACCTCAAATCTGTCATTACACTCCCTAACTTACTATTGTTAGGGCAGCTTTTAAATGCCATAGTGATTAGGGGCCTTTCTAGTGACAAGTACATTGTAGAGTCTCCAGTCAGTCAAGAAAGGGTTAATACTTGGGACCACTGTGGCTGACTTTATAGTTAAAGTGCTTTAGGTAGGTATCAATAATAAGCCCCTGTAGTAACTATGGCAATTGTGCTGCTGATGTCACAGATGCATAAGTCTATGACATAAAGTACCCACAGATGATGGTTCCATAACAGAAGGACAAATGGCCATTTGCAGAGCCATGCTTGATGTGTCTGGAGACCTGGAGCTTCACCATCTGAAGAGGGAGGAAGGGGACGCCCGCCTAGCCACCCAGATCAGCCCTATCACCTAGCCAGTCAGATCAGCCCTATCCGCCTAGCCAGTCAGATCAGCCCTATCCTCCTAGCCAGTCAGATCAGCCCTATCCGCCTAGCCAGCCAGATCATGCAAATTAGCCCTAGCCATCAATGGGTCGACAGATGCTGCAGCCAGATCTCCCTCACATCCAGCGCCAACTGCTGAAAATTTACGTGTAAGGCCAGGAGTGGTCGAATTTGGCTATCTCCGTAAGAGGCTGGCACAGAGTGTTTACTATTGTGTAACTGCTTACTAATCTGTTTCTTTAACTCTTTAACATGTATGACTAGTTGATGTCCTTTCTGTCATATCTTTAATGAATTTCCATCATGTCTAAATGAAAATGTACATCTTCTGATAAAATATCTTGTTCCATTTTGGCATTAACCTTCTAAGCCCAAGGGAAGGGCAACCCTCCAGCCATGGTTCCCTAGAGGTTTCCCCCACAGGGGTTTTTCCTCTCCTGAGTGCGGGGGGGGGGGGGGGGGGGGGTGACTCTTCGTGAGTCGGGGTTGTGCCATGTTCAGTGCCCTATTCATAGCGATTGGCCTGAGAATAAATTTGAGGCACTGAATAAAAATACAGTCATTTGATGTTAAATAAATTCTCTCTATTTTACACCCAAATTAAGTGTTTTGTGCACTTCTTTCATAATCTTTGGTTTGGGTGGTATTGCTTCAGAGTGAGCGTTCATTAAATATTGCATAGTGACAAAGCCAGATATCCAGTGGTGCGTTTTTAAACCTGTGCAGCAAGAGGATGGAGCAGAGATGACAAGCTTTTCAGAGATGACAAATGTATCAAAAAGGAACTTGTGTCATGATAAAGTTGATGTTCAGCGCCCTGGCTCATAGAAAAGGCACTAGGTGAGCAGAGAGGAGAGGGTAGGAGCGGTGACTGAGGAAGTGAGGGTGGCTGTGGTCCTCAAGCTGCCTGACACTGTGAGCCTGTGGCTTAATTTTCCAGCTAATCTTCAACCCTGGTTGCAGTGGCGGATCCAGAGCCTGGTCTCGGGAGGGGCACTTTCAGATTTTCTGTCCGCCGCCACAAAACAATGGTGCTTATAGAACAGACTACACAGTGTAGGCTATATGTGTATAACAATCATATTTCCCATGAACACTTACAGTTACTTGGCTTGGCCCTTCGGGATCTCGGACGCCACTTCCACACTTTGGCCGGGGGCTCGGCGGAGCTGATGTGTTTTATCCTAATGAGAAAGATTTCATAATAAGTATTTGGAGAAGAGGCAGAGGGATAGCAGAGCAGGGAGAGGCTGGTGCTGCTACAAGGGGGTCATACCATGGGGGAGTAATAAAGCCCACCATAATGCCCCCCCCGTAGTAATAATTCTCCTTATAATGTGACAGTGCAAAAAATACCCCCTTGTAATGCCCCCAGTTGAGCTAATGTCCCCATAATGTGCCAGTATAAAATACCCCTATATAGTGCCCCTAGTAAATGACCCCATAGTCCTCCACACCCTCCTTCCTCCTAGTGCCCCCCATAATGTACCAGTATAAAATGCTCCAGTAGATGCCCTCAGTGTCCCCCATAATTTGCAAGTATAAAATACCCCTTCTTAGTGCCCCCCGTAGATGACCCCATAGTACTCCTCTCCCCCCTTCCCCATAGTACCCACCATAATGTGTCCCAGTATAAAATTGTACTGTACAGAGAGCCTATATAAAATACCCCTTCTTTGTGGCCTCAGTAGATGCCCCTATAGTGCCCCCAATCATGTGCCAGTAATAATAGCCCCCCTGTGCCAGTAATAGCAGCCCCCCGGTGCCAGTAATAGCAGCCCCCCCGGTGCCAGTAATAGCAGCCCCCAGTAATAAGAGCCCCTCTGTGCCAGTAATAACAGCCCCCAGTAATAAGAGCCCCTCTATGCCATTAATAATAGCCCCCAGTAATAAGAGCCCCTCTGTGCCAGTAATAACAGCCCCCAGTAATAAGAGCCCCTCTGTGCCAGTAATAACAGCCCCTCTGAGCCAGTAATAAGAGCCTCCAGTAATAACAGCCCCCAGTAATAAGAGCCCCCCTTTGCCAGTAATAACAGCCCCCCTTTGCCAGTAATAACAGCCCCCCCTTTGCCAGTAATAACAGCCCCCCCCTTTGCCAGTAATAAGAGACCCCCCTTTGCCAGAAATAAGAGACCCCCCTTTGCCAGAAATAAGAGACCCCCTTTGCCAGTAATAGCCCCCCCCTTTGCCAGTAATAGCCCCCCCATTGCCAGTAATAGCCCCCCTTTGCCAGTAATAGCCCCCTTTGCCAGTAATAGCCCCCCTTTGCCAGTAATAGCCCCCCCTTTGCCAGTAATAGCCCCCCATTGCCAGTAATAGCCCCCCTTTGCCAGTAATAGCCCCCCTTTGCCAGTAATAGCCCCCCATTGCCAGTAATAGCCCCCCTTGCCAGTAATAGCGCCCCTTTGCCAGTAATAGCCCCCCCCCTTTGCCAGTCATAGCCGCCCCCAGATGCCAGTAAAAATATTGTATATAATGAAGAAAAAAAAAAACACACATACTTACCTCCATGTCAGCGATGCGATGCAGGCCTCTTCAGGCCTGTGTCCCACGCTGTATGGCTCAGGCGGCGTGATGACGTCATCGCGCCGCCTGCCCCGGCCTCTGATAGGCTGCAGGCACTAGGCCGGCAGCCTATCAGAGGAAGGGAAAGGGACACGCCTCTCCCTTCCCTGCCGCAGCACAGGCAGGCATCTGTATCGCTGTCCTGAGGACGGCGATACAGATGACTGGAGATGAGCGATTCCACAATGGAAGCGCTCATCTCCCTGTGCCCCGCCGCCGCCCGCTGCCAGCTCGGGGGGGGGCAATTGCCCCGTTGCCCCCCCCCCCCTGGATCCGCCACTGCCTGGTTGTTGAACAGACATCGCCGCTCATTGTGGCCTGACCACAGTTCCATGGCCCCGGGTACCGACCTTCCATTCTCTTGTTGCGTGGACCTCAGGTACTGGGGGTGAGAAAGGATGCTAGCTCAAACTCAATAGAGGTCAGTCCTGCCGAGAGGACTGCTTCATCTTCCTCCCTGGGACTTAAAGGGTTTGTGTAGGTGCTATACATTGAAGAGCTATTCACAGAATAGGTCTTCAATATCTGAGCGGTGGGGGACCCCGACCAATCAGCTGTTTGAAGAGGAGACAGTGCTCCACTGCCCGTGGTCTCGGAAGTGAAGTGTAATCACAAGTACTCGCTCTATTCACTTGAATGCCACCACTGCAAAGGAGTCGCCACTGAGTGTAATGAAGAGGAAGCAGCTCTCGCATGGAGCGTCACCTCTTCAAACCGCTGATCAGCTGGGTTGTCAGACCCCCGCCCATCAGATATTGATGACCTGTCCTGAGGATAGGTCATTAATATATTCCTTCTGCACAAACCCTGTAATCTTCTCCTGGAAATGTAATGGGACCCTAGCAGTCGCTGAGCCCACATCAGTTCCTTGTCTCCGGGAACCAGTGGAGTTTTTCCCCCCAGTGACCCCGAAAGGGTGGGGATTGGACAATGGAGGGGGACGGTGCTTGGGAACCCTCTCCTCATAGCAGGGCACATGTTGATTTTTAAAGCAAGCTCAAAGAGGTAAAGTTCTAATTTGCCATCGGAGGAGGAAATCTGAAATTGCACCCTTATGGAGCATCAGCAGACGCTGTGTCTAGGGCAGAGTTTTGCAGCCTCGGCTTCCAAACGGAGGTTTTACCAATGCCTGGATCTTGGCTCCTGGAGATTGCGGAAGGAAAAAGCAGGCAGTTGACTTCATGGGATGGAAGAGACTCTGGCTCCTACCCTCTACCCTTTTACCCCCCATCCTGATCAATAAAACACAACAACCGTACTTGGTGTAAAGGCCGTAGCGGCAATTTATTAAATAACCATAATTAAATAAAATACCATACTTTTTAACATATATTATAACCACTTTAAACATAATACTTTTAACATATATTATAACCAAGACACGAGGGATCCTAGAAGGCAATCAGAGCATCCGGTCCACGTTTTTAAATCACTTTTTTACCCTCGGCCGCACTCTCCGACCCAAGGGCCCCAAATGCACGATTTATATCCCTGCAAGGCTATTAACCCCATCAGGGTCCCCAGTTTTCCATTTACCACCAAAACCTCATAGATGCACGCCGTAAAGATAAAGCCATGCACCTATACCAAAATATTGCCTCCCAGGATCCCCTTCTTTACTGCCCGCTGCGACAAATAAACAACACATAAGGGAGGGCGGGTGGGCAACTTCTACCCACGCTATCCCTCACTGAATAAGCCCCACCCCAATTTCCTCTAAACTCACATCCCATAACCTGCTCCACCCCTTCCTTTCTCCTACCGGAACACTCCCCTCATAACATAATTAACCCTATCCGCCACTTACTTCCCCCTAAGTCAAGCCGCATTTCGCTACGGCTACGCCCCGCTCCATTGCTTTTCAGACTGGCGATCTATCCCAGCAGGGGCTTTACATCCTGGGCCATAGGTTTAACACTGTGTTTAAATGGGTCTTGCAAACATTTAGTAAGCTTATCATGTTCCCGAAGCAGCAAGGGTACCTGTGAAGTAACTGGATCTGCCTGGACTTACCACTTGGTCCTACCCGGGTGTAGGCCATTAGTATACAACGTCCCTATGATGACAGTCCGTAAAAGGGGGAGAGAACAAGAGCTGTAAAAAAGGCACACTTTAAGTAAGTTGCTACATTTTTGTTAAGTGCAATGATTAAGTGCAATCATGACAAACAGTGCATACCTTCACAGTGAGGCACCTAGAAGGAGAATACACACAATGGGCATATTATATCATGAGCATATATTATCTTGAAAATAAATGAGCAAATATTATCTTGAACGTTATCAAACTTGTAAACTGGTACAATAGCGCAAAAATTATTAAATAGCATAAAAATCACAAAGAGCTCAGGTATCACGTTTGAGTCCTTTCTTTGGGTGCAAACTTTTACGTTGCAATAAAACATGTTATAAAATAGTGCAAATGTCAATGCCCGGTGAGGCTCAACAATAACTTGAGTCCTGTTTCCTGGAAGTGCTTAAAGTTGTAGAATCCTCTGGAAACTGATAAAAGTCAATTTGTAATCCACAGGGTAAAAAGTTAATTGTAATCCAAAGGGTTAAAATGTCATAAGAGCAGCAAACAGGCTATCAAGTAACCTGAGAAAGGGGATAAAACAGTTAACTTGGACATGAGGGGGTTGGGGGGAGTCCTAACTGACATGTCCATCTGGATGAGGACAAACACTGGCAACCTGAAACAAGAACGGTTAAAATTGCACACAAAAGGCCAAACAGGTCCTAACCCGTCAGGTAACAGTCCATGGAGTGGCTCCCAAAATGTCACTGATGTTTAATTGTTACTTTTCTTTTAAAGGGGACATCTTTTACAAGTAGGTGTCCAGCTCCTCGTCACTTTTGGAGCTGTTAAATCTCATCAGAGGATGTTCCTGCCTCTGGTGGTAGCACATGGTAACATTTGTAGTGGTGCGCCACTGGCCCCTACTGGTGGCTCTGGGTACTGGTTGAGCGGACAATCTTGAAAAAGAAGCAGTGACACGCTGCAGCCCGGGATCCACAGCCGATGCAGGAGGTGGAAGAACTTCTGGCTGCAGGGGCTCAGGAAGAGCTGGAACAGCTGCTTCCAGGGAAGGAGGTATGGTGGCCTGATGTAGGGTTGCACCTTAGGGTTAAAGGTCAGGACCGAATTATTGATTTGTCCTACCCTCAGTGTTGGCGGCGGTGACAGATCTGGGATGAGCGGTGCAGGCTCAGGTTGGGGCTTTTCTTTAAACTGCATGCGCCCATCTGGGTTTTCTTGAAGGCACCTGACACAGCCCGCAGAGCCTGGGTCCTCCTGCCAGGACTCTGGGGTGACGGCAGGGGAGAGTGGCTTATCCAGTAAAGTGACTCCGGCGGCAAAGAGTCCTTGCATGGACCGCATAGGGCAGGGGTGTCCAAACTTTTTTCGAGGAGGGCCAGATTTGATAAAGTGAACATGTGCGAGGGCCGACCATTTTGCCCAACATTCTTTGAACCATTAAAATTATATGCAAAGTAACTATTTTATGCAAATTTTATTGCAAACGGCATACCTTTCATTTTGTGACTTGGATGACAAATCTAAACAGGTGTTAAATCACTCTGCCTTCAATATAAAAAACAGGAGGCAGCAATATGTCGGAAACAATACATTACAAGGTTGTCTGTTAACGTTTAAATTCCAAAAATGTGAACTGGAACATAACAGTTCAAATATATTTATAACTGATTGACCAACTGACATTGAAGGGAACCTGTTATCAACTTTATTCCGCCCATACTATACTAAAGGCAGAATAAAGTAGAGACAGGTGAGTAGATTTCAGCGGTCTGTCATTTATAAGTTAAAAGTAAGTGGTTGCCGAGAACCAACATCACAATCATTGCAGACTGGGCCTGGAAAAAAGTCCTGGCCTCCTGAGAAGAGTCCTGGTTAGTCATAGATTCCTGCTCTCCTGCCCACCTGCTGATGACTGACAGGCTTCTACCTAGTTCCCTTTCTCTCTAGGAGAGAACTGCCAATCATCAGCAGATGGGTGAGAGAGAAGGAGATTATAATAACCAGGACTCTTCTCAGGTGGCCGTGACTCTTTTCAAGGCCTGAGCTGCAATGATTATGATGCTGGTTCTCAGCAACCACTTACTTTTCGCTCATGAGTGACACACCGCTGACATCAGCATTTCTGTCACCTAATTTATGCTGCCCTCAGTGAGATTAGCATAAAGTTGTTGACAGGTTCCCTTTAACTGAGATTTTACAATGTATTCATTTCAACTGAAAAAAATCTTGCTGCACTAATGTGAAGGGTGAAACTGAGATCTGGACTGCAGCAGATAGGCTAGATCTGGTTCAAAGGCTGTGGTTTTGATGCGCAAAATATCACGCAAGTGAGAGTCACTTAGTCTTGTCCGCATGCGATTCTTGTTAAGGTTCATAACAGAGAATGTCTTCTCACACAAATATGTTGAGCCAAACAAGCTCAGCATTTTCTTTGCCAATGTTCGAATCTCTTTAAAACGGCTCTTATCCAGTTGGCTGTAAAATTTCACAAGAGAGAGCTGTTGGTGCCGACTGCGTAACTCACTGTCACAATGCAGGTCAATGAGCTCGAGCTGCAGCTGATCTGGAGCATTGTCGGGGTCAACAAAGAATGGAGAGGAGAAAAGGGTGATCTCCTTTTCAATAGCTGCAAAATCTTGAAAGCGCCGTCTAAACTCCCCAGCAAGCGATACGATGTATGCTGCATACCTGCTAGTTTGCACACTGATATCATCCTGTGGAAAACTGTTCATTATTTCCTGCAACGCTGAAAAATGAATGGTATTGGGCGGTGTTTGTGACAGATGCCTTTGGAAAAGTTGCAGCTTTGTTCCAAAGGCTTTGAGGTGTGAATAAAGCTGGTTCACCGCTGCATCTTTGCCCTGAAGACTCGTGTTCAGTACATTCAGATGCTTTGTTATGTCGACTAGAAACCCTAAATCAGCCAGCCAAATAGGATCAGATAGTTCTCGCATCGGTTGTCCCTTTGTTTCCAAGAATTCTCCAATTTCTTTTCTGAGAGAGTAGAAACGCTGCAGTGCAGACCCTCGACTGAGCCATCTTACATCATTATGATATAAAACATCTTCGTATTCAGCCTGGATATCCAGTAGAAACTGTTTAAACTGGCGGTGGCACAGGGCTCTAGAGCGAATAAAATTAATGCTCTTTAGCACCGGTTTCATAACATGGTCATATTTGAGATGTTTAGCACAGAGAACTTGTTGATGAATAATACAATGCAGTTTAATAGCTTTGCCTCCTTCTTCGATCACCTTGTTACAGATTAGGGTTGATAATCCACTCCGTTCACCAGCCATGGCAGGTGCCCCATCAGTAATTATCCCAGTAACTTTGTTCCAAGGCAGTTTCATGTCATCTATGGCAGAACTAACAGAAACAAATAAATCTGTTCCTCTTGTTTGGTCCTTAAGGCTCTGGAGGTCAAGTAGCTCTTCAGTCACATTCATTTCATCGTCCACCCCTCTCAGAAAAATCAGCAACTGAGCTGTGTCGGAGAGGTCCGTGCTTTCATCACAGGCTATTGAAAAGAAGTCAAAATCAACTCCTTTTGACTTTAACTGTCTCTTAATATCTGATGAAATTTCTTCTACTCTCCGTGCTACAGTGTTACGAGCCAGGCAAATATTGGAAAACTCTGACTTCTTCTCGGGACAGATATTCTGCACCATTTTCATAACGCATTCTTTAATAAAGTCACCCTCAGCAAAAGATTTGCAATTTTTAGCAATTAACGTTGCTACCTCATAGCTAGCCCTTGTGGCATTTTCATTTGACTCACGGGCTCTTGTAAAAAATCGCTGTTGTGACATTAAAACAGCTTCAAGTTGCTTCACCTTGTCACTGCGGTCGCGCCCTGTTAGCTTGTCGTATGTGCTGTGTCTCGACTGGTAGTGTCTCTTGACATTAAATTCCTTATTAACAGCCACAGTCTCTTGGCATATTAGACAAACACAGTGATTCCGTATTTCAGTGAAAAAATATTCCACTTTCCACCTGTCCTGGAAGCGGCATCCCTCACTGTCAACTTTTCGTTTCTTATTTGTAGTTGCCATTATAAAAATTGGCCAGATAAGGAGAAGTTATTTGTAGAGAGTACTAGGAGCACAATCAGATTCTAGCCCAGTGACGTACAGTGAGGGGTTAATGAAGGGTATGACAGCTTGCTACCACTGATTCGGATTATGCCCCCTTTTCTGCTTTAGTTCACAGCCCAGCCTGCAAGTCGCTGGGACATATAAAAATATTTTAAAAAATCCAGCAACACTTTAAAAGGGTTTTCCAGTACTTTTTATAGCTGCAGATGGTGCTGGAAATTCAGAGCTCTTTCTCCTGTGTAGTGGTTGGAACTAGTAAAGTTGCTGTAGCACTGCTGCCATTTGCTTCCAACATTGGAGGTACAAGGATAGGCCACCAATATAAAAGTACAGGAAAACTCCTATAAACAAAGAGAAGGACACCTGATGTATGAAAAGTGTGACTAAAACGGTGGGTAAATGAATCAGCCACCAACAAATCTGTGACCCTGGCTTCCCAAAAAAATCAGAGCTGAGATACAGGGGATGAACTTAAAGACCGATATTCTGGCCTTACTACAGAGAAGAAAAGCTGAGATCTCGTGACGTCAGAGATTTGGGCTTTCCTTCTCCCTGAGCCCAAATCACACGAGATCTCGGACGTTGTGAGATCTCGGCTTTCCTTCTCTGTGAAGGCAAAGACCAAATCTTGCGTGATCTCAGACGTCGCCGCGAGATTTGGCCTTTGCTGATGCAGCCTCTTCCTGTAAGCTGTGGTGTCTTGTAGTGTCCCACTAGGATACTTCTAGAGAACAAAGAGTTTAAAATGTGTGATGTTAAACAAATCTTAAAAGGGGTTGTCCAGGCAGTATATATTGATGACCTATTGTCAGGATAGGTCATCAATATCTGATCAGTGGGATTCCAAGGAGTCAGCCCCTTCATTACACTGCCCACCGTCTTGAAAGTTTTGGAGGCCCAGTGTAATTACAAGTACTCTTTCCTTCACCGCTGCAATGGAGACAACATGCAGTATAATGAAGAGAAAGCAGAGCTGGCATGGAGCGTTGCCTCCTCTTCAAACTGCTGAACAGCGGAATTCCAGGTGTGGGACCCCACCAATCAGATATTAATAACCTATCCTGAGGATAAGTCATCAAAATACCATATACTGCCTGCACAACCTGCTTAATATATTCAGTTTTTATACAGTTTTTTGTACCGTCGGCATGTACTTGCAGAGAAAAGCTGCAATGTAACATACATGTCTTGTGCTGTGTGTGCTGCTAGAGATAAGGCCTCTTTCACACTTGCGTTGTCCGGATCCGGCGTGTACTCCAGTGAACTGAAAGCATTTGAAGACGGATCCGTCTTCAAAATGCGTTCAGTGTTACTATGGCACCCAGGATGCTATTATAGTCCTGGTTTCCATAGTGGGAGCGGGGGAGCAGTATACTTACAGTCCGTGCGGCTCATGGGGCGCTCCAGAATGACTTCAGAGCGCCCCATGCGCATGGATGACGTGCCATGCGATCACGTCATCCATGCGCGTGGGGCGCCCTGACGTCACTCTGAAGCGCCCCGGGAGCCGCACGGATGGTAAGTATACTGCTCCCCCGCTCCCCACTACACTTTACCATGGCTGCCAGGACTTTAGCGTCCCGGCAGCCATGGTAACCATTCAGAAAAAGCCAAACGTCAGATCCGGCAATGCGCCGAAACGACGTTTAGCTTAAGGCCGGATCCGGATCAATGCCTTTCAATGGGCATTAATTCCGGATCCGGCCTTGCGGCAAGTGTTCAGGATTTTTGTCCGGAGCAAAAAGCGCAGCATGCTGCGGTATTTTCTCCGGCCAAAAAACGTTCCGGTCCGGAACTGAAGACATCCTGAACGGATTTCACTCCATTCAGAATGCATTAGGATAAAACTGATCAGGATTCTTCCGGCATAGAGCCCCGACGACGGAACTCTATGCCGGAAGACAAGAACGCAGGTGTGAAAGGGCCCTTAGACATGTTTCCTTTTCTCTCTTATAGGTTCTGTGTAGAAAACTATGCAACAAGGTTGAGGTTGAACTGTATTGGGGATTTGCTGCCATCCTCCTGGCCATTCAGTCAGAGTGAGATAGTGTATGTGCAGTTAGGAAAATTAATCTGTAAGAAGACAGAGGAATTAGGTTTCTGGCCTGGCCTAGCCATTTATGTAACTGACCTAATCAGAGAGGCCAACCTGAGAAGGGTGCAATCTATAGACTGTGAGGAGAACTCTTTGGATATGGGCCTCATAGTGTGTACACATTTATAAGATTGTTCCCATAATTTACAAAGTAAAACAAAGATAATCCTACCTATTCTGTAAGAATATATATTCTGGCCTTACTACACTACAGAGAACAAAAGCCGAGATCTCGCGATGTCTGAGATCTCGTGACATCTGAGATTTGGGCTTTCCTTCTCCCTGAGCCCAAATCCCGCGAGATCTCGGACGTTGTGAGATCTCGGCTTTCCTTCTCTGTGAAGGCAAAGACCAAATCTCACGTGATCTCGGACGTCGCCGCGAGATTTGGACTTTGCTGATGCAGCCTCCTCCTGTAAGCTGTGGGCTCCCGGTGAGCTGGCGGTGACTGGTGAGAGGGGCCGGGGGCCGGAATACCAACGATTCACATCAAACCTCTGGGGGGCCGTTTTACTCCTGGCCGCGGGCCGCAATTGGCCCGCGGGCCGGACTTTGGACATGCCTGGCATAGGGGTATACTCGATCTGGTCCCCCACATAAAGATTGTGTCTGGCCTGGGGCAGATAGTGCTTTTTGACGGAGCACCAGCCTACAAACACTTCAGTCCTTGAATAGTTATCCTGCAGGAACCCGACTCCTCGCTCTACTGAAAACGAGGGGACACGACCACTGGCTCCCTACACTTAATACGGAGGGAGTCAGGGTCACCTAGGATCAAGGCAACAGGAAAACACAAATAAATGAACAGACTTATCTGTAGAAGCATCAGTAGCAGCTTGCAGCATGAGCACACTCCAAGAAGTTGTATAAACCGCCAGGTGAGGCAGTATGGGGAGGAGATATATAGGGAGGCAATCACTGCTAATAGAAGACAGCTGGGAGAGGGAGGAGAGATGTCAAAACGAAAGCAAAGCAAAAGAAGATCATGCAGGAGGCACTGAATAACGTCTATCAGAACCTCTCAAAGATCTGGTGGTGACAATTCAAGATCATAATCCCTGACAAGCACAGCAGAGAGGAGGATGAGGCAGCTCTTTAGCTCAGTGATCTGAAGTAACTTGTCCTGTTGTGTGATTACAGCAGGTTTTGTGTGTACTGATAGGACGGCAACCATTTAATTTCTCCTGATGATTGCTCCACAGACAAAACGAGTCATTATTACTAATGTAAAGTATTTGGGAATATATTTATAATAAGATAAATAAGAATTTTCAGAATTTTCTTAAAATGCACTTAACCTCTTAAGGATACAGGGCATACAGGTACATCCTGATGTCCTGGTACTTAAGGACACAGGGCGTACCTGTATGCCCTGTATATTTCCGATCACAGCAACGCGGCGGGCGGTGATCATTGAGCAGGCACCCTGGGACAATTCGCAGGGGGTCCTGTGTTGGCGATCGCAGCAAACCGCAACTCAATTCAGACCTGCGGTGTACGGCATTTACGGGAGTTGCGGTGGGCGGTGCCATCGGGTCCCCTGCGTCTGTAATAGGGACCTGATGGCATGGAAGGCAGCGCAATGCCTTCCTTAGGCATCGGCGCTGCCTTACGGTGAAAAGCCTGTGAGATCCAGCCCCCTGGATCTCACAGGCAGGAAGCTGTATGAGTAATACAGAGTGTATTACTCATACAGCCAATGTATTCCAATACAGAAGTATTGGAATGCATTGTAAAGGGGATAAGACCCCCAAAAGTTGAAGTCCCAAAGTGGGACACAAAATAAAGTTTCCCCCTTCCCCCAAATGAAGTTTGAAGTAAAAAAAGAAAAAAAAAAAATTTTCACCCAAATAAAGTAAAAAAAAAATTGGTAAAAATTTTTTGTTTCAAAAATGAAATCATTGTGTAAAACGTACATAAAAAAGTATACATATTAGGTATCGCCGCGTCCGTAATAACCTGCTTTATAAAAATATAACATGACCTAACCCCTCAGGTGAATACCGTAAAAAAATTAAAATAAAAACGGTGTAAAAAAATAGCTCCTACACAAGACAACCGCCCAAAAAATAAATAAAACTATGGCTTTCAGAATGTGGAGACACTGAAGAATAATAAAAAAAATAAAAAAATGCTATGTTATGTAAAACTGAAACAAACAACCATATTTGGTATTGTCGCGTCCGTGACAACCTGCTCTATAAAAATCTAACCTGTCAGATGAATGTTGCAAATAACAATAAATAAAAACGGTGCCAAAACAGCTGTTTCTGGTTACCTTGCCTCACAAAAAGTGGAATATAGAGAAAACAAAAATCATATGTACCCTTAAAATACTACCAACAAAACTGCCACCCTATCCTTTAGTTTCTAAAATGGGGTCACTTTTTTGGAGTTTCTACTCTAGGGGTGCATCAAGGGGCTTCAAATGGGAATGGTGTCAAAAAAAACAGTAAAGCAAAATCTGCCTTCTAAAATCTGTATGGCATTCCTTTCCTTCTGCGCCCTGCCGTGTGCCCATACAGCAGTTTACGACCACATATGGGGTGTTTCTGTAAACTACAGAATCATAGCCATAAATATTGAGTTTTGCTTGGCTGTTAACCCTTGCTTTGTAACTAGAAAAACATATATTAAAATGGAAAATCTGCCCAAAAAGTGAGGGGTGTAGTTTCTTAGATGGAGTCACTTTTATGGAGTTTCTACTCTATAGGTGCATCAGGGGGGCTTCAAATGGGACATGGTGTCAAAAAAACCAGTCCAGCAAAACCTGCCTTCCAAAAACCATATGGCATTTCTTTCCTTCTGCGCCATGCAGTGTGTCCGTACAGCTGTTTACGACCACATATGAGGTGTTTCTGTAAACTACAGAATCAGGGCTATAAATATTGAGTTTGGTTTGGCTGTTAACCCTTGCTTTGAAACCGGAAAAAAAATTATTAAAATGGAAAATCTGCCAAAAAAGTGAAATTCTGAAATTGTATCTCTATATTCCATTAATTCTCGTGGAACACCTAAAGAGTTAACAAAGTTTGTAAAATCTGTTTTGAATACCTTGAGGGGTGTAGTTTATAGAATGGGGTCATTTTGGGGTGGTTTCTATTATGTAAGCCTCGCAAAGTGACTTCAGACCTGAACTGGTCCTTAACCACCTCCGGACCGCCTAACGCAGATGTGCGGTCCGGAGGTGGCAGCGCTGCGCAGAGTCACGCATATACGCGTCATCTCGCGAGACGCGAGATGACGTGAATATGCGCCCGCGCATGCGCAGTTCGCGCCGGCATTTCGTACAGGAGTATTTCGATCATTGGTTGGCAGGTTACTGATTTTTAAAAAATCCAATCAGAGAGCCGAATAACAGATCATATTTGTAAATATGATCTGTTATATGACTGCCTGCTCCTCTGCTGGTTCTTTTCGTCGGTTGGATCCAGCAGAGGAGCAGGCTTCACAGTGAGTACACCAAACACTACACTTTAGCCCCAGATCACCCCCCTGAACCCCAATTAACCCTTTGATCACCCCTTTGATCGCCCCTGTCAATCACAAGTGAAAAGAAAAAAGTGATCAGTGCAAACTGTCACTTTTTTTTTCACTGGTATTGACCGTTAGGTTTCAGTATAGTTTAGGCCCCTTGGTTAGGTAGTTTAGGGATCGGTTAGCGCCCAGCCAACCGCACCGCAGTCCGTTATTCGCTGATTAGCGTATCGCTAATCAGCATTTGTACTTTTATAGTATCTGGAAGTGATCAAAACTGATCACGGTCAGATCTATAATAGTACTAGTGTCACTTTAGTTCTCCCTCCACCGAAAACGCAGTGTTTGCCCGATCAGGCCTGATCGCTCGCCCACACGTGCGTTCGCCCACACCCGCCCCACCGCAGTGACAAAAAAAAAAATTTTTTTGGATCGCTGCACATTCACTTTACACGCACTGCGGCGATAAAAAAATCAGTTTTGATATTTTTTATCAACCGCAGCGGCCTCCGGTACTTCGCTAGCCTCCCCTTTGTAAGACAGGCTTGATTTTTTTTTCTTGGGTAGTCTCAGGGAATACCCCTAAATTTAGTTGCCCACATGTCTAACAGGGGGTATTCCTCTGAAGAGGCCTACAGGCTTCTGACCCAGTCGGATGAGGAGTGGGAACCCTCATCTGATGAATCCAGCGGGTCAGAATACGAACCTGTAGAAAGCAGTGGCTCTCTGACCCAAAGTTCGGACGAGGAGGCTGAGGTCCCTGATAGCACCAGGCGTACCCGGCCCCGTGTCGCTAGACCGCAGGTTGCGCAGGATCCGCTTCAAGAGCAGCAGAGTGGGGCTGGTGCTGTCGGATTACGTGGTGAGGCATACACCAGCAGCCCAGCCCTTCCTGGACCTAGTACCAGCACTGCCGTACAACCTGGTGAAGTAGCGAGCACCAGAAGGGCAGTTGAAGCTGGTACGGTGGCACGTGCAGTAGTGACCCCGTTGCAGCCACCGCAAAGACGTGCCCGTAGAGCCCCTAGAATCCCAGAGGTGCTGGCAAACCCTGATTGGCAGTCCCCAACTTCAGCCGCACCTGTAGTTTTCCCTTTCACCGCCCAGTCTGGAGTTCGGGTTGAGACAGCTCAGATCGGTTCGGCCCTGGGATTTTTTGAGCTGTTCTTGACTGCGGAGCTCTTAGACTTAGTTGTGGCAGAAACAAATCAGTATGCCACACAATTTATAACCGCTAACCCGGGAAGCTATTATGCCCAGCCTTTCCGGTGGAAACCAGTCCAAGTTTCCGAAATTAAAACTTTTCTGGGCCTCCTCCTCAACATGGGCCTGACAAAAAAGCATGAATTGCGGTCATATTGGTCCACGAACCCAATTCATCACATGCCCATGTTCTCTGCTGCTATGTCCAGGACACGATTTGAGACCATCCTGCGTTTCCTGCACTTTAGTGACAACACCGCCTCCCGTCCCAGAGGCCACCCTGCTTTTGACCGGCTCCACAAAATTCGGCCCCTCATAGACCATTTCAACCTGAAATTTGCAGATTTGTATACCCCAGAGCAAAACATCTGCATAGATGAGTCCCTGATACATTTTACCGGGCGCCTTGGCTTCAAACAATACATCCCAAGCAAGCGCGCCCGGTATGGGGTCAAATTGTATAAGCTCTGTGAAAGGGCCACAGGCTATACCCACAAATTTCGGATCTATGAGGGAAAAGATCAGACCCTGGAGCCGGTCGGTTGCCCTGACTACCTGGGGAGCAGTGGGAAGACAGTTTGGGACTTGGTGTCACCCTTATTCGGCAAGGGGTACCATCTTTATGTGGACAATTTTTACACAAGTGTGGCCCTCTTTAGGCATTTGTTTCTAGAACGGATTGGCGCCTGTGGTACCGCGCGAACTAGTCGTGCGGGCTTCCCCCAACGGCTCGTTACCACCCGTCTTGCAAGGGGGCAGAGGGCCGCACTGTGTAACGAAGAACTGCTCGCGGTGAAATGGAGAGACAAGAGTGACGTTTACATGCTCTCCTCCATTCACGCAGACACGACAATACAAATTGAGCGAGCAACCCGTGTCATTGAAAAGCCCCTCTCAGTCCACGACTATAACCTTCACATGGGAGGGGTGGACTTCAATGACCAGATGTTGTCTCCGTATTTTGTTTCCCGCAGAACCAGACGCTGGTATAAGAAGGTGTCTGTATATTTAATTCAATTGGCTCTGTACAATAGTTTTGTTCTCTACAGTAAGGCTGGGAGAACTGGATCCTTCCTCAAATTTCAGGAAGAGATCATCGAGAACCTCCTATACCCAGGAGGTTCCGTGGCCCCATCCACCAGTGTAGTTAGCCGTCTACACGAGCGACATTTCCCCAATGTCATTCCTGGTACCTCAACCCAACCGTCACCCCGAAAAAGATGTCGTGTCTGTAGCAGGAGTGGAATAAGGCGTGACACCCGCTATTTCTGTCCTGACTGTCCTGACCACCCTGCCCTATGCTTTGGAGAGTGTTTCCGGAAGTACCACTCACAGGTACACTATTAGCATAGGGATCATCTCACCAGGACAGGCACACAGGGCTATTAGGGCCCATTCACTCACAGCTGCTGCAAACGTCTCCTTTCACCTGGGACAAAGTGCATAACGCACTTCGCCACATCTTTGGGCGATTTGCGCTTTGCACATTGACCCATGGGGAAGGAGAGGTTTGTTCTATAAAAGGTTAAAAAAAAAAAAAAAAACAACACCAGTAAGCAAAAAAGTTAATGTTCAGTTAAAAAAGTTAAAGTTTATATGTTCTGTTGCAAAGTTAATAAAATTATTGCGTTGCGGCCTGGTTTTTTCTTTTTTTTTCTTTTTTTTACCTTCCAGGTGGACCAACCGATCGATTAGCTGCAGCACTGATGTGCATTCTGACAGAAGCATTGCGCTGCTGTCAGATTACACGCAAGTCAGTGTATGCGGCGCTGCAAGACGAGATTTCTACTCTGCAGTAACAGATACGTTTGCCGATGCATACGAGCTGAGGAGGAGGCGGCGTTCCTATGCTTTGACAAACACTTTGTGTGTATATATATATATATATATATATATATATATAAAAAAAAAAAATCCCGGCAATGATTTATTCATCCACATTGATTGATGTGAATGGAGAAATCTGGTTTGCCAGGGCATACGAGCTAAGTGGGTATGGATGTAGGGCGGAGCTCCTATGTCCTGGCAGACGCCTTTCCCCTCCATTTTTTTTTTTTGGCAGAGATTTTTTCATCCACATTGATCGATGCGAATGAAGAAATCTGTGCCGTTCATTTTTTTCTTTCAGCCCAGAGGCTGAACGGAAAAAAATATCTCATTACCTGTATGCTCAATATTAGGCCTCCTGCACACGAACTTTTTTTACACGGTCCGCAAAAACGGGGTCCGTAGGTCCGTGATCCGTGACCGTTTTTCCGTCCGTGGGTCTTCCTTGATTTTTGGAGGATCCACGGACATGAAAAAAAAAAAAATTTTGGTGTCCGCCTGGCCGTGCGGAGCCAAACGGATCCGTCCTGAATTACAATGCAAGTCAATGGGGACGGATCCGTTTGATGTTGACACAATATGGTGCCATTTCAAACGGATCCGTCCCCATTGACTTTCAATGTAAAGTCTGGAGTTCTGTTATACCATCGGATTGGAGTTTTCTCCAATCCGATGGTATATTTTAACTTGTAGCGTCCCCATCACCATGGGAACGCCTCTATGTTAGAATATACTGTCGGATATGAGCTACATCGTGAAACTCATTTCCGACAGTATATTCTAACACAGAGGCGTTCCCATGGTGATGGAGACGCTTCAGGTTAGAATATACAAAAAAACTGTGTACATGACTGTCCCCTGCTGCCTGGCAGGTGCTGCCAGGCAGCAGGGGGCAGACCCCCCCCCCCTGTTTTTAACTCATTGGTGGCCAGTGGGCCCCCCCTCCCCTATTGTTAACTCGTTGGTGGCCAGTGTGCGCACCCCCCTCCCTCCCTCCCTCTATTGTAATAATAGCATTGGGGCCAGTGTGCGCCCCCCCCCCAACCCCCCCCCCCCTCCCTCCCTCTATTGTAATAATAGCATTGGGGCCAGTGTGCGCGCCCCCCCAACCCCCCCCCCTCCCTCCCTCTATTGTAATAATAGCATTGGGGCCAGTGTGCCCCCCCCCCCGATCATCGGTGGCAGCGGAGTAGAAGATTCATACTTACCTGGCTGCTGGCTGCTGCGATCTCTGTGTCCGGCCGGGAGCTCCTCCTACTGGTAAGTGACAGGTCTGTGCGGCGCATTGCTGTCACTTACCAGTAGGAGGAGCTCCCGGCCGGACGCAGACATCGCAGCAGCCAGCAGCCAGGTAAGTATGAAAATCTTCTACTCCGCTGCCACCGATGATCGGGGTGGGGGGGGGGGGGGGCACACTGGCCCCAATGCTATTATTACAATAGAGGGAGGGAGGGGGGGGGTTGGGGGGTGCGCACACTGGCCCCAATGTATTAAAACAATAGAGGGAGGGAGGGGGGGGGTTGGGGGGGCGCGCGCACACTGGCCCCAATGTATTAAAACAATAGAGGGAGGGAGGGGGGTGCGCACACTGGCCACCAACGAGTTAACAACAGGGGAGGGGGGGGGCCGCACAATGATATTCAAACTGGGGAGGGGGGGGGGTCTGCCCCCTGCTGCCTGGCAGCCCTGATCTCTTACAGGGGGATATGATAGTACAATTAACCCCTTCAGGTGCCGCACTATCATATCCCCCTGTAAGAGATCGGGTGCTGCCAGGCAGCAGGGGGCAGTCTTGTACACAGGTTGTAGTGTATTCTAACTAGAAGCGTCCCATCACCATGGGAACGCTTCTGTGTTAGAATATACTGTCGGATCTGAGTTTTCACGAAGTGAAAACTCAGCTCTGAAAAAGCTTTTATGCAGACGGATCTTCGGATCCGTCTGTATGAAACTAACCTACGGCCACGGATCACGGACACGGATGCCAATCTTGTGTGCATCCGTGTTCTTTCACGGACCCATTGACTTGAATGGGCCCGTGAACCGTTGGCCGTGAAAAAAATAGGACAGGTCCTATTTTTTTCACGGCCAGGAAACACGGCTCACGGATGCGGCTGCCAAACGGTGCATTTTCCGATTTTTCCACGGACCCATTGAAAGTCAATGGGTCCGTGAAAAAAAACGGAAAACGGCACAACGGCCACGGATGCACACAACGTTCGTGTGCAGGAGGCCTAAGGAGAATAGCAGAAACTCCTAATGCTGGCCATACATGTAATGATTGCGGAGACCCTCAAATGCCAGGGCAGTACAAACACCCCACAACTGACCCCATTTTGGAAAGAAGACACCCCAAGGTATTTGCTGAGGGGCATATTGAGTCCATGAAAGATTTAAATTTTTGTCCTAAGTTAGCGGAAAGTGAGACTTTGTGATAAAAAATAAAATAAAAATCAATTTCCGCTAACTTATGCGGAAAAAAAAAAATTATATGAATTTGCCAGGCCCCTCATTGGATACCTTGGGGTGTCTTCTTTCCAAAGTGGGGTCACGTGTGGGGTATTTATACTGCCCTGGCTTTTTAGGGGCCCTAAAGCGTGAGAAGAAGTCTGGGATCCAAATGTCTAAAAATGCCCTCCTAAAAGGAATTTGGGCACTTTTGCAGCCTAGATGCGCAAAAGTGTCACACATCTGGTATCGCCGTACTCAGGAGAAGCTGGGGAATGTGTTTTGGGGTGTCATTTTACATATACCCATGCTGGGTGAGATAAATATCTTGATCAAATGCCAACTTTGTATAAAAAAATTGGAAAAGTTGTCTTTTGCCAGGATATTTCTCTCACCCAGCATGGGTATATGTAAAATGACACCCCAAAACACATTCCCCAACTTCTCCTGAGTACGGCGATACCAGATGTGTGACACTTTTTTGCAGCCAAGGTGGGCAAAGGGGTACATATTCCAAAGTGCACCTTTCGGATTTCGCAGGCCATTTTTTACACATTTTGATTGCAAAGTACTTCTCACACATTTGGGCCCCTAAATTGCCAGGGCAGTATAACTACGCAACAAGTGACCCCATTTTGGAAAGAAGACACCCCAAGGTATTCTGTGAGGGGCATGGCGAGTTCCTAGAAGTTTTACATTTTTGTCGCAAGTTAGTGGAATATGAGACTTTGTAAGGAAAAAAGAGAAAAAAAAAATCATCATTTTCCGCTAACTTGTGACAAAAAAAGAAAAATTCTAGGAACTCGCAGTGCCCCTCACGGAATACCTTGGGGTGTCTTCTTTCCAAAATGGGGTCACTTGTGGCGTAGTTATACTGCCCTGGCAATTTAGGGGCCCAAATGTGTGAAAAGTACCTTGCAATCAAAATGTGTAAAAAATGGCCTGCAAAATCCGAAAGGTGCACTTTGGAATATGTGCCCCTTTGCCCACCTTGGCAGCAAAAAAGTGTGACACATCTGGTATCGCCGTACTCAGGAGAAGTTGGGGAATGTGTTTTGGGGTGTCATTTTACATATAACCATGCTGGGTGAAAAAAATATCTTGGTCAAATGCCAACTTTGTATAAAAAATGGGAAAAGTTGTCTTTTGCCAAGATATTTCTCTCACCCAGCATGGTTATATGTAAAATGACACCCCAAAACACATTCCCCAACTTCTCCTGAGTACGGCGATACCGGATGTGTGACACTTTTTTGCTGCCAAGGTGGGCAAAGGGGCACATATTCCAAAGTGCACCTTTCGGATTTCACCGGTCATTTTTTACACATTTTGATTGCAAAGTTCTTCTCACACATTTGGGCCCCTAAATTGCCAGGGCAGTATAACTACCCCACAAGTGACCCCATTTTGGAAAGAAGACACCCCAAGGTATTCTGTGAGGGGCATGGTGAGTTCCTAGAATTTTTTTATTTTTTGTCGCAAGTTAGTGGAATATGAGACTTTGTAAGAAAAAAATAAAAAAATAAAATCATCATCATTTTCCGCTAACTTGTGACAAAAAATAAAAAGTTCTATGAACTCACTATGCCCATCAGCGAATACCTTAGGGTGTCTACTTTCCGAAATGGGGTCATTTGTGGGGTTTTTCTACTGTTTGGGCATTGTAGAACCTCAGGAATCATGACAGGTGCTCAGAAAATCAGAGCTGTTTCAAAAAGCGGAAATTCACATTTTTGTACCATAGTGTGTAAACGCTATAACTTTTACCCAAACCATTTTTTTTTTTTTTTTTTGCCCAAACATTTTTTTTTTATCAAAGACATGTAGAACAATAAATTTGGCGAAAAATTTATATATGGATGTCGTTTTTTTTGCAAAATTTTACAGCTGAAAGTGAAAAATGTCATTTTTTTGCAAAAAAATCGTTACATTTTGATTAATAACAAAAAAAGTAAAAATGTCAGCAGCAATAAAATACCACCAAATGAAAGCTCTATTAGTGAGAAGAAAAGGAGGTAAAATTCATTTGGGTGGTAAATTGCATGACCGAGCGATAAACGGTGAAAGGAGTAGTGCCGAAGTGTAAAAAGTGCTCTGGTCATGAAGGGGGTTTCAGCTAGCGGGGCTGAAGTGGTTAAAGATTGGGTTTTTGAAAATTTCTGAAAAATTTCAAGATTTGCTTCTAAACTTCTAAGCCTTGTAACATCCCCAAAAATAAAATATCATTCCCAAAATGATCCAAACATGAAGTACACATATGGGTAATGTAAAGTAATAACTATTTTTGGAGGTATTGCTATGTATTATAGAAGTAGAGAAATTAAAACTTAGAAATTTGCAATTTTTTTTTAAATTTTGGTAAATTTTGTATTTTTTTATAAATAAAAATGATTTTTTTTTAACTTCATTTTAACAGTGTCATAAAGTACAATATGTGACGAAAAAACGATCTCAGAATGGCCTGGATAAGTCAAAGCTTTTTAAAGTTATCATCACTTAAAGTGACACTGGTCAGATTTGGAAAAAATGGCCTGGTCCTTAAGGTGAAATAGGGCTGAGTCCTTAAGGGGTTAATGCAGGAAGACCCCTGAGGAGCCATTACAGTGGATGGGAGTTGTAGTGGCCCTGATGAGATACTGTTATGTTGTGTAACGGTGTACTCCCTAAGGCCATTGCTACCTGGGGTTCAGTGCAGTGAATAAGTGATGTGAAGGAACCAGGCAGAGATTATAGGACAGAGAACATCTTTCTTTACTAACTGCAAAAAAAACTTATTAGCAGCAGATGTAACCACAGTTCATAACAAAGTGCAATTTCTCCTTCCAGATCATAGTGGCAGAAGATGACAATCAGAAGGTAACTAGCTGAAAATGTCTCTCTCTCCTGATTCCATTCTCCACAGCTGTACTCTGGTACCTGTAGCTGTAGGCATCCAGTGTTTGATACAGGCTTTTAGCTATGCCTGTCCTGTGCAATGTGCAATGTACGCCTCCCCCCAGGCCCCTCCTATACACCGCGTCCCAAGTGTAGGAATGCCGAGTGGTGTAGTGAGGCCTAAATGTCTCTTTATGCATGTCACGGTGCTCCTACCTGGATACCGCTGTACCCCAGGATTTTGCTCTGAAGCAATAAATAAGGGGAATAATGGAGGGATAGAAAAGAATAACTTGAGTCCAGAGCTTGAGATGAAGTTCAGTGGCAGCTTTACTTGAATAAACGTTTCTTCAAACAGTTTACAGGCTTTGTCTTGTTTCCTGCAGGCTTTAGAATTAAACTGGCAAGCAAACTCAACTCTGCTCTATCCTTCTCTTTGATACTGCTGTACTGACAGGCTGGCTGTATAACTCAGCTTCTTCTGTATGCTGCACTTCTTCTCTGTAGTCTTGGGTTATGCCAGGGAACTTTCTTCCTGGCTCCTGAGGCTTCAAGCTTTGGCCTCCATGGCCAGCAGATCTTAAGGTGCTCTGACTGGCATGGGCACGTCCAGCAGAGACGTGCCCCTGCACGCTAGAATGGAATGGAGAGTTTAATTCTACTTAAATACAGCTCTGCAGTGTTTGCTGCCACCTGCTGGCTAACCAGGCATGAACATAACAGTTGCAGAAAGATATTAGGAATGCACATTGTGGAGGACCTGGACAAAATACATCCAGTACAGACCAAAAGTTTGGACACACCTTCTCATTCAAAGAGTTTTCTTTATTTTCATGACTATGAAAATTGTAGATTCACACTGAAGGCATCAAAACTATGAATTAACACATGTGGAATTATATACATAACAAAAAAGTGTGAAACAACTGAAAATATGTCATATTCTAGGTTCTTCAAAGTAGCCCCCTTTTGCTTTGATTACTGCTTCGCACTCGCTTGATGAGCTTCAAGAGGTAGTCACCTGAAATGGTCTTCCAACAGTCTTGAAGGAGTTCCCAGAGATGCTTAGCACTTGTTGGCCCTTTTACCTTCACTCTGCGGTCCAGCTCACCCCAAACCATCTCGATTGGGTTCAGGTCCGGTGACTGTGGAGGCCAGGTCATCTGGCGCAGCACCCCATCACTCTCCTTCATGGTCAAATAGCCCTTACACAGCCTGTAGGTGTGTTTGGGGTCATTGTCCTGTGGAAAAATAAATGATGGTCCAACTAAACGCAAACCGGATGGAATAGCATGCCGCTGCAAGATGCTGTGGTAGCCATGCTGGTTCAGTATGCCTTCAATTTTGAATAAATCCCCAACAGTGTCACCAGCAAAGCACCCCCACACCATCACACCTCCTCCTTCATGCTTCACTGTGGGAACCAGGCATGTAGAGTCCATCCGTTCACCTTTTCTGCGTCACACACAGACATGGTGGTTGGAACCAAAGATCTCAAATTTGCACTCATCAGACCAAAGCACAGATTTCCACTGGTCTAATGTCCATTCCTTGTGTTCTTTAGCCCAAACAAGTCTCTTCTGCTTGTTGCCTGTCCTTAGAAGTGGTTTCCTAGCAGATATTCTACCATGAAGGCCTGATTCACACAGTCTCCTCTTAACAGTTGTTGTAGAGATGTGTCTGCTGCTAGAACTCTGTGTGGCATTGACCTGGTCTCTAATCTGAGCTGCTGTTAACCTGCGATTTCTGAGGCTGGTGACTCGGATGAATTTATCCTCTGCAGCAGAGGTGACTCTTGGTCTTCCTTTCCTGGGGCGGTCCGCATGTGAGCCAGTTTCTTTGTAGCGCTTGATGGTTTTTGTGACTCTTTCAAAGTTTTCCCACTTTTTCGGACTGACTGACTTTCATTTCTTAAAGTAATGATGGCCACTCGTTTTTCTTTATTTAGCTGCTTTTTTTCTTGCCATAATACAAATTCTAACAGTCTATTCAGTAGGACTATCAGCTGTGTATCCACCTGACTTCTCCACAACGCAACTGATGGTCCCAACCCCATTTATAAGGCAAGAAATCCCACTTATTAAACCTGACAGGGCACACCTATGAAGTGAAAACCATTTCAGGTGACTACCTCTTGAAGCTCATCAAGAAAATGCCAAGAGTTTGCAAAGCAGTAATCAAAGCAAAAGGTGGCTACTTTGAAGAACCTAGAATATGACATATTTTCAGTTGTTTCACACTTTTTTGTTTGGTATATAATCCCACATAGTTTTGATGCCTTCAGTGTGAATCTATAATTTTCATGGTCATGAAAATAAAGAAAACTCTTTGAATGAGAAGGTGTTTCCAAACTTTTGGTCTGTACTGTACGTAACATTGTTTTAGCACAATAAAGAAAGTAGCAGGGTGCAGGAGTGGTAACATCACTGTGGGGTGTTACACCTGCACTGTGGTAGTGCTGTCTTAACGTGTTTCCCCTCACCTTGCAGCAGAGTGTGCATAGTTTAATTGCTTGATCACTCTTCCTCTGTGGTCCTCGTGGCCTAGATGAGCATGATATAGATCACTTATCACTCTCTTCTTTTTAAACTGCTCTAACTCTGCCCCTCCATTGACATGAAGTTGGACCAGCCAAGTTCTACCAATAAGGGAGCAGTGGGAGGGTAAGCCCCATTTCTGTTGCCAAACACTGCCAATAATACCCCATCTGCTGGTGTACAAGGTGTATAACATGTCATTACATTACACTACAACCATTTACAACACTACTACTCTTGAGAACTACACCTGGAACATTTCCAGGTGCATAGCAGAAATAAATTTGGTGTCAAAACGCCCTTTACATGTCCTGCCATTAACAGCCAGCCACCATCACTTTGTTTGCATTAATAAGAAACCTGTACTGCTATGGACTGGAACTGTATCATCTGTCTTAACCAATGAACCCGGTTCTGTTTGAGAACCCATGATAGTTAAGTTTGAGTATGGAGGCCTCATGGTGAGCTCTTCAATTCTACCTTTGCTGTGGAGCAACACACTGTCCCAATTGCTAGTGTGATGATCTGGGGAGCCATCGCATACGACTGGTGACTCTTGCAGTAATACGAGGGACACTAACAGCAGAGCGATATGTGCAGGACAACCTGCGGACACATGTGTTCCTCTCATGCAGGGCTAGCAACTGCCATATTTCAGCAGGATAATGCCAGCAAACAGAAAGGGTTTGACAGGTCTCCTCAGATTACAACACTTCCTTGCCCTGCCCTGTCACCTGATTTTTTAAGAATTTATAGGACCTGCTGGGATGTCAGCTTCAGCAACCTACATATGTGCAGGATTTACTGGCCCAGCAGCAACATCTGTAGGTAAATGTGCCACAGGATACCATACAGAATCTGTATGCCTCCATACCAAACTGAATCTCATCCTGTATCCTGGCTAGAGGAAGCCCAACAGAGTGAGTCCTAGAGTCTCCTCTTCCACGATAAAGTTATCATTTCCCTCTAATATTATGATCACTTACATTTATCATCATTACATTCACACATACAAAGTTTCATTCCATTCCAACAACTCCTTTTTGGTGCACTATGTTTTTTTTTAGCAATGAGTATATTTTTATTTCATGTATATTTAAGTACTATTTAAATTGTCCTATACATTGCATGGTAATATTTTGACAGGATAACATATTTCTAATTATAAATATACAGAATAAAAGTTTTTGACTCTGCTTATTCCCTCTTTGGCCTCATGCACAAGGCCGTTCCGTGCATGTAGGGCCGCAATTTTCGGTCCCCAAAGCACGGGCAACATCCGTGCGGATTCCGCAGAGGGATCCAGATGGTGCAATATGGGTACGGCCGGACAACGGCCGCGTGCATGAGGCCTTACTCTGTTACTCTATGTAGTGTTGTATTGTAAGGTTCTGGTAGCTTTCCTGGACATGAAGGTTGGTTTGCACAGGCCCAGACTAAGGACCCCTTTACACTGTCCTATCATTGGGGCTGAAGATTTATAAGGACTATCATTCTTGTTAAATGCCGTCGCCTATTCATAACTTCGGCAGATTCACCGCCAGTTATAGGGTTAAAAGAGACCGGTGTCTAAAATGCCGATCTTAATAAATGACCCCCATAGACTTAAAAAAAAAAAAAAGGAGGGAAGGAGAGTCGTCATTGCCACCTAAGAGTTCGGAATGTATAAATTCTGTATCATAATTGTGTAGTCTGATGCTATAATATACATAATGGGATCATTTATCAAACTGGTGTAAAGTAGAACTGGCTCAGTTGTCCATAGAAACCAATCAGATTCCTCCTTTCATTTTCCGAAGGAGCAGTCTAAAATGAAAGGTGGGAATCTGATTGATTGCTATGGACAACTAAGCCAGTTCTACTTTACACCAGTTTGATAAATAACCCCAAAATCCTTATGACTTTATTAAAGGTTTACTAAAAGTGGCATTCCCCTTTAAACATTACTGCTCTATATACAGTTCTTCATTCAGACTAGATCTCGGATGACATCAGCAGTAGAAAGAAGCCCCGCCCCCTTAGAATACTGAAGCTGTGTGACATCACAATGCTATGTAGAGGCTTCTATGTGTTGGGGTGCACTGGATTCTTTTGAGGGTTAGTTGTTGGAGACAATGGATTTCAGAAGAATTGCTCTTCTATTGCTTTTATTTTTTACATTTTATGTACACGGAAAGCCCACAAAAACACCTGCAGGTAATGGATATTATCACTGGGGGTTTATCTTACTGAATGGGGGCTGAATATTGTATTTATCCTTACATGATTACGGGTCCTAGAGGCAAACCTGGCTGGTATCTCTGTGGCTTGGAGCTCAGGTTATAGGACAGTGGGCTGTGTGCGGCATTGTAGCTGAGCCCCATTTACTTGGATGGCGCTGAACTGCAATACCGTACACAACCCCTGGACATCAGGGAGGATATTTCAGAAAGAAAGCTGCAAGGTTTATAATCTTATTCAATGGCCTTAAATGATGACATTTTCTCTGTAGCCACCACTAGTGGGCACTTACTAAATACTGATTTATTGTTATCTTCTGTCTCCTCGTGTCCCCGTTTTGGGGTTCAGCTGCCGCTATTATTGCTTTCATGTCTTTATTTTCCTTCATTCTTTCATGGACAGTGACTTTCCCAGGATCAGGGAGGACAACCCCCGGTCCGGACAGCGCCGGTGCAAATAACAGTGAGTAGTCAATTCCTTCCTCTCCTATTTATGCTCTCATCATCCTCTACCAAGCCCTGACTGTAGTGGAGGAGAATAGTCACTAAGCTGCTCCTTTGGTGGATTAGTCCTATAAAGTGATGCTGGAACATATAATGATGTGCCCCTTATCCAGACTTTATCAGCCCACAGTCCAGCAATTACCCCCTCCATGCCCATCCAAGCTGCCAGTGCCTACCTGATGATGTCCTCATGAAGGGCACTGCTGGCATCAGGAGGATCTAGAGATGTTGGACAATGTCTTGTAGAATATGTTCTCTATGATAAGAATTGATAACGAGCATCTTGTGTCTTTATTACCAGTCATGTACCGCGTTGTCCTGCCTCTAGGCATATTTATATTGGTTGCCGGTGCGATTGTCATCTTTTGCTGGTGAGTTTCCAATTTTTTTCTACTCTACACATCACAATATTCTCTATACACTGTACAGTCTGACCTACAGGGGGCTCAGTAACTACTGTGGCAAGGTTATAATACAGGGGCCGGATGGGGCAGGGATATAATCAGGTAACCGCTGTCCCCCCTTTCCCGGTGCTGTATTATGATGTGATATAGACTATGGCACTATATCCTTCCTGCCTGTTACATACTGCACCTTTATATCTCATCCCCTGTAGTGGGGGAGGGGGGTCATGGGTATATTCTGATGGGGAACTGAAGATTGTCATCTGTACCGACTCATGTCAGGACATTTCTTTGTCTCACAGTTACAAATACAAGGCCTGGCGCCGGCGTGAACAAAAACAGGCAACTGATCTAGCGATGGTTCGAGTGGAGAAGCCAGGTAATCATTTCTATATAATAACATATATAAGGTACAGGCAGAGCTTAGGGTTACCTCTCATATCTGCTCATCACACACATTGGGGTCCTTCTATTAGAATTAAGAGATGAGACAGCTGATGTCTGCTGATTAGCTGTATCGCTATATTACTCCATTGCTCACAATATTAAAAGGATAGATTATGTTATATCTACTACCTGCTGATGGTTTCCTTCTCATTTATTAGTTGTTCAAAAACCTGTAGTGAAAATTAAGAAAAACATCAGACCACAAATGGATAATATCAAGAAAGAAATGCCAATTATTAAAAAACTTAAAGCCGCCAAAAAAGAGGAGGAGAAAATTATGAAGAGAACATCTAAAACAGAGGAGGAAAAGATCATGGAGGTAACATTCAAAAGAGAGGAGGAGAAAATCATGAAGGTAACATCTAAAACAGAGGAGGAGATCACAAAGAGAACATCAAAAACAGAGAAGGAGAAGATCACTATGAAAACATCCCGCCTGAACCGGTTCCGTAAATGGATTAAAAAAAGGACCCAAAAGAAGAACACCTGCTGCAGCTGCCGGTCCATGGACTAAATGGAGTTAACTTAGTACCATCATGCCCATTAGTCCGTAAGCCCTGGAACAACATCTACAGTGGCCATATGTCTGTCTGTCTGTCAGTTTGTCTGTCTTTCTGTTTGTCTGTCTTCCCCTCTATCTGTCCCCCTGTCTGTCTATCTATCATAGAATACATAGGTAGATTGGAGACACCTGGAGGGGGTGTACATCTCATCTACATTTTTTAAATGTAGGTGAGATGAAAAATCCAGGAAAGTTGGGTTTCCTCAGTAAATTTTCTTTACTGAGGATTTTAGTACCTTTGTTTTCCGGGCCTGGTTTTTTTTGGAATGGCAGGTAGGTTGGCAGTGGGACCTGCCATTCCCTCCCCCTCCAGTACATCCCACCCTTCCCCCCCAATTACCGCAGGCAATGTTGCTGGACTCCTTACTGGTGCATGAAACTGTTGAAAAGCCTAGTCAAGGTCTGAGTCTAGGAAGGCACAATAGCCCCAATGGAACGTCTGTGCTCTGAATACTGTTATCTGTGAACTGATCTCTATGTGATGTCACAGTTTTGTTGCTGGACCAAATAAA
This sequence comes from Bufo gargarizans, assembly GCF_014858855.1. NCBI lineage: Eukaryota > Metazoa > Chordata > Amphibia > Anura > Bufonidae > Bufo > Bufo gargarizans. The sequence goes on along the minus strand of NC_058083.1, from coordinate 428,964,441 downwards.
GCCAAGTTATATTTTTAACCTCTGAAGCCTCTGAATGTTGTCATTGCTAACCCCCATCCCATATATACCGATCCCAACAATATCTACACTATTGGTTGGAATGATCCATCCGGAATCAGTGACTGGCTCTGTTACTTAGTTCATACAAGCGGTACGGCAGGATCTACTGACATGAATAAGAGATCTGCTAGTAGCATTGTTCCAGCTGGTTCTAGACTCTAGAAAAGAAGCTGTACAGAGGACCACTGCCCCAGGCCTTAAAGGGGATTTCCAGTTTTAACCCCCTTTATAATTAGGCTCTGGAATATGGCATATATGAAACAAGAAACGCACTTATCTGCTCCCTTCTGCCCACTTCCACTACTAAGGCTCCATTCACATGTGCATATCCCGGTCCCTCTCGATATGGACATGTGACCACTGCAGCCAATCACCGGCTGTCACATGTTTGTATAGAGATGTTCCAAGAAGCAAAGATCGGCGGTGAATCCAGGAAGCATTAGAACTGGGATATTACTCACTCCATATGTAAGTATTACTTTGTGTATTTTATTGTCAAGCATTCTAGGGGTACTTTCACACTTGCGTTAGTCTTTTCTGGCATAGGGCTCTATGCCGGAAAATAACTAATCAGGCATATCCCAATGCATTCTAAATGGACAGAAATCCATTCAGTTTGCATCAGCATGCCTTCCGTTCAGTCACTGTCAGGCGTTTTGGGCGGACATAATACCGCAGCATGCTGATCAGTCTCTGGGCATTAATTCCCATTGACTTGCATTAGTGCCGGATCCGGCATTGCGAAACAACTGAAGGACGGATGCGCAGACTGGGAAAACTGTGAGAAAGACTGCAAGACGGATCCGTCTATCCGCATGACAAGCGGAGAGACGGATCCGTTCTTGCAATGCATTTGTAGATGGATCCGCACCCGGATCCGTCTACAAATGCTGTCAGTTGTCACACTGATCGGCGGATCTGGCAGGCAGCTCCAACGACGGAACTGCCTGCCGGATCAAACTAACGCTAGTGTGAAAGTACCCTAAGTGTTTTTTAAATAACTAAACATCTCCAGGGACACAATATTACATGTATGTTCCAGAGTAGGCATTTCTGGGTGGGATGTATTGTGGAAGATGCTGGGGGAATGGGACTTGATTTATTAAAGGGGTTGTCCGGGTTCAGAGCTGAACCCAGACAAGCCTCTATTTTCACCCAGACAGCCCCCCTGACTTGAGAATCGGAGCAGTTCATGCTCCGATGCTCTTCTTTGCGCTGCGCTAAATCACGCAGGGCAAAGGCTCTTTTGTTTACAGTAACACACTGCCGGGAGAAGGCTTCCACCTGTCAGTGTGTTCGGTCACGTCACCGGCTCTGATGTGCGGGCTTAAGCGCTGCCCTAGCCGTTTTACTGGCTAGAGCAGCGCTAAAGCCCACCCATCAGTGCCGGTAACGTCCCCGGGCTCCCTGAGTAGCCGGAAGAAGAGGCTTTAGCGCTCCTGCAAGAGACCAGGTACGTCACAGAGTCTAAGAAAACAACACTTCCAGCTAAGAATTTTTCTGTAAGAAAACGGGGCTAGAGAAACATGTGGAAAAGGTAGGACATGGATGTATGTTATATGTATGTCTGTCTTGTACTAATGGAACAAAGTCCTCAATCTCAGACAACCCCTTTAATGGAGAGTAAAATATTGGGCGGTATGGTGACTCCGTGGCTGGTATGTGTTATTTACAGGATGTTTTTGATCCTGTTGCAGGCTGTGAATATATTATATATCTGCAGGGTGTATAAGCCTATCACAGCTGATTCCGCGTCACAGTCGCATGTAGAGCAGTGGTCTCCAAACAGAGCCACGTGTGACTTGCAAATCATGGCTGAACGATTAGTTGTAGAAGACTTGAATTATGACCATAAGCAGCGGCTACAATATTTGCCGACATATCCTAACCCCCAATAACATATTCGGTCCCAGTTCCTTAAAGTGGCTGTTCCCCTTTGGAGGCCTTTCTATCAGACACCTCCTCTCCACCCCACATAACCTGGACCTGCAGAGGGAAGTGTACTTACCTGCTCCCCACTCGGTTTCAGCTCCTTTGGTTCCGTCACATCACTGATGTTCAGTAATGTGAAGAGTGTTTCTGAACTTTTTTTTCATTATTAAAAAACCTGAGTTCTTGTCTTTTCACCCAGAATATTTGATTTTGTACAAAATGGGAACTTATTCATATCTTGGTTAAATCTGCTTTATTTGGACCCCCTAGATTAAAAGGCGAATTCTAGAGCATGTCAGTGAAAAACCCACAGACTTCAATGGGAGGGTTCCCCTTTGACCTTCTTGGGACAGGAAACAGAGGTTAAAAGGTCCCTCCCACCTCCACCCACCAGTGTTTTTATAGATTACTACACCAGGATGGATGCAACCGATTTAATAAAATCATCTGGAAATCTTATATGCAATATTTACATAGAAATCACTGCAGAAAATGCACCAAAATGATACGCAACTGACAATACTAGCCAATTCCTCAAGCCGATGTTAAAAGCTGAGAACTTTGCCAATATCTTCCAGTCAGGAACATAACGGAGCCCCTCATGCACCACGTCACGGAGTCTCAGCACGCATGGGGTCCTACCACTAAACCGCCTGTGGTGTGTGAACAGGGTCTGAACAATGCTAGAAATTACCTCACAGCCAGGCTCGCACATGCCTCCATAGTGATATCACCAATGCACTGTGAGGTAGAATAAAGCTGTGAGCCGCACCCACAACAGACCATGTGACACAGAAGCTACCAGGTGCAAAAGAATTTCCGTTAATATTGTCCACATTGTCCAAGGAGGAATTTGGCTCCCATACAGCATTGCGCAAAACTGTAGATCGTGAATAGACTCCAGTCACACTGGGTCCTTCCTGAGGTCTTCACTATAGGACCCCTTTAGCTTTAACTGAACTTCCTGCCTCCTACATTGCTAATTTTATGTGTCAGGACACCAGTAGGAGGCAAGTGTCAGCCGGTCCGGTACGGAGACATCAAGTGTCAGCAAGTGACAGCAGGCCTAGCACGAAAGCGAGTGACAGCAGGCCCTGCACGCAGAAGCAAGTCACTGCAGGCCCTGCCCAGAGGCAGTAGGTCTTGCACGGAGGCAGCAAGAGGCCGCGGGCCGCGCACTGAGGCAAGCGTTGACGGGCCGCGCACTGAGGCATGCGGCGACGGGCCACGCAGTGAGGCAAGCGGCGACGGGCCGTGCAGAGAAGCCATGAGGCTGCACGCCGGGCACAGAAGCCATGAGGCGGCATGCTGGGCAATGGAAGCCGCACACCGGACATAGAAGCGGCACGCCGGGCACAGAAGCCATGAGGCGGCACGCTGGGCACAGAAGCCATGAGGCGGCACGCCGGGCACAGAAGCCATGAGGCGGGGACGCCGGGCACAGAAGCGGCACGCCGGGCACAGAAGCCATGAGGCGGCACTACGGGCACAGAAGCCATGAGGCGGCACATCGACATGAGGCGGCACATCGCCATGAGGCGGCACGCACCGAAGCCATGAGGCATCAAGTCAGACATACTAAGCCAGGTTGCTCGCCTAAAAGATTAAAGTCTGCAACCTTGTCATTTAAGTGCAGACAGAAACTTTTAACTCCACCTTTAGATCTCATTTGGCGATGCTGCTATCATCTGAGCATGCACAGAGACCATTTAGATCCATACACAGATTCTTAATTAAAGTAATTAGAACTGTCGAGACAATCCAGCTGGTTAAACCCATGCATGGTTTACTTACCTGACAATTAGTTTGCATGAATTACTTACCAATCTTGGAGTATGTGCTACCAAAACAAGCACTAATATTGTCATGCAGCCTCTGCTAATACTCGCATAATGTCACGGCTGTTTAAGGGTAACAAGAGCATACACAGTAAAAAGAGCTACTGACCGGACCCAAACTAGGGAAGAGAAAGGGTGACCCCTGTCAGACCCTCAACACTCTCCCTATGCTGCTAAAGCACATGCCCGGATCCATGTGGTGGAACGAGGCATGCCCGTGTGCCTAAGACTGATGAGCCCTGTAACCCCTACACTAGTGGAAGGGGCACGGCCACCGATGCCCTGCTCAGAATATGGAGGGAACCGTGGCCACCTCAGATCCAGTCAGAAAATCACCAGGTACACAACAATGTCTGCACACTTAGCTGATGGAGCTGCAGCCGCAGAGAAGACGGATCCAAGGGCCGCTGGCAATATCCGGAGTGCTTGCAGCAACAGAACACATGTCCAGAGAACTAATAGCTTAACAAGTGAAGATACTCAAGGCAGAGCTACAACTGAAAAGAGAAATATAATCCACGCCCTGCAATAGGAGGAGGGGTGATTTAAAGGCAGGGAAATCAAACGCAGGAGGAACAGCTGGGAGTAAAGACCTCATCACAGGGGCAGAGACACAGAGCTGTGAGAACGTCTCAAAGCTCTGGTAGTGACACATACGCAGCGTTGGTAAGAAGACAAGGCGCTATCCCAGCTGCTTACTGTTTCAGGCGGACTGAGGCACGATCCTGCTGAACTCCATTAAGGAACAGCAGATCTAAGCTCCATAACCCCATAGTTGTCCATAGTGAGGTCACCACCAGGTGCATTACTCACTTCATGGGGGTTAGGAGCAAGCCAGGGGACCTACAGCTTAGAAGGTACTGGCACGGCCACTTATAGGGAAAGAACGAGGAGGATGAACCCACCGATCGACCCAGGCCATCATAGAACCTATTGGCTCCGACTCCAGGTGGGTTCCAGGCTGGTAAGGGACCTCTTCCCAGAGAGGTGTTAGCAAGGCTATTCGAGACCTGGAAGGAGAGGCCGGTCATCCCCGATCCTAGACCCAGCCTTAGGCCCTAAAAGTTCTTGTAGAATCTCTTCAATGCTAGAGCAGGAAACCTCTCTGCGTCTATCCCCTGTAGGGACAGGAAGAACACCGGTGGGTGGAGGTGGGAGGGACTTTTTAACCTCTCTGTTTCCTGTCTCAAGAGGGTCAAAGGGGAACAACCACCTGTGGTGCTGTCAGGAGGAAAGAGCTGGAAAATGGATACATGTGCTGTGTATGAAGAAGTGATATGCGAATTAGGGCTAACCCGAGGGTCAGAGGCGTGGCTAAAGGCTCATGGGCCTTGGTACAAGAGTTCAGCTTAGGCCCCCCACCTTCCCTCAGCGCTTTGGGAAGGGGTAGGGGTGCACCAAGCCTTTCTGCTGCCTGAGGTAAAAAATTGAAACGACCCCACCATACCAAACCCCAGGGCCGTTTTTAGACAAAGTGTGGCCCGGGGCAAAATTGAAAGTGGAGCCCCAAATCCTGAAATATTGGACTAGCAGCACAGACAGCAGTTGCAACCACAGCAGCTGATTGTATAACGCCACATTATCTCTCTTTTGCCTTTCTACTGTAAACTGCTGATCCGGCAGCATCTTTCGGTATGTTCACACATAGTATTTTCTGTGCTTAAAAAAACTAAATGCAAAATCTGCATCCGTTTTTTTTTTGGATGTGTTTTTTCTGACGCATTTTATAAAACACTTTTTGATGCAGTTTTGGCGTGGATTTTTACTATTTTCCATTTTCAATGGGAATTCTGGACATGGACGATAATGTTGTGCATGCACACTGTTATGGGGGAACTGTGGCATGCCACGCAGATAGGAAGACTGTTCTAACCGTCTCCGTGTGGTTGGTGATTGAACCTGCTTGGTCGCTGCATCATAAATTTTGGTGATACTATGACTGCTGCAGATAAAAAATAATTCTATTTAATATTTTTATATGATATAATCCCAGTTGTAAGCCAGTGTGTGTCTGGCCCCAGACTGTACTGTGGCCACTGGCTAGGCCTCCACTCATACCGTTACAGAGTGTCACTCACAAATACCTTGCAGATAAAAAAAATTATATTTAATATTTTTCTGTGATATAATCCCAGTTGCAAGCCAGTGTGTGTTAGGCCCCAGACATTGACAGACCAAACTCCCATTGTATGGGGGCCAGAAGGAGACGATACTGTATTGGGCCACAAGGAGACATTCTGTATGGGCCGGGTCATGTGGGCAGCAGACAGCGGCCAAAATGAGACATTATATACTGAACATGACATGGGCTGGGGATGATGGGCAGGCAGCGGGCCACAAGGAGACATTATATACTGCACATGACATGGGCTGGGTTTCTGGGCAGGCAGCGGGCTAAAAGGAGACATTATATACTGCATAGGGTGGTAAAGGATGCTGGGCAGGCAGGGTGCCACAAGGAGTCACTATACTGCATGAGGTCACCAGGATACATTATACAGTGGACTCAGGAACTAGACTGTAAGGGGGCCACAAGGTGACATTATACTGTAAGGGGTCAAAGTCAGGAGACATTATACTGTAAGGTGAACAATTTTTGGAGCCCATCCCTCCTCAGTATAATAAAGTCTTGTGGCCACCATACAGTAATGTCTTCTTCTTGCTCATGTATGGGGGACTCATGATGACTCATTATTCCCTAATGCCTGCAGGAAGGGAAAGACCAGTCCAGGGCCACAGAAGACATAGACATGCCACCTTTACTTATGACACGTTTGTGACCCGGGCCGGTTCTATTCTATGCTTTAGGGTCTCTCACTCCTGTTCCTCTACCTTGGCTTGGACACTCCTGGCAGGCCAGGAGTCGGGTGAAGTGGCAAACTCTCTGTGAGGAGGGAGTCTGTAGAGACTTTTCCCATGGCTGCCTCGCTTATGTGCTCCGATTCTAAAATCAGATGTCGTGGGCGGAGACTTGAATATAGGAGCGAGGAGGAGCCGGGGACGGCCGCTGCGGGAAGTAATACATTTGTGTTCTAAATCAGAGCACACGAGCGAGGCAGCCGCTGGAAAAGTCTCTCCAGACATCCTCCTCACAAAGAGTTCACCACATAGAATAGAACCGCCCCGGGTCACGGACAGTGATGTCAGATGGCGGAGACTTGAATATGGGAGCAAGAGGGAGCCAGGGGCGGCAGGAAGCAATGTGTTTGTATTCAGTGCTATGCAAGATGCAGGGGCGGGCGGACGCAGATTTAGAAGCGGTCAGCGCACACGACTGCTTCTATGATGTCACAAAATACTGCAGTTATTAGGAAACAGCGAAATCGCCATATCACTGTTTTTTCAATACCGCAGTATATCGTTGCCACCGGTATATCGCTCAACCCTACTTCATGCACACATACATGGACCGCGGTCCGTGAAAACCTGGTCTGCCGAGTGCACAACGTCATCGGTTGCTATGACGCTGCCGCTGTACAGTATTTACACGCCTATAATACAAATGTTTTACTGTTCATCGGCAAGGGAACAAAGCGAGCGACATCATAGCAACCGATGACGCCGTCCGCTTGCGCACTCGGCAGGACTGGTTTTCACGGACCGCGGTCCACGTATGTGTGCATGAGGCCTAACTCAGGTATACATGCCTAACTCTAATAAACTTGCAAATTAAAAATAAATATGACAGTTACACTTTAACAATTAAACAGGTCTAATACTAAAAGGGTGACAAGACGTCCGGTTTTTAGACTTCTGGTCCTCCATCCATTCACAGTAATTATTAACCCGAGCAGTCTCCCTTTCACTGAAGGGGAGACAGCTGAAAGGGGTTAATAACTACTGAGAAGGGGGGACTGGCTGGCTCCAGTACACCACCAGCCCCTCCAGAACACCCCTGGCCCCTCCACAAGTTCTGATGACTGCCGTGGATCTTGTAAAGTGATTGGCTGGCCTGGCTTCTTCTCTTACTAGTTCTCCTGTGGGTGCACAGGTAGTCAGACTGGCTCGGCTGCCCCTCTCATCAGTACTGGCAGGCAAGTACAGGAAGTGACAGTGAGGCTGAGCTCAGCCATAGCCAGAGATAGACTGCAGTTAAGCAGTGCACCCTTGGCTTTAGGGACCCACAGGAACAATAGAAGCAGTGGCAGTGCAGCAGGAATATAGGTGTTTTGGCATCAGACTCACACTGTGTGACAGGCAGTGTAGGGTGGCCACTGGCCTCACCCAAGAAAACCGGACCTAACTGACCATGCCCCCAAATTGTAAGACACGCCCCCATCACCCCTTAAAGGGATATTCTGCCTAGAGAAAAATCTATTAGATTGGTGAGGGTCCTACCGTGGAATCCTCTCCAATCACAAGAACGCTGGCCCTGTACCCCATGGATCCCCCTGAAATGGACAGAATGGCTCATCGGCATGCACGCTCCCACTCCATTCATTTCTATGGAGGTTCCGGAGATAGCTATGTACAGCAATCAGCTATCTCTGGAGCTCCTATAGAAAAGGATAGAGTGGTTGTGCACATTTCTGACCAGCATCTCCGTCCATTTCAGGTGGGCTTCACTGGATACAGAGTCTCCATTATCATGATCTGAGGAAGGGGGGGGGGGGTTGGGTGGGGAACCAATAGGACCCTCAACAATCCAATAGTGGATAGGGGATTACTTTCTTTAACTGGAATACCCCTTTAAAGCTGAAATAAATTTTGGGGAAAAAAAAAAAAATGTAAAGGTGCATTTTGTGTCCCTCGCCAACTCGGCATAGAATTATCGGGAAGGAACAGTTCCTTCCTGATAACTGTCTGCTTGTTAGTGGAGGTGAAGAACTAGATTTACATGCAGCGATCACCTCTAATGTACAAGGAGAGACCGCTTCTCAGAAACGACGATTAAGGCTATGTTCACAGTACCATTGTGAAATCTGGCAGACCATTCTTTCCTGGAACTCTTTCCCCGAGTTCACCTTATACAGCATTGCCAGATCCCCATTGACTATAGTGGGATCCAAAGAGGAGCTGGCCAATTTTTCAGCATAAAATGCTGTACTCTTAGGGCCTGTAACCCTTACACACGTAGGATTTTGATGCTGTAAAACTGACATGGTTTCTGCTCCAGTTGTTCACTTTAGATGCCATGGATCCGCTCGCAGCTTAGCTCTATTGAATAGAACCAAGCTGCAAGCGGACACCCGCTATAGCCGTGTGAATTATGTTTCAAACAGGCACACATCAATTGCTGTTGACAACTAGAAGTTTGTACGCTATAAAGATAAATTAAAAGGGTTCTCCGGGCATCATTAAAAATACAAATGTTCAGTGGACCTGTGGAAAAAATTTGGTATCATTAATACTACGTACTGTTCCTTGCTCCACTAATGATGTTGTCCCTGCCGCACTCGCACCGGCTGTGAGCTCTTGTCCCACATAGATGTTTGCGCTTCTTTTCCTGTTCAGCTACATAGTAATAAATGCATCTGAACAGGAAAACAAGCGCACACATCAGGTTGGGACAGGAGTGTTAAAGCTGGCGGCCAATGCTAGAGCAATGGGAACAATGGTATTAGTGGAGCAACAGACAGGTAAGTATTAATGGAACCAATGTCTTCCACACGTCCAGGGAACACTTGTATTTTTTATGATGCACGGAGAACCCTTTTAGAGTTCACCTAAAATCACACAGCCATTAACTGTTAGTTAGTAGCAAACCTTTAGGCCTCTAGCGATATGGATTGGCTCCTGATGCGTTCAGAGAAATTTGCACCATTTCGCAAGCAAGTTCAGTCAGCTTTGTCTGCAATTATGTTCAGTGTTTCATCCGGATGCAATGCGTTTTTCACTGATGCCCCATTCACTTCTATGAGGCCAGGGCTGTGGGGAAAAAAAAAGCAGAAAAAAAGAACACCCTGCGATTCTCACGCAACGCAGAATTGATGCTTGAAAAACAGCACTCATGTGCACAGAAACATTGAAATGAAAGGGTCAGGACCCGCAGAGAAAACTCGCTTGTGTGAAAGGGGCAAGGACTTCAGGCTTTTGGCATTGCAGGAGCCGCATCCTTATGGCTGGGATAAGAGATGATTACCAACCCTACAGTTTAAGCTGCCACAGTCGATACCAACCAGGGCACCTCAGGATAATATAGCATTTACAGTCCATGCACGTCCACAGGCACAAGTAAAACATGAAGATAAAAAAAAAAAAAAAGTATTTTATATGTATTATAGTGACATCTAGTCTACGTATAGTCTCTAAGTCTCCCCCCGCAAACACCAGTACATTTTCCTGTACTCGCTATACAGCAGCACATACCTGTCACATCCAGGGCCTCCCTGGTGATATCTCCTCCGATGTAGATCTTCTTTGTCATCATCTTCTCAACTCGGTCCGGACAACTTCTCTCAGCGGCCTCGTCTCTGCAGAGTGTGACACACGGACATCTTAGCTTCCTCACTTTTCTGTACCCCCAAATACTATCCTGAAGAAAAATAAGTGTCATACAGATAATCTTCCCCATAGTAATAGTGCTCCTTATAGTCTCACCAATAGAAATTCCCTTCTAGAATGTCCTCATTAATAATACTGCCCCTAAAGTGCCCCCAACAGTGATAATGCTCCCCAAGAGTACATCCATTAGTAGAAGAGCACGCCAGTATAATAAATGCCCTCACAGAGCCCCCAGTAGAAATAAGGCCACCCTATTGTTCCCCCAGTGGTAATAAAGTTATCTACAAACCCAACAGTAGTAATAAGGCCCCCAAAGTGATCTAAGTAGAAATAAGGCCGATCTATAAGTCCCTCCGATAGAGCCCCCAGTAGTAATAAGAACGCCTGATGTCCCTGGATTTATAATCACCACCAGTATTTATACTGCCCCCTACTGTTATAATGCTCACCTTGAAGTGCCCCAGTATTTATATCGCCGTCTCGCCCCTTCCAAAATACAGTCCCATGTAAATAACATCACACCATCTCTCCTGCCCCTCCAATATACAGTCCCACATAATTAAATTCACCCCCTCCCCAGCCACCTCCAACATAAAGTCCCATGTAAATAACATCCCCCTCAACATTCAGTCCCATGTAAATAATATCACTCCCTCCCACAGCCACCTTCAACATTCAGCCCCATGTAAATAATATCACTCCCTCCCACAGCTGCCTTCAACATATAGTACCATGTAAACTAAATCACCGTACCCCAGCCACCTCCAACATGCATTCACATGTAAATAACTTCACCCCCTGAACTTTCAGTCCCATGTAAATAATATCACTCCACCCCACTGCACCATGTATATAACTTCTCTCCCTTCAGCCCTAACAAACAGCCCAAGTTAAATAACTACAACTCCCAGTATTGCTCTGCCTCTCCCTTCACTTAAAGGGCTTCTGTCACCCCCACTAAAAGCACACCCAGACACATCTGTATCTAATCCTATCCTGTGTGATACAGCCTGCTGAGTTATATCTAATCCCATCACTGACCGTCCACGGGCTCTGTCCTCACCATCTCCAGAGTGTAATAAACAGCTGGAATCAGCAAGCACATCCAGACACATCTGTATCTAATCCTATCCTGTGTGATACAGCCTGCTGAGCTGTATCTAATCCCATCACTGACCGTCCACGGGCTCTTCCCTCACCATCTCCAGAGTGTAATAAACAGCTGGAATCGGCAAGCACATCCAGACACATCTGTATCTAATCCTATCCTGTGTGATACAGCCTGCTGAGCTGTGTATCTAATCCCATCACTGACCGTCCACGGGCTCTGCCCTCACCATCTCCAGAGTGTAATAAACAGCTCGAATCGGCAAGAACACCCAGACACATTTGTATCTAATCCTATCCTGTGTGATACAGCCTGCTGAGCTGTGTATCTAATCCCATCTTCTGTGATACAGCCTGCTGAGCTGTCTATCTAAACCCTTATTCACACTACCGTACCATTTATCCGCTAAATAAGGAAACTGTCCGTGTGTGACCCGCATTATTTTTTTTGCATTCCCATTGATTTCTATGGGTTTTAGATCTGCATTATGAAGACCAGAATAAGTCATTTTCTTTTTTTTGCAGAACTGACATACGGATGTGGAAAACACATGGACTTTATCAGTGTGCTTTCCACATCCGTATATCAGTACAGCAAAAGATAGAACATGTCTTATTCTGGTCCTCATGATGCAGACCTATAACCCATAGAACTCAATGTCTCTGGAAAAAAATGCACTCTCACACAGGCAGTATCCTTATTTAGCAGATCTGCTACTTGGAGAAAGCAGAACGGATACGGTCCTGTGCATGAGGCCTAATTTTATTTTTTTGGTCCCGACTGCTGAAGGGTTTATCTTGGGCCAACATGTGTAATACACATGATATAAGACCATGATCAGCCTGGGAAACACGGTCCGCATGTCGCCACATCTCCCAGGCCGACCGCACTCTCCTGACAGAACTGGACTGAGACATGGATTCCTGGGCCGATCACAGTAGTTTGCATGATCCCTATAACTTATACTGAGCTACCATAACCGTTACAGCCACAGTGTCCCCATAACAGTGACATCCAGTGCTCCCATGACAGTGTCATCCACAGTGTCCCCATACCAGTGACATCCACCGATCCCCCATAACAGTGACATCCACAGATCCTCAATAACAGTGAAATCCACAGATCCCCAATAACAGTGACATCCACAGTGTCCCCATAACAGTGACATCCACAGTGTCCCCATAACAGTGACATCCACAGTGTCCCCATAACAGTCACATCCACAGTGTCCCCATAACAGTCACATCCACAGTGTCCCCATAACAGTGACATCCACAACGTCACCATAACAGTGACATCCACAATGCCACCATAACAGTGACATCCACAACGCCACCATAACAGTGACATCCACAACGCCACCATAACAGTGACATCCACAACGCCACCATAACAGTGGCATCTACAGATCCCACCTAACAGTGTCATTCACAGTGTCCCCATAACAGTGATATCCACAGTGTCCCCATAACAGTGTCATTCACAGTGTCCCCATAACAGTGATATCCACAGTGTCCCCATAACAGTGATATCCACAGTGTCCCCATAACAGTGATATCCACAGTGTCCCCATAACAGTGATATCCACAGTGTCCCCATAACAGTGATATCCACAGATGTTATATACAGTTCCCCACAACAGTGCCATCCACAGTGCCCCCAAAGTGCCCCTTGTGCCTCCCACAGTGCCACCAAAGTGCCCATGTGCCATCCACAGTGCCCATGTGCCATCAATAGTGTCCCTAATGACATCCACAGTGCCCCCATGTGACATACACAGTGCCCCCAAAGGGCCCAAAAGAGGAAGGCTAGCAGGAGGCGGTGATGTCAGTGATGATGTTCCGTCTCCTGCCTCAGGCAGGAAAAAAGGAAGACGGCGCTGGACCGGAAGACTTGAAAATGCTTCAGGTGCGGTCACGTGACCGCGAAGAGAATCATAGGAAGGGCTGCGCTGTGGAAGGTAAGTATTGGTGTAATAACCTTCCCTCCACAGGTAATGAAGATGGGCTATTTTCAAGTAGGGGCCGGAGAACCCCTTTAACTCAAAGAATCAAATGAGATTATAACTAAGGCTACTTTCACACTTGCGGCAGTGTGATCCGGGGGCAATTCCGGTATTTTGACTGCCGGACCCGCACTAATACATTCCTATGGAAAAAAATGCCGGATCCGGCATTCCGGCAAATCTTCAGGTTTTTTTGCCAGAGATAAAACCGTAGCATGCTACGGTTTTAGCTTTTGCCTGATCAGTCAAAATGACTGAACTGAAGACATCCTGATGCATCCTGAACGGATTACTCTCCATTCAGAATGCATGGGGATATGCCTGATCAGTTCTTTTCCGGTATAGAGCCCCTGTGAGCCGGAAAAGAAAACCACTAGTGTGAAAGTACCCTAAGTAGCCTCATTCCATTCTTAGACTCAGTGTAGGACTCAGAGCTTGTGATTCACACATCTGATTGGTTGCAGGGCGGGGAGGGGCGGGCAGAAGCCTGGCTTTCACTCTAGGACCATATTACACTAGCCCTGCGCTGCTAGAGTCTCTGCTGTGTACTGAGTCTGACTGAGCCCAGAATGTTGTAACCTAGCAACGCCCCTGGGGGCAACACAAGCAAATGGGGCCAAGACAAGTTGGCAAGGTCAGTAATGCCATAGTGCAGCACAGAATACTAGCCACAGTACCAAATACCTCTCCATAAGCTGTCTCTCTGTGGTGGCCATCAATATGCAGCAGGGGGATTAGGAAGTGAGATGTGGGCCATAACACCAAGCCAACCCTAAAACTCTACCCGGAAGGGCGCTGAAGAGGTGCAACTGCCAAGCTAGCGCCAGGGTAGGACCCCTACCTGAGGGCAATGTCCCACTGCAGCGACCACGAACTCGAGCATTAGGGAAAAGCTGCACCTGTGGAGGAGAACAAGCTGTAGCAGCTAAACCAGAGTGCCAGCATAATCACTTCCCGAAGGAGTGGTGGCTAGAGAATACAGAGTCAATGAACACTCGACTCGCTGGAACGTACTCACCATATATGTGCAATGGTGTACGCACTACGTATTGATGCGGACCAAATCATGACCGACTGTAACAATGGAGACCCATGGAGATGAGGGGTCTCCATGACACAGAGGTGATGCTAGGTAACCCCCTGCCCAAAACCAGCACCAAAGGAAAAGAAGGATACACTGAGGAATAGCCAACGTATCCACTGGCGGCACCCATATACCACTAGTGTATATGGGTTGAATTGCAGCATCCCAAGACGCTTAGTTATTCCCCTGCTAGTGGATCAATTTGGAAGGGGAAATGCACCAGGAAGCACAGTGATGTGCAACACTCCGCCTATGGAGGGATAGCGCGACAGTCGGACAGTATCCAATGGTGGTGCAATTACCATACTTATGGAAGGTGGAATGCATACCGCAAGTACCTAAGCCAGTGGTAGGTAAAATATGACACCAATTAAGTGGGTTAATGCCAACGGCGATAAATCGTGCATGCGGCGAGTCCTGTACCCCGTGGGAGTGCAATTAATTCACCTAATTAATGGGGTAATGTATACAGCACACATTGTAGCCAGTGATAATGTCATCGCGCAACCTAAGGAAGGGGCTAACACATACGGCAGGTACTGAACCCAGTGGAGATGCAATTACGCCACCTACAGAAGGGGGAAATCATACGTCCGGCACTGAAACCAGTGATACTATACTTAGTCCATCTGTGGCAGGGGACAATAAGGTAAGGCAAGTACTGCATCCCAAAGAATTGCAAATATTCCGCCTATGGAAGGGCGACAAGTACCGTTGGCCGGAGGGAGGATTGGGAACTATGAGAGGTCCTCCTTGTCCGATATTAAACGGGCCCAGCGTGATACCACCAGACAGGGTGGTCCTGCGGTAGTGAGGGCAGAGGAGAGGGACCCGTATGGCGCACATTATTATTTTTTTTAAACTAAGATGCCGACCTCAAGCGCATAAGAGGCAGGAAGGGGTTACTTTTTTCCCATTAGAAAACCTGCACTAGAGTAGATCCCCAGATACGCTGGCCGGGCAGAAAGGGTTAAGGCCACTTGAGGACCGGGGGCGGAGCTCAGCATGTAGGGCAGGAATAATTTGTGCCAGAGAGCCCCCCCCCCCCCCCTACGGGGAAACAAAATTTGCGGCCTAGCGGGCTGCAAAATGGCGAACCAAATCCCTGTGAACAGCCGATTAGGGCATGCTAGCCCCTGCATCGGCCGGCCACATGAAAAGAGCAGCGGGCGAATGTGCCCGCCCGGCAACGGACGGGGGCTGCACCCGCCGGGCCAGGCAAACAATATCGCTGCTGGAACACCGATGCGGTGCCGGCCGAACGTATGGCAGTTAACTCCCTCCGGAGCGGCACGCCCGGCGTCCGCTCCCGAAAGGGGTGGCAGTGAGGTAGGTGCTGCAAGAGTGCACTCCCTCTCTGCATGTGCGCTCCGGACGGCGGTATTAACCTCCAATGTGCCGATGTCCCTTCTTGGAGGACAACAAGAGGGGGAGCGAAAGGAATGACATCAGAGGTGCTGATGGCTTCAGGGGTGCTGGGAATGACTCCAGAGCTGGCAATGGCCTGAAGGGAGCTGGGAATGGCATCAGGGGTGCTGGGCTATGCTAAAACCCTGTGCTGTTGAAGACTATTGTCCCCAAGAGGGAGGGAGGGAGGGCCAGGAGGGTTAACATCCTCACCTAGTCCAGTGTACTCACCTCTCTTCTCTTCCCTGCCGCCATCTTGCCCTTTCTCTTCTCCAGCAGAGTCACCCCTTCAGCTACTTGCACCGTAGTGGCAGGACTCTGGAAAATGGGGTTTGGGTGGGTGATCCTTCTGCTCGCGGGATGCAGGGTAGCGAGGCTGCCCTGGTCCACCTTGTCTTCTTGTGGGGGAGGAGGCAGCGTGGCGGACCAACGCTGGTGTGCTGCCCCGGGAGAACACGGAGGCGAGGCGTCCATTGTTTCCCACCTGAAAAAGAAAGAAAATATGAAACTAAAATAAAAACTCTGCAGGAGCTACCCAGGGAGGTCTTGCCTCCTATTGACACTAGAAAAAACTGAAGCTCTCTCTCCAGGCTTGAGGGGGTATAGCTGCCAGGGGACGAGCTAACAGCTTTTACTAGTGTCAACGACGCCTATAGGACATAGGTATACACACGGTTCCTGGGTCCCATTTTTTGCAAATCTGACCAGTGTCACTTTAAGTGCTGATAACTTTAAAACGCTTTTACTTACCCAGGCCGTTCTGAGATTGTTTTTTCGTCACATATTGCACTTCATGACACTGCTAAAATTGGGTCAAAAAAAGTTAATTTTTTTGCATAAAAAAAATACCATATTTACCAAAAATTTGGAAAAAATAGCAAATTTCAAAGTTTCAGTTTCTCTACTTATGTAATACATAGTAATACCCCCAAACATTGTGATGACTTTACAATCCCCATATGTCTACTTCATGTGTGTAGCATTTTGGGAATGATATTTTATTTTTTGGGCTTAGAAGTTTAGAAGCAAATTTTGAAATTTTTCTGAAATCTTCAAAATGTGTGGAAGCTTGGCTGTGAGGTGGATTACATCACCTTCAGACCTTGTTCACACCATAGGTAGCTTAGTGGTAGGACCCCTTGCCATGCTGAGAACCGTGACGTTGTGCATGTTGGGCTCCGATATCTTCCTGACAGGAATATATTGGCAAAAGTCTCAGCTTTTAATATCTGCATTTATGACTAGCCAGTATAGTCGGGGGCATATCCGTTTGGTGCATTTCTTCTGTGATTTATATGATTATATTTTCATCCGCACAATGCTCCATTTTGTGTAGGATGCCTTTGTGGTGCATGTGGACCGCGCTGACATCCTCCACCATATGCAAAAATTTTTTTGCTGGGGATAGTCGTTTGCTGCGGTCCACATGCGGTGGGGCTGCTCCCCCAATGAAAAACACGCTACAGTGTTAGGGGTTGAGCAGCTCCCCTAGATTTGCCACTATATTTCTGTGTTTTTAACCCTTTAGGTCTTCCACAAGACTTCATGGCAAATGGACATAAATTTTAAGAATTTAGATTTTTGGGAAAATTTTCCAATATAATCAATTTTTTTCCTGGAAAAAAACAAGGGTTAATTGCCAAACAAAACTCAAAATGGGTTGCCCTGATTCTGTCGTTTGCAGAAACACCCCATATGTGGTCATAAACGGGAGGACATAGAAGGAGGGGAAGACCATATGGGTTTTGCAAGGCAGATTTTGCAGGACTGGTTTTGTTTATACCATGTCCCATTTCAAGCCCCCCCTTGCACCCCTAGAATAGAAATTCCAAAAAAATGACTCCATCTAAGAAAGTACACCCCTCAAGGTATTCAAAACTGGGTTTACAAACTTTGTTAACCCTTTAGGTGTTCCACAAGAGTTAATGGCAGATGGAGAAACAATTTAGAAATTTCTATTTTTGGGGAAATTTTCCATTTTAACCCATTTTTTCTAGCAATAAAATAAGGGTTAACAGCCAAACAAAACTCAATATGGGTTGCCCTGATTCTGTCGTTTGCAAAAACACCCCATATGTGGTCGTAAACTACTGTTTGGCCAAACGGAAGGACATAGAAAGAGGGGAACGCCATATGGGTTTTGGAAGGCAGATTTTGCAGGACTGGTTTTGTTTATACCATGCCCCATTTCAAGCCCCCCCCCCCTTGCACCCCTAGAATAGAAATTCCAAAAAAGTGACTCCATCTAAGAAAGTACACCCCTCAAGGTATTCAAAACTGGGTTTACAAACTTTGTTAACCCTTTAGGTGTTCCACAAGAGTTAATGGCAGATGGAGAATCAATTTTGGAATTTCTATTTTTTGGAAAATTTTCAATTTTAACCCTTACTTTATTACTGGAAAAAATGGGTTAACAGACAAACAAAACTCGATATGGGTTGCCCTGATTCTGGAGTTTGCAAAAACACCCCATATGTGGTCGTAAACTACTATTTGGCTAAACGGTAGGACATAGAAGAAGGGGAACATCATATGGTTTTTGGAAGGCAGATTTTGCTGGACTGGTTTATTTACACCATGTACCCTTTCAAGCCCCCTGATGCACCCCTAGAGTAGAAACTCCATAAAAGTGACCCCATCTAGGAAACTACGGGATAAGGTGGTTGTTGTTTTGGGACTATTTTAGGGTAAATATGATTATTGGTTGCTCTATATTACACTTTTTTGAGGCAAGGTAACAAAAAATTTAAATTCTAAAATAGTTTCTACATTCGCTATTTAGTTTTGTGGAACACCTAAAGGGTTAACAGTTTGTAAAGTAACTTTTGAATACCTTGAGGGGTGTACTTTCTTAGATGGGGTCACTTTTTTGGAGTTTCTAGTCTAGGCTACATCAGGGGGGGGGCTTCTAATGGGACATGGTGTCAAAAAAAAAACTGTCCATCAAAATCTGCCTTCCAGAAACCATATGGAGTTCCCTTCGTTCTATGCCCTGCCGTGCGGCTATATAGCCATTTACGACCACATATGGGGTGTTTCTGCAAACTACAGAATCAGGGCCATAAATATTGAGGTTTTTTTTGGCTGTTAACCCTTGCTTTATTACTGGAAAAAAAGGATTCAAATCGAAATTTTGCCCAAAAATGGGTGTTTTGGCACCGTTTTTATTTTATATTTTTAACGCTGTTCATCCGAGGGGTTTGGTCAAATGTTATTTTTATAGCGACGACTTTTACGCACGCGACGATGCCCAATATGTATGGCTCTCAGACTTTGGAGACACTAAGCGGGCATCCTAAAACTGCAGCCCTCCAGATGTTGTAAAACTACAATTCCCACCATGCCCTGCTGATGGCTGTAGGTTGTCTGGCCATGCTGGGAGTTATAGTTTTACAAAATCTGGAGGGCCGCAGTTTGAGGATGCCTGCTCTAAAACTAATATTTTTTGGGAAAAAAAATTGTTTCTGTGTCTCCAAAGTCTGAGAGACATAGTTTTTTATGTTCTCTAGGGGACTGTTGGGGATTATAAAAATTTAGTACTCCATGGAAGTGTGATACTCCCTGAAGCAATCGATAACGCAGAGGCCCGGATGATCGGGGCACGTGTCACATTGAGTAGTGGTGTCCTTCCGTATCCCCCTCTTGTGACACACTCTGCATCTTTTTTGGGGACCGTCCCTTCTTTCCAGTATAGGGGACCACACCTGGAAAGTGTTGGCCAGGGATGATCCGGGCGCCTCCAGTTCCCGAGGTACTCCGGCCTGCTCTTTCCCGGTCCGAAAAGATCAGGTCCTTGAGGACTGCCTCATAGAATTGGAGGAATGTCCCTGTGCTGCCAGCGCTTCGGGATAGTACAAAAGAGTTGTACATGGCAACCTGTACCAAGTAGACCGCAACTTTTTTGTACCATGCCCGGGTTTTGCGCATGGCGTTATATGGCTTGAGGACTTGATCAGAGAGATCAACTCCTCCCATATACCGATTGTAGTTGATGATACAATCGGGCTTGAGGACCGTTGCCGCGGTACCTCGCACAGGGACAGGGGTGGTGCTGTTACCGTAGATTGTGGACAGCATAAGGACATCCCTCTTGTCCTTATACCTGACCAGCAACAGGTTTCCACTGGTAAGGGCACGGGTCTCACCCCTGGGGATAGGTACCTGGAGGGGGTGGGCAGGTAGGCCGCGTTGATTTTTCCGCACGGTCCCACAAGCGAACGTGGATCTGGCGGCAAGGGACCTGAACAAGGGAATGCTGGTATAAAAGTTATCCACGTACAAGTGGTAACCATTATCCAGCAGTGGGTACATAAGGTCCCACACGAGTTTCCCGCTAACTCCCAGAGTGGGGGGACATTCTGGGGGTTGAATACGGGAATCTCGCCCCTTGTACACACGAAATTTGTAAGTGTACCCTGAGGTATTCTCACAAATTTTGTATAGCTTCACGCCATACCTCGCCCGCTTTGTGGGAATGTATTGGTGGAAACTGAGTCTCCCCTTGAACGCAACGAGAGACTCATCAACCGCGACCTCCCTTCCAGGTACGTAGGCCTGCTCAAATTGGGCCCCAAAGTGATCGATGACCGGCCGTATCTTATACAGACGGTCATAGGCAGGATCACCTCGGGGGGGACATGCTGCATTATCGGAATAATGCAGACATTTCCGGATGGCCTCAAACCGGGAGCAGTGTCATGGCCGTACTGTAGAGTGGGGTCTGGTAGAGGACGTCCCCACTCCAGTAATGCCTGACACTCGGTTTTTGCACTAGACCCATATGCAGCACGAGGCCCCAAAATGTCCTCATCTCGGCTGCACTGACCGGCGTCCAGCCACGGGGTCTAGCCAAAAATTAGCCTGGGTTTTGAGCGACGAACTGTTGGGCGTACAGATTTGTCTGCTCCACCATCAGATTCACTTGTGGGTTACTTAAAAAAAAAAAAAAAAAGTCAATTTCAGTAAACCCCACTGTGGGAATCTGGATTCCAGGATTGCCAGCAAAATCCGGAATCTCAGGCTCAAAGTCCACTGGGGGACACCAGCTAAGTTCATCGGCAGGGGGCTCCGGTAGGCTTATTTGGTGGGCCGGAAAACAAGTACGAACCCCAGGGCGGCTCGTACTAGGGTGGGCCACAAGATCCCTAGCATGTGGGGCCCCTGGCTCCGCCTGGCGGCGTCTCCGCCGCCTTGGTGGCTCATCGTCATCCGATGATTATGAGGAGGATGCAGATGACAAAAGGAACGTGGGGTCATCCTCATCCTCACTGGGGCTCTCGGAGTCGGAGGCAATCTGGGCGTATGCCTCCTCGGCCGAGAACATCCGGCGGGCCATGGGTGTGTGTGCGTGTATGTGTGCGTATGTGTGGAAAACTTGCAAGTGGCAAGGGGGGGTCTGGGGTCTGATAGATGGATCAAAGAAAGTTTAGGGTAAAAGTTTTTCTTTTTTTTTCCTAACTAACTTTTCCCTTCTTTCCCTGCCTCTCCCTCACTGACCCTAACCTACCTGGGTGGCGATGGGTGCAGGAGGGTGATGGATGCCGATTAGGGGGACACAGGAGCTGGTGCTGGACGATGCTGCACGGTCAGGGTGCTGGACAGGAAGAGGAGGGGAGAGAGGAGCGCAGGAAGTTTGAATCTTGCGCCTCTCTCCCCTGCACCAATCAGCACCCTGGACAGCAGTGTTCAGCAGCAGGGCCAGCACCGCCTCTCCAAATCTTCGCACTGCGATTGGTGGTGTGTAATCACGCCACCGATCGCAGTCTTTTTCCATGGACCGGAAACGCAGAAAACCGCAGGTCTGAATTGACCTGCGGTTTTCTGCGATCGACGATAAGGGGGGGTAAAATGACCCCCCCTGGTGTTGTTACAGGATGCCGGCTGAATGATTTCAGCCAGCATCCCATTCCGATTAACCCCCGCGGCGCCGGAATAGCGATTTAAAACCATGACGTACCAGTACGTGCCCTTTCTAGGAGTAGATAAGGTCTGCTGACGCTTCTCAATTTGAGCACTGCCCACATCTGCCCTCACTACCATGTCGCGAATATTTTTATTACGTTTGTAGCACAATAGAGGGGGACTTTTAAATTCCTCAATAGAGGGATATGCTCGGGACAAAATATTCCAATGTTTAGAAAAAATAAAACGACACTTGTTAACCCATGGATGAAATTTGGTAACGAATGGTATACGTAACCCCCTGGACTCCTGTTTAGGGGTCAAGGAGGTAACCTTACTCCTCTCACTCCCCAGCAGTGCGGTGGGATACCCTCTATTCTCGAATCTCATAGACATTTCATCAAGACGTTTTTCTTTCACCTCAGCATTAGAAACAATCCTACGTACCCTCTGAAACTGGGAATGGGGTAATGCTTTTTTTACTGTAGGGGGATGATAGCTAGAGAAATGAAGAAGGGAATTTCTATCCGTATTTTTAATATACAGATCGGTCACAATCGACCCATTCTCACCCTTAATGACCAGGGTGTCCAAAAAATTCATTTGATGGTCGCTATAATGCAGGGTAAACTGCAACTCAGGCCAGATCGAATTTAGATAGTCTGAAAAGGCACGAAGGGATCGAATGCCGCCCCGCCATACACAAAACACGTCATCGACGAATCTTCGCCAAAAAATACAATGAGTTTTAAACAGATCATTGCTGTAAATATGTTTATCTTCAAACCATGACATGTGTGAATTTGCATATGGCGGTGCGGCATTCGAGCCCATCGCGGTCCCACAGCACTGCTGGTAGTAGGTGTCCTGAAATAAAAAATAATTTTCAGTTAGAATAATTTCAAGTAATTTCAGAAAAAACAATCTAGCACCTTCAGTGTGAGAGGAGAAGGATAAAAGCCACTCAGCAGCCCGTATACCCTTCCAGTGGACAATCGAAGTATACAATGAACAAACATCAAAGGTTACTAATAAATCATCATCCTGTAACACCAGGGTCCCAACCTCACGTAGAAATTGATTCGTATCAAGCAAGAAAGACGGCATGTTTTTAGTCAGGGGTGTCATAACCTTTTCAAGTAGGATAGCTGGTGGAGACAGAATAGAGTCAGTTAAGGCCACAATAGGACGACCCGGTGGCTGAGTCAAAGACTTGTGCACTTTGGGCAGTGTATAAAACACTGGTGTTACAGGATGATGATTAATCAGATATTCCCCCAATTTGGGGTCAATAATCTGTTGTAAAATAAATGTATCCACCAAAGTGCACAATTTCCTTTTAATAATATACACCGGATCGCCATCCAATGGGCGATATACATCAGTGTTAGCCAACTGACCCAAAATCTCACCAACATAATATTCCTTGTCCATCAGGACAAGAGCACCCCCCTTGTCTGCAGGCTTGAAAATCAAGCTATTGTCCTGCAACAGGTTTTCAATAGCCTGTCTTTCAAGTCGCGACAAGTTGTGGTTCACATGAAACCCACTTTGTCGCATTTCCTGTAAAGATTTTAACATATCACGTTGGACCAATGAAATAAACGTTTCAACAGGATGATAACATTTTGGTGGTTGAAAGTGACTCTTGGTTCTCAGTCCAAAATCCTTTAATGATAAGCAAGTATCATCAGCTGTCACTCTATTTGCGCATATTTCAACATTAGTAGATTGCAAACCTGAAAAGTGTGCCTTAAGTCGAATATTTCTAAAAAAACGCTGACAGTCCATGTCAAATTCAAAACTGTCCAGCGGACTAGTAGGGCAAAATGATAGTCCCTTCTCAAGTACTTGCAACTGAAGTGGACTCAAACTTTTAGAAGAGATATTGAAGATTAAAGTATCATCTCTACCTGAGAGCGTGTTGTCCGCGGTGCGTCGATGCCCCCGATAATGGCGTCCTGCTCGTCTGGTATTCTTCTTGATTGAGCTCTTTGCCTGCTTCTGCCTAAAAAAGACGCACGTGGAGGTCCAATAGTGGAGTCACTTCCAGATCCAGATGACATCGAGGCTCCCCGACGTTGTTGCCTGGTAAATAAAGGTGTAGCTGTACCGGACAGGTCTTGCCATTTATACACACGTTTATTCTAATAATCTTCAGAATCTCTGATGAATTTTTGGCATTTGGTACTTTCAATGTCCCGTTTAAGGTCAGCGCCAATTTTCTCCACTTTAGATTTTAAAGTAATCAATTCATCTGCTGGTAATGCGTCCTTCAGTTGCATCTCAATTGTGGCAATTTTCTGCTTACTAGCCGTGATGGCTTCCGTCAAGTATTCAATAGTTAATACCATCAGATCCATGGAACACTTGTTCAGTATATTTAAAAAGTTGGTGCAATAATCAATGTTGTCGCAAAAGAATGTAGGTCTCAGATGAACTCGCAATCCACGTGGGATCCGGTGCAAGCGGCAATATTCAGCGAGTGTAGAGACATGTAATTCCCAGGAGGTTAATCTCCTCACATCCTTTTCCAATTCTCTCCCTCGGTACTCTGTAGGGGGTATTTTGAGAAAGTCCACATTGGCAGTCACATTGGACACGATCTCCCATGCCCGTTCGTCCGTATAGGAGAATGAAGCCATGAACAATGAAGTTGCACAGGTGCTTGCGCTGAGAGAGACGTAAGTATTTCAATGAGGGTCAGCCGGCACTCCGTTTGAAGGCGTGGTGCACAAGTCCAGGGCCAAAGTCCTAGTACAAGCGAAAGAAAAGACCGGCACTCACTTTTTCTTCTGAAAATTTTCGCTCTTTATTCGCCACATATCAAATATTCAGTGACGCGCGTTTCGGCTCTGATGCGAGCCTTTCTCAAACCAATGGCATACAAAAAAATCAAGCAGTATACATGATTTAAATAGACCGCCACGGCGGAAGTGACATCAGGTAGTCATGGTGATTTAAACAAACAAACGGAGTGAAAAGAAAAAAGGAGAGAAAAAAAAGGAAACAACTAAAGAATTATATTAGACAATCAGAAACACGTGAGAAGCGGCCCAACTGCAGCAGCATCAATGAAGGTAGTAGTAATTGTAGATCATATGAAATTCTCTGAATGGTCATAGTAACTTGCAGTTCAGACTATCTAAATTCGATCTGGCCTGAGTTGCAGTTTACCCTGCATTATAGCGACCATCAAATTAATTTTTGGGACACCCTGGTCATTAAGGGTGAGAATGGGTCGATTGTGACCGATCTGTATATTAAAAATACAGATAGAAATTCCCTTCTTCATTTCTCTAGCTATCATCCCCCTACAGTAAAAAAAAGCATTACCCCATTCCCAGTTCCAGAGGGTACGTAGGATTGTTTCTAATGCTGAGGTGAAAGAAAAACGTCTTGATGAAATGTCTATGAGATTCGAGAATAGAGGGTATCCCACCGCACTGCTGGGGAGTGAGAGGAGTAAGGTTACCTCCTTGACCCCTAAACAGGAGTCCAGGGGGTTACGTATACCATTCGTTACCAAATTTCATCCATGCGTTAACAAGTGTCGTTTTATTTTTTCTAAACATTGGAATATTTTGTCCCGAGCATATCCCTCTATTGAGGAATTTAAAAGTCCCCCTCTATAGTGCTACAAACGTAATAAAAATATTCGCGACATGGTAGTGAGGGCAGATGTGGGCAGTGCTCAAATTGAGAAGCGTCAGCAGACCTTATCTACTCCTAGAAAGGGCACATTTCCTTGCCTGGGGTGTATACACTGTTCAAGTGTAATTAAAGGGGAATATTTCACACATCCCCACACAGGCAAGCGATTTCCAGTTCGAGGTCTCTTCACATGTAACAGCAGTTTCATTATATATTTACTTAAATGCCCTTGTGGACTGTTATATATAGGTGAAACGTCCATGCGGATGAAGGACCGCTTCTCCAAGCACAAGTCCACTATAAGAAAAAACAACTTACTTCTACCGGTCCCCTACCACTTTGATCGCTGCAAGCACAATATTGCGCAATTGCGCTTCCAAATAATTGAGCAGATACAACAACCTCGAAGAGGTGGGAATCGGTTGAAAATGTTAAAAAAAACGCAAATCCTATTGGATTCACACACTCCAGACACTGGAACCCATGGGGTTAAACCAGGAGTATGATCTCAATAGCTTCCTGTAAATTTCCATTCTTTGTTCTTTAAGTATATTTTAATTTTAAATTTTGTATTCTCTTGTATTGTTACAGAAAACGTGAGGAACTCCCAACCGCATCATCTGAACTGCAAGTTACTATGACCATTCAGAGAATTTCATATGATCTACAATTACTACTACCTTCATTGATGCTGCTGCAGTTGGGCCGCTTCTCACGTGTTTCTGATTGTCTAATATAATTCTTTCGTTGTTTCCTTTTTTTTCTTTTTTTTCTCTCCTTTTTTCTTTTCACTCCATTTGTTTGTTTAAATCACCATGACTACCTGATGTCACTTCCGCCGTGGCGGTCTATTTAAATCATGTATACTGCTTGATTTTTTTGTATGCCATTGGTTTGAGAAAGGCTCGCATCAGAGCCGAAACGCGCGTCACTGAATATTTGATATGTGGCGAATAAAGAGCGAAAATTTTCAGAAGAAAAAGTGAGTGCCGGTCTTTTCTTTCGCTTGTACTAGGACTTTGGCCCTGGACTCGTGCACCACGCCTTCAAACGGAGTGCCGGCTGACCCTCATTGAAATGCTACTGAAGTCCTGTCTGGCTGCCATGGTCAGTTAGTCAGCAGAATACTTAGATGCGCTGTGGCCACCCGGTGCTCCTTCTTCTAACGCAGAGGTCTGCGCGGTGCATTGCTTATGCCTATAGCAATGCGCCACACAGACCTGTGAGATACAAGAAGAAGGAGCAACCGGGAGGCCACAGCGCATGTAAGTATAATACTGCAGAGTAACATTGCAGACAGGACTTCAGTAGCATTCTGGCTGCCATGGTAACCGATCGGAGCCCCAGCATTACACTGCTGGCACTCCGATCGGAACTGACAGTGCCACCAATGATGGGGGGGGCACACTGCCCACCAATGATTTGAATACCAGGAGGGAGGGGGAGGGCGCACTGCCCACCAATGATGCAGCGTCCCCATCACCATGGGAACGTCTCGGATATAGAATATACCATCGGATCCGAGTTTTCTCCAATCCGATGGTATATTTTAACTCCAAGCGTTACCTACAGAGGAACAGGAAGCGGTGAGTACAAAGCCTTCACCGCTTCCGGATCCTTTTGCCCGGCGTTAAAGACAGGCGGCCCTGAAAGGGAACGGCGTTCCTGCTATGAAGAAAGTGCAGGAATGCATTTCCCACACGTTCCCGCAAGACTCTAGCCCTGCCCCCATCCCCCCGCACATCACCTTTTTGCTGTACTCGCTATACAGCAGCACATACCTGTCACATCCAGGGCCTCCCTGGTGACATCTCCTCCGATGTAGATCTTTTCTGTCATCATCTTCTTAATTTGGTCCGTACAACTTCTCTCAGCGGCCTCGTCTCTGCAGAGTGTGACACACAGACGTATTAGCTTCCTCACTTTTCTATCATCATCCCCCAACCTGGAGTCCCCCCATTGTTATCCTGCTCCTCGCTATTCTCCCTAATACCCCCAAATACTATCCTGATGAAAAATGAGTCCCCGCCCCCCCTCTAGTAATAGCGCTCCTCATAATCCCACCAATAGTAATTCCCTTCTAGAATGCCCTCGTTAGTAATACTGCCCCCTACAGTGCCCCCAACAATGATAATGCTCTCCAAGAGTGCCCTTATTAGTAGAAGAGCTCTCCAGTATTAATAATAATAACCCTCACAGAAATAAGGACTCCCTATAGTGGTAATAAAGTTCTCTACAGACCCCTCAGTAGTAAACCAACCCCCCCCCCCCCCCCTCATAGTGCTATAAGTAGAAATAAGGCCGATCTATAAGTCCCTCCTATAGAGCCCCCAGTAGTAATAAGAACGCCTATAATGTCTCCTGGATTTATTATACCCCTACAGTGCCCCCATTATTAATACTGGTCCCTACTGTAATAATACTCACCATGAAGTGCCCCCAGTATTGATAATTCCCGCTGCAGTGTTCCCTGTAGTTATATTCCTCCCCCCCACCATACAGTCCCATCTAAACAACATCACATCATATCTTGTGCCCTCTCCAAAATACAGTCCTTTGTAAACAACATCACTCCCCTCCTTCCAGCCTCTCCAACATACAGTCCCATGTAAACAACACTATTTCCCTCACCCTGCCATGCAGTGCCATGTTAATTAAAATCACACCATCTCTCCAGCCCCCTCCAATATACAGTCCCATGTAAATAATATCACTCTATCTACAGCCCCCTACAATGTACAGCCCCATGTAAATAATATCCCTCTCTATCTACAGCGCCCTCCAATATACAGTCCCATTTAAATAACATCACCTCCTCCCCAGCCGCCTCCAACATGCAATCCCATGTAAACATCACCCCTTCAACATTCAGTCGTATGTAAATAGCATCACCCCCCCCCCCCCCACCCCAAATCAGGCAGCTGCAACATATAGTCCCATGTAAATAATATCACTCTCTATCTACAGCCCCCTCCAATATACAGCCTCATGTAAATAATATAGCTCTCTATCTACAGCCCCCTCCAATATACAGCCCCATGTAAATAATACCCCTCTGTATCTACAGCCCCCTCCAATATAAAGCCCCATGTAAATAACATAGCATCTTCCCCAGCCACCTACAACATGCAATCCTATGTAAACATGACCCCTTCAACATTCAGTCCCATAGGCGTGCGCAGCCTATTGCATTAGGGTGTGCACCCTAAAGCACAAACACACGCCGCGCGCGCGTGTGTATGTATGTATGTATATATATACACACACACACAAATACACTAAGGGGTATCAGGGTATATACAGGGGTAATATAACTAAGGGCTATCAGAGTAAATTATACAGGAGTAATATAACTGAGGAGGGCTATCAGGGACATTATACAGGGGTAATATAACTAAGGGCTATCAGAGTAAATTATACAGGAGTAATATAACTGAGGAGGGCTATCAGGGACATTATACAGGGGTAATATAACTAAGGGCTATCAGAGTAAATTATACAGGAGTAATATAACTGAGGAGGGCTATCAGGGACATTATACAGGGGTAATATAACTTATATTATATCAGTTATATTACCCCTTAATCATGTCGCCTGAGATAGCCCTCCTCAGTTATATTACCCCTGTATAATAATGTACCCCTAATACCCCTTAGTTTTACCCCCTGTATAATTTACCCTGATCCTTCAGTTATATTACCCCCTGTAATTTACCCTGATACCCCTCAGTTATACGGTATCATATAACTGAGGGGTATCAGGGTACATTATACAGAGGTGTAATTGAGGAGGGGTATCAAGCAGCAGGGAACATACAGGGCAGAGTTCCAGTGGCGTAGCGTGGGTTGCCAGCGCCCGGGGCAAGCCAAGTATTGCCCCCCCCCCCAACCTGTGAACACGCCCCTTTTTACAAATAATGCAGTACATGTCACCTACAGTCCTATGAAACACCACAGATAACAAAGTGATAACTGAGTACAGATAATGTAGCAGATGTCACCTGCAGTCCTATGTAATACCACAGATAACACAGTGGTAACTCAATGAGTACAGATAATGTAGTAGATGGGTGTGAGGCCCCAGAATTCAGAACACGTACAGTGTGACCTGAAGTCTGGGGGCAGGCTTCGGCAGTGTGGGCCAAATCCTATAGCCACCCCCCCCTAAACAGATATGTGGATGGGCATTACATATAATGGTACACACTATACAGTAGAGTACAGCAGCACATACCTGTTACCTCCAGTGACATCTCCTGTGATGTAGACCTTCCTCAACGTCTTCATTCGGACATAAGACCGCCATGATACCTTCTTTCAGCCGCGACTCTGCAGAGTTTCACAGAAAAATGTTTAGATTTCTCACTTTACTATCATCCTCAGATAACAGACCTCCCCTCCACCCGTAGTGCCCAGAAGTATAATGCCCTCTGTGTAATTATAATATATACTGGCCCCTCTGTGTTATTATTATTCTTAAAGGGAACCTGTCACCAGGATTTTGTGCATAGAGCTGGGGACATGGGCTGCTAGATGGCCACTAG
This sequence comes from Bufo gargarizans, assembly GCF_014858855.1. Lineage (NCBI taxonomy): Eukaryota > Metazoa > Chordata > Amphibia > Anura > Bufonidae > Bufo > Bufo gargarizans. Next base: position 428,934,465 of record NC_058083.1, on the reverse strand, counting down.
CACATCTGCAATACCCAGTCCCCATAGCTCTCTGCGCTTTTATTGGGTTAAAAAACAGTTTTGATCCATATGCAAATGACCGGATATGAGTCCTGTATCCGGAGATGAGTCAAGCGGAAAGGAGCCCAGCACCGCCCCGCGTCCTCCGAATCTCCTCCTTGCTGGATGACGTCACAAAGCTGGAGCGCCGAAATCGCGTGATGCGCGAGCTAGCGCATGCGCAGTGTCGGCATCATGTTCATTCCCTGTACTGGCATCAGCACAGGGAACGAACTGCGCATGCGCTAGCTCGCGCATCGCGAGATTTCAGCGCCCCAGCTCTGTGACGTCAGCCAGCAAGGAGGAGATTCGGAGGACGCAGGGCGGTGCTGGGCTCCTTTCCGCTTGACTCATATCAGGTCATTTGCATATGGATCAAAACTGTTTTTTAACACAATAAAAGCGCAGAGAGCTCTGGGGACTGGGTATTGCAGATGTGCTAGTGGCCATCTAGCAGCCCATGTCCCCAGCTCTATGCACAAAATCCTGGTGACAGGTTCCCTTTAATATTATAATGGCCCCCTCTGTATTAGGCTCCATTCACACGTCCGCAAAATGTGTCTGCATCCATTCCGCAATTGTGTGGAATGGGTGCGGGCCCATGCATTCTCTATGGGGACAGAATGGATGCGGAAAGCACACAGTGTGCTCTTCGCATCCGCATTTCCGGAGCGGCCTGCCGAACTTCCGGTCCGTGGCTCTGGAAAAAAATAGAACATGTGCTATTCTTGTCCGCAGCTGTGGACAAAAATAGGCTGTTCTATGGGGGTGCCGGCCGGGTGTATTGCGGATCCGCAAAACACTACGGACGTGTGAATGGACCAGAATAGTAATAATTATGGCGCTCTTCAGCCCCTCCAGCATACAGTCCCATGTAAAATACATCACTCCTTGCCTTCAGCCCCTCCAACATACAGTCCCATGTAAATAATATCACCCTTCCTCTCTTCGCTGCCTGCCTTGAGCTCCTTCAGCATACAGTCCCATGTAAAATACATCACGCCCCGCCTTCAGCCCCTCCAAAATACAGTTCCATGTAAAATATAAACCTCCCCGGCCTTCAGCCCCTCCAGCATACAGTCTCATGTAAAATAATATCACCCCTCCAGCCTTCAGCCCCTCCAGCATACAGTCCCATGTAAAATACATCACTCTCTCTGCCTTCAGCCTCTCCAGCATACAGTCCCCTTGTAAATAATATCACTTCACCCCCCTCTCTTCAGACCCCTCTAACAGTCTCCAGTGTACAATGATTATTCCTCCTCCCTTCAGCCCCTGCAAAAAGCCCCCCAAGTCCATATAACAGTCACTCTTCTCCTCCACAGACTTACCTATGGCTTCTGCCCCTCTCTCCAATAGCCTGCTCTGTTGAATTTCCGGCATATCTTGAGGCCCCGCCCCCTGTATGACGAGACTCCGCCTCTTTCCCGACATCATACCTCCCTAGAGCAAATCCATTCTAGCGCTCTACTGTCTCATAGGCTTCAGACCACTAACCTGCAGCCTATATGAAGGATCGCATCAGGAGTTGGCAGATGGCAGTGCAGCACGGAGGTGATGATTAGGGTGTGCCCAGGCACCCCCTGCACACCCCGTGCGCACGCCTATGTTCAGTCCTATGTAACTAGCATCACCCCCACCAACCAGGCACCTGCAACACACAGTTCCATGGGAATAACTTCCCTCCCTTAAGCCCTAACATACAGTCCCAGGTAAATAATCCCAGCTCCCAGCATTGTTCTGCCTCTCCCCTCACTTACCTCACCAAGCGGAGCAGACATCACCTCTTCCCTGCCGTCCGGTCACATGATAGTGACGTCACCGCAGGTCCTTCACCACCACAATGCTCCACTTTCATCCTCCAGGGCACTAGATTAATGAATCGAGCTTGCGGGCAGGACATGTTTTAACCTAGCAAAGCCTAGATTACTGTCTTACATGGGGTGCAGACGCCCCCTGCTGGCCACAACCGGCATATATTATATACTAGTGATCTTATACCATTGATCTATACCTGAGGTGCAGATGAGCTCATTTGCCGCCCTCTGCTGCCCACTACCGAGATATACCTTATACAAGTGATCTCTGCCTGAGGTGCAGATGAGCTCATTTGCCGCCCTCTGCTGCCCACTACCGGGATATACCTCATATAAGTGATCTCTGCCTGAGGTGCAGATGAGCTCATTTGCCGCCCTCTGCTGCCCACTACCGAGATATACCTATACAAGTGATCTCTGCCTGAGGTGCAGATGAGCTCATTTGCCGCCCTCTGCTGCCCACTACCGGGATATACCTCATACAAGTGATCTCTACCTGAGGTGCAGATGAGCTCATTTGCCGCCCTCTGCTGCCCACTACCGGGATATACCTCATACAAGTGATCTCTACCTGAGGTGCAGATGAGCTCATATGCCGCCCTCTGCTGCCCACTACCGGGATATACCTCATACAAGTGATCTCTACCTGAGGTGCAGATGAGCTCATTTGACGCCCTCTGCTGCCCACTACCGGTATATACCTCATACAAGTGATCTCTACCTGAGGTGCAGATGAGCTCATTTGACGCCCTCTGCTGCCCACTACCGGGATATACCTCATACAAGTGATCTCTACCTGAGGTGCAGATGAGCTCATTTGCCGCCCTCTGCTGCCCACTACCGGGATATACCTCATACAAGTGATCTCTACCTGAGGTGCAGATGAGCTCATTTGCCGCCCTCTGCTGCCCACTACCGGGATATACCTCATACAAGTGATCTCTACCTGAGGTGCAGATTAGCTCATTTGCCGCCCTCTGCTGCCCACTACCGGGATATACCTTATACAAGTGATCTCTACCTGAGGTGCAGATGAGCTCATTTGACGCCCTCTGCTGCCCACTACCGGGATATACCTCATACAAGTGATCTCTACCTGAGGTGCAGATGAGCTCATTTGACGCCCTCTGCTGCCCACTACCGGGATATACCTCATACAAGTGATCTCTACCTGAGGTGCAGATGAGCTCATTTGACACCCTCTGCTGCCCACTACCGGGATATACCTCATACAAGTGATCTCTACCTGAGGTGCAGATGAGCCCATCTGACGCCCTCTGCTGCCCACTACCGGGATATACCTCATACAAGTGATCTCTACCTGAGGTGCAGATGATCTCATTTGCCGCCCTCTGCTGCCAACTACCGGGATATACCTCATACAAGTGATCTCTACCTGAGGTGCAGATGAGCCCATCTGACGCCCTCTGCTGCCCACTACCGGGATATACCTCATACAAGTGATCTCTACCTGAGGTGCAGATGAGCTCATTTGACGCCCTCTGCTGCCCACTACCGGGATATACCTCATACAAGTGATCTCTATAAAATAATGCAGGATAGCTGAGCGTCTTGCTTCGCCCACGCCCTTTACCCCCCGCCCCAAAAATTCATGATGGCCGAACTGTGAGCATAGTGTTAGTTGTAATATACACCTGACACGGTGCTGTCACGGTGGATGGCGGCTGTTTAACCCAATTTATGCCATAGGTACCTCTGTATGGAAGGGGTTACCCATTTGTGCAGCTTTGCTTGCTGCACAAGTGTGTTTGGAGTGTGACAGGAGGCTAGATCCCTCCCTTCTACATCAGGCCTCTGAGCTGCTCTGGCAGTGCTGGAATGAAAAAAAAAAAAAAACACTTTAAAAAACTATAAATTAAATTATAAAAATAGAAAAAATAACAAAAATCTGATCCTGCATCCCCACGTCCATACCAACCTGCTCTATATAAATATCTCATGACCTACCCGCATCCGCACCGAACGCCAGTGTGAAAGCAGCCTAAGTCAATGGGGACGGATCCGTTTTCACTGACACAATATGGTGCAATTGAAATGGGATCCGTCCCCCATTCACTTTCAATGCTAGGCAAGACAGATCCGTTTTGACTTAGACTTTTTGTTTTTAAATGAATAATGCAAACGGATCCGTTATGAACGGATGCAAGTGTTTGCACTATTGAAGCGGATCCGTCTGTGCAGATACAAGACGCATCCGCACCGAACGCCAGTGTGAAAGCAGCCTAAGTCAATGGGGACGGATCCGTTTTCACTGACACAATATGGTGCAATTGAAATCGGATCCGTCCCCCATTCACTTTCAATGCAAGTCAAGACGGATCCGTTTTGACTTAGACTATTTTTTAATGAATAATGCAAACGGATCCGTTATGAACGGATGCAAGCGTTTGCATTATTGGAGCGGATCTGTCTGTGCAGATACAAGACGCATCTGCACCGAACGCCAGTGTGAAAGTAGCCTGTGCCAGTAAAAGTGTCACACATCTGGTATCACCGTACTCAGGAGAAGTTGGGGAATGTGTTTTGGGGTGTCATTTTACATATACCCATGCTGGGTGAGAGAAATATCTTGGCAAAAGACAACTTTTCCCATTTTTTTATACAAAGTTGGCATTTGACCAAGATATTTATCTCACCCAGCATGGGTGAGAAATGACACCCCAAAACACATTGCCCAACGTCTCCTGAGTACGGCGATACCAGATGTGTGACACTTTTTTGCAGCCTAGATGGGCAAAGAGGCCCACGTTCCAAAGAGCACCTTTAGGATTTCACCGGCCATTTTTTACAGATTTTGATTTCAAACTACGCGAGTTCCTAGAATTTTTTATTTTTTGTCACAAGTTAGTGGAATATGAGACTTTGTAAGAAAAATAAATAAATAAAAAAATCATCATTTTCCGCTAACTTGTGACAAAAAATACAAAATTCTAGGAACTCGCCATGCCCCTCACAGAATACCTTCGGGTGTCTTCTTTCCAAAATGGGGTCACTTGTGGGGTAGTTATACTGCCCTGGCATTCTAGGGGCCCTAATGTGTGGTAAGTAGTTTGAAATCAAAATGTGTAAAAAATGACCTGTGAAATCCGAAAGGTGCTCTTTGGAATGTGTGCCCCTTTGCCCACCTAGGCTTCAAAAAAGTGACACACATCTGGTATTGACGTACTCAGGAGAAGTTGGGGAATGTGTTTTGGGGTGTCATTTTACATATACCCATGCTGGGTGAGATAAATATCTTGGCAAAAGACAACTTTTCCCATTTTTTTATACAACGTTGGCATTTGACCAAGATATTTATCACACCCAGCATGGGTATATGTAAAATGACATCCCAAAACACATTCCCCAACTTCTTCTGAGTACGGCGATACCAGATGTGTGACACTTTTTTGCAGCCTAGATGCGCAAAGCGGCCCAAATTCCTTTTAGGAGGGCATTTTTAGACATTTGGATCCCAGACTTCTTCTCATGCTTTCGGGCCCCTAAAATTCCAGGGCAGCACAAATACCCCACATGTGACCCCATTTTGGAAAGAAGACACCCTAAGGTATACAATGAGGGGCATGGCGAGTTCATAGAATTTTTTTTTTTTTGGCACAAGTTAGCGGAAATTGATTTTTTTTGTATTTTCTCACAAAGTCTCCCTTTCCGCTAACTTGGGACAAAAATTTCAATCTTTCATGGACTCAATATGCCCCTCACGGAATACCTTGGGGTGTCTTTTTTACGAAAAAGACACCCGAAATGGGGTCACATGTGGGGTATTTATACTGCCCTGGCATTTTAGGGGCCCTAAAGCGTGAGAAGAAATCTGGAATATAAATGTCAAAAAAAATGTACGCATTTGGATTCCGTGAGGGGTATGGTGAGTTCATGTGAGATTTTATTTTTTGACACAAGTTAGCCAAAAAATTATCTGAATGGAGCCTTACAGGGGGGTGATCAATGACAAGGGGGCGATCACCCATATAGACTCCCTGATCACCCCCCTGTCATTGATCACCCCCCTGTAAGGCTCCATTCAGACATTTTTTTGGCTAACTTGTGTCAAAAAATAAAATCTCACATGAACTCACCATACCCCTCACGGAATCCAAATACATGGATCCGCAAAACACATACTGACATCTGAATGGAGCCTTACAGGGGGGTGATCAATGACAGGGGGGTGATCAGGGAGTCTATATGGGGTGATAACCCCCCTGTCATTGATCACCCCTCTGTAAGGCTCCATTCAGACGTCCGTATGTGTTTTGCGGATCCAATCCATGTATCCGTGGATCCGTAAAAATCATACGGACGTCTGAATGGAGCCTTACAGGGGGGTGATCAATGACAGGGGGGTGATCAATGACAGGGGGTGATCAGGGAGTGTATATGAGATGATCACCCCCCTGTCATTGATCACCCTCCTGTAAGGCTCCATTCAGACGTCCGTATGTGTTTTGCGGATGCGATCCATGTATCCGTGGATCCGTAAAAATCATACGGACGTCTGAATGGAGCCTTACAGGGGGGTGATCAATGACAGGGGGTGATCAGGGAGTATATATGAGGTGATCACCCCCCTATAAGGCTCCATTCAGATGTCCGTATGTGTTTTGCGGATCCGATCCATGTATCCGTGGATCCGTAAAAATCATACGGACGTCTGAATGGAGCCTTACAGGGGGGTGATCAATGACAGGGGGTGATCAGGGAGTATATATGAGGTGATCACCCCCCTGTAAGGCTCCATTCAGACGTCCGTATGTGTTTTGCGGATCCGATCCATGTATCCGTGGATCCGTAAAAATCATTTGGATGTATGAATGGAGCCTTACAGGGGGGTGATCAATGACAGGGGGGTGATCAATGACAGGGGGTGATCAGGGAGTGTATATGAGGTGATCTCCCCCCTGTAAGGCTCCATTCAGACATCCGTATGTGTTTTGCGGATCCAATTCATGTATCCGTGGATCCGTAAAAATCATACGGACGTCTGAATGGAGCCTTACAGGGGGGTGATCAATGACAGGAGGGTGATCAGGGAGTCTATATGGGGTAATCAGGGGTTAATAAGTGACGGGGGGGGGTGTAGTGTAGTGGTGTTTGGTGCTACTTTACACAGCTACCTGTGTCCTCTGGTGGTCGATCCAAACAAAAGGGACCACCAGAGGACCAGGTAGCAGGTATATTAGACGCTGTTATCAAAACAGCATCTAATATACCTGTTAGGGGTTAAAAAAATCGTATCACAGGAAATCTCGGCTCGCGCGAGATGACGCATATATGTGTGACTCTGCGCAGGGCTGCCGCCTCCGGAACGCGAATCTGCGTTAGGCGGTCCGGAGGCGGTTAAACATATCACAAAAAAAGTTAAATACAAAAGCAGAGAAATAAAAATTTAGAAAATTTTGAAAAAGAGTTTCTTAATCGCTTGGATAATTAAAGCATCCCTAATTTACAGATTTTTAAAACTAGGCTCTGTCAGGAAGGTGAAAAATAACAGGAACAGGATAAAATCCATCTAGTGGGATTAATAATAATGCTTATTTACGGCATAGTGAAATAAAAAAAAAGTTTTCCTTTAACCATATGTACCTTGCTATAAACAAAAAAGTTGAGGTATTCCAGGGGAAAAAGAGCAAAAGTATGGACACTAATGGGAAATGTAATTTGCATCAACCCTACCAACACTTTGCTATGGGGGTAATAATTGGTCCTTGAATCAAGAAAATGCAGTCCACCTGGCAGTCACACACATCAGTTATGCTGCACTCAGGGCTCGGGCTGTTGTGTGCTCCTCCAGTCCCAGGCTGTAGAGAACAGAGAGCTGCTGATTGGTGGATTAGAATCTGAACAACCAATCAGCACTGCCCCTCAGAAACATGAATGATAATTGCTGTTGCAAACTGTCATTCCTGGTTGCCGGCTGCAGGAGGAGGAAGATGTCTCCCAGCTTTGCTGTATCACCCCCTCTGTCTGCAAGAGAGAAGCAGCCGTGTGTCTGTAGTGACGTCTGCGACCCCTCTTTAGATCCTGGTAAGTTCTCAGTCAGACATCGCAGGAGGGGGATTATTACTGGACCAGGGAACTGTATGGGATGATTTATGTGGATGAAGAGGTTCATCTAAACCACTGCATAAGACGAGTGGAGCTGTTCATAGCAGCCAATAAGGTTCCAGTGCCTTTGTTTCATCTATTCACTGCCCCCTTCATCGTACTGGTCACTTCCCACCCTAAATTACAGATCACTGCCTTATCTTACAATTCACTTCCATATATTACTGGTCACTGTCCTAACTTACTGGTTATTACCCTACCTTACTGGTCTCTATCCGCCCTATTTTACTGCTAACTGTCCCATCTTCAATTCACTGAGATTGATGATATAGAACACCAAAGAAGATATGTTGGGAATTATGGGTTATCTCAATGTCCTGTTTTTGGGTATGGTCATAAATCAGTAAAATCAGTTTTTTGATACTACAATTGGGGTTATGGATGATATTTATTGTGGGTGACTCTCACAACTTACCCATTATTAATTACTGTATCGCCCATTACCGTATGTATCAGTGGTCTTAATAGTCTGACATTTCCACTGTCCTGTCTTACTGGTCATTACCCTATCATACTGGTTATTATTCATCCTATCTTACTGGTCTCTGTCCTATCTTACTGCTTACTATCTCCCCTCTCTTCTTGGATGCTGCTCTATCTTACTGGCCAATGTTCCCCCTATTTCACTGGTCACTGTCACCAGTGGCGTACACACAATCCACGGGGCCCCGGTGCGAAACTGATCCATGGGCCCCCCCCCCCAAACCCACTGCCGCGCGCGTGTGTGGTGTGTGTGTGTGTGTGTGTATGTGTGTATATATATATATATATATATATATATACTGTATATTACTATATACAAGAGGATGATATTCGGTATAACCCACGGTATTCCCACGTAAAACCAGCTCTGCTACATTATGTAGCAGTGCTGGTTTTGTCATGCATTTCTTTTGCCTTCATATAGTAAAATACTTTATTGGCCTATCAATGGCTTTATAACTAACTCTGCTATATTTCTGTAGCCTACAACCTCTGACTGCCCAGTTGAAACTACTACACCCAACATGTTCTGGCAGTAATAGTAAATGGATATTGGTGCAATTCTGAGCTACTAGTCTATATAATAAATATGTAGGCTACATATGTATTATATAGACTAGTAGCTCAGAATTGCACCATTATCCATTTACTATTACTGCCAGAACATGTTGGGTGTAGTAGTTTCAACTGGGCAGTCAGAGATTGTAGGCTACAGAAATATAGCAGAGTTAGTTATAAAGCCATTGATAGGCCAATGAAGTATTTTACCATATGAAGGCAAAAGAAATGCATGACAAAACCAGCTCTGCTACATCCAAGCATATACTAGAAGCTCAATAGAAGTGCCTACACAAAAGAGCTGCACCCCAAGACAACAGAAAAAAAACCATTACTTCATAGCACAAGTCACCGGTCATAACTTTACATACATTGCCCAACTCTCAGCCCCCATCAGACCTCACTCACTCTGAAAGCCGGACCGGCTTCTTTGCGCAGCGCTCTCCCTCTCCCTTTCTTTTCCGGCGCCTTCTCCCTGTCCCTGCATCTCAACGTCATGTCCGGCACGCCGCACTGCCGGCCGGGGAGGAGACTCAGGGGCAGGAGCGTACATAAAAATCACTGGGCCCCATAGCAGGAATCTAAATTGGGCCCCCATTCCCCTTTAATAGCCCCTCCCTTTGTTCCATGAACTATTCTTGCTGCTGCGTTTTATAATTTATGCCATCAGGGCCGGATTGGGATTACAAAACAGCCCTGGCACACAAAAGAGGTATAATAGATGCAGTGTGTACAGGTATATAGTATATTCCCTAGTGTTCTGATATGTGAGGTACAGGGTATAATATATGCAGTGTGTACAGGTATATAGTATATACAGCAGTGTACTGATATGTGAGGTACGGGGTATAAAATATGCAGTGTATACAGTATATACAGTAGTGTAATATGTGAGGTATAATAGATGCAGTGTGTACAGGTATATAGTAAATACAGCAGTGTATTGACACCTCGTACCTCACATATCAGTACACCGCTGTATATACTATATATCTGTACACACTGCATCTATTATACCTCATACCTCACATATATAGTATATACAGCAGTGTACTGATATCTGTACACACAGCATCTATTATACCTCATACCTCACATATCAGTACACTGCTGTATATACTATATATCTGTACACACTGCATCTATTATACCTCGTACCTCACATATATAGTATATACAGCAGTGTACTGATATCTCTATACACAGCATCTATTATACCTTGTACCTCACATATCGGTGCACTGCGGTATATACTATATATCTGTACATATTGCATGTATAATACTGTGTAATATATGCAGTGTGTGTGTGTATGCGTGTATATATATATACACACAAACACACACACACACACACACACAGCAGTGTATTGATGTGAGACATAGAAGGTATAATACTGTAGCTGCAGTGTTTACAGATATATGTGGTCAGTTATACATTATGGTCACTGTGTGTGTGAGGTATATGAGGTAGTGGTCACTGTAAGGCTACTTTCACACCTGCGTTCAGGTGTCCGCTCGTGAGCTCCGTTTGAAGGGGCTCACGAGCGGCCCTGAACGCAGCCGTCTGGCCCTAATGCATTCTCAGTGGAGGCGGATCCACTGAGAATGCATCCGCCTGCCAGCGCTCGCCTCCGCTCCGCTCAGTGAGCGGACACCTGAACGCTGCTTGCAGCGTTCGGGTGTCCGCCTGGCTGTGCGGAGGCGAGCGGATCCGTTCCGACTTACAATGTAAGTCAATGGGGACGGATCCGCTTGAAGATAACACCATATGGCTCAATCTTCAAGCGGATCCGTCCCCCATTGACTTTCAATGTAAAGTCTGAACGGATCCGCTCAGGCTGCTTTCACACTTAGAAAATTTTTCTAAGTTATAATGCAGACGGATCCGTTCTGAACGGATGCAAACGTCTGCATTATAGGAGCGGATCCGTTCAGAACGGATCCGATCGAACGCAGGTGTGAAAGTAGCCTAACTGTCTGAAGTATTATATATGAGTGAGCAATGAGTAAAAACAGGGCATGGAGGGGAGGGTAAATGATGAAAAGTGGAGGACCTCCTCTTACCACTCCAGTCCAGTCTGTATGAATTAACGCAGAGCTGATTGTGAACTTCTAATACTTGCTGTTAGGGGTTGAAGGACCTGGGATGATGTCATCACAGGTCCTGGCAGATATACCTTTGAAACCTAGGAACTACACCATTTTTGGTGCAGTTCCTTTGCTAGATTCTGCAGGACCTGTGATGTTGAATATGATGTCATCACAGGTCCTGGCAGATGCACTGTTCTAACCTGGGAACTACACTTTATACTGTGCAGTTCCCTTACAGGACCTCTGATGACATCATCAAAGGTCCTTTAGCTTTAGAAAGATAAATAGGAGCAATTAGGGGGCGGGGCCTCTCCTCCACTTCGGGGCCCCGTCTGCCTATATGGTAGGTAGCCACTGCTCAGGGGGAGGAGACTCAAGGGAGGGTAGGGCTGGTAGCAAGGAAACAACACTGGGGGGCGGGCCCCGGGCCGGCCACCCGGGTTATACAGGCACAGCACTACTGCAGGGCGGGTCCACAGGCGGCCGGGGAGGAGACTTAGGGGGAGGAGACTCAAGGGAGGGTAGGGCTGGCAGCAGGGAAACTCAACACTGGGGGGCGGGCCCCGGCCGGCCTCCCGGGTTATACAGGCACAGTACTACTGGAGGGCGGGTCCACAGGCGGCCGGGCCCCCTGGAGTGCCGGGCCCGGTCGCAAGTGCGACCCCTGCGACCCCTGTATGTACGCCACTGACTGTCACTGGTCACACAAACAACAGCAACCATGATAACACCAAGGTAAGGAGAGGCGATGATTAAGGCTACTTTCAAACTGGCGTTTTGGCTTTCCGTTTGTGAGATCCGTTCATGGCTCTCACAAGCGGTCCAAAACTAATCAGTTTTGCCCTAATGCATTCTGAATGGAAAAGGATCTGATCAGAATGCATCAGTATGCCTCAGTTTGCCTTCATTTTAGCTCCATTCCGCTTTGGTGTCCGTCTGACGAAACTGAGCCACAATGTAAGTCAATGGGGATTAATCCATTTTCTATGACACAATCTGGCACAATAGAAAACGGATACGTCCTCCATTGACTTTCAATGGTGTTCAAGACGGATCCGTCTTGGCTATGTTAAAGATACTGATGCAGACGGTTGTATTATCTGAACGGATCCATTGTGCAGATCCATGACGGATCTGACCCAAACGCGAGTGTGAAAGTAGCCTAATTATTATGTCCACTGCTTTTGGTAGTCCACAGCACAAGGAGAGATTTATCATTCTTGTACACCAGAAAACTGATAAACAAAAGTTGCAAATTCTGTTTAAAATGTTTATAAATGGCGTTTTACTGCCAGCCTCTCTATTTTTTGAAAGGGGTGGGCTTGGACATCAGCCCCAGAAGATTTACTTAATGTATGCCAGTTTTCTGCTGTAAATGATGACTGAAATCTATGGCAGCTGTGAGCTAGCCAAGAATTAATTCAGGGCGCATAGACTATCAGAGGATGCACTTAATTTTTAACCAGGCATGAACTTCATGATAAATTAAATGCATCCCCCCTGCTCTTGATAAATTTCCCCTGAGATGTTTGGTGAGTGGAAAACAGCTCCAAACATGTTCTGACAGTTGCTGGCTATTATGGGATGATGGGAGTTGGATTTCTACAGCAGCACTTGCTGAGCCAGAGGTTGGAGACCATTGTTCTAGAAGTTGAAATTATTTCTTGCATCAATCATTATCAGGGTTTTGGTTTATTTCTAGTTTACATCAAATTTTATATTTCTCCTCTATTGCCTCCACAATTGCCCTGAAAATTATTTATATGTTGTATTCTTCCTTGCAGGTGTGCACATGTCCATTTTGAAGGAAGAATGACATCACAGCTACAGAGTTGACCATCTGATAGCCTAGCTCGACTTCCCACCTCTCCTGAAGACTCCTCAGTCAAGTGGAGGACATCATCTATGAAAGAGGGTCCCACAGATGCATCCTAGCAGTTTGAGCACCACTCCTACAAGAGTCCATTCCCTGAGTGATTTCACTGGGCAATTACTCCAGGGTGGTACTTGTGTTGGGTTGCACCTCTGGCTGATTATCATCATTCTATAAGATAATGATGTAGGTGTGTGCTAGTCAATAACCCCATATATATTTGTGAATGTTTAGATGAAATGGCTACTATCAGACAACCAGGAATGGATGTCTAACATCCCATGATCTATTCAGCTTATCTGGATACTTCATGCAGTACGGGAAGTCTAGGTGGCCATTTATGGACAGGTAGGAAAGATAGTTAGCTAACAAATGAGAAATGCATATATGAGTGATAATGTAATGATCAAAAGAGGAGAAAATGTGGCAGGAAAGAATTAACTCAGATTTTTTGTATCAATCATTATCAGAGTTTTGGTTCATGTCTGGTTTCTTTCCTGCTTCTCCTCTATTGATATAACATTCAATTATTGCCTGGAAATGATTAATATGTTATATTCCTAGTTGAGGGCGTGGATATGTCCATTTTGTAGGAAGGATGACATCACAGCTACAGAGTTGACCGTCTGATAGCCCAGCTCGACTGCCCACCTCTCCTGAAGACCCCTCAGCTTTTTGAGAGTTGGGTGGAGGACATCATCTCTGAAAGAGGGTCCCACAGATGCACCCTAGCAGTTTGAGCACCACTCTTACAAGAAGAGTCAATGCCCTACAAGCGTGATTTCACCGGGGATTACTCCAGGGTGGTCCTTGTGTTGGGATGCACCTCTGGCTGGCTGTCGTCATCCTTTTAGGTAGATAATGAAGTGTGTGTTGTCAATAACCCCATAAAGAAGCGGAATGTTCAGATGAATTGGCTTCTATGAGGTGGTCAGGAAGGGATATCTAACATCCCATGATGTATACAGATTACCTAAATACTTCATGCAGTACATGCAGTTTAAGGGGCCTTTTTTAGACAGCTAGGACAGATAGTTAGTTAACAAATCAATGAGAAATGCATATATGAGTGATAATGTAATGATCAAAAGAGGAGAAAATGTGAAAGGAAAGAAGTAACTCAGATTTTTTGTATCAATCATTATCAGGGTTTTGGCTCATGTCTGGTTTCTTTCCACTTTCCTGCTTCTCCTCTATTGATATAACATTCAATAATTACCTGGAAATGATTAATATGTTATATTCCTAGTTGAGGGCGTGGATATGTCCATTTTGTAGGAAGGATGACATCACAGCTACAGAGTTGACCGTCTGATAGCCCAGCTCGACTGCCCACCTCTCCTGAAGACCCCTCAGCGTTTTGAGAGTTGGGTGGAGGACATCATCTCTGAAAGAGGGTCCCACAGATGCACCCTAGCAGTTTGAGCACCACTCTTACAAGAAGAGTCAATGCCCTAAAAGCGTGATTTCACCGGGGATTACTCCAGGGTGGTCCTTGTGTTGGGATGCACCTCTGGCTGGCTGTCGTCATCCTTTTAGGTAGATAATTATATGTGTGTGTGTTGTCAACAACTCCATAAAGATGTGTGAATGTTCAGATGAAATGGCTACTATGAGGCGGCCAGGAATGGATGTCTAACATCCCATGATCTATGCAGCTTATCTGTATACTTCATGAAGTACAGGCAGTCTAAGGGGCCTTTTCTAGACAGGTAGGATAGATAGTTAGCTAATAAATCAATGAGAAATACATATGTGTGATAATGTAATGATCAAAATGGTGAAAAACGTTAAAGAAATAAATATTATTTCTGATACCCTGCCTGCCTGTAATCTAATTTAATTCATATTAATAATATATTCTGTTGTGCTTGAGAAAATTATACTTATATACGCATAAAAACTTTTTTTAACAAGAAGACCTCATATCTTGAGGACCCGTCGAGCCTACCATCAACACCCCCACATTCCAAAAAGACAGAAGACAAGGACACATATCTCTGGAATATGACTGCTTGCATTCTAATTAGTTGTTTACCATGTTCAATACTACATGCTCTTTGCATGCTGTATGTGACTATATTGTCATATTACAATATATTGTCATATTACTTTATTGTAATCCCCTGTGGGGACCCTTAAAATGAGTGGAGAGGCAATTCTTCTTGAACTAGATGATCGCGTTAATTGTCTTCATTAAAGTGGGCAACGTTAACCAGTTGTTGACTGCCCATTTATATACATCTGGGGGGAGGTGTTGCATTTAACTCCACAAGGACATTTCTGAGTGTCCTTGCAAAGTTAGGATACTTTCACATCTGCTCTTTCACTTTCAGCTATTGAGATCAGTCATAGGATCTCAAAAGTAGGGAAAACGCTTCAGTTTTGTCCCCATTCATAGTCAATGGGGACAAAACTGAACTGAAGGGAACAAAGTGCACCAAAATGCATCTCGTTCCATTTCATTGTGTTCCAATGACGCACACAAAAACACTGCAATCAGAGCCTTTCAGTGTGTCCTGGGATGCAGAGCAAGACGAATGGAAAATAAATGGTGGCATGCACTCGTCTGGGATCCGGCTTTTGTGGATCCGCCATTTACAGACAATAGAACACTTACGAACGTGTACATGAACCCTAATATGTATATTTACTCATATTCCTATGTAGTCCTACATCCTGTCAACCTCATGCTGTGAGTAGACACTTTTTCTTTAGACCTCCATACATTTCCATGGGATTGAGTGATTTGCTTGTGTGAAGATTGGTGCTTATCTTATTAAACAATACCATAAGGGCCCAGTTGACCCAACATCTGGTATTAGCAAAATTGGATTGGATGAAAAAAATAGTTGTTCCTACCACCACACAGCCTCCCAGATTCAGCGTAGTTGAAAGTCATCCTTTATCAAATACAGAAGGATCAGAATAATATGGGTTCCAAACTAAGGTTTTACCAATGTCTGTATCTTGGCTACTAGAGTTCGCGAAAGGAAAAAGCAAGAGGTAGACTGCCGATCCATCCAGCAGGGGGCATACATCCTGGGCCAGAGGTTTAAAACAAAATCCCTGCAGAGAAAAATTGTGATCCAGAAGAAGACAAAAACCTAGACACATTTGGCCAGTTTGTGTCACAGGGAAAAAAAATCATTTGTGACCCTGAGAAAAGGCCATGGGTTGGAAGACCCTGGATCAGAGCCATTAATAATTCCACCTGGTTGGGCTCCACTTACCTGTATATCTCACTTATCTATTGTGAATAATGGAAATATATTGAAATGTGCCCATCTGACCTCCATGTTGGATGTGCACACGGAGACAAAAACTGTTGTGATCTCTGTTGATTCTTGGTTTCTCCATCTGGGACGCTGGTCTGGGGCTTGTATCCTGAAAGCCTCTTGCCTTAACTATCAGCCTGGCGTCCACCGGCATGCCACGCAGATAGGAAGACTGTTCTAACCATCTCAGTGTGGTTGGTGATTGAACCTGCTTAGTCGCTGCATCATACATTTTGGTGATGCCATGACTGCTGTGTGTTTAATCCATAAAGTCGAGTTCCTATAGAAGCACAGAAAAGCATAGTAAATATGTAGTTGGAAACCAACTGTTTCAGATTGATAGACAAAACCTGCCCTGCGGGGTAAAATATCTGCCCATTAACGCTATATCCATATATAAAATGTCACATCCGAAAAGAGCGGAGCTCGCCTACTTTGCTATTTTCTTAAGCCCCACTAAAGTGAAAGAAGAGAGCAGCACAACGTTGGCCACTTTCCCCTTTCCTGGCCGTGTGTGACAGGGTCCCGTTCTTGAGACAGCAGCAGGTGTCAGAGGTAGGAACCTAGACACTGTAACCTGGGAATGTGCCATACATTTCCAGATAGAACAAGTCCTTTAATAACAGAGGACACAGCACCCTCTAAGCAGATCCTGGAATGTCACCTTCATTATGTTGTAGAGCTGGTAGGACATACGCACGTACACTACCAGTTGTGGCTGCTATGGCATGGCCACATGGGGAAGATTGCCCAACATGGAAATTTTACTGCAGATTTTGCTGACATTCCAGAGTGGATTTCGGTGCGGATTTACCAAAGATCTAACTCTACGCATTGCAAACGGTGAAATATACAGTGGAAATCTGTAGCATAAATTAAACCAATCAGATTCCATCTTTTATTTTGGACAGCTCCTTTGGAAAATGAAATGAGGAATCTGGTTGGTTGCTATGGGCAACTAAGCCAGTTCTACTTTACACCAGTTTGATAAATGACCCTCTTAATTATTCTCTGTACCAATCATGATTCCTATTGGTTTTAAATGTGTACTCTTTGTGGAAGCTTCCATGCTGATTTTTTTTAGATGAGGTATTGGTCATTTCAAAGACAATGTATAAGAAATTGGTTATACTAAAATATTGATAATGTGATAGTTTGGTAGATCACTACTTATTGGCACGAAAAGAAAAGTCCACTGGAATCTGTGTAAATTCAGATGTAGCAAATGGACTTGAGGGCATGGATGTGCATATTACACCTCAAATCTGTCATTACACTCCCTAACTTACTATTGTTAGGGCAGCTTTTAAATGCCATAGTGATTAGGTGCCTTTCTAGTGACAAGTACATTGTAGAGTCTCCAGTCAGTCAAGAAAGGGTTAATACTTGGGACCACTGTGGCTGACTTTATAGTTAAAGTGCTTTAGGTAGGTATCAATAATAAGCCCCTATAGTAACTATGGCAATTGTGCTGCTGATGTCACAGATGCATAAGTCTATGACATAAAGTACCCACAGATGATGGTTCCATAACAGAAGGACAAATGGCCATTTGCAGAGCCATGCTTGATGTGTCTGGAGACCTGGAGCTTCACCATCTGTAGAGGGAGGAAGGGGACGCCCGCCTAGCCACCCAGATCAGCCCTATCACCTAGCCAGTCAGATCAGCCCTATCCGCCTAGCCAGTCAGATCAGCCCTATCCTCCTAGCCAGTCAGATCAGCCCTATCCGGCTAGCCAGCCAGATCATGCAAATTAGCCCTAGCCATCAATGGGTCGACAGATGCTGCAGCCAGATCTCCCTCACATCCAGCGCCAGCTGCTGAAAATTTACGTGTAAGGCCAGGAGTGGTCGAATTTGGCTATCTCCGTAAGAGGCTGGCACAGAGTGTTTACTATTGTGTAACTGCTTACTAATCTGTTTCTTTAACTCTTTAACATGTATGACTATTTGATGTCCTTTCTGTCATATCTTTAATGAATTTCCATCATGTCTAAATGAAAATGTACACCTTCTGATAAAATATCTTGTTCCATTTTGGCATTAACCTTCTAAGCCCAAGGGAAGGGCAACCCTCCAGCCATGGTTCCCTAGAGGTTTCCCCCACAGGGGTTTTTCCTCTCCTGAGTGCGGGTTGGGGGGGGAGACTCTTCGTGAGTCGGGGTTGTGCCATGTTCAGTGCCCTATTCATAGCGATTGGCCTGAGAATAAATTTGAGGCACTGAATAAAAATACAGTCATTTGATGTTATATAAATTCTCTCTATTTTACACCCAAATTAAGTGTTTTGTGCACTTCTTTCATAATCTTTGGTTTGGGTGGTATTGCTTCAGAGTGAGCGTTCATTAAATATTGCATAGTGACAAAGCCAGATATCCAGTGGTGCGTTTTTAAACCTGTGCAGCAAAAGGATGGAGCGGAGGTGACAAGCTTTTCAGAGATGACAAATGTATCAAAAAGGAACTTGTGTCATGATAAAGTTGATGTTCAGCGCCCTGGCTCATAGAAAAGGCACTAGGTGAGCAGAGAGGAGAGGGTAGGAGCGGTGACTGAGGCAGTGAGGGTGGCTGTGGTCCTCAAGCTGCCTGACACTGTGCCTAATCTTCAACCCTGGTAGTTGAACGGACATGGCCGCTCATTGTGGCCTGACCACAGTTCCATGGCCCCGGGTACCGACCTTCCATTCTCTTGTTGCGTGGACCTCAGGTACTGGGGGTGTGAAAGGATGTTAGCTCAAACTCAATAGAGGTCAGTCCTGCCGAGAGGACTGCTTCATCTTCCTCCCTGGGACTTAAAGGGTTTGTGTAGGTGCTATACATTGAAGAGCTATTCACAGAATAGGTCTTCAATATCTGAGCGGTGGGGGTCCGACACCAGGCACCCCGACCAATCAGCTGTTTGAAGAGGAGACAGTGCTCCACTGCCCGTGGTCTCGGAAGTGAAGTGTAATCACAAGTACTCGCTCTATTCACTTGAATGCCACCACTGCAAAGGAGTCGCCGCTGAGTGTAATGAAGAGGAAGCAGCTCTCGCATGGAGCGTCACCTCTTCAAACCGCTGATCAGCTGGGTTGTCAGACCCCCGCCCATCAGATATTGATGACCTGTCCTGAGGATAGGTCATTAATATATTCCTTCTGCACAAACCCTGTAATCTTCTCCTGGAAATGTAATGGGACCCTAGCAGTCGCTGAGCCCACATCAGTTCCTTGTCTCCGGGAACCAGTGGAGTTTTTCCCCCCAGTGACCCCGAAAGGGTGGGGATTGGACAATGGAGGGGGACGGTGCTTGGGAACCCTCTCCTCATAGCAGGGCACATGTTGATTTTTAAAGCAAGCTCAAAGAGGTAAAGTTCTAATTTGCCATCGGAGGAGGAAATCTGAAATTGCACCCTTATGGAGCATCAGCAGACGCTGTGTCTAGGGCAGAGTTTTGCAGCCTCGGCTTCCAAACGGAGGTTTTACCAATGCCTGGATCTTGGCTCCTGGAGATTGCGGAAGGAAAAAGCAGGCAGTTGACTTCATGGGATGGAAGAGACTCTGGCTCCTACCCTCTACCCTTTTACCCCCCATCCTGATCAATAAAACACAACAACCGTACTTGGTGTAAAGGCCGTAGCGGCAATTTATTAAATAACCATAATTAAATAAAATACCATACTTTTTAACATATATTATAACCACTTTAAACATAATACTTTTAACATATATTATAACCAAGACACAAGGGATCCTAGAAGGCAATCAGAGCATCCGGTCCACGTTTTTAAATCACTTTTTTACCCTCGGCCGCACTCTCCGACCCAAGGGCCCCAAATGCACGATTTATATCCCTGCAAGGCTATTAACCCCATCAGGGTCCCCAGTTTTCCATTTACCACCAAAACCTCATAGATGCACGCCGTAAAGATAAAGCCATGCACCTATACCAAAATATTGCCTCCCAGGATCCCCTTCTTTACTGCCCGCTGCGACAAATAAACAACACATAAGGGAGGGCGGGTGGGCAACTTCTACCCACGCTATCCCTCACTGAATAAGCCCCACCCCAATTTCCTCTAAACTCACATCCCATAACCTGCTCCACCCCTTCCTTTCTCCTACCGGAACACTCCCCTCATAACATAATTAACCCTATCCGCCACTTACTTCCCCCTAAGTCAAGCCGCATTTCGCTACGGCTACGCCCCGCTCCATTGCTTTTCAGACTGGCGATCTATCCCAGCAGGGGCTTTACATCCTGGGCCATAGGTTTAACACTGTGTTTAAATGGGTCTTGCAAACATTTAGTAAGCTTATCATGTTCCCGAAGCAGCAAGGGTACCTGTGAAGTAACTGGATCTGCCTGGACTTACCACTTGGTCCTACCCGGGTGTAGGCCATTAGTATACAACGTCCCTATGATGACAGTCCGTAAAAGGGGGAGAGAACAAGAGCTGTAAAAAAGGCACACTTTAAGTAAGTTGCTACATTTTTGTTAAGTGCAATGATTAAGTGCAATCATGACAAACAGTGCATACCTTCACAGTGAGGCACCTAGAAGGAGAATACACACAATGGGCATATTATATCATGAGCATATATTATCTTGAAAATAAATGAGCAAATATTATCTTGAACGTTATCAAACTTGTAAACTGGTACAATAGCGCAAAAATTATTAAATAGCATAAAAATCACAAAGAGCTCAGGTATCACGTTTGAGTCCTTTCTTTGGGTGCAAACTTTTACGTTGCAATAAAACATGTTATAAAATAGTGCAAATGTCAATGCCCGGTGAGGCTCAACAATAACTTGAGTCCTGTTTCCTGGAAGTGCTTCAAGTTGTAGAATCCTCTGGAAACTGATAAAAGTCAATTTGTAATCCACAGGGTAAGGCCTCATGCACACGACCGTTGTGTGCATCCGTGGCCGTTGTGCTGTTTTCCGTTTTTTTTCGCGGACCCATTGACTTTCAATGGGTCCGTGGAAAAATCGGAAAATGCACCGTTTTGCAGCCGAGGCCGTGATCCGTGTATCCTGTCCGTCAAAAAAATATGACCTGTCCTATTTTTTTGACGGACAACGGTTCACGGACCCATTCAAGTCAATGGGTCCGTGAAAGAACACGGATGCACACAAGATTGGCATCCGTGTCCGTGATCCGTGGCCGTAGGTTGCTTTCATACAGACGGATCCGAAGATCCGTCTGCATAAAAGCTTTTTCTGATCTAAGTTTTCACTTCGTGAAAACTAATTTCCGACAGTATAGTCTAACACAGAAGCGTTCCCATGGTGATGGGGACGCTTCTAGTTAGAATACACTGCAAACTTTGTACAAGACTGCCCCCTGCTGCCTGGCAGCACCCGATCTCTTACAGGGGGATATGATAGCACAATTAACCCCTTCAGGTGCGGCACCTAAAGGGGTTAATTGTACTATCATATTCCCCTGTAAGAGATCAGGGCTGCCCGGCAGCAGGGGGCAGACCCCCCCCCTCCCCAGTTTGAATATCGTTGGTGGCACAGTGTGCACCCACCACCCCCCCCCTTCCTCCCTCTATAGTTAAAAATCGTTGGTGGCACAGTGTGTGCCCACCATCGGCCCCCCCTTCCTCCCTCTATAGTTAAAAATCGTTGGTGGCACAGTGTGCACCCACCATCGCCCCCCCCCTTCCTCCCTCTATAATTAAAAATCGTTGGTGGCACAGTGTGCGCCCACCATCGCCCCCCCCTTCCTCCCTCTATAGTTAAAAATCGTTGGTGGCACAGTGTGCACCCACCATCGGCCCCCCCTCTCTCTATAGTAGTAACAACCATTGGTGGCAGTGTGCGGCCTCCCATTCCCCCCCCCCCACCACAGTAGAAGATTCATACTTACCTGCTTGCTGCTGCGATGTCTGTGACCGGCCGGGAGCTCCTCCTACTGGTAAGTGACAGTTCTTTAGCAATGCGCCGCACAGACCTTTCACTTACCAGTAGGTGGAGCTCCCGGCCGGTCACAGACATCGCAGCAGCAAGCAGGTAAGTATGAATCTTCTACAATTGTACTATTGCTAAGTAACCATGGCAACCAGGGATGCAGTAGCTTCCTGGTTGCCATGGTTACCGATCGGAGCCCCAGCGATTAAACTGGGACTCCGATCGGAACTCCGCTGCCACCAATGATGGGGGGGGGGGGGAGGATGGGAGGCCGCACACTGCCACCAATGGTTGTTACTACTATAGGGAGAGGGGGGGCCGATTGTGGGCGCACACTGTGCCACCAACGATTTTTAACTATACAGGGAGGAAGGGGGGGGCGATAGTGGGCGCACACTGTGCCACCAACAATTTTTAACTATACAGGGAGGAAGGGGGGGGGCGATGGTGGGCGCACACTGTGCCACCAACGATTTTTAACTATAGAGGGAGGAAGGGGGGGGCGATGGTGGGCGCACACTGTGCCACCAACGATATTCAAACTGGGGAGGGGGGGGGGCTGCCCCCTGCTGCCTGGCAGCCCTGATCTCTTACAGTGCGGCACCTGAGGAGTTAATTGTGCTGATCACGGCCCCCTGTAAGAGATCGGGTGCTGCCAGGCAGCAGGGGGCAGTCATGTACACAGTTTTTCAGTGTATTCTAACCTGAAGCGTCCCCATCACCATGGGAACGCCTCTGTGTTAGAATATACTGTCGGAAATGAGTTTCACGATGTAGCTCATATCCGACAGTATATTCTAACATAGAGGAGTTCCCATGGTGATGGGGACGCTTCAAGTTATGTTCGGGTGTCCGCCTGGCCGTGCGGAGGCAAGCGGATCCGTCCAGACTTATAATGTAAGTCAATGGGGACCGATCCGTTTGAAGATGACACTGTGGCTCAATTTTCAAACGGATCCGTCCCCCATTGACTTTCAATGTAAAGTCTGGACGGATCCGTCTGAGGCTATTTTCACACTTTAGAAATGTTTTAACAATATAATGCAGACGGATCTGCTCTGAACGGAGCCACCGTCTGCATTATGAACACAAGTGTGAAAGTAAAGGGACTCCTGACTTTACATTGAAAGTCAATGGGGGACGGATCCGTTTGCAATTGCACCATATTGTGTCAACGTCAAACGAATACGTCCCCATTGACTTGCATTGTAATTCAGGACGGATCCGTTTGGCTCCACACGGCCAGGCGGACGCCAAAACTACTTTTTTTTCATGTCCGTGGATCCTCCAAAAATCAAGGAAGACCCACGGACGAAAAAACGGTCACGGATCACGGACCTACGGACCCCGTTTTTGCGGACCTTAAAAAAAAACGGTCGTGTGCATGAGGCCTAAAAAGTTAATTGTAATCCAAAGGGTTAAAATGTCATAAGAGCAGCAAACAGGCTATCAAGTAACCTGAGAAAGGGGATAAAACAGTTAACTTGGACATGAGGGGGTTGGGGGGAGTCCTAACTGACATGTCCATCTGGATGAGGACAAACACTGGCAACCTGAAACAAGAACGGTTAAAATTGCACACAAAAGGCCAAACAGGTCCTAACCCGTCAGGTAACAGTCCATGGAGTGGCTCCCAAAATGTCACTGATGTTTAATTGTTACTTTTCTTTTAAAGGGGACACCTTTTACAAGTAGGTGTCCAGCTCCTCGTCACTGTTGGAGCTGTTAAATCTCATCAGAGGATGTTCCTGCCTCTGGTGGTAGCACATGGTAACATTTGTAGTGGTGCGCCACTGGCCCCTACTGGTGGCTCTGGGTACTGGTTGAGCGGACAATCTTGAAAAAGAAGCAGTGACACGCTGCAGCCCGGGACCCACAGCCGATGCAGGAGGTGGAAGAACTTCTGGCTGCAGGGGCTCAGGAAGAGCTGGAACAGCTGCTTCCAGGGAAGGAGGTATGGTGGCCTGATGTAGGGTTGCACCTTAGGGTTAAAGGTCAGGACCGAATTATTGATTTGTCCTACCCTCAGGGTTGGCGGCGGTGACAGATCTGGGATGAGCGGTGCAGGCTCAGGTTGGGGCTTTTCTTTAAACTGCATGCGCCCATCTGGGTTTTCTTGAAGGCACCTGACACAGCCCGCAGAGCCTGGGTCCTCCTGCCAGGACTCTGTGGTGACGGCAGGGGAGAGTGGCTTATCCAGTAAAGTGACTCCGGCGGCAAAGAGTCCTTGCATGGACCGCATAGGGGTATACTCGATCTGGTCCCCCACATAAAGATTGTGTCTGGCCTGGGGCAGATAGTGCTTTTTGACGGAGCACCGGCCTACAAACACTTCAGTCCTTGAATAGTTATCCTGCAGGAACCCGACTCCTCGCTCTACTGAAAACGAGGGGACACGACCACTGGCTCCCTACACTTAATACGGAGGGAGTCAGGGTCACCTAGGATCAAGGCAACAGGAAAACACAAATAAATGAACAGACTTATCTGTAGAAGCATCAGTAGCAGCTTGCAGCATGAGCACACTCCAAGAAGTTGTATAAACCGCCAGGTGAGGCAGTATGGGGAGGAGATATATAGGGAGGCAATCACTGCTAATAGAAGACAGCTGGGAGAGGGAGGAGAGATGTCAAAACGAAAGCAAAGCAAAAGAAGATCATGCAGGAGGCACTGAATAACGTCTATCAGAACTTCTCAAAGATCTGGTGGTGACAATTCAAGATCATAATCCCTGACAAGCACAGCAGAGAGGAGGATGAGGCAGCTCTTTAGCTCAGTGATCTGAAGTAACTTGTCCTGTTGTGTGATTACAGCAGGTTTTGTGTGTACTGATAGGACGGCAACCATTTAATTTCTCCTGATGATTGCTCCACAGACAAAACGAGTCATTATTACTAGTGTTGAGCGCGAATATTCGAATAGCGAATTTTTTTCGCGAATATCAGCACTTCGCTAATTCGCGAATATTTCGAATATAGTGCTATAAATTCGATATTTCGAATATTCGTTTTTTTTTATTTATTTATTTTTTAAATTGTTATATTTTTTCCTTTCCCACTTCCCTAAAGTTGTTCTTACCTGTCCTTTGGATTCCTGGCTGCTCCAGTCAGTGCCCGTTGCCGCTTCTGCCGCCTTCCGTGCTCATGGAGCATCCCCATCTCCATGGGAACGTCTCCATATACTAGAATGTACTGTCGGATTTGAGAATTACGTTGAAATCGCAATTGCGATTAATATAACACGAAATAATCGCATTTGCGATTTCAACGTAATTCTCAAATCCGACAGTACATTCTAGTATATGGAGACGTTCCCATGAGCATGGAATATAGCATTACTAAGTTAAAATCGCAAATGCGATTATTTCGTGTTATATTAATCGCATTTGCGATTTATTTATTTTTTTACTATGGTTGGCTTCAATGGTAGAATTAGCGAATATGAGGAATATATTCGTTATATTCCACAAAACGAATATACGAATGTATTCGTCATATTCCACAAAACGAAGATAACAAAGTATTCTGCTTCTCAGTTATATCTACCTATTCATCAACTTCGCTAATTCTAGCAATCATATAGGAAAGTTGACTATAGAGACAGCTAAGTATAATTCGCTATGCGATTATATGACTGCTTTTTTTTTATATAAATAGAATAATTATAATACCTGATAATTATTATAATCTATTTATATAAAAAAGCAAAGTAATATAATCGCATAGCGAATTATACTTATCTGTCTCTATAGTAAACTTTCCTATATGATTGCTAGAATTAGCGAAGTTGATGAATAGGTAGATATAACTGAGATGCAGAATACTTCGTTATCTTCGTTTTGTGGAATATAACGAATATATTCGTATATTCGTTTTGTGGAATATAACGAATATATTCGTCATATTCGCTAATTCTACCATTGAAGCCAACCATAGTAAAAAAAAATCAAAAAAAAAAAAAAATCGCAAATGCGATTAATATAACACGAAATAATCGCATTTGCGATTTCAACGTAATTCTCAAATCCGACAGTACATTCTAGTATATGGAGACGTTCCCATGGAAATGGGGACGCTCCATGAGCATGGAATATAGCAGGGATCAGCAACCTTCGGCACTCCAGCTGTGGTGCAACTACAACTCCCAGCATGCACACCTCCATGGCTGTTCTCAGGACTCCCAAATAAGTGAATGGAGCATGCTGGGAGTCGTAGTTTGACAACAGCTGGAGTGCCGGAGGTTGCTGATCCCTGGAATATAGCATTACTAAGTTAAAATCGCAAATGCGATTATTTCGTGTTATATTAATCGCATTCGCGATTTTTTTTATTTATTTTTTTACTATGGTTGGCTTCAATGGTAGAATTAGCGAATATGACGAATATATTCGTTATATTCCACAAAACGAATATACGAATATATTCGTTATATTCCACAAAACGAAGATAACGAAGTATTCTGCATCTCAGTTATATCTACCTATTCATCAACTTCGCTAATTCTAGCAATCATATAGGAAAGTTTACTATAGAGACAGCTAAGTTTAATTCGCTATGCGATTATATTACTTTGCTTTTTTATATAAATAGATTATAATAATTATCAGGTATTATAATTATTCTATTTATATAAAAAAAAAGCAGTCATATAATCGCATAGCGAATTATACTTAGCTGTCTCTATAGTCAACTTTCCTATATGATTGCTAGAATTAGCGAAGTTGATGAATAGGTAGATATAACTGAGACGCAGAATACTTCGTTATCTTCGTTTTGTGGAATATGACGAATACATTCGTATATTCGTTTTGTGGAATATAACGAATATATTCGTCATATTCGCTAATTCTACCATTGAAGCCAACCATAGTAAAAAATAAAATAAAAAATAGATAATCGCAATTGCGATTAATATAACACGAAATAATCGCATTTGCGATTTCACCTTAGTAATGCTATATTCCAGGGATCAGCAACCTCCGGCACTCCAGCTGTTGTCAAACTACGACTCCTAGCATGCTCCATTCACTTCTTTGGGAGTCCTGAGAACATCCATGGAGGTGTGCATGCTGGGAGTTGTAGTTGCACCACAGCTGGAGTGCCGAAGGTTGCTGATCCCTGCTATATTCCGTGCTCATGGAGCGTCCCCATCACCATGGTAACGTCTCCATATACTAGAATGTACTGTCGGATTTGAGAATTACGTTGAAATCGCAAATGCGATTATTTCGTGTTATATTAATCGCATTTGCGATTTCAATAGGAGAGTAGCCTTTAAGTTTAAAAAAAATAAATAAATAAAAAAAAATTGCATATTATTCGCATATTATTTGCGATAACTAGAATAATGACGAATATTCGATTTTGACGAATATAAAACGAATATTCTATCGAATATTCGCGAATTTCGTCGAAATCGAATATGGCACCTGCCGCTCATCACTAATTATTACTAATGTAAGGTATTTGGGAATATATTTATAATAAGATAAATAAGAATTTCCTGAATTTTCTTAAAATGCACTTAACCTCTTAGGCCTCATGCACACGACCGTTTTTTTTTAAGGTCCGCAAAAACGGGGTCCGTAGGTCCGTGATCCGTGACCGTTTTTTCGTCCGTGGGTCTTCCTTGCTTTTTGGAGGATCCACGGACATGAAAAAAAAGTCGTTTTGGTGTCCGCCTGGCCGTGCGGAGCCAAACGGATCCGTCCTGAATTACAATGCAAGTCAATAGGGACGGATCCGTTTGAAGTTGACACAATATGGTGCCATTTCAAACGGATCCGTCCCCATTGACTTTCAATGTAAAGTCTGGAGTTCTTTTATACCATCGGATTGGAGTTTTCTCCAATCCGATGGTATATTTTAACTTGAAGCGTCCCCATCACCATGGGAACGCCTCTATGTTAGAATATACTGTCGGATATGAGCTACATCGTGAAAATCAGATCCGACAGTATATTCTAACACAGAGGCGTTCCCATGGTGATGGGGACGCTTCAGGTTAGAATATACTGAAAAACTGTGTACATGACTGCCCCCTGCTGCCTGGCAGGTGCTGCCAGGCAGCAGGGGGCAGACCCCCCCCCCCCCCTGTTTTTAACTCATTGGTGGCCAGTGCGGCCGCCCCCCCTCCCTCCCCTGTAGTTAACTCATTGGTGGCCAGTGCGGCCGCCCCCCCCCCCCTCCCTCCCCTGTGCGGCCGCCCCCCCCCCCCTCCCTCCCCTGTAGTAAACTCGTTGGTGTCCAGTGGGCCCCCCCCTCCCTCCCCTGTAGTTAACTCGTTGGTGGCCAGTGGGCCCCCCCTCCGTCCGCTATAGATAACTCATTGGTGTCCAGTGGGCCCCCCCTCCGTCCGCTATAGATAACTCATTGGTGTCCAGTGGGCCCCCCCTCCCTCCGCTGTAGTTAACTCGTTGGTGGCCAGTGGGCCCCCCCCTCCCTCCCCTGTAGTTAACTCGTTGGTGGCCAGTGGGCCCCCCTCCGTCCGCTATAGATAACTCATTGGTGTCCAGTGGGCCCCCCCTCCGTCCGCTATAGATAACTCATTGGTGTCCAGTGGGCCCCCCCTCCCTCCGCTGTAGATAACTCGTTGGTGGCCAGTGGGTCCTCTCCCCTCCCTCCCCCTCCTAATTAAAATCGCCCCCCTATCATTGGTGGCAGTGGTGAGTACCGATCGGAGTCCCAGTGTAATCGCTGGGGCTCCGATCGGTAACCATGGCAACCGGGACGCTACTGCAGTCCCGGTTGCCATGGTAGCTTAGCAATTTGTAGAAGCTTTATACTTACCTGAAGAGCAGCGATGTCTGTGACCGGCCGGGAGCTCCTCCTACTGGTAAGTGAAAGGTCTGTGCGGCGCATTGCTTATAGCACAGACCTGTCACTTACCAGTAGGAGGAGCTCCCGGCCGGTCACAGACATCGCTGCTCTTCAGGTAAGTATAAAGCTTCTACAAATTGCTAAGCTACCATGGCAACCGGGACTGCAGTAGCGTCCCGGTTGCCATGGTTACCGATCGGAGCCCCAGCGATTACACTGGGACTCCGATCGGTACTCACCACTGCCACCAATGATAGGGGGGCGATTTTAATTAGGAGGGGGTGGGAGGGGAGAGGGCCCACTGGCCACCAATGAGTTATCTATAGCGGACGGAGGGGGGGCCCACTGGACACCAATTAGTTAACTACAGGGGAGGGAGGGGGGGCCCACTGGACACCAATGAGTTATCTATAGCGGACGGAGGGGGGGCCCACTGGACACCAATTAGTTAACTACAGGGGAGGGAGGGGGGGCTGGCTACCAAGAAGTTAACTACAGGGGAGGGAGGGGGGGGGGGGGCGGCCGCACTGGCCACAAATGAGTTAAAAACAGGGGGGGGGGGTCTGCCCCCTGCTGCCTGGCAGCACCTGCCAGGCAGCAGGGGGCAGTCATGTACACAGTTTTTCAGTATATTCTAACCTGAAGCGTCCCCATCACCATGGGAACGCCTCTGTGTTAGAATATACTGTCGGAAAAAAGCTTTTATGCAGACGGATCTTCGGATCCGTCTGTATGAAAGCAACCTACGGCCACGGATCACGGACACGGATGCCAATCTTGTGTGCATCCGTGTTCTTTCACGGACCCATTGACTTGAATGGGTCCGTGAACCGTTGTCCGTCAAAAAAATAGGACAGGTCATATTTTTTTGACGGACAGGATACACGGATCACGGCCTCGGCTGCAAAACGGTGCATTTTCCGATTTTTCCACGGACCCATTGAAAGTCAATGGGTCCGCGAAAAAAAACGGAAAACGGCACAACGGCCACGGATGCACACAACGGTCGTGTGCATGAGGCCTTAAGGATACAGGGCATACAGGTACATCCTGATGTCCTGGTACTTAAGGACACAGGGCGTACCTGTATGCCCTGTATATTTCCGATCACAGCAACGCGGCGGGCGGTGATCATTGAGCAGGCACCCTGGGACAATTCGCAGGGGGTCCTGTGTTGGCGATCGCAGCAAACCGCAACTCAATTCAGACCTGCGGTGTGCGGCATTTACGGGAGTTGCGGTGGGCGGTGCCATCGGGTCCCCTGCGTCTGTAATAGGGACCTGATGGCATGGAAGGCAGCGCAATGCCTTCCTTAGGCATCGGCGCTGCCTTACGGTGAAGAGCCTGTGAGATCCAGCCCCCTGGATCTCACAGGCAGGAAGCTGTATGAGTAATACATAGTGTATTACTCATACAGCAAATGCATTCCAATACAGAAGTATTGGAATGCATTGTAAAGGGGATAAGACCCCCAAAAGTTGAAGTCCCAAAGTGGGACACAAAATAAAGTTTCCCCCTTCCCCCAAATGAAGTTTCAAGTAAAAAAAGAAAAAAAGGAAATTTTCACCAAAATAAAGTTAAAAAAAAATTGGTAAAAAATTTTTGTTTCAAAAATGAAATCATTGTGTAAAACGTACATAAAAAAGTATACATATTAGGTATCGCCGCGTCCGTAATAACCTGCTTTACAAAAATATAACATGACCTAACCCCTCAGGTGAATACCGTAAAAAAATTAAAATAAAAACGGTGTAAAAAAATAGCTCCTACACAAGACAACCGCCCAAAAAATAAATAAAACTATGGCTTTCAGAATGTGGAGACACTGAAGAATAATAAAAAAAATAAAAAAATGCTATGGTATGTAAAACTGAAACAAACAACCATATTTGGTATTGTCGCGTCTGTGACAACCTGCTCTATAAAAATCTAACCTGTCAGATGAATGTTGCAAATAACAATAAATAAAAACGGTGCCAAAACAGCTGTTTCTGGTTACCTTGCCTCACAAAAAGTGGAATATAGAGAAAACAAAAATCATATGTACCCTAAAATACTACCAACAAAACTGCCACCCTATCCTTTAGTTTCTAAAATGGGGTCACTTTTTTGGAGTTTCTACTCTAGGGGTGCATCAAGGGGCTTCAAATGGGAATGGTGTCAAAAAAACTGTAAAGCAAAATCTGCCTTCTAAAATCTGTATGGCATCCCTTTCCTTCTGCGCCCTGCCGTGTGCCCATACAGCAGTTTACGACCACATATGGGGTGTTTCTGTAAACTACAGAATCATAGCCATAAATATTGAGTTTTGCTTGGCTGTTAACCCTTGCTTTGTAACTAGAAAAACATATATTAAAATGGAAAATCTGCCCAAAAAGTGAGGGGTGTAGTTTCTTAGATGGGGTCACTTTTATGGAGTTTCTACTCTATAGGTGCATCAGGGGGGCTTCAAATGGGACATGGGGTCAAAAAAACCAGTCCAGCAAAACCTGCCTTCCAAAAACCATATGGCATTTCTTTCCTTCTGCGCCATGCAGTGTGTCTGTACAGCTGTTTACGACCACATATGAGGTGTTTCTGTAAACTACAGAATCAGGGCTATAAATATTGAGTTTGGTTTGGCTGTTAACCCTTGCTTTGTAACCGGAAAAAAAATTATTAAAATGGAAAATCTGCCAAAAAAGTGAAATTCTGAAATTGTATCTCTATATTCCATTAATTCTCGTGGAACACCTAAAGAGTTAACAAAGTTTGTAAAATCTGTTTTGAATACCTTGAGGGGTGTAGTTTATAGAATGGGGTCATTTTGGGGTGGTTTCTATTATGTAAGCCTCGCAAAGTGACTTCAGACCTGAACTGGTCCTTAACCACCTCCGGACCGCCTAACGCAGATGTGCGGTCCGGAGGTGGCAGCGCTGCGCAGAGTCACGCATATACGAGATGACGCGAATATGCGCCCGCGCATGCGCAGTTCGCGCCGGCATTTCGTACAGGAGTATTTCGTCAGCAACCTGCCAGCCGCGATCATTGGCTGGCAGGTTGCTGATTTTTAAAAAATCCAATCAGAGAGCCGAATAACAGATCATATTTGTAAATATGATCTGTTATATGGCTGTCTGCTCCTCTGCTGGTTCTTTTCGTCGGTTGGATCCAGCAGAGGAGCAGGCTTCACAGTGAGTACACCAAACACTACACTTTAGCCCCAGATCACCCCCCTGAACCCCAATTAACCCTTTGATCACCCCTTTGATCGCCCCTGTCAATCACAAGTGAAAAGAAAAAAGTGATCAGTGCAAACTGTCACTTTTTTTTTTCACTGGTATTGACCGTTAGGTTTTAGGTATAGTTCAGGTCCCTTGGTTAGGTAGTTAGCGATCAGTTAGCGCCCAGCCCACCGCACCGCAGTCCGTTATTCGCTGATTAGCGTATCGCTAATCAGCATTTGTACTTTTATAGTATCTGGAAGTGATCAAAACTGATCACGGTCAGATCTATAATAGTACTAGTGTCACTTTAGTTCGCCCTCCACCCAAAACGCAGTGTTTGCCCGATCAGGCCTGATCGTTCGCCCACACCCGCCCCACCGCAGTGACAAAAAAAATTTTTTTTTTGATCACTGCACATTCACTTTACACGCACTGCGGCGATAAAAAAATCAGTTTTGATATTTTTTATCAACCGCAGCGGCCTCCGGTACTTCGCTAGCCTCCCCTTTGTAAGACAGGCTTGCTTTTTTTTTCTTGGGTAGTCTCAGGGAATACCCCTAAATTTAGTTGCCCACATGTCTAACAGGGGGTATTCTTCTGAAGAGGCCTACAGGCTTCTGACCCAGTCGGATGAGGAGTGGGAACCCTCATCTGATGAATCCAGCGGGTCAGAATACGAACCTGTAGAAAGCAGTGGCTCTCTGACCCAAAGTTCGGACGAGGAGGCTGAGGTCCCTGATAGCACCAGGTGTACCTGGCCCCGCGTCGCTAGACCGAAGGTTGCGCAGGATCCGCTTCAAGAGCAGCAGAGTGGGGCTGGTGCTGTCGGATTACGTGGTGAGGCATACACCAGCAGCCCAGCCCTCCTGGACCTAGTACCAGCACTGCCGTACAACCTGGTGAAGTAGCGAGCACCAGAAGGGCAGTTGAAGCTGGTACGGTGGCACGTGCAGTAGTGACCCCGTCGCAGCCACCGCAAAGACGTGCCCGTAGAGCCCCTAGAATCCCAGAGGTGCTGGCAAACCCTGATTGGCAGTCCCCAACTTCAGCCGCACCTGTAGTTTTCCCTTTCACCGCCCAGTCTGGAGTTCGGGTTGAGACAGCTCAGATCGGTTCGGCCCTGGGATTTTTTGAGCTGTTCTTGACTGCGGAGCTCTTAGACATAGTTGTGGCAGAAACAAACAGGTATGCCACACAATTTATAACCGCTAACCCGGGAAGCTTTTATGCCCAGCCTTTCCGGTGGAAACCAGTCCAAGTTTCCGAACTTAAAACTTTTCTGGGCCTCCTCCTCAACATGGGCCTGACAAAAAAGCATGAATTGCGGTCATATTGGTCCACGAACCCGATTCATCACATGCCCATGTTCTCTGCTGCTATGTCCAGGACACGATTTGAGACCATCCTGCGTTTCCTGCACTTTAGTGACAACACCGCCTCCCGTCCCAGAGGCCACCCTGCTTTTGACCGGCTCCACAAAATTCGGCCCCTCATAGACCATTTCAACCTGAAATTTGCAGATATTGTATACCCCAGAGCAAAGCATCTGCATAGACGAGTCCCTGATACATTTTACCGGGCGCCTTGGCTTCAAACAATACATCCCAAGCAAGCGCGCCCGGTATGGGGTCAAATTGTATAAGCTCTGTGAAAGGGCCACAGGCTATACCCACAAATTTCGGGTCTATGAGGGAAAAGATCAGACCCTGGAGCCGGTCGGTTGCCCTGACTACCTGGGGAGCAGTGGGAAGACAGTTTGGGACTTGGTGTCACCCTTATTCGGCAAGGGGTACCATCTTTATGTGGACAATTTTTACACAAGTGTGGCCCTCTTTAGGCATTTGTTTCTAGAACGGATTGGCGCCTGTGGTACCGCGCGAACTAGTCGCGCGGGCTTCCCCCAACGGCTCGTTACCACCCGTCTTGCAAGGGGGCAGAGGGCCGCACTGTGTAACGAAGAACTGCTCGCGGTGAAATGGAGAGACAAGCGTGACGTTTACATGCTCTCCTCCATTCACGCAGACACGACAATACAAATTGAGCGAGCAACCCGTGTCATTGAAAAGCCCCTCTCAGTCCACGACTATAACCTCCACATGGGAGGGGTCGACTTCAATGACCAGATGTTGTCTCCGTATTTAGTTTCCCGACGCACCAGACGCTGGTATAAGAAGGTGTCTGTATATTTAATTCAATTGGCTCTGTACAATAGTTTTGTTCTCTACAGTAAGGCTGGGAGAACTGGATCCTTCCTCAAATTTCAGGAAGAGATCATCGAGAACCTCCTGTATCCAGGAGGTTCCGTGGCCCCAACCACCAGTGTAGTTAGCCGTCTACACGAGCGACATTTCCCCAATGTCGTTCCTGGTACCTCAACCCAACCGTCACCCCGAAAAAGATGTCGTGTCTGTAGCAGGAGTGGAATAAGGCGTGACACCCGCTATTTCTGTCCTGACTGTCCGGACCACCCTGCCCTATGCTTTGGAGAGTGTTTCCGGAAGTACCACTCACAGGTACACTATTAGCATAGGGATCATCTCACCAGGACAGGCACACAGGGCTATTAGGGCCCATTCACTCACTGCTGCTGCAAACGTCTCCTTTCACATGGGACAAAGTGCATAA
Source organism: Bufo gargarizans (assembly GCF_014858855.1). Lineage (NCBI taxonomy): Eukaryota > Metazoa > Chordata > Amphibia > Anura > Bufonidae > Bufo > Bufo gargarizans. The sequence continues at coordinate 428,899,650 of NC_058083.1, read as the reverse complement.
CGCACTTCGCCACATCTTTGGGCGATTTGCGCTTTGCACATTGACCCATGGGGAAGGAGAGGTTTGTTCTATAAAGGTAAAAAAAAAAAAAAAAAAAAAAAACACACCAGTAAGCAAACACGTTAATGTTCAGTTAAAAAAGTTAAAGTTACATGTTCTGTTGCAAAGTTAATAAAATTATTGCGTTGCGGCCTGTTTTTTTCTTTTTTTTTTTTTTCTTTTTTTTACCTTCCAGGTGGACCAACCGATTGACTAGCTGCAGCACCGATGTGCATTCTGACAGAAGCATTGCGCTGCTGTCAGATTACACGCAAGTCGGTGTATGCGGCGCTGCAAGACGGGATTTTCTCCTCTGCAGTGACAGATACGTTTGCCGAGGCATACGAGCTGAGGAGGAGGCGGCGTTCCTATGCTTTGGCAAGCACTTTGTATATATATATATATAAAAAAAAATAAAAAAAATCCCGGCAATGATTTATTCATCCACATCGATTGATGTGAATGGAGAAATCTGGTTTGCCAGGGCATACGAGCTAAGTGGGTATGGATGTTGGGCGGAGCTCCTATGTCCTGGCAGACGCCTTTCCCCTCCATTTTTTTTTTTTGGCAGAGATTTTTTCATCCACATTGATCGATGCGAATGAAGAAATCTGTGCCGTTCATTTTTTTCTTTCAGCCCAGAGGCTGAACGGAAAAAAAAATCTCATTACCTGTATGCTCAATATAAGGAGAATAGCAGAAACTCCTAATGCTGGCCATACATGTAATGATTGCGGAGACCCTCAAATGCCAGGGCAGTACAAACACCCCACAACTGACCCCATTTTGGAAAGAAGACACCCCAAGGTATTTGCTGAGGGGCATATTGAGTCCATGAAAGATTTAAATTTTTGTCCTAAGTTAGCGGAAAGTGAGACTTTGTGAGAAAAAAATAAATAAAAATCAATTTCCGCTAACTTATGCAAAAAAAATAAAAATTCTATGAACTTGCCAGGCCCCTCATTGGATACCTTGGGGTGTCTTCTTTCCAAAGTGGGGTCACATGTGGGGTATTTATACTGCCCTGGCTTTTTAGGGGCCCTAAAGCGTGAGAAGAAGTCTGGGATCCAAATGTCTAAAAATGCCCTCCTAAAAGGAATTTGGGCCCCTTTGCGCATCTAGGCTGCAAAAAAGTGTGACACATCTGGTATCGCCGTACTCAGGAGAAGTTGGGGAATGTGTTTTGGGGTGTCATTTTACATATACCCATGCTGGATGAGAGAAATATCTTGGCAAAAGACAACTTTTCCCATTTTTTTATACAAAGTTGGCATTTGACCAAGATATTTTTCTCACCCAGCATGGGTATATGTAAAATGACACCCCAAAACACATTCCCCAACTTCTCCTGAGTACGGCGATACCAGATGTGTCACACTTTTTTGCTGCCAAGGTGGGCAAAGGGGCACATATTCCAAAGTGCACCTTTCGGATTTCACCGGTCATTTTTTACAGATTTTGATTGCAAAGTACTTCTCACACATATGGGCCCCTAAATTGCCAGGGCAGTATAACTACGCCACAAGTGACCCCATTTTGGAAAGAAGACACCCCAAGGTATTCCGTGAGGGGCATGGCGAGTTCCTAGAATTTTTTATTTTTTGTTTGTCGCAAGTTAGTGGAATATGAGACTTTGTAAGGAAAAAAGAGAAAAAAAAAAAATCATCATTTTCCGCTAACTTGTGACAAAAAATAAAAAATTCTAGGAACTCGCCAGTGCCCCTCACGGAATACCTTGGGGTGTCTTCTTTCCAAAATGGGGTCACTTGTGGCGTAGTTATACTGCCCTGGCAATTTAGGGGCCCAAATGTGTGAGAAGTACCTTGCAATCAAAATGTGTAAAAAATGGCCTGCAAAATCTGAAAGGTGCACTTTGGAATATGTGCCCCTTTGCCCACCTTGGCAGCAAAAAAGTGTGACACATCTGGTATCGCCGTACTCAGGAGAAGTTGGGGAATGTGTTTTGGGGTGTCATTTTACATATACCCATGCTGGATAAGAGAAATATCTTGGCAAAAGACAACTTTTCCCATTTTTTTATACTAAGTTGGCATTTGACCAAGATATTTTTCTCACCCAGCATGGGTATATGTAAAATGACACCCCAAAACACATTCCCCAACTTCTCCTGAGTACGGCGATACCAGATGTGTCACACTTTTTTGCTGCCAAGGTGGGCAAAAGGGCACATATTCCAAAGTGCACCTTTTGGATTTCACCGGTCATTTTTTACACATTTTGATTGCAAAGTTCTTCTCACACATTTGGGCCCCTAAATTGCCAGGGCAGTATAACTAGCCCACAAGTGACCCCATTTTGGAAAGAAGACACCCCAAGGTATTCTGTGAGGGGCATGGTGAGTTCCTAGAATTTTTTATTTTTTGTCGCAAGTTAGTGGAATATGAGACTTTGTAAGAAAAAAAATAAATAATAAAATCATCATCATTTTCCGCTAACTTGTGACAAAAAATAAAAAGTTCGATGAACTCACTATGCCCATCAGCGAATACCTTAGGGTGTCTTCTTTCCGAAATGGGGTCATTTGTGGGGGTTTTCTACTGTTTGGGCATTGTAGAACCTCAGGAATCATGACAGGTGCTCAGAAAATCAGAGCTGTTTCAAAAAGCGGAAATTCACATTTTTGTACCATAGTGTGTAAACGCTATAACTTTTACCCAAACCATTTTTTTTTGCCCAAACATTTTTTTGTAATCAAAGACATGTAGAACAATAAATTTGGCGAAAAATTTATATATGGATGTTGTTTTTTTTGCAAAATTTTACAGCTGAAAGTGAAAAATGTCATTTTTTTGCAAAAAAATCGTTACATTTTGATTAATAACAAAAAAAGTAAAAATGTCAGCAGCAATAAAATACCACCAAATGAAAGCTCTATTAGTGAGAAAAAAAGGAGGTAAAATTCATTTGGGTGGTAAGTTGCATGACCGAGCGATAAACGGTGAAAGGAGTAGTGCCGAAGTGTAAAAAGTGCTCTGGTCATGAAGGGGGTTTCAGCTAGCGGGGCTGAAGTGGTTAAAGATTGGGTTTTTGAAAATTTCTGAAAAATTTCAAGATTTGCTTCTAAACTTCTAAGCCTTGTAACATCCCCAAAAAATAAAATATTCCCAAAATGATCCAAACATGAAGTACACATATGGGTAATGTAAAGTAATAACTATTTTTGGAGGTATTGCTATGTATTATAGAAGTAGAGAAATTAAAACTTAGAAATTTGCAATTTTTTTTTAAATTTTGGTAAATTTTGTATTTTTTTATAAATAAAAATGATTTTTTTTTAACTTCATTTTAACAGTGTCATAAAGTACAATATGTGACGAAAAAACGATCTCAGAATGGCCTGGATAAGTCAAAGCGTTTTAAAGTTATCATCACTTAAAGTGACACTGGTCAGATTTGGAAAAAATGGCCTGGTCCTTAAGGTGAAATAGGGCTGAGTCCTTAAGAGGTTAATGCAGGAAGACCCCTGAGGAGCCATTACAGTGGATGGGAGTTGTAGTGGCCCTGATGAGATACTGTTATGTTGTGTAACGGTGTACTCCCTAAGGCCATTGCTACCTGGGGTTCAGTGCAGTGAATAAGTGATGTGAAGGAACCAGGCAGAGATTATAGGACAGAGAACATCTTTCTTTACTAACTGCAAAAAAAAACTTATTAGCAGCAGATGTAACCACAGTTCATAACAAAGTGCAATTTCTCCTTCCAGATCATAGTGGCAGAAGATGACAATCAGAAGGTAACTAGCTGAAAATGTCTCTCTCTCCTGATTCCATTCTCCACAGCTGTACTCTGGTACCTGTAGCTGTAGGCATCCAGTGTTTGATACAGGCTTTTAGCTATGCCTGTCCTGTGCAATGTGCAATGTACGCCTCCCCCCAGGCCCCTCCTATACACCGCGTCCCAAGTGTAGGAATGCCGAGTGGTGTAGTGAGGCCTAAATGTCTCTTTATGCATGTCACGGTGCTCCTACCTGGATACCGCTGTACCCCAGGATTTTGCTCTGAAGCAATAAATAAGGGGAATAATGGAGGGATAGAAAAGAATAACTTGAGTCCAGAGCTTGAGATGAAGTTCAGTGGCAGCTTTACTTGAATAAACGTTTCTTCAAACAGTTTACAGGCTTTGTCTTGTTTCCTGCAGGCTTTAGAATTAAACTGGCAAGCAAACTCAACTCTGCTCTATCCTTCTCTTTGATACTGCTGTACTGACAGGCTGGCTGTATAACTCAGCTTCTTCTGTATGCTGCACTTCTTCTCTGTAGTCTTGGGTTATGCCAGGGAACTTTCTTCCTGGCTCCTGAGGCTTCAAGCTTTGGCCTCCATGGCCAGCAGATCTTAAGGTGCTCTGACTGGCATGGGCACGTCCAGCAGAGACGTGCCCCTGCACGCTAGAATGGAATGGAGAGTTTAATTCTACTTAAATACAGCTCTGCAGTGTTTGCTGCCACCTGCTGGCTAACCAGGCATGAACATAACAGTTGCAGAAAGATATTAGGAATGCACATTGTGGAGGACCTGGACAAAATACATCCAGTACAGACCAAAAGTTTGGACACACCTTCTCATTCAAAGAGTTTTCTTTATTTTCATGACTATGAAAATTGTAGATTCACACTGAAGGCATCAAAACTATGAATTAACACATGTGGAATTATATACATAACAAAAAAGTGTGAAACAACTGAAAATATGTCATATTCTAGGTTCTTCAAAGTAGCCCCCTTTTGCTTTGATTACTGCTTCGCACACTCTTGGCATTCGCTTGATGAGCTTCAAGAGGTAGTCACCTGAAATGGTCTTCCAACAGTCTTGAAGGAGTTCCCAGAGATGCTTAGCACTTGTTGGCCCTTTTACCTTCACTCTGCGGTCCAGCTCACCCCAAACCATCTCGATTGGGTTCAGGTCCGGTGACTGTGGAGGCCAGGTCATCTGGCGCAGCACCCCATCACTCTCCTTCATGGTCAAATAGCCCTTACACAGCCTGTAGGTGTGTTTGGGGTCATTGTCCTGTGGAAAAATAAATGATGGTCCAACTAAACGCAAACCGGATGGAATAGCATGCCGCTGCAAGATGCTGTGGTAGCCATGCTGGTTCAGTATGCCTTCAATTTTGAATAAATCCCCAACAGTGTCACCAGCAAAGCACCCCCACACCATCACACCTCCTCCTTCATGCTTCACTGTGGGAACCAGGCATGTAGAGTCCATCCGTTCACCTTTTCTGCGTCACACACAGACATGGTGGTTGGAACCAAAGATCTCAAATTTGCACTCATCAGACCAAAGCACAGATTTCCACTGGTCTAATGTCCATTCCTTGTGTTCTTTAGCCCAAACAAGTCTCTTCTGCTTGTTGCCTGTCCTTAGAAGTGGTTTCCTAGCAGATATTCTACCATGAAGGCCTGATTCACACAGTCTCCTCTTAACAGTTGTTGTAGAGATGTGTCTGCTGCTAGAACAATGTGTGGCATTGACCTGGTCTCTAATCTGAGCTGCTGTTAACCTGCGATTTCTGAGGCTGGTGACTCGGATGAATTTATCCTCTGCAGCAGAGGTGACTCTTGGTCTTCCTTTCCTGGGGCGGTCCGCATGTGAGCCAGTTTCTTTGTAGCGCTTGATGGTTTTTGTGACTCTTTCAAAGTTTTCCCACTTTTTCGGACTGACTGACTTTCATTTCTTAAAGTAATGATGGCCACTCGTTTTTCTTTATTTAGCTGCTTTTTTTCTTGCCATAATACAAATTCTAACAGTCTATTCAGTAGGACTATCAGCTGTGTAGCCACCTGACTTCTCCACAACGCAACTGATGGTCCCAACCCCATTTATAAGGCAAGAAATCCCACTTATTAAACCTGACAGGGCACACCTATGAAGTGAAAACCATTTCAGGTGACTACCTCTTGAAGCTCATCAAGAAAATGCCAAGAGTTTGCAAAGCAGTAATCAAAGCAAAAGGTGGCTACTTTGAAGAACCTAGAATATGACATATTTTCAGTTGTTTCACACTTTTTTGTTTGGTATATAATCCCACATAGTTTTGATGCCTTCAGTGTGAATCTACAATTTTCATAGTCATGAAAATAAAGAAAACTCTTTGAATGAGAAGGTGTTTCCAAACTTTTGGTCTGTACTGTACGTAACATTGTTTTAGCACAATAAAGAAAGTAGCAGGGTGCAGGAGTGGTAACATCACTGTGGGGTGTTACACCTGCACTGTGGTAGTGCTGTCTTAACGTGTTTCCCCTCACCTTGCAGCAGAGTGTGCATAGTTTAATTGCTTGATCACTCTTCCTCTGTGGTCTTCGCGGCCTAGATGAGCATGATATTGATCACTCATCACTCTCTTCTTTTTAAACTGCTCTAACTCTGCCCCTCCATTGACATGAAGTTGGACCAGCCAAGTTCTACCAATAAGGGAGGAATGGGAGGGTAAGCCCCATTTTTTGTTGCCAAACACTGCCAATAATACCCCATCTGCTGGTATACAAGGTGTATAACATGTCATTACATTACATTGCATTACACTACAACCATTTACAACACTAGTACTCCCAGGTCTTGAGAACTACACCTGGAACATTTCCAGGTGCATTTGGTGTCAAAACGCCCTTTACATGTCCTGCTATTAACAGCCAGCCACCATCACTTTGTTTGCATTAATAAGTAACCTGTACTGCTATGGACTGGAACTGTATCATCTGTCTTAACCAATGAACCCGGTTCTGTTTGAGAACCCATGATAGTTAAGTTTGAGTATGGAGGCCTCATGGTGAGCTCTTCAATTCTACCTTTGCTGTGGAGCAACACACTGTCCCAATTGCTAGTGTGATGATCTGGGGAGCCATCGCATACGACGGTGACTCTTGCAGTAATACGAGGGACACTAACAGCAGAGCGATATGTGCAGGACAACCTGCGGACACATGTGTTCCTCTCATGCAGGGCTAGCAACTGCCATATTTCAGCAGGATAATGCCAGCAAACAGAAAGGGTTTGACAGGTCTCCTCAGATTACAACACTTCCTTGCCCTGCCCTGTCACCTGATTTTTTAAGAATTTATAGGACCTGCTGGGATGTCAGCTTCAGCAACCTACATATGTGCAGGATTTACTGGCCCAGCAGCAACATCTGTAGGTAAATGTGCCACAGGATACCATACAGAATCTGTATGCCTCCATACCAAACTGAATCTCATCCTGTATCCTGGCTAGAGGAAGCCCAACAGAGTGAGTCCTAGAGTCTCCTCTTCCACGATAAAGTTATCATTTCCCTCTAATATTATGATCACTTACATTTATCATCATTACATTCACACATACAAAGTTTCATTCCATTCCAGCAACTCCTTTTTGGTGCACTATGTTTTTTTTAGCAATGAGTATATTTTTATTTCATGTATATTTAAGTACTATTTAAATTGTCCTATACATTGCATGGTAATATTTTGGCAGGATAACATATTTCTAATTATAAATATACAGAATAAAAGTTTTTGACTCTGCTTATTCCCTCTTTGGCCTCATGCACAAGGCCGTTCCGTGCATGTAGGGCCGCAATTTTCGGTCCCCAAAGCACGGGCAACATCCGTGCGGATTCCGCAGAGGGATCCAGATGGTGCAATACGGGTACGGCCGGACAACGGCCGCGTGCATGAGGCCTTACTCTGTTACTCTATGTAGTGTTGTATTGTAAGGTTCTGGTAGCTTTCCTGGACATGAAGGTTGGTTTGCACAGGCCCAGACTAAGGACCCCTTTACACTGTCCTATCATTGGGGCTGAAGATTTATAAGGACTATCATTCTTGTTAAATGCCGTCGCCTATTCATAACTTCGGCAGATTCACCGCCAGTTATAGGGTTAAAAGAGACCGGTGTCTAAAATGCCGATCTTAATAAATGACCCCCATAGACTTAAAAAAAAAAAAAAGGAGGGAAGGAGAGTCGTCATTGCCACCTAGGAGTTCGGAATGTATAAATTCTGTATCATAATTGTGTAGTCTGATGCTATAATATACATAATGGGATCATTTATCAAACTGGTGTAAAGTAGAACTGGCTCAGTTGTCCATAGAAACCAATCAGATTCCTCCTTTCATTTTCCGAAGGAGCAGTCTAAAATGAAAGGTGGGAATCTGATTGATTGCTATGGACAACTAAGCCAGTTCTACTTTACACCAGTTTGATAAATAACCCCAAAATCCTTATGACTTTATTAAAGGTTTACTAAAAGTGGCATTCCCCTTTAAACATTACTGCTCTATATACAGTTCTTCATTCAGACTAGATCTCGGATGACATCAGCAGTAGAAAGAAGCCCCGCCCCCTTAGAATACTGAAGCTGTGTGACATCACAATGCTATGTAGAGGCTTCTATGTGTTGGGGTGCACTGGATTCTTTTGAGGGTTAGTTGTTGGAGACAATGGATTTCAGAAGAATTGCTCTTCTATTGCTATTATTTTTTACATTTTATGTACACGGAAAGCCCACAAAAACACCTGCAGGTAATGGATATTATCACTGGGGGTTTATCTTACTGAATGGGGGCTGAATATTGTATTTATCCTTACATGATTACGGGTCCTAGAGGCAAACCTGGCTGGTATCTCTGTGGCTTGGAGCTCAGGTTATAGGACAGTGGGCTGTGTGCTGCATTGTAGCTGAGCCCCATTTACTTGGATGGCGCTGAACTGCAATACCGTACACAACCCCTGGACATCAGGGAGGATATTTCAGAAAGAAAGCTGCAAGGTTTATAATCTTATTCAATGGCCTTAAATGATGACATTTTCTCTGTAGCCACCACTAGTGGGCACTTACTAAATACTGATTTATTGTTATCTTCTGTCTCCTCGTGTCCCCGTTTTGGGGTTCAGCTGCCGCTATTATTGCTTTCATGTCTTTATTTTCCTTCATTCTTTCATGGACAGTGACTTTCCCAGGATCAGGGAGGACAACCCCCGGTCCTGACAGCGCCGGTGCAAATAACAGTGAGTAGTCAATTCCTTCCTCTCCTAATTATGCTCTCATCATCCTCTACCAAGCCCTGACTGTAGTGGAGGAGAATAGTCACTAAGCTGCTCCTTTGGTGGATTAGTCCTATAAAGTGATGCTGGAACATATAATGATGTGCCCCTTATCCAGACTTTATCAGCCCACAGTCCAGCAATTACCCCCTCCATGCCCATCCAAGCTGCCAGTGCCTACCTGATGATGTCCTCATGAAGGGCACTGCTGGCATCAGAAGGATCTAGAGATGTTGGACAATGTCTTGTAGAATATGTTCTCTATGATAAGAATTGATAACGAGCATCTTGTGTCTTTATTACCAGTCATGTACCGCGTTGTCCTGCCTCTAGGCATATTTATATTGGTTGCCGGTGCGATTGTCATCTTTTGCTGGTGAGTTTCCAATTTTTTTCTACTCTACACAATACAATATTCTCTATACACTGTACAGTCTGACCTACAGGGGGCTCAGTAACTACTGTGGCAAGGTTATAATACAGGGGCCGGATGGGGCAGGGATATAATCAGGTAACCGCTGTCCCCCCTTCTCGGTGCTGTATTATGATGTGATATAGACTATGGCACTATATCCTTCCTGCCTGTTACATACTGCACCTTTATATCTCATCCCCTGTAGTGGGGGAGGGGGGTCATGGGTATATTCTGATGGGGAACTGAAGATTGTCATCTGTACCGACTCATGTCAGGACATTTCTTGTCTCACAGTTACAATACAAGGCCTGGCGCCGGCGTGAACAAAAACAGGCAACTGATCTAGCGATGGTTCGAGTGGAGAAGCCAGGTAATCATTTCTATATAATAACATATATAAGGGTACAGGCAGAGCTTAGGGTTACCTCTCATATCTGCTCATCACACACATTGGGGTCCTTCTATTAGAATTAAGAGATGAGACAGCTGATGTCTGCTGATTAGCTGTATCGCTATATTACTCCATTGCTCACAATATTAAAAGGATAGATTATGTTATATCTACTACCTGCTGATGGTTTCCTTCTCATTTATTAGTTGTTCAAAAACCTGTAGTGAAAATTAAGAAAAACATCAGACCACAAATGGATAATATCAAGAAAGAAATGCCAATTATTAAAAAACTTAAAGCCGCCAAAAAAGAGGAGGAGAAAATTATGAAGAGAACATCTAAAACAGAGGAGGAAAAGATCATGGAGGTAACATTCAAAAGAGAGGAGGAGAAAATCATGAAGGTAACATCTAAAACAGAGGAGGAGATCACAAAGAGAACATCAAAAACAGAGAAGGAGAAGATCACTATGAAAACATCCCGCCTGAACCGGTTCCGTAAATGGATTAAAAAAGGACCCAAAAGAAGAACACCTGCTGCAGCTGCCGGTCCATGGACTAAATGGAGTTAACTTAGTACCATCATGCCCATTAGTCCGTAAGCCCTGGAACAACATCTACAGTGGCCATATGTCTGTCTGTCAGTTTGTCTGTCTTTCTGTTTGTCTGTCTTCCCCTCTATCTGTCCCCCTGTCTGTCTATCTATCATAGAATACATAGGTAGATTGGAGACACCTGGAGGGGGTGTACATCTCATCTACATTTTTTAAATGTAGGTGAGATGAAAAATCCAGGAAAGTTGGGTTTCCTCAGTAAATTCTCTTTACTGAGGATTTTAGTACCTTTGTTTTCCGGGCCTGGATTTTTTTTGGAATGGCAGGTAGGTTGGCAGTGGGACCTGCCATTCCCTCCCCCTCCAGTACATCCCACCCTTCCCCCCAATTACCGCAGGCAATGTTGCTGGACTCCTTACTGGTGCATGAAACTGTTGACAAGCCTAGTCAAGCTCTGAGTCTAGGAAGGCACAAGTAGCCCCAATGGAACGTCTGTGCTCTGAATACTGTTATCTGTGAACTGATCTCTATGTGATGTCACATGTTTTGTTGCTGGACCAAATAAAGCCAAGTTATATTTTTAACCTCTGAAGCCTCTGAATGTTGTCATTGCTAACCCCCATCCCATATATACCGATCCCAACAATATCTACACTATTGGTTGGAATGATCCATCCGGAATCAGTGACTGGCTCTGTTACTTAGTTCATACAAGCGGTACAGCAGGATCTACTGACATGAATAAGAGATCTGCTAGTAGCATTGTTCCAGCTGGTTCTAGACTCTAGAAAAGAAGCTGTACAGAGGACCACTGCCCCAGGCCTTAAAGGGGATTTCCAGTTTTAACCCCCTTTATAATTAGGCTCTGGAATATGGCATATATGAAACAAGAAACGCACTTATCTGCTCCCTTCTGCCCACTTCCACTACTAAGGCTCCATTCACATGTGCATATCCCGGTCCCTCTCGATATGGACATGTGACCACTGCAGCCAATCACCGGCTGTCACATGTTTGTATAGAGATGTTCCAAGAAGCAAAGATCGGCGGTGAATCCAGGAAGCATTAGAACTGGGATATTACTCACTCCATATGTAAGTATTACTTTGTGTATTTTATTGTCAAGCATGCTAGGGGTACTTTCACACTTGCGTTATTCTTTTCTGGCATAGAGTTCCGTAAAAAGGGCTCTATGCCGGAAAATAACTAATCAGGCATATCCCAATGCATTCTAAAGGGACAGAAATCCGTTCAGTTTGCATCAGCATGCCTTCCGTTCAGTCACTGTCAGGCGTTTTGCGCGGACATAATACCGCAGCATGCTGATCAGTCTCTGGAATGCCGGATCCGGCATTAATTCCCATTGACTTGCATTAGTGCCGGATCCGGCATTGCGAAACAACTGAAGGACGGATGCGCAGACCGGGAAAACTGTGAGAAGGACTGCAAGACGGATCCGTCTATCCGCATGACAAGCGGAGAGACGGATACGTTCTTGCAATGCATTTGTAGATGGATCCGCACCCGGATCCGTCTACAAATGCTGTCAGTTGTCACACTGATCGGCGGATCCGGCAGGCAGCTCCGACGACGAAACTGCCTGCCGGATCAAACTAACGCTAGTGTGAAAGTACCCTAAGTGTTTTTTAAATAGCTAAACATCTCCAGGGACACAATATTAGATGTATGTTCCAGAGTGGGCATTTCTGGGTGGGATGTATTGTGGAAGATGCTGGGGGAATGGGACTTGATTTTTTTTAAAGGGGTTGTCCGGGTTCAGAGCTGAACCCAGACAAACCTCTATTTTCACCCAGACAGCCCCCCTGACTTGAGAATCGGAGCAGTTCATGCTCTGATGCTCTCCTTTGCGCTGCGCTAAATCACGCAGGGTAAAGGCTCTTTTGTTTACAGTAACACACTGCCGGGAGAAGGCTTCCACCTGTCAGTGTGTTCGGTCACGTCACCGGCTCTGATGTGCGGGCTTAAGCGCTGCCCTAGCCGTTTTACTGGCTAAAGCAGCGCTAAAGCCCGCCCATCAGTGCCGGTAACGTCACATCAGCCGGAAGAAGAGGCTTTAGCGCTTATGCAAGAGACTAAGAAAACAACACTTCCAGCTAAGAATTTTTCTGTAAGAAAACGGGGCTAGAGAAACATGTGGAAAAGGTAGGACATGGATGTATGTTATATGTTTGTCTGTCTTGTACTAATGGAACAAAGTCCTCAATCCCGGACAACCCCTTTAATGGAGAGTGAAATATTGGGCGGTATGGTGACTCCGTGGCTGGTATGTGTTATTTACAGGATGTTTTTGATCCTGTTGCAGGCTGTGAATATATTATATATCTGCAGGGTGTATAAGCCTATCACAGCTGATTCCGCGTCACAGTAGCATGTAGAGCAGTGGTCTCCAAACAGAGCCACGTGTGACTTGCAAATCATGGCTGAACGATTAGTTGTAGAAGAATTGAATTATGACCATAAGCAGCGGCTACAATATTTGCAGACATATCCTAACCCCCAATAACATATTCTGTCCCAGTTCCTTAAAGTGGCTGTTCCCCTTTGGAGGCCTTTCTATTAGACACCTCCTCTCCACCCCACATAACCTGGACCTGCAGAGGGAAGTGTACTTACCTGCTCCCCACTCGGTTTCAGCTCCTTTGGTTCCGTCACATCACTGATGTTCAGTAATGTGAAGAGTGTTTCTGAACTTTTTTTTCATTATTAAAAAACCTGAGTTCTTGTCTTTTCACCCAGAATATTTGATTTTGCACAAAATGGGAACTTATTCATATCTTGGTTAAATCAGCTTTATTTGGACCCCCTAGATTGAAAGGCGAATTCTAGAGCATGTCAGTGAAAAACCCACAGACTTCAATGGGAGAGTTCCCCTTTGACCTTCTTGGGACAGGAAACAGAGGTTAAAAGGTCCCTCCCACCTCCACCCACCAGTGTTTTTATAGATTACTACACCAGGATGGATGCAACCGATTTAATAAAATCATCTGAAAATCTTATATGCAATATTTACATAGAAATCACTGCAGAAAATGCACCAAAATGATACGCAACTGACAATACTAGCCAATTCCTCTAGCCGATGTTAAAAGCTGAGAACTTTGCCAATATCTTCCAGTCAGGAACATAACGGAGCCCCTCATGCACCACGTCACGGAGTCTCAGCACGCATGGGGTCCTACCACTAAACCGCCTGTGGTGTGTGAACAGGGTCTGAACAATGCTAGAAATTACCTCACAGCCAGGCTCTCCCATGCCTCCATAGTGATAGCACCAATGCACTGTGAGGTAGAATAAAGCTGTGAGCCGCACCTACAACAGACCATGTGACACAGAAGCCACCAGGTGCAAAAGAATTTCCGTTAATATTGTCCACATTGTCCAAGGAGGAATTTGGCTCCCATACAGCATTGCGCAAAACTGTAGATCGTGAATAGACTCCAGTCACACTGGGTCCTTCCTGAAGTCTTTACTATAGGACCCCTTTAGCTTTAACTGAACTTCCTGCCTCCTACCTTGCTAATTTTATGTGTCAGGACACCAGTATGAGGCAAGTGTCAGCCGGTCCGGTACGGAGACATCAAGTGTCAGCAAGTGACAGCAGGCCTAGCACGAAAGCGAGCGACAGCAGGCCCTGCACGCGGGAGCAAGTCACTGCAGGCCTTGCCCAGAGGCAGTAGGTCTTGCACGGAGGCAGCAAGAGGCCACGGGCCGCGCACTGAGGCAAGCGTTGACGGGCCGCGCACTGAGGCATGCGGCGACGGGCCACGCAGTGAGGCAAGCGGCGACGGGCCACGCAGTGAGGCAAGCGGCGACGGGCCACGCAGTGAGGCAAGCGGCGACGGGCCGCGCAGAGAAGCCATGAAGCTGCATGCCAGGCACAGAAGCCATGAGGCGGCACGCTGGGCAATGGAAGCCGCACACCGGACATAGAAGCGATGAGGCGGCACGCCGGGCACAGAAGCCATGAGGCGGGGACGCCGGGCACAGAAGCGGAACGCCGGGCACAGAAGCCATGAGGTGGCACTACGGGCACAGAAGCCATGAGGCGGCACATTGCCATGAGCGGGCACAGAAACCATGAGGCGGCACCTCGCCATGAGGCGGCACGCACCGAAGCCATGAGGCATCAAGTCAGACATACTAAGCCAGGTTGCTCGCCTAAAAGATTAAAGTCTGCAACCTTGTCATTTAAGTGCAGACAGAAACTTTTAACTCCACCTTTAGATCTCATTAGGTGATGCTGCTATCATCTGAGCATGCACAGAGACCATTTAGATCCATACACAGATTCTTAATTAAAGTAATTAGAACTGTAGAGACAATCCAGCTGGTTAAACCCATGCATGGTTTACTTACCTGACAATTAGTTTGCATGGATTACTTACCAATCTTGGAGTATGTGCTACCAAACAAGCACTAATATTGTCATGCAGCCTCTGCTAATACTCGCATAATGTCACGGCTGTTTAAGGGTAACAAGAGCATACACAGTAAAAAGAGCTACTGACCGGACCCAAACTAGGGAAGAGAAAGGGTGACCCCTGTCAGACCCTCAACACTCTCCCTATGCTGCTAAAGCACATGCCCGGATCCATGTGGTGGAACGAGGCATGCCCGCGTGCCTAAGACTGATGAGCCCTGTAACCCCTACACTAGTGGAAGGGGCACGGCCACCGATGCCCTGCTCAGAATATGGGGGAACCGTGGCCACCACAGATCCAGTCAGAAAATCACCAGGTGCATACGCAGCGTTGGTAAGAAGACAAGGCGCTATCCCAGCTGCTGACAGTTTCAGGCGGACTGAGGCACGATCCTGCTGAACTCCATTAAGGAACAGCAGATCTAAGCTCCATAACCCCATAGTTGTCCATAGTGAGGTCACCACCAGGTGCATTACTCACTTCATGGGGGTTAGGAGCAAGCCAGGGGACCTCCAGCTTAGAAGGTACTGGCACGGCCACTTATAGGGAAAGAACGAGGAGGATGAACCCACCGATCGACCCAGGCCATCATAGAACCTATTGGCTCAGACTCCAGGTGGGTTCCAGGCTGGTAAGGGACCTCTTCCCAGAGAGGTGTTAGCAAGGCTATTCGAGACCTGGAAGGAGAGGCCGGTCATCCCCGATCCTAGACCCAGCCTTAGGCCCTAAAAGTTCTTGTAGAATCTCTTCAATGCTAGAGCAGGAAACCTCTCTGCGTCTATCCCCTGTAGGGACAGGAAGAACACCGGTGGGTGGAGGTGGGAGGGACTTTTTAACCTCTCTGTTTCCTGTCCCAAGAGGGTCAAAGGGGAACAACCACCTGTGGTGCTGTCAGGAGGAAAGAGCTGGAAAATGGATACATGTGCTGTGTATGAAGAAGTGATATGTGAATTAGGGCTAACCCGAGGGTCAGAGGCGTGGCTAAAGGCTCATGGGGATTGGTACAAGAGTTCAGCTTAGGCCCCCCACCTTCCCTCAGCGCTTTGGGAAGGGGTAGGGGTGCACCAAGCCTTTCTGCTGCCTGAGGTAAAAAATTGAAACGACCCCACCATACCAAACCCCAGGGCCGTTTTTAGACAAAGTGTGGCCCGGGGCAAAATTGAAAGTGGAGCCCCAAATCCTGAAATATTGGACTAGCAGCACAGACAGCGGTTGCAACCACAGCAGCTGATTGTATAACGCCACATTATCTCTCTTTTGCCTTTCTACTGTAAACTGCTGATCCGGCAGCATCTTTCGGTATGTTCACACATAGTATTTTCTGTGCTTAAAAAAACTAAATGCAAAATCTGCATCCGTTTTTTTTTTGGATGTGTTTTTTCTGACGCATTTTATAAAACACTTTTTGATGCAGTTTTGGCGTGGATTTTTACTATTTTCCATTTTCAATGGGAATTCTGGACATGGACGATAATGTTGTGCATGCACACTGTTATGGGGGAACTGTGGCATGCCACGCAGATAGGAAGACTGTTCTAACCGTCTCCGTGTGGTTGGTGATTGAACCTGCTTGGTCGCTGCATCATAAATTTTGGTGATGCTATGACTGCTGCAGATAAAAAAGAATTCTATTTAATATTTTTATATGATATAATCCCAGTTGTAAGCCAGTGTGTGTCTGGCCCCAGACTGTACTGTGGCCACTGGCTAGGCCTCCACTCATACCGTTACAGGGTGTCACTCACAAATACCTTGCAGATAAAAAAAATCTATTTAATATTTTTCTGTGATATAATGCCAGTTGCAAGCCAGTGTGTGTCAGGCCCACACAGACTGTATTGTGGCCACTGGCTAGGCCTCCACTCATACCGTTACAGGGTGTCACTCACAAATACCTTGCAGATAAAAAAAATTATATTTAATATTTTTCTGTGATATAATCCCAGTTGCAAGCCAGTGTGTGTTAGGCCCCAGACATTGACAGACCAAACTCCCATTGTATGGGGGCCAGAAGGAGACGATACTGTATTGGGCCACAAGGAGACATTCTGTATGGGCCGGGTCATGTGGGCAGCAGACAGCGGCCAAAATGAGACATTATATACTGAACATGACATGGGCTGGGGATGATGGGCAGGCAGCGGGCCACAAGGAGACATTATATACTGCACATGACATGGGCTGGGTTTCTGGGCAGGCAGCGGGCTAAAAGGAGACATTATATACTGCATAGGGTGGTAAAGGATGCTGGGCAGGCAGGGTGCCACAAGGAGTCACTATACTGCATGAGGTCACCAGGATACATTATACAGTGGACTCAGGAACTAGACTGTAAGGGGGCCACAAGGTGACATTATACTGTAAGGGGTCAAAGTCAGGAGACATTATACTGTAAGGTGAACAATTTTTGGAGCCCATCCCTCCTCAGTATAATAAAGTCTTGTGGCCACCATACAGTAATGTCTTCTTCTTGCTCATGTATGGGGGACTCATGATGACTCATTATTCCCTAATGCCTGCAGGAAGGGAAAGACCAGTCCAGGGCCACAGAAGACATAGACATGCCACCTTTACTTATGACACGTTTGTGACCCGGGCCGGTTCTATTCTATGCTTTAGGGTCTCTCACTCCTGTTCCTCTACCTTGGCTTGGACACTCCTGGCAGGCCAGGAGTCGGGTGAAGTGGCAAACTCTCTGTGAGGAGGGAGTCTGTAGAGACTTTTCCCATGGCTGCCTCGCTTATGTGCTCCGATTCTAAAATCAGATGTCGTGGGCGGAGACTTGAATATAGGAGCGAGGAGGAGCCGGGGACGGCCGCTGCGGGAAGTAATACATTTGTGTTCTAAATCAGAGCACACGAGCGAGGCAGCCGCTGGAAAAGTCTCTCCAGACATCCTCCTCACAAAGAGTTCACCACATAGAATAGAACCGCCCCGGGTCACGGACAGTGATGTCAGATGGCGGAGACTTGAATATGGGAGCAAGAGGGAGCCAGGGGCGGCAGGAAGCAATGTGTTTGTATTCAGTGCTATGCAAGATGCAGGGGCGGGCGGACGCAGATTTAGAAGCGGTCAGCGCACACGACTGCTTCTATGATGTCACAAAATACTGCAGTTATTAGGAAACAGCGAAATCGCCATATCACTGTTTTTTCAATACCGCAGTATATCGTTGCCACCGGTATATCGCTCAACCCTACTTCATGCACACATACATGGACCGCGGTCCGTGAAAACCTGGTCTGCCGAGTGCACAACGTCATCGGTTGCTATGACGCTGCCGCTGTACAGTATTTACACGCCTATAATACAAATGTTTTACTGTTCATCGGCAAGGGAACAAAGCGAGCGACATCATAGCAACCGATGACGCCGTCCGCTTGCGCACTCGGCAGGACTGGTTTTCACGGACCGTGGTCCACGTATGTGTGCATGAGGCCTAACTCAGGTATACATGCCTAACTCTAATAAACTTGCAAATTGAAAATAAATATGACAGTTAGACTTTAACAATTAAACAGGTCTAATACTAAAAGGGTGACAAGACGTCCGGTTTTAGGCCGGACAGTCCGGTTTTTAGACTTCTGGTCCTCTATCCATTCACAGTAATTATTACCCCGAGCAGTCTCCCTTTCACTGAAGGGGAGACAGCTGAAAGGGGTTAACAACTACTGAGAAGGGGGGACTGGCTGGCTCCAGTACACCACCAGCCCCTCCAGAACACCCCTGGCCCCTCCACAAGTTCTGATGACTGCCGTGGATCTTGTAAAGTGATTGGCTGGCCTGGCTTCTTCTCTTACTAGTTCTCCTGTGGGTGCACAGGTAGTCAGACTGGCTCGGCTGCCCCTCTCATCAGTACTGGCAGGCAAGTACAGGAAGTGACAGTGAGGCTGAGCTCAGCCATAGCCAGAGATAGACTGCAGTTAAGCAGTGCACCCTTGGCTTTAGGGACCCACAGGAACAATAGAAGCAGTGGCAGCGCAGCAGGAATATAGGTGTTTTGGCATCAGACTCACACTGTGTGACAGGCAGTGTAGGGTGGCCACTGGCCTCACCCAAGAAAACCGGACCTAACTGACCATGACCCCAAATTGTAAGACACGCCCCCATCACCCCTTAAAGGGATATTCTGCCTAGAGAAAAATCTATTAGATTGGTGAGGGTCCTACCGTGGAATCCTCTCCAATCACAAGAACGCTGGCCCTGTACCCCATGGATCCCCCTGAAATGGACAGAATGGCTCATCGACATGCACGCTCCCACTCCATTCATTTCTATGGAGGTTCCGGAGATAGCTATGTACAGCAATCAGCTATCTCTGGAGCTCCTATAGAAAAGGATAGAGTGGTTGTGCACATTTCTGACCAGCATCTCCGTCCATTTCAGGTGGGCTTCACTGGATACAGAGTCTCCATTATCATGATCTGAGGAAGGGGGGGGGGGGGGGTTGGGTGGGGAACCAATAGGACCCTCAACAATCCAATAGTGGATAGGGGATTACTTTCTTTAACTGGAATACCCCTTTAAAGCTGAAATAAATTTTGGGGAAAAAAAAAAAAATGTAAAGGTGCATTTTGTGTCCCTCGCCAACTCGGCATAGAATTATCGGGAAGGAACAGTTCCTTCCTGATAACTGTCTGCTTGTTAGTGGAGGTGAAGAACTAGATTTACATGCAGCGATCACCTCTAATGTACAAGGAGAGACCGCTTCTCAGAAACGACGATTAAGGCTATGTTCACAGTACCATTGTGAAATCTGGCAGACCATTCTTTCCTGGAACTCTTTCCCCGAGTTCACCTTATACAGCATTGCCAGATCCCCATTGACTATAGTGGGATCCAAAGAGGAGCTGGCCAATTTTTCAGCATAAAATGCTGTACTCTTAGGGCCTGTAACCCTTACACACGTAGGATTTTGATGCTGTAAAACTGACATGGTTTCTGCTCCAGTTGTTCACTTTAGATGCCATGGATCCACTCGCAGCTTAGCTCTATTGAATAGAACCAAGCTGCAAGCGGACACCCGCTATAGCCGTGTGAATGGTCCCTTATGTTTCAAACAGGCACACATCAATTGCTGTTGACAAACTAGAAGTTTGTTCGCTATAAAGATAAATTAAAAGGGTTCTCCGGGCATCATTAAAAATACTAATGTTCAGTGGACCTGTGGAAGAAATTTGGTATCATTAATACTACCTACTGTTCCTTGCTCCACTAATGATGTTGTCCCTGCCGCACTCGCACCGGCTGTGAGCTCTTGTCCCACATAGATGTTTGCGCTTCTTTTCCTGTTCAGCTACATAGTAATAAATGCATCTGAACAGGAAAAGAAGCGCACACATCAGGTTGGGACAGGAGGTATTAGTGGAGTAACAGACAGGTAAGTATTAATGGAAGCAATGTCTTCCACACGTCCAGGGAACACTTGTATTTTTTATGATGCACGGAGAACCCTTTTAGAGTTTACCTAAAATCACACAGCCATTAACTGTTAGTTAGTAGCAAACCTTTAGGCCTCTAGCGATATGGATTGGCTCCTGATGCGTTCAGAGAAACTTGCACCATTTCGCAAGCAAGTTCAGTCAGCTTTGTCTGCAATTATGTTCAGTGTTTCATCCGGATGCAATGCGTTTTTCACTGATGCCCCATTCACTTCTATGAGGCCAGGGCTGTGGGGGGAAAAAAAGCAGAAAATAGAACACGCTGCGATTCTCACGCAACGCAGAACTGATGCTTGAAAAACAGCACTCATGTGCAGAGAAACATTGAAATGAAAGGGTCAGGACCCGCGGAGAAAACTCGCTTGTGTGAAAGGGGCAAGGACTTCAGGCTTTTGGCATTGCAGGAGTCGCATCCTTATGGCTGGGATAAGAGATGATTACCAACCCTACAGTTTAAGCTGCCACAGTCGATACCAACCAGGGCACCTCAGGATAATATAGCATTTACAGCATGGGTGTCAAACATGAGAAGAGAGGGGGGGGGAAGGGCGGGCGCACTGCGCCACCAATGAGGAGAGAGGGGCGGAGGAGGGGCGGGCGCACTGAGCCACCAATGATAGGACTATTCCCACACAGAGCGGCGCCCAGCGATGTCCCAGCACTCACCATTAGTCCTGGGCGCCGCTCCGTTCGCCCGCAGTGCCCCATTACTGTCTCCTCTCCTGCTCCACATGCTGCTGATTACTATCGGAGTGATGGGAGGAGACATCAGCTTCACTAGTGGGCGTTCCTTCTCCCTGCGCTGCGATTGGACAGCGCTACAGCCAGGAAGTTGGAACGCCCACTAGTGAAGCTGATGTCTCCTCCCATCGCTCCGATAGTAATCAGCAGCATGTGGAGCAGGAGACAGTAATGGAGCACTGCAGGCGAACGGAGCGGTGCCCAGGACTAATGGTGAGTGCTGAGACATAGCTGGGCGCCGCTCTGTGTGGCCTGATAGTGAAAGAAGTTTAACACAATACAGGAGGCGGGTGCCGGCAGCAGAATCGCATTGCCGGCACCCTGCCGCTGACAGGGAGCTGCGATCAGAGGCAGTTAACCCCTTAGGTGCCGCACCTGAGGGGTTAACTGCTGATCTGCCAGTACCAGCCTCCTGTATAAAGGGGTAATTTATCATTGGTGGTGCAGTGTGCTTAACCCCCCATCCCAATAAAATCATTGGTGGCACAGTGCGCCAGCCCCTCTCAACCCCCCCAGTATTAAAATCATTGGTGGCAGTGGCCACAGGGACCTCTCCCCTCCCCCTCATTGGTGGTGCAGTGGCAGCTTTTGATCGGAGCCCCAGCTGTGTAAGCCTGGGGCTCCGATCAGTTACCATGGCAGCCAGGACGCTACAGAAGCCCTGGTTGCCATGGTAACATCCCTGATGCTGTGTGCACAAGGCACAGAGCAGCAGGGACAGTGTGAAGTCCTATTCACCCTGATAGAGCTGAATAGGACAAGGGATGAAAGATCCCAGGTTCTCGCCCCTAAGGCTACTTTCACACTTGCGTTCAGAGCGGATCCGTCTGAGACGGATCCGCTCATATAATGCAGACGGTGGATCCGTTCAGAACGGATCCGTCTGCATTATATTGTAAAAAAAATTCTAACTGTGAAAGTAGCCTGAACGGATCCGTCCAGACTTTTACATTGAAAGTCAATGGGGGACGGATCCGTTTGAAGATTGAGCCATATTGTGTCATCTTCAAACGGATCCGTCCCCATTGACTTCCATTGTAAGTCTGGACGGATCCGCTTGCCTCCGCACGGCCAGGCGTTTTTTTTTTATGCGGCCCACATAAACTTAAATTTAGTTTTTTTGGCCCATGTTAGCCTTTGAGTTTGACATGCTTGATTTACAGTCCATGCACGTCCACAGGCACAAGTAAAACATGAAGATAAAAAAATAATAAAGTATTTTATATGTATTATAGTGACATCTAGTCTACGTATAGTCTCTAAGTCTCCCCCCGCAAACACCAGTACATTTTCCTGTACTCGCTATACAGCAGCACATACCTGTCACATCCAGGGCCTCCCTGGTGACATCTCCTCCGATGTAGATCTCTGTCATCATCTTCTCAACTCGGTCCGGACAACTTCTCTCAGCGGCCTCGTCTCTGCAGAGTGTGACACATAGACATCTTAGCTTCCTCACTTTTCTGTACCCCCAAATACTATCCTGAAGAAAAATAAGTGTCATACAGATAATCTTCCCCATAGTAATAGTGCTCCTTATAGTCTCACCAATAGAAATTCCCTTCTAGAATGTCCTCATTAATAATACTGCCCCTAAAGTGCCCCCACCAGTGATAATGCTCCCCAAGAGTACCTCCATTAGTAGAAGAGCCCGCCAGTATAATTAATGCCCTCACAGAGCCCCCAGTAGAAATAAGGCCACCCTATTGTTCCCCCAGTGGTAATAAAGTCATCTACAAACCCAACAGTAGTAATAAGGCCCCCATAGTGATCTAAGTAGAAGTAAGGCCGATCTATAAGTCCCTCCTATAGAGCCCCCAGTAGTAATAAGAACGCCTGATGTCCCTGGATTTAAAATTCCCACCAGTATTTATTCTGCCCCCTACTGTTATAATGCTCACCTTGAAGTGCCCCAGTATTTATATCGCCATCTCGCCCCCTCCAAAATACAGTCCCATGTAAATAACATCACACCATCTCTCCTGCCCCTCCAATATACAGTCCCACATAATTAAATTCACCCCCTCCCCAGCCACCTCCAACATAAAGTCCCATGTAAATAACATCCCCCCTCAACATTCAGTCCCATGTAAATAATATCACTCCCTCCCACAGCCACCTTCAACATTCAGCCCCATGTAAATAATATCACTCCCTCCCACAGCTGCCTTCAACATATAGCACCATGTAAACTAAATCACCGTACCCCAGCCACCTCCAACATGCATTCACATGTAAATAACATCACCCCCTGAACTTTCAGTCCCATGTAAATAATATCACTCCACCCCACTGCACCATGTATATAACTTCTCTCCCTTCAGCCCTAACAAACAGCCCAAGTTAAATAACTACAACTCCCAGCATTGCTCTGCCTCTCTCTTCACTTAAAGGGCTTCTGTCACCCCACTAAAAGCACACCCAGACACATCTGTATCTAATCCTATCCTGTGTGATACAGCCTGCTGAGCTGTATCTAATCCCATCACTGACCGTCCACAGGCTCTGTCCTCACCATCTCCAGAGTGTAATAAATAGCTGGAATCAGCAAGCACATCCAGACACATCTGTATCTAATCCTATCCTGTGTGATACAGCCTGCTGAGCCTGTATCTAATCCCATCACTGACCGTCCACGGGCTCTGTCCTCACCATCTCCAGAGTGTAATAAACAGCTGGAATCGGCAAGCACATCCAGACACATCTGTATCTAATCCTATCCTGTGTGATACAGCCTGCTGAGCTGTGTATCTAATCCCATCACTGACCGTCCACGGGCTCTGTCCTCACCATCTCCAGAGTGTAATAAACAGCTGGAATCGGCAAGCACATCCAGACACATCTGTATCTAATCCTATCCTGTGTGATACAGCCTGCTGAGCTGTGTATCTAATCCCATCACTGACCGTCCACGGGCTCTGTCCTCACCATCTCCAGAGTGTAATAAATAGCTGGAATTGGCAAGCACATCCAGACACATCTGTATCTAATCCTATCCTGTGTGATACAGCCTGCTGAGCTGTATCTAATCCCATCACTGACCGTCCACGGGCTCTTCCCTCACCATCTCCAGAGTGTAATAAATAGCTTGAATCGGCAAGCACATCCAGACACATCTGTATCTAATCCTATCCTGTGTGATAAGCCTGCTGAGCTGTATCTAATCCCATCACTGACCGTCCACGGGCTCTGCCCTCACCATCTCCAGAGTGTAATAAACAGCTGGAATCGGCAAGCACACCCAGACACATCTGTATCTAATCCTATCCTGTGTGATACAGCCTGCTGAGCTGTATCTAATCCCATCACTGACCGTCCACGGGCTCTGTCCTCACCATCTCCAGAGTGTAATAAACAGCTTGAATCTGCAAGCACATCCAGACACATCTGTATCTAATCCTATCCTGTGTGATACAGCCTGCTGAGCTGTGTATCTAATCCCATCTTCTGTGATACAGCCTGCTGAGCTGTCTATCTAAACCCTTATGCACACTACCGTACCATTTATCCGCTAAATAAGGAAACTGTCCGTGTGTGACCCGCATTATTTTTTTTGCATTCCCATTGATTTCTATGGGTTTTAGATCTGCATTATGAAGACCAGAATAAGACATTTTCTTTTTTTTTTCAGAACTGACATACGGATGTGGAAAACACATGGACTTCATCAGTGTGCTTTCCACATCCGTATATCAGTACAGCAAAAGATAGAACACGTCTTATTCTGGTCCTCATGATGCAGACCTATAACCCATAGAACTCAATGTCTCTGGAAAAAAATGCACTCTCACACAGGCAGTATCCTTATTTAGCAGATCTGCTACTTGGAGAAAGCAGAACGGATACAGTCCTGTGCATGAGGCCTAATTTTATTTTTTTGGTCCTGACTGCTGAAGGGTTTATCTTGGGCCAACATGTGTGATACACGTGATATAAGACCATGATCAGCCCGGGAAACACGGTCCGCATGTCGCCACATCTCCCAGGCCGACCGCACTCTCCTGACAGAACTGGACTGAGACATGGATTCCTGGGCCGATCACAGTAGTTTGCATGATCCCTATAACTTATACTGAGCTACCATAACCGTTACAGCCACAGTGTCCCCATAACAGTGACATCCAGTGCTCCCATGACAGTGTCATCCACAGTGTCCCCATACCAGTGACATCCACAGTGTCCCCATACCAGTGACATCCACAGTGTCCCCATACCAGTGACATCCACCGATCCCCCATAACAGTGACATCCACAGATCCCCAATAACAGTGACATCCACAGTGTCCCCATAACAGTGACATCCACAGTGTCCCCATAACAGTTACATCAACACCGCCCCCATAACAGTGGCATCCACAACACCACCATAACAGTGACATCCACAACGCCACCATAACAGTGACATCCACAACGCCACCATAACAGTGACATCCAGTGCTCCCATAATAGTGGCATCTACAGATCCCACATAACAGTGTCATCCACAACACCACCATAACAGTGACATCCACAACGCCACCATAACAGTGACATCCACAACACCACCATAACAGTGACATCCACAACGCCACCATAACAGTGACATCCAGTGCTCCCATAATAGTGGCATCTACAGATCCCACATAACAGTGTCATCCACAGTGTCCCCATAACAGTGATATCCACAGTGCCCCTATAACAGTGACATCCACAGTGTCCCCATAACGGTGAAATCCACAATGCACTCATATCAGTGACATCCACAGTGCCCCTATAACAGTGGCATCTAGAGCACCCCCATAACAGTGTCAATGTTATGGGAGCACTGTGGATATCACTGTTCTGGGGTCACTCTAGATGTTATATACAGTTCCCCACAACAGTGCCATCCACAGTGCCCCCAAAGTGCCGCTTGTGCCTCCCACAGTGCCACCAAAGTGCTCCCATGTGCCATCCACAGTGCCCATGTGCCATCAATAGTGTCCCTAATGACATCCACAGTGCCCCCATGTGACATACACAGTGCCCCCAAAGTGCCCAAAAGAGGAAGGCTAGCAGGAGGCGGTGATGTCAGTGATGACGTTCCGTCTCTTGCCTCAGGCAGGAAAAGAAGAAGACGGCGCTGGACCGGAAGACTTGAAAATGCTTCAGGTGCGGTCACGTGACCGCGAAGAGAATCATAGGAAGGGCTGCGCTGTGGAAGGTAAGTATTGGTGTAATAACCTTCCCTCCACAGGTAATGAAGATGGGCTATTTTCAAGTAGGGGCCGGAGAACCCCTTTAACTCAAAGAATCAAATGAGATTATAACTAAGGCTACTTTCACACTTGCGGCAGTGTGATCCGGGGGCAATTCCGGTATTTTGACTGCCGGATCCGGCACTAATACATTCCTATGGAAAAAAATGCCGGATCCGGCATTCCGGCAAATCTTCAGTTTTTTTTGCCAGAGATAAAACCGTAGCATGCTACGGTTTTAGCTTTTGCCTGATCAGTCAAAATGACTGAACTGAAGACATCCTGATGCATCCTGAACGGATTACTCTCCATTCAGAATGCATGGGGATATGCCTGATCAGTTCTTTTCCGGTATAGAGCCCCTGTGACGGAACTCAGCGCCGGAAAAGAAAACGACTAGTGTGAAAGTGCCCTAAGTAGCCTCATTCCATTCTTAGACTCAGTGTAGGACTCAGAGCTTGTGATTCACACATCTGATTGGTTGCAGGGCGGGGAGGGGCGGGGCTTTCACTCTAGGACCATATTACACTAGCCCTGCGCTGCTAGAGTCTCTGCTGTGTACTGAGTCTGACTGAGCCCAGAATGTTGTAACCTAGCAACGCCCCTGGGGGCAACACAAGCAAATGGGGCCAAGACAAGTTGGCAAGGTCAGTAATGCCACAGTACCAAATACCTCTCCATAAGCTGTCTCTCTGTGGTGGCCATCAATATGCAGCAGGGGGATTAGGAAGTGAGATGTGGGCCATAACACCAAGCCAACCCTAAAACTCTACCCGGAAGGGCGCTGAAGAGGTGCAACTGCCAAGCTAGCGCCAGGGTAGGACCCCTACCTGAGGGCAATGTCCCCCTGCAGCGACCACGAACTCGAGCATTAGGGAAAAGCTGCACCTGTGGAGGAGAACAAGCTGTAGCAGCTAAACCAGAGGGCCAGCATAATCACTTCCCGAAGGAGTGGTGGCTAGAGAATACAGAGTCAATGAACGTACTCACCATATATGTGCAATGGTGTACGCACTACGTATTGATGCGGACCATATCATGACCGACTGTAACAATGGAGACCCATGGAGATGAGGGGTCTCCATGACACAGAGGTGATGCTAGGTAACCCCCTGCCCAAAACCAGCACCAAAGGAAAAGAAGGATACAATGAGGAATAGCCAACGTATCCACTGGCGGCACCCATATACCACTAGTGAAAGAGTAAGGGGCACCCGCGGGTACTGTCCGTTGCCAGTTGAATTGCAGCATCCCAAGACGCTTAGTTATTCCCCTGCTAGTGGATCAATTTGGAAGGGGAAATGCACCAGGAAGCACAGTGATGTGCAACACTCCGCCTATGGAAGGATAGCGCGACAGTCGGACAGTATCCAATGGTGGTGCAATTACCATACTTATGGAAGGTGGAATGCATACGGCAAGTACCTAAGCCAGTGGTAGGTAAAATATGACACCAATTAAGTGGGTTAATGCCAACGGCGAGAAATAGTGCATGCGGCGAGTCCGGTACCCCGTGGGAGTGCAATTAATTCACCTAATTAATGGGGTAATGTAGACAGCACACATTGTAGCCAGTGATAATGTCATCGCGCAACCTAAGGAAGGGGCTAACACATACGGCAGGTACTGAACCCAGTGGAGATGCAATTACGCCACCTACAGAAGGGGGAAATCATACGTCCGGCACTGAAACCATCTGTGGCAGGGGACAATAAGGTAAGGCAAGTACTGCATCCCAAAGTATTGCAAATATTCCGCCTATGGAAGGGCGACAAGTACCGTTGGCCGGAGGGAGGATTGGGAACTATGAGAGGTCCTCCTTGTCCGATATTAAACGGGCCCAGCGTGATACCACCAGACAGGGTGGTCCTGCGGTAGTGAGGGCAGAGGAGAGGGACCCGTATGGCGCAGATGCCGGCCTCAAGCGCACAAGAGGCAGGAAGGGGTTACGTTTTTTCCCATTAGAAAACCTGCACTAGAGTAGATCCCCAGATACGCCGGCCGGGCAGAAAGGGTTAAGGCCACTTGAGGACCGGGGGCGGAGCTCAGCATGTAGGGCAGGAATAATTTGTGCCAGAGAGCCCCCCCCTCCTCCGGGGAAACGAAGTTTGCGGCCTAGCGGGCTGCAAAATGGCGAACCAAACCCCTGTGAACAGCCGATTAGGGCATGCTAGCCCCTGCATCAGCCGGCCCCATGAAAAGAGCAGCGGGCGAATGTGCCCGCCGGTTAACGGACGGGAGCTGCACCCGCCGGGCCAGGCAAACAATATCGCTGCCAGAACACCGATGCGGTGCCGGCCGAACGTATGGCAGTTAACTCCCTCCGGAGTGGCGCGCCCAGCGTCCGCTCCCGAAGGGGTGGCAGTGAGGTAGGTGCTGCAAGAGTGCACTCCCTTCCGTATGTGGAAAATTACTGTCGGAATCGGGAGCCTCCTGCGCTCCCCTCTCTGCATGTGCGCTCCGGACGGCGGTATTAACCTCCAATGTGCCGATGTCCCTTCTTGGAGGACAACAAGAGGGGGAGCGAAAGGAATGACATCAGAGGTGCTGATGGCATCAGGGGTGCTGGGCTACGCTAAAACCCTATTGTCACCAAGAGGGAGGGAGGGCCAGGAGGGTTAACATCCTCACCTAGTCCAGTGTACTCACCTCTCTTCTCTTCTCTTCCCTGCCGCCATCTTGCCCTTTCTCTTCTCCAGCAGGGTCACCCCTTCAGCTACTTGCACCGTAGTGGCAGGACTCTGGAAAATGGGGTTTGGGTGGGTGATCCTTCTGCTCGCGGGATGCAGGGTAGCGAGGCTGCCCTGGTCCACCTTGTCTTCTTGTGGGGGAGGAGGCAGCGTGGCGGACCAACACTGGTGTGCTGCCCTGGGAGAACACGGAGGCGAGGCGTCCACTGTTTCCCACCTGAAAAAGAAAGAAAATATGAAACTAAAATAAAAACTCTGCAGGAGCTACCCAGGGAGGTCTTGCCTCCTATTGACACTAGAAAAAACTGAAGCTCTCTCTCCAGGCTGGAGGGGGTATAGCTGCCAGGGGACGAGCTAACAGCTTTTACTAGTGTCAACGACACCTATAGGACATAGGTATACACACGGTTCCAGGGGCGTAACTAGAAGTGACTGGGCCCGACTTCGCAACTCAGGTGCCAGGGGGGCACAGACCAGGGCAGCATAGAAAAGGGCTGGGGGAAGGGGGGGGGGGGTTGCTGCAGAATTGTGCTTTCCTGTGTAATATAACCGAAGAGGTGAATATGACATCACACTACATTGTATGTACAGCACAGTATGACCCCTGCTGTAGGATAGGTGCCCATTCTATGTATTGCTGCAGGGCTGACACCGACTGTCCCAATGGTCTGAGCCCCTAATAACCACAGCTCACTGTCTCCATACATAAGGGAAGCCTACAAGTAGCCAGGTTTTAATGGATTTACACCTATCGCAAGAACTAATATTCTGGGACTTGTAGTTCCCCAGAAACAGTACAGGAAAGGCGGGGGGCTCTGGTTTTCTGCGACCCCCGTATCTACATCAGTGCTGGAAATTCTCCTTTCACATGTCCTAAGGCAATAGCTAAATACTATACTTGGCAAGGACCTACAACATCACGTGGCACTCCCAGATCACGTGGATCAGAAACAGGAGAGTAACGTGCTTTTTCACATGGTACATGGAGTTCGCGAGTGTCAGCAGCGCAGGAGAAGTATGCGGAACCTACTCATGTGGTAACCTATATTGAACTGAGATGTGGGGGGGACTGTACACTGAGGTGTGGGCGGGACTGTACGCCGAGGTGTGGGGGGGGGACTGTACGCTGAGGTGTGGGGGGGGACTGTACGCTGAGGTGTGGGGGGGGACTGTACGCTGAGGTGGGGGGGGGACTGTACGCTGAGGTGGGGGGGGACTGTACGCTGAGGTGTGGGGGGGGACTGTACGCTGAGGTGTAGGGGGGACTGTACGCTGAGGTGTGGGGGGGGACTGTACGCTGAGGTGTGGGGGGGGGACTGTACGCTGAGGTGTGGGGGGGGACTGTACGCTGAGGTGTGGGGGGGGGACTGTACGCTGAGGTGGGGGGGGACTGTACGCTGAGGTGGGGGGGGACTGTACGCTGAGGTGTGGGGGGGGACTGTACGCTGAGGTGTGGGGGGACTGTACGCTGAGGTGTGGGGGGGGGGACTGTACGCTGAGGTGTGGGGGGGGGACTGTACGCTGATGTGTGGGGGGGGGACTGTACGCTGATGTGTGGGGGGGGGACTGTACGCTGAGGTGGGGGGGACTGTACGCTGAGGTGGGGGGGACTGTACGCTGAGGTGGGGGGGACTGTACGCTGAGGTGGGGGGGGACTGTACGCTGAGGTGGGGGGGGGACTGTACGCTGAGGTGGGGGGGGACTGTACGCTGAGGTGGGGGGGGACTGTACGCTGAGGTGGGGGGGGACTGTACGCTGAGGTGTGGGGGGGGCTGTACGCTGAGGTGTGGGGGGGGGCTGTACGCTGAGGTGTGGGGGGGGACTGTACGCTGAGGTGTGGGGGGGGACTGTACGCTGAGGTGTGGGGGGGGGGACTGTACGCTGAGGTGTGGGGGGACTGTACACTGAAGTGTGTGTGGGGGGGACTGTACACTGAAGTGTGTGTGGGGGGGACTGTACACTGAAGTGTGTGTGGGGGGGACTGTACACTGAAGTGTGTGTGGGGGGGACTGTACACTGAAGTGTGTGTGGGGGGGACTGTACACTGAAGTGTGTGTGGGGGGGACTGTACACTGAGGTGTGGGTGGGGGGGACCAACTCACTGTGAACTGGCTATATACTTTTTCAGTTACATGTCCTACCTCAGGAGATGTGAGTTCATAGAGAGCACAAGGACCTTTCATGATGTCATGAGCACGTGATCAGTCACATGAGTGGGCGGTGTCAGGGTTAGGGCTGTGCAGGAGACTGTGTTGCTGCTCACATTTGGTCACACAGGGGGCGGTGTTTGGTGATGGACAGGCCAGGCCCCCAATTGGAGCTGCACTGTATGTGAAGGGGCCTGGCCTGAAAACCTATTAGATAATTAGGAAACTTTGTGCCTCACGCTGCTGGGCCCCTTGTCAGCCCGGGCCTCGAAGCAGCTGCTTCCCCTGTAGTTACGCCACTGCACGGTTCCTGTGTCCCCCAATGAATATGGGCGAGAAATCATTGGTGGGCATTGCACCCTCCCCCCCACCTCTCCAGTATTAAAATCATTGGTGGGCAGTGCCCCCCCCCCCTGTATTAAAATCATTGGTGGGCAGTGCGCCCTCCCCCCATCATTGGTGTCAGTGTCAGTTCCGATAGGAGTCCCAGCAGTGTAATGCGGGGGCTCCGATCGGTTACCATGGCAGCCAGGACGCTACTGAAGTCAGGACGCTAGTGAAGTCCTGTCTGGCTGCCATGGTCAGTTAGTCAGCAGAATACTTAGATGCGCTGTGGCCACCCGGTGCTCCTTCTTCTAACGCAGAGGTCTGCGCAGTGCATTGCTTATACACAGACCTGTGAGATACAAGAAGGAGCAACCGGGAGGCCACAGCGCATGTAAGTATAATGCTGCAGAGTAACATTGCAGACAGGACTTCAGTAGCGTTCTGGCTGCCATGGTAACCGATCGGAGCCCCAGCATTACACTGCTGGGACTCCGATCGGAACTGACAGTGCCACCAATGATGGGGGGGGGGGCGGAGGGCGCACTGCCCACCAATGATTTGAATACCAGGAGGGAGGGGGAGAGGGGGAGGGCGCACTGCCCACCAGTGATGCAGCGTCCCCATCACCATGGGAATGTCTCGGATATAGAATATACCATCGGATCCGAGTTTTCTCCAAGCGTTACCTACAGAGGAACAGGAAGCGGTGAGTACAAAGCCTTCACCGCTTCCTGATCCTTTTGCCCGGCATTAAAGACAGGTGGCCCTGAAAGGGAACGGCGTTCCTGCTATGAAGAAAGTGCAGGAATGCAATTCCCACACGTTCCCGCAAGACTCGAGCCCTGCCCCCATCCCCCCGCACATCACCTTTTTGCTGTACTCGCTATACAGCAGCACATACCTGTCACATCCAGGGCCTCCCAGGTGACGTCTCCTCTGATGTAGATCTTTTCTGTCATCATCTTCTCAACTCGGTCCGGACAACTTCTCTCAGCAGCCTCGTCTCTGCAGAGTGTGACACACAGACGTATTAGCTTCCTCACTTTTCTATCATCATCCCCCAACCTGGAGTCCCCCCATTGTTATCCTGCTCCTCGCTATTCTCCCTAATACCCCCAAATACTATCCTGATGAAAAATGAGTCCCCGCCCCCCCTCTAGTAATAGCGCTCCTCATAATCCCAGCAATAGTAATTCCCTTCTAGAATGCCCTCGTTAGTAATACTGCCCCCTACAGTGCCCCCAACATTCATAATGCTCTCCAAGAGTGCCCTTATTAGTAGAAGAGCTCTCCAGTATTAATAATAATAACCCTCACAGAAATAAGGACTCTCTATAGTGGTAATAAAGTTCTCTACAGACCCCTCAGTAGTAAACCAACCCCCCCCCCCCCCATAGTGCTATAAGTAGAAATAAGGCCGATCTATAAGTCCCTCCTATAGAGCCCCCAGTAGTAATAAGAACGCCTATAATGTCTCCTGGATTTATTATACCCCTACAGCGCCCCCATTATTAATACTGGTCCCTACTGTTATAATACTCACCCTGAAGTGCCCCCAGTATTGATAATTCCCGCTGCAGTGTTCCCTGTAGTTATATTCCTCCCCCCACCATACAGTCCCATCTAAACAACATCACATCATTTCTTGTGCCCTCTCCAAAATACAGTCATTTGTAAACAACATCACTCCCCTCCTTCCAGCCTCTCCAACATACAGTCCCATGTAAACAACACTATTTCCCTCACCCTGCCATGCAGTGCCATGTTAATTAAAATCACACCATCTCTCCAGCCCCCTCCAATATACAGTCCCATGTAAATAATATCACTCTATCTACAGCCCCCTACAATGTACAGCCCCATGTAAATAATATCCCTCTCTATCTACAGCGCCCTCCAATATACAGTCCCATTTAAATAACATCACCTCCTCCCCAGCCGCCTCCAACATGCAATCCCATGTAAACATCACCCCTTCAACATTCAGTCGTATGTAAATAGCATCCCCCCCCCAAAACCAGGCAGCTGCAACATATAGTCCCATGTAAATAATATCACTCTCTATCTACAGCCTCCTCCAATATACAGCCCCATGTAAATAACATAGCATCCTCCCCAGCCACCTACAACATGCAATCCCATGTAAACATCACCCCTTCAACATTCAGTCGTATGTAAATAGCATCACCCCCCCCCCCCCCAAACCAGGCAGCTGCAACATATAGTCCCATGTAAATAATACCCCTCTCTATCTACAGCCTCCTCCAATATACAGCCCCATGTAAATAACATAGCATCCTCCCCAGCCACCTACAACATGCAATCCTATGTAAACATGAACCCTTCAACATATAGTCAGTCCCATGTAAATAATATCCCTCTCTATCTACAGCCCCATGTAAATCATAACGCTCTCTATCTACAGCCTCCTCCAAAGTACAGCCCCATGTAAATAATACCCCTCTCTATCTACAGCCCCCTGTAAATAACATAGCATCCTCCCCAGCCACCTACAACATGCAATCCTATGTAAACATGTCCCCTTCAACATTCAGTCCTATGTAAATAACATCACCCCCACCAACTAGGCACCTGCAACACACAGTTCCATGTAAATAACTTCCCTCCCTTAAGCCCTAACATACAGTCCCAGTTAAATAATCTCAGCTCCCAGCATTGTTCTGCCTCTCCCCTCACTTACCTCACCAAGCGTAGCAGACATCACCATAGCTTTTTTTTTCCTCTTCCCTGCCGTCCGGTCACATGATAGTGACATCACCGCAGGTCCTTCACCACCACAATGCTCCACTTTCATCATCCAGGGCACTAGATTAAAGGGGTTCTGCACCTTCATTTAACTGATGATCTATCCTCTGGATAGATCATCAGCTTCTGATCGGCGGGGGTCCGACACCCGGGACCCCCGCCGATCAGCTGTTTGAGAAGGCAGCGGCACTCCAGCAGCGCCGCTGTCTTCTCACTATTTACCGCCGGGCAGCCCGCCCACTGACGTCACGACTTGTATCAACTAGAGTGGGCGCGGCTAAGCTCTGTTCACTTGAATGGAGCTTAGCCGCGCCCACTCTAGTTGATACAAGTCGTGACGTCAGTGGGCGGGCGGCCCGGCGGTAAATAGTGAGAAGACAGCGGCGCTGCTGGAGCGCCGCTGCCTTCTCAAACAGCTGATCGGCGGGGGTCCCGGGTGTCGGACCCCCGCCGATCAGAAGCTGATGATCTTTTGGATAGATCATCAGTAGAGTTGAGCGGACACCTAGATGTTCGGGTTCGAGAAGTTCGGCCGAACTTCCCGGAAATGTTTGGGTTCGGGATCCGAACCCCATTGAAGTCAATGGGGACCCGAACTTTTCAGCACTAAAAAGGCTGTAAAACAGCCCAGGAAAGGGCTAGAGGGCTGCAAAAGGCAGCAACATGTAGGTAAATCCCCTGCAAACAAATGTGGATAGGGAAATGAAATAAAATTAAAATTAAATAAATAAAAATTAACCAAAATCAATTGGAGAGAGGTCCCATAGCAGAGAATCTGGCTTCACGTCACCCACCACTGGAACAGTCCATTCTCAGATATTTAGGCCCCGGCACCCAAGCAGAAGAGAGAGGTCCCGTAACAGAGAATCTGTCTTCGTGTCAGCAGAGAATCAGTCTGCATGTCCTAGCAGAGAATCAGGCTTCACGTCACCCACCACTGCAACAGTCCATTTTCATAAATTTAGGCCCAGCACCCAAGCAGAGGAGAGAGGTCCCGTAACAGAGGATCTGGCTTCATGTCAGCAGAGAATCAGGCTTCACGTCAGCCACCACTGCAACAGTCCATTGTCAGATATTTAGGCCCAGCACCCAGGCAGAGGAGAGAGGTCCCGTAACAGAGACTCTGGCTTCGTGTCAGCAGAGAATCAGTCTGCATGTCATAGCAGAGAATCAGGCTTCACGTCAGCCACCAGTGCAACAGTCCATTGTCAGATATTTAGGCCCAGCACCCAGGCAGAGTAGAGAGATCCCGTAACAGAGGATCTGGCTTCATGTCAGCAGAGAATCAGTCTGCATGTCATAGCAGAGAATCAGGCTTCACGTCAGCCACCAGTGCAACAGTCCATTTTCATATATTTAGGCCCAGCACCCAGGCAGAGGAGAGAGGTCCCGTAACAGACAATCTGGCTTCATGTCAGCAGAGAATAAGTATTCATGTCATAGCAGAGAATCAGGCTTCACGTCACCCACCACTGTAACAGTCCATTTTCATAAATTTAGGCCCAGCACCCAGGCAGAGGAGAGAGGTCCCGTAACAGAGGATCTGGCTTCATGTCAGCAGAGAATTAGTCTGCATGTCATAGCAGAAAATCAGGCTTCACGTCAGCCACCACTGCAACAGTCCATTGTCAGATATTTAGGCCCAGCACCCAGGCAGAGGAGAGAGGTCCCGTAACAGACAATCTGGCTTCATGTCAGCAGAGAATCAGTCTGCATGTCATAGCAGAGAATCAGACTTCACGTCAGCCACCACTGCAACAGTCCATTTTCATAAATTTAGGCCAAGCACCCAGGCAGAGGAGAGAGGTTCCGTAACACAGAATCTTGCTTCATGTCAGCAGAGAATCAGTCTTCATATCATAGCAGAGAATCAGGCTTCACGTCACCCACCACTGCATCAGTCCATTTTCATAAATTTAGGCCCAGCACCCAGGCAGAGGAGAGAGGTCCCGTAACAGAGGATCTGGCTTTATGTCAGCAGAGAATTAGTCTGCATGTCATAGCAGAAAATCAGGCTTCACGTCAGCCACCACTGCAACAGTCCATTGTCAGATATTTAGGCCCAGCACCCAGGCAGAGGAGAGAGGTCCCGTAACAGAGGATCTGGCTTCATGTCAGCAGAGAATTAGTCTGCATGTCATAGCAGAGAATCA
Organism: Bufo gargarizans; assembly: GCF_014858855.1. Classification (NCBI taxonomy): domain Eukaryota; kingdom Metazoa; phylum Chordata; class Amphibia; order Anura; family Bufonidae; genus Bufo; species Bufo gargarizans. The sequence goes on along the minus strand of NC_058083.1, from coordinate 428,863,288 downwards.
GGCTTCACGTCACACAACATTGGAACAGTCCATTGGCATATATTTAGGCCCTGGCACCCAGACAGAGGAGAGGTTCATTCAACTTTGGGTAGCCTCGCAATATAATGGAAAAATTAAAATTAAAATAGGATTGAATGAGGAAGTGCCCTGGAGTACAATAATATATGGTTAAGGGGAGGTAGTTAATGTCTAATCTGGACAAGGGACGGACAGGTCCCGTGGGATCCATGCCTGGTTCATTTTTATGAACGTCAGCTTGTCCACATTGGCTGTAGACAGGCGGCTGCGTTTGTCTGTAATGACGCCCCCTGCCGTGCTGAATACACGTTCAGACAAAACGCTGGCCGCCGGGCAGGCCAGCACCTCCAAGGCATAAAAGGCTAGCTCTGGCCACGTGGACAATTTAGAGACCCAAAAGTTGAATGGGGCCGAACCATCAGTCAGTACGTGGAGGGGTGTGCACACGTACTGTTCCACCATGTTAGTGAAATGTTGCCTCCTGCTAACACGTTGCGTATCAGGTGGTGGTGCAGTTAGCTGTGGCGTGTTGACAAAACTTTTCCACATCTCTGCCATGCTAACCCTGCCCTCAGAGAAGCTGGCCGTGACACAGCTGCCTTGGCGACCTCTTGCTCCTCCTCTGCCTTGGCCTTGGGCTTCCACTTGTTCCCCTGTGACATTTGGGAATGCTCTAAGTAGCGCGTCTACCAACGTGCGCTTGTACTCGCGCATCTTCCTATCACGCTCCAGTGCAGGAAGTAAGGTGGGCACATTGTCTTTGTAGCGTGGATCCAGCAGGGTGGCAACCCAGTAGTCCGCACACGTTAAAATGTGGGCAACTCTGCTGTTGTTGCGCAGGCACTGCAGCATGTAGTCGCTCATGTGTGCCAGGCTGCCCAGGGGTAAGCACAAGCTGTCCTCTGTGGGAGGCGTATCGTCATCGTCCTGCCTTTCCCCCCAGCCACGCACCAGTGATGGACCCGAGCTGCGTTGGGTGCCACCCCGCTGTGACCATGATTCATCCTCATCCTCCTCCTCCTCCTCCTCCTCGTCCTCCAGTAGTGGGCCCTGGCTGGCCACATTTGTACCTGGCCTCTGCTGTTGCCAAAAACCTCCCTCTGAGTCACTTCGAAGAGACTGGCCTGAAAGTGCTAAAAATGACCCCTCTTCCTCCTCCTCCTCCATCATCGCCCTAAGTGTTTTCTCAAGGAGACATAGAAGTGGTATTGTAACGCTGATAACGGCGTCATCGCCACTGGCCATGTTGGTGGAGTACTCGAAACAGCGCAACAGGGCACACAGGTCTCGCATGGAGGCCCAGTCATTGGTGGTGAAGTGGTGCTGTTCTGTAGTGCGACTGACCCGTGCGTGCTGCAGCTGAAACTCCACTATGGCCTGCTGCTGCTCGCACAGTCTGTCCAGCATGTGCAAGGTGGAGTTCCACCTGGTGGGCACGTCGCATATGAGGCGGTGAGCGGGAAGGCCGAAGTTACGCTATAGCGCAGACAGGCGAGCAGCAGCAGGATGTGAACGCCGGAAGCGCGAACAGACGGCCCGCACTTTATGCAGCAGCTCTGACATGTCGGGGTAGTTGTGAATGAACTTCTGCACCACCAAATTCAGCACATGCGCCAAGCAAGGGATGTGCGTCAAACTGGCTAGTCCCAGAGCTGCAACGAGATTTCGCCCATTATCACACACCACCAGGCCGGGCTTGAGGCTCACCGGCAGCAACCACTCGTCGGTCTGTTGTTCTATACCCTGCCACAACTCCTGTGCGGTGTGGGGCCTGTCCCCCAAACATATGAGTTTCAGAATGGCCTGCTGACGTTTACCCCGGGCTGTGCTGAAGTTGGTGGTGAAGGTGTGTGGCTGACTAGATAAGCAGGTGGAAGAAGAGGAGGAGGAAGTCGAGTAGGAGGAGGTGGCAACAGGAGGCAAAGAATGTTGCCCTGCGATCCTTGGCGGCGGAAGGACGTGCGCCAAACAGCTCTCCGCCTGGGGCCCAGCTGCCACTACATTTACCCAGTGTGCAGTTAGGGAGATATAGCGTCCCTGGCCGTGCTTACTGGTACACGTATCTGTGGTTAGGTGAACCTTGCCACAGATGGCGTTGCGCAGAGCACACTTGATTTTATCGGATACTTGGTTGTGCAGGGAAGGCACGGCTCTCTTGGAGAAGTAGTGCCGGCTGGGAACAACATACTGTGGGACAGCAAGCGACGAGCTGTTTGAAGCTGTCTGTGTCCACCAGCCTAAATGACAGCATTTCATAGGCCAGTAGTTTAGAAATGCTGGCATTCAGGGCCAGGGATCGAGGGTGGCTAGGTGGGAATTTACGCTTTCTCTCAAATGTTTGTGAGATGGAGAGCTGAACGCTGCCGTGTGACATGGTTGAGATGCTTGGTGACGGAGGTGGTGGTGGTGGTACATCCCCTGTTTGCTGGGCGGCAGGTGCCAACGTTCCTCCAGAGGCAGAGGAAGAGGCCGAGGCGGCAGCAGCAGAAGAGGCCGAGGCGGTAGCAGCAGAAGAGGTAGCAGGGGGAGCCTGAGTGACTTCCTTGGTTTTAAGGTGTTTACTCCACTGCAGTTCATGCTTTGCATGCAGGTGCCTGGTCATGCAGGTTGTGCTCAGGTTCAGAACGTTAATGCCTCGCTTCAGGCTCTGATGGCACAGCGTGCAAACCACTCGGGTCTTGTCGTCAGCACATTGTTTGTAGAAGTGCCATGCCAGGGAACTCCTTGAAGCTGCCTTTGGGGTGCTCGGTCCCAGATGGCGGAAGTCAGTAGCAGGCGGAGTCTCTTGGCGGCGGGTGTTCTGCTTTTGCCCGCTGTTGGCTCGGTCTCACCACTGCCTCTTCCTCCGAACTGTGAAAGTCAGTGGCACGACCTTCATTCCATGTGGGGTCTAGGACCTCATCGTCCCCTGCATCGTCTTCCACCCAGTCTTGATCCCTGACCTCCTGTTCAGTCTGCACACTGCAGAAAGACGCAGCAGTTGGCACCTGTGTTTCGTCATCATCAGAGACATGCTGAGGTGGTATTCCCATGTCCTCATCATCAGGAAACATAAGTGGTTGTGCGTCAGTGCATTCTATGTCTTTCACCGCTGGGGAAGGGCTAGGTGGATGCCCTTGGGAAACCCTGCCAGCGGAGTCTTCAAACAGCATAAGAGACTGCTGCATAACTTGAGGCTGAGACAGTTTCCTGGTATGCATGGGGGTGATGTGTCAGACTGATGGGGTTAGTTTTCAGGCGCCATCTGTGCGCTTTCTGCAGAAGACTGGGTGGGAGATAATGTGAACGTGCTGGATCCACTGTCGGCCACCCAATTGACTAATGCCTGTACCTGCTCAGGCCTTACCATCCTTAGAACGGCATTGGGCCCCACCATATATCGCTGTAAATTCTGGCGGCTACTGGGACCTGAGGTAGTTGGTACACTAGGACGTGTGGATATGGCAGAATGGCCACGTCCTCTCCCAGCACCAGAGGGTCCACTAACACCACCACGACCATATCCACATCCGCATCCCTTACTAGATGTTTTCCTCATTGTTATCGTTCACCACAACAACAAAAATATTATTTGGCCCAATGTATTGTATTCAAATTCAGCTGAATATAAATTTGAGGCCTAGTATTTAGGCGCTGGGTGACCGGTATAGATTTACTGACAGAATTAGACTTGGAAATGCACAGTAGCGTGTGTGTGAAGTTATTCTGAATGACCCTATGTGCACCTTGAATATTATATACCCTTTTAGGGATAGATTTTAAATAGCTCTGATACAGCAGAAACCACTAAATTATGAAATTGCTAAATTGGGAATTGTATTTCAACCCAGAACAAAAAATGTGCTTTGACGGACACTAAATAACTTGCCCAGCCACAACAGTACAGCGGTAACGACAGATTTAGCGGGATATAAATTTGAGGCCTAGTATTTAGGCGCTGGGTGACCGGTATGGATTTACTGACAGAATTAGACTTGGAAATGCACAGTAGCGTGTGTGTGAAGTTATTCTGAATGACCCTATGTGCACCTTGAATATTATATACCCTTTTAGGGATAGATTTCAAATAGCTCTGATATAGCAGAAACCACTAAATTATGAAATTGCTAAATTGGGAATTGTATTTCAACCCAGAACAAAAAATGTGCTTTGATGGACACTAAATAACTTGCCCAGCCACAACAGTACAGCGGTAACGACAGATTTAGCGGGATATAAATTTGAGGCCTAGTATTTAGGCGCTGGGTGACCGGTATGGATTTACTGACAGAATTAGACTGGGATATGGCCAAAAAATAACCACACTATTGCTGGTTAAATGCACTTGGTGTGACAGCTTGACCAACCACACTACTGAGGGTTAAATGCACTTGGTGACGGGCGCAGCTTGCCCCTGATGTAGTATATGGCCAAAAAAATGAACAGACTATTGCTGGTTAAATGCACTTGGTGTGACAGCTTGACCAACCACACTACTGAGGGTTAAATGCACTTGGTGACGGGTGCAGCTTGCCCCTGATGTAGTATATGGCCAAAAAATGAACAGACTATTGCTGGTTAAATTCACTTGGTGTGACAGCTTGACCAACCACACTACTGAGGGTTAAATGCACTTGGTGACGGGCGCAGCTTGCCCCTGATGTAGTATATGGCCAAAAAATGAACAGACTATTGCTGGTTAAATTCACTTGGTGTGACAGCTTGACCAACCACACTACTGAGGGTTAAATGCACTTGGTGACGGGCGCAGCTTGCCCCTGATGTAGTATATGGCCAAAAAATGAACAGACTATTGCTGGTTAAATGCACTTGGTGTGACAGCTTGACCAACCACACTACTGAGGGTTAAATGCACTTGGTGACGGGCGCAGCTTGCCCCTGATGTAGTATATGGCCAAAAAATTAACAGACTATTGCTGGTTAAATGCACTTGGTGTGACAGCTTCACCCTGATGTAGGCTTTAGCCAAAAAACAACCACACCATTGAGGGTTAAATGCACTTGGTGACAGGCGCAGCTTGCCCCTGATGTAGTATATGGCCAAAAAATAAACAGACTATTGCTGGTTAAATGCACTTGGTGTGACAGCTTCACCCTGATGTAGGCTTTAGCCAAAAAACAACCACACCATTGAGGGTTAAATGCACTTGGTGGCAGCTTGTGCTGGCGCACCACAAGACACAAAATGGCCGCCGATCACCCCAGAAAAAAGTGACTGACAAACGGTCTGGGCAGCCTAAAAACAGTGAGCAATTGAATTTCAGCAGCTCAATGATGCACAGCTGCAGATCGATCGATTAATCAAGTCCTTTGGAGGAGTTAATCTGCCTAATCTCGCCCTACTGTCGCAGCCGCAACCTCTCCCTACGCTAATCAGAGCAGAGTGACGGGCGGCGCTATGTGACTCCAGCTTAAATAGAGGCTGGGTCACATGGTGGTCTGGCCAATCACAGCCATGCCAATAGTAGGCATGGCTGTGACGGCCTCTTGGGGCAAGTAGTATGACGCTTGTTGATTGGCTGCTTTGCAGCCTTTCAAAAAGCGCCAAGAAAGCGTCACAAAAGCGACGAACACCGAACCCGAACTTTTACGAAAATGTCCGGGTTCGGGTCCGTGTCACGGACACCCCAAAATTCGGTACGAACCCGAACTATACAGTTCGAGTTCGCTCATCCCTAATCATCAGTTAAATAAAAGTGCAGAACCCCTTTAATGAATCGAGCTGGCGGGCAGGACATGTTTTAACCTAGCAAAGCCTAGAGTACTGTCTTACATGGGGTGCAGACGCCCCCTGCTGGCCACAACCAGCATATATTATATACTAGTGATCTTATACCATTGATCTCTACCTGAGGTGCAGATGAGCTCATTTGCTGCCCTCTGCTGCCCACTACCGGGATATACCTCATACAAGTGATCTCTACCTGAGGTGCAGATGAGCTCATTTGCCGCCCTCTGCTGCCCACTACCGGGATATACCTCATACAAGTGATCTCTGCCTGAGGTGCAGATTAGCTCATTTGCCGCCCTCTGCTGCCCACTACCGGGATATACCTCATACAAGTGTAACCCTGTGAAGTTACACAGGCTGCATTATCTGAAATGCCCAGTAGATGGCAGATGGACTCAGTATGCTGTTAATAAAACATTGAGCATTGGTCACATGATTGTGGCATCATCGCAGGTCCTGGAAGATTTCTGGTAGTTACCACAGCCAGAGAAAGGACATGGGTCGAGTTGTGAGAGACTGCAGCACAGAGATAGAACCTTGCTGAGAGAACTTGCTTCACCCAAGATCACATCTGCTGAGAGAGGGACCTGCTGGCAAAGACAAGCACTGAGTCCAGACGTCTGGTGAATCCAGTGAGAGGAGACTGCTGCTGACTGACCTGGTTAATCGTGTTGTGAGGGTAAGCCAAACCTCTCCCTGTATCACCACAGGGCACCTGTCTCCTCACTAACAGTAAAGACTCTGAGGTCCAGTGACGGACATTACACAGCTCAGGCTGCTTCAGTGACCCTGCGGAGCAGGACTTATAGGGCCCCAACTCTCCTATGTGCACCAACGGCCACTAGGGCGAAGATAAGGGGGTGGGATGCAGGTGTGCTGGTGGGTGGGTGAGGAAAATCCACATTGCATTGTTATCTGTGTTACTCTATTGTATTTTCCTATGTATGTTCGTTCATTTGCTACTTACTATATAAAGTTAATTTCAGTTAGGCTGTGTCAGTCTCATTGCACCAAGTATGTTCCCAGTGGGACCCCACATCCCTACCCCGGATGCTCCACTGGGTGGAGGCACTGCCGCAGACATGTACCCCAGCTCCCAGATAGCGGAGGCTCAGGATCCGCCTGTCAGGCATAGTGAGTTAACTAGGTTTAGGGATCCCAAAGACACTAGGGGGCGCCCTCAAACCCCCGTTACATATGGAGGCACTGCTGAGATGTATTGGGGTACAACCAGTGAGAATAAGTTAAGTCCTCAGTTCACTCCCTCCTTTGCAAAAGAGTGGGCCCAGCAAAGAAAGGTACCATTACAGCAAGCTGTGATGTTATGCAAAGTCCCATCCTGCTGTGAAATGAATCACGTCATCTTGTGTATAGAAATTCGACTGGGAATAGAAATGGCGACCGTCAGGGATATCCTGCAGGATTCTGAAGGCCAAACTTACATGTTAATATATTGTCATACGGACTTGGGAGACCATGAGATGCCTACCAACATTCATTTATATGGAGCCCCGGATGAAGGATGCTCCTTAGTGTACGCTCTCCTTGATAGGAAAGAAAGGGTCTCACTGCAACAACCCTTTAAATTAGAACAGAGAGATTATGTCACAGAAAATTATTCTAAGCTCCTGACTCCCATCTCCGGAAAGGCCGGAGCCTTTCTTAACCAAGCTGCCCATCCTCCTAGAGGACAGGGGATGATTACTCCTAAAGCAGAATCTCATCCATCTTCAGCATTACTGAAACCAGACAACCCTGAAGTACGCACCCTGCCTACAGGAGGTAGTGATGTATCGGACATACTACAGAAACTCTCAGAAGCCATAGTGATGGCAAACCACACCCATAGTTACCGCAAACTAAAGGTGTTTTCTGGGAATCAGCCTGTTTCTTCAGGAGAAGAGCCTTTTGAGGTCTGGAAGGATAATGCTATGCAGTTGTTGGAGGAATGGTCTTGTATGGATACCATAAAGAAACAGCGGTTGGTGGAGAGTCTTCGTTTTCCCGCTACAGACATGATAAGAATGTACAAGGGAGTAAATGGGCAAGCTACTGTGCACGACTATCTACAAGTTTTACAGGATGCTTATGGGAAATCAGAAGATTTGGATGATCTGTTGGTTAAGTTCCTAGCCACTAAGCAGAAGGAGCATGAAAAAGCCACTGACTATATCAACCGGTTACAGCTATCGCTTGGAAAGTTATTCCATAAAGGAGCAGTCACTGCCTCTCAGTTGGATGCTCGGCTATCTAAGCAAATTCAGAGAGGTGGTTTGACCAATAATCCAGTTATGATTCTGCTGAGAGCCAAGTTGGATGATAAAGTTCTGCCTTATTCCATATTAATAAATACAGCCAGGAGATTGGAAGACCAGACGTGTCCACTCCTACAGAAGGAGAAAGAGGATACAGAACTGTCAGCTCTTAGGAAGAAGGTGGCTGAATTGGAGCTCTTATGCAAATCACCACCAGAAAGAGCCGATCCTCCCCCTGGAAGCGGGGGGCAACACAGGAAGACTCAGAAAAAACTGTTTCCTGAGGATTCACCCTGCCGAGGGGACTGCTTTAAATGTGGAAAGTCAGGGCATTTTCAGCGGGAGTGCCCTGCGAATTCCATGGAGGTGGATGTGGAGGTGCTGGCAACCGAGTTCGAGGATACTCAAATGACCAGGTCTTACAAGCGAAGGAAGACCCGGCCTACATATAGTTTATCTGTAGGGGCCAAGATTGGGCCTAAATCTTTGATACACGTGCAAGTAGAAGGAATTCATGCTTCAGCATTGCTAGATACAGGTTCTCAAGTCACCATTATCTACAGAGACTTCTATGAACGTCATTTGAAACACATTCCTATGGAGCCTGCAGGAGAGTTTCAGCTATGGGGCGTTGGGTCTCAAGCTCAACCTGTGGAGGGATGCATAAAAGTGACCATAACTATTCCCTAGTTAAATAGTTTAGTGCTCTCATTAAGAGAAACAAAATAAGAGTATTGCAGGTTTGATACCTTTTAATGGCTAACAAAAATAGAAGTAATGATGTTACATAGCGAGCTTTCGAGACATCACCAGTCTCTTCATCAGGCGTACTACAAGACTATATGAAGAAACAGCAATATATATACAATAAGAACAGAGGCATGGGGGGAATGAATGGACATTTGAAAAAAAAAACAAGAAAAAAAAAACAGAACAACATATTAAAGATCTTGAGAATGAGTCCTTAATTATCTTACAGATAAGGGGTGTGAAAGTTTTATGGTCTCTAAAATGATGTTATCTCAGAGACCTGGTGCCCCGACTATGTCTTCAGAAGACTCCTTAGATCTTGTAGTGTGTCATAAATCCCGGGGACAAATTCAGTCCAGTATTCAAAGTGTCAAGCAGTGTTATAAATTTGTATTCCCAAATTCTTCTAGCTTTTTGGGATTTGAAGTTACCTTTTAATATGAGAACTTTCATATGTTCTACATTGTGTCCTGGGCTACAGAAATGCTTAGCCACAGGAAAGTGTAGCTTCTCTTTAATTGTGTGGCGGTGGGACCTCATCCTTGCATTGAGTCTCTGTCCTGTTTCTCCAACGTAGAGGCCTCTAACAGGACATTTAGTGCAGAGAATCAGATAAACAACATTAGATGTAGAACATGTGAATGTCCCAGGGATCCTATATTCCTGCTGTGTGTTGGGGATCCGGATCTTATCTGTTGTCATTATATGGGAACAGGTTTTGCATCTGCTTATATTACAGGGATGGGTTCCTTTTTCTGTGGTACCTGGCCTTGAACTTGATCTGATCAAAATGTTCCTTAGATTTGGAGGTCGTCGGTAAGCAAGTAAGGGGGGGTCTGGGAAGATTGTTTTTAGTCGTTCATCCTTACGTAGGACATGATGTAATTTTTTGGCAGTTTTCCTCAGTACCTCTAGTTGTGGGTTGTAGGTCACAACCAGAGGTATGAGCTGGTTCTGTTTCTTTTCATTGTATTGGAGAAGTTGACTTCTGGGGATCTTGGTGGCTCTTGTGATCTGATCTTCAATTGAAGCAGGATGGTAGCCCTGGTGTAAAAATGTCCTTTTCAGATATTGTAAATGCTCATCCCTGTCTAATGGGCTGGAGCAGATTCGGTTATATCTGACGGCTTGACTATAGATTATGGACTTTTTAATATGTTTGGGGTGGAAGCTGTCCCATTTGAGGTATGTAGGCTGATCAATAGGTTTCCGATACAGGGATGTCTGTATTGAGCTGTCTTGAAGTTTTATGGTGGTGTCAAGAAAGCTGACTTCTGTGTGGGAATAGTTGAGGGTCAGGTTTATGGTGGGATGGAATTTGTTGAATTGTTCATGAAATTTTATCAGTTCATGTTCAGAGTCGGTCCAGATTATTAGGATGTCATCAATGAAACGGAAGTAGGCCAAGGGTTTTTTGAGACAGGATACCAAAAAGTCATTTTCCGGTTTTGCCATGAACAGATTTGCATATTGCGGTGCCATTCTACTGCCCATGGCGGTCCCAGTGCACTGTAAATATATCTCCTTGTCAAAAGAGAAATAGTTATGGGTGAGGATGAATTTGGTCAGTTGTAGTACAGACTCTGAGACGATCCCATTCGCCTCCAAGTATACTCGGCAAGCAGTTAATCCATCATTGTGCGGGATATTCGAATACAAGGATTCCACATCCATGGTTGCCAAGATTGTGCCTTTAGGGAGGGGACCTATGGCTGACAGTTTGTTCAATAAGTCAGTGGTGTCCTGTAGATAACTTTTTGTATTCCTCACTAATGGTTTGAGGATGCCCTCTATCCAACCTGAGATTTTTTCAGTGAGGGTTCCCACACCTGAAATGATCGGCCTCCCTGGATTCCCTGTTTGTGTATTTTGGGAAGCCTGTAGAATACTCCAATCCTGGGATTCTCAGGTACCAAGTCTAAAAATTGCGTGGATCCTGCAGGAAGACCTCTGATGACCTTTTTCAACTCTTTTAAATATTTCTGAGTTGGGTCTCCCTCCATTTTGATATAGTATTGTGTGTCTGTGAGTTGTCGGTGTGCTTCTTCTATATAGTCCAAAGTGTTCAAAAGGACTATAGCGCCACCTTTATCTGCAGGTTTTATGGTGATTCCTTTGTTGTTTTTTAAGGTTTGAATCGCCCTCCTTTCCTGTATGTTGATGTTGAATGTTTCTTTTGTATGTTTGTCCAGTATTGTAGACTGTACTACATTTCTAAAGGAGTCAATGTACTGGTCCAAAATATTCCCCAGTTAAACACCGGGATGATATGTCCTATGGAGCTGGAAGCTTTGATATGCCCGACAGCCAAGAAAGTGTGTGCCCCAATAATATTGGGTACTAATGCAAAGATGGTACAGGATGTATTCAAGGCTTATCTGACAGAAGTGGGAGATGTCTCCTTAGACCGACTGATGGAGGTCAGCCCTGTTCTAGGAAAAGAGTGTAGACGACTAGCCCTTGAAACAAAACCAGGGTCGTGCCACTATTCAGGAACAGAACACGCATTTGTGAAGCCTGGTGAGACCAAAACCTTACGAGCCATAGCCTCAATGCACCATGAAATGTTGGGGGGAACTGGACAATACCTTATTGAGTCTCTACCTGAAGAGGATCAGAAGAAGGGGTGGACTCTCATACCTGAGGTAAAAGATTGGCGAAAAAGGTGGTGTCGGAGTTTCCCTGTGATGGTACAGAATTTAACCCCCACAGAAATCCGGATTGATCGTCATCAGAAGATTGGTGTGATACACCTTTTAGATCAAGTTTCGTCCATCATGTCTGTGAGTGCAGAACAGAAGGATCATGTGAAAGCATGATCAGCAGATTTTGATCTAGAAGAGTCTCCTCTACCACAGCAGTGGAAAGACAGCCTTCGTTCAAAACTGGCCACCCGAGAGGGAGTGTTCTTCAGAGCAGAGATGGACGTGGGGTGTTCTAAGAGTGCCACCCATGCTATAAGACTTGCTGATCCTACTCCTTTCAGAGAAAGGTCAAGAAGAATACCCCCTCGAGATGTGGAAGATGTCCGGGACATGCTCCAGCAGATGGAAGGAGCAGGCATCATCACAGAGTCCCGGGGCCCCTATGCCTCACCTATTGTGGTAGTGAGGAAAAAGAATGGTTCAGTTCGGCTATGTGTGGACTACCGTACTCTGAACAAGAGGACTGTGCCAGATCAGTACACTTTGCCCCGGATAGAGGATCTTCTGAACGCCCTATCTGGCAGTCAGTGGTTCAGTGTGCCTGACTTGAGGTCTGGATATTATCAGGTACCCATGAAGAAGGAGGATCAGGAAAAGACAGCTTTCATCTGCCCTTTGGGGTTCTTCCAGTTTACCAGAATGCCACAGGGAGTCACAGGAGCTCCTGCTACTTTTCAGAGGCTGATGGAGAAAACTGTGGGGGATATGAATCCCAAAGAGTGTCTAGTGTATCTAGATGACCTAATTGTTTTCGGAAAGACACCAGAGGAGCATGAACAAAGATTGCTAAAGGTGTTGGATCGACTTCAAGCTGAAGGCCTGAAGCTATCAGTGGACAAATGCCGATTTGCCCAGAACTCTGTCACTTATGTGGGGCACATAGTCTCCGCTGAAGGAGTAGCCACAGATCCTGCTAAAATTGAAGCAGTGTTGAATTGGCCAAGACCAAATAACATCAGTGAGTTGCGGTCCTTTCTCGGATTCTGTGGTTACTACCGAAGGTTTGTGAAAGACTACTCAAAGATTGCTCGAGAGTTACATGACCTACTGAAGATTACCTCTGACGTAAAGGGTGCTAAGGCACCATATCCTAAAGACCCCTTTGGAGAGAAATGGACTTCAGGATGTGAAGATGCCTTTCTGACATTGAAGAAGAGACTTACAGAAGTTCCTGTCTTAGCCTATGCAGACCCTGAGAAACCATATATCCTCCATGTGGATGCCAGTATGGAAGGCCTAGGGGGTGTACTGCACCAAAGTTATCCAGAAGGATTGAGGCCGGTGGCTTACATAAGTAGAAGTCTTACAGGTGCAGAGAAGAACTATCCAGTCCATAAATTGGAATTTCTGGCACTCAAGTGGGCCATCGTGGATAAGCTGCATGACTATTTGTATGGAGCAACATTCGAAGTAAGGACTGACAACAATCCACTTACCTACATCAAGACTACAGCTAAACTGGATGCCACAGGACATAGGTGGTTGGCTGCCTTGTCAAGCTATAGTTTCAGCCTGAAGTACTCCAGCGCAGATGCCCTGTCCCGCAGACCTAGACTCCCTCCTCACCAAGAAGAAGAGGAGTGGGAAGAGATCCCTGGGCCGGGGGTAGGAGCCTTTTGTCAGATGTATGTGGTGGCCGAGAGTCAAGAAGAATTTGCCGAGCTAAGAGGTATAGACTCCATTAGCCACTCTCCATTAGCCATGCCTGAGGTGTTCCATGCTCCAGTCATGCTCCAACAGTGGTCCAGTATAACCACAGAAGACAAGAGGAAGGCTCGAGCGCAGGATTGGTATATTGGGATAGTTATCAGAGCAATAAAAACTAAGAATCCTAAATCGCTGACTTCTCTACCTGTGAGTCAAAGAGAATGGAGCCGACTACATCTCGAAGATGGAGTACTCTATAGGGTCGTGAAGTATCATGATCACCCTGACAGAAAACAATTAGTACTACCGCACAGACACCGTGGCATGGTCCTGAGAGCTCTCCACGATCAACATGGGCATCTCGGGGTGGACCAGACCTGTGGCCCAGTACAAGATCGGTTCTATTGGCCTCGCATGAGGGAACATGTCGAGCAACATGTAAAGACATGCAGGAGGTGTATCCAGAGGAAGACCCTGCCTGTGAGAGCTGCCCCTATGGGTCATCTGAAAAGTACGGGACCCATGGATCTTGTGTGCATGGACTATCTTTGCATTGAGAGCGATACAGCGGGAATTGGAAATGTGCTGGTGGTAACGGACCATTTCACCAGATATGCTCAAGCCTTCCCCACTAAAGATCAAAAGGCTGTGACTGTAGCCAAAGTCCTTTGGCAGAAGTATTTTATTCACTATGGACTACCCAATCGGATACACTCTGATCAAGGTAGAGACTTTGAGAGTAAGTTGATCAAGGAGCTGTTGGACATGTTGCAGGTGCAGAAGTCCAGAACCACACCTTATCATCCGGAGGGTGATGCACAGCCAGAACGGTTCAATAGGACCCTCCTAGATATGCTAGGGACTCTCAAGCAAGTCGAGAAGCGGTCTTGGAGTAAACATGTGGAAGCCATGGTCCACGCATACAACTGTACAAGGCATGAATCTACAGGGTTCTCACCCTATTTCCTAATGTTTGGAAGAGAAGCTCGATTGCCGATAGATGTCCGTTTGGGAGTGTCTCCTGATGGAACAGATTCAACTTCACACTTTCAATATGTGAGAAACCTCAAACAAAACCTTCATCGGGCCTATGAGTTGGCCACCCAAGCTGCAGCAAAAATAGAAGAACGGAACAAAAGAAGGTATGATTCTAAGGTGAGATATGGGGAGATTCAAGCAGGGGATAAAGTTCTTCTCCGGAATCTAGGTGTGCCTGGAAAACACAAACTGGCTGACAGATGGAAAGATACTCTGTTTGAGGTTGTGTCCAAACTGGAAGGACTGCCAGTGTACAACATTATGGGCCCGGAGGGCCGAATAAAGGCTTGGCATAGAAACCATCTGCTTCCAGTTGTGTATGCTGATGAAGAGGAAGAGAGTAGTGAAGAACTGGAGGAAAACCCAGCAGAGAGTCCTGAAAATGGGACAGAGGAGACCCCGGGAACTCCCAGTGCAGAGGATCAGTGGTGGTCATCACCCGCAGAAGAAACACAGCAATTGCCTCCTTTAACTCCTGTGGTTTCACAAAGTTCTCCAAGGTTGAATCCAGAAAGTCCATGTTTTGTGCCTGGAACTTCCTTTAGAGACTACTTCGAGGACAGGAGTCGAAGTTCCACAGTTGATGTCCCAAGATCCTCTCCCACAGCGAGAACTGAGGCACAGCACCAGAGTGCGGCATCCCCCTAGGGCCCTAGTTTATGATAATATAGGAGAGCCCAGTTATGCCCCGCTGACACAAGCAGCATCTAAAATGGCCTCTTTCCTAAATGCACTAGCTGAAGTGGTAAATGTTAGTGACTCTTTGCCCTAGATAACTAGCTAGCTAGGATGTTACTGTGCTAACTGTACTGTATGTATACTAAACCTTTTTCTGTTGAATTTTTGTTAAGCCCCCTGGCTAGGACTTGCCAGTGGAAGTATTTTCAAGGGGGAGCATGTAACCCTGTGAAGTTACACAGGCTGCATTATCTGAAATGCCCAGTAGATGGCAGATGGATTCAGTATGCTGTTAATAAAACATTGAGCATTGGTCACAAGATTGTGGCATCATCGCAGGTCCTGGAAGATTTCTGGTAGTTACCACATGCTCAGCCAGAGAAAGGACATGGGTCGAGTTGTGAGAGACTGCAGCACAGAGATAGAACCTTGCTGAGAGAACTTGCTTCACCCAAGATCTCATCTGCTGAGAGAGGGACCTGCTGGCAAAGACAAACACTGAGTCCAGATGTCTGGTGAATCCAGTGAGAGGAGACTGCTGCTGACTGACCTGGTTAATCGTGTTGTGAGGGTAAGCCAAACCTCTCCCTGTATCACCACAGGGCACCTGTCTCCTCACTAACAGTAAAGACTCTGAGGTCCAGTGACGGACATTACACAGCTCAGGCTGCTTCAGTGACCCTGCGGAGCAGGACTTATAGGGCCCCAACTCTCCTATGTGCACCAACGGCCACTAGGGCGAAGATAAGGGGGTGGGATGCAGGTGTGCTGGTGGGTGGGTGAGGAAAATCCACATTGCATTGTTATCTGTGTTACTCTATTGTATTTTCCTATGTATGTTGGTTCATTTGCTACTTACTATATAAAGTTAATTTCAGTTAGGCTGTGTCAGTCTCATTGCACCAAGTATGTTCCCAGTGGGACCCCACATCCCTACCCCGGATGCTCCACTGGGTGGAGGCACTGCCGCAGACGTGTACCCCAGCTCCCAGATAGCGGAGGCTCAGGATCCGCCTGTCAGGCATAGTGAGTTAACTAGGTTTAGGGACCCCAAAGACACTAGGGGGCGGCCTCAAACCCCCGTTACACAGGTGATCTCTGCCTGAGGTGCAGATTAGCTCATTTGCCGCCCTCTGCTGCCCACTACTGGGATATACATCATACAAGTGATCTCTGCCTGAGGTGCAGATTAGCTCATTTACCGCCCTCTGCTGCCCACTACCGGGATATACCTCATACAAGTGATCTCTACCTGAGGTGCAGATGAGCTCATTTGCCGCCCTCTGCTGCCCACTACCGGGATATACCTCATACAAGTGATCTCTACCTGAGGTGCAGATGAGCTCATTTGCCGCCCTCTGCTGCCCACTACCGGGATATACCTCATACAAGTGATCTCTGCCTGAGGTGCAGATGAGCTCATTTGCCGCCCTCTGCTGCCCACTACCGGGATTTACCTTATACAAGTGATCTCTATAAAATAATGCAGGATAGCTGATCGTCTTGCTACGCCCACGCCCTTTACCCCCGCCCCAAAAATGAATGATGGCCGAACTGTGAGCATAGTGTTATTTTGCAATATACACCCGACACGGTGCTGTCATGGTGGATGGCGGCCGTTTAACCCATTCTATGCCGTAGGTACCGCTGTATGGAAGGGTTTATCAGGGAGCCCTCCCCCATTTGTGCCGCTTTGCTTGCTGCGCAAGTGTGTTTGAAGTGTGACAGGAGGCTAGATCCCTCCCTTCTACATCAGGCCTCTGAGCTGCTCTGGCAGTGCTGGAATGGGGAAAAAAAAAAACAATTTAAAAAATAGAAAAAATAATAAAAATCTGATCCTGCATCCCCACGTCCATACCAACCTGCTCTATATAAATATCTCATGACCTACCCGCATCCGCACCGAACGCCAGTGTGAAAGTAGCCTAAGTCAATGGGGACGGATCCGTTTTCACTGACACAATATGGTGCAATTGAAATGGGATCCGTCCCCCATTCACTTTCAATGCAGGTCAAGACGGATCCGTTTTGACTTAGACTTATTTTAATGAATAATGCAAACTGATCCGTTATGAACGGATGCAAGCGTTTGTATTATTGGAGTGGATCCGTCTGTGCAGATACAAGACGCATCCGCACCGAACGCCAGTGTGAAAGCAGCCTAAGTCAATGGGGACGGATCCGTTTTCAGTAGATGCCCTCAGTGTCGCCCATAATTTGCAACTATAAAATACCCCTTCTTAGTGCCCCTGTAGATGACTCCATAGTACTCCTCTCCCCCTTCCCTATAGTACCCACCATAATATGTCCAGTATAAAATGCTACTGTACAGAGCCCCCCATATAAAATACCACTTCTTTGTGGCCTCAGTAGATGCCCCTATAGATCCCACCAATAATGTGCCAGTAACAAGTGCCCCCAATAATGTGCCAGTAATAAGTGCCCTCAATCATGTGCCAGTAATAAGTGCCCCCAATCATGTGCCAGTAATTAAGTCCCCCCCATCGCATGCCAGTAACAAGAGCCCCCCATCATGTGCCAGTAATAAGTCCCATCACGTGCCAGTAATAAGAGCCCCCCATCATGTGCCAGTAATAAGAGCCCCCCATCATGTGCCAGTAATAAGCCCCCATCATGTGCCAGTAATAAGAGCCCCCCCAATGTGCCCTTCTATGTACCAGTAACAAGAGGCCCTCATGTGCCAGTAACAAGAGCCCCCCATGTGCCAGTAAGAGCCCCATGTGCCAGTAAGAAACCCCATGTGCCAGTAACAAGAGCCCCATGTGCCAGTAACAAGAGGCCCCCATGTGCCAGTAACAAGAGCCCCCATGTGCCAGTAAGAGCCCCCCATGTGCCAGTAAGAGCCCCCCATGTGCCAGTAAGAGCCCCCCATGTGCCAATTACAAGAACCCCCCCATCATGTGCCAGTAAGAACCCCCCATCATGTGCCAGCCCAGTAACAAAAGCTTAGAGCCCTCCCAATGTGCCTGTAAAACTATTGTACATATTAACAATAAAAAAAAAGTATACTTATCTCCACGTCAGCGATGTGATGCATCCTGTGTCCCGTGCTGTATGGCTCAGGCGGCGCAATTAAGTCATTGCGCCGCCTGCGCTGGCCTCTAATAGGCTGACGACCTAGTGCCTGCAGCCTATCAGAGGAAGGGGAAGGGACATGCTTCCCCCTCCCCTGCCCCACAGCAAAGGCATCTGTATTGCTGTCCTGACTTGAGGACGGCGATACAGATGACCATGGGGATCTGCGCAATGGAAGCGCTCATCTCCCTGTGCCCTGCGGCCGCTCAGTTGGGGCGGCACATGGGGGGGCACAACGTGATGTAGGGGGAAACGTGGCCCCCCCTTGGTGATGGCACCGCTTCCTAACCTTAAAGGGGTTCGCTGGAGGCGACTTTCATGGAGGAGGGGCATTTTGTGAAAATGTATCCAGGGATGGTGGGTCCAAAGCCCTATATCAAAGGCAGAGTTCACTCTTCTAGTTGTCGCCTTCCACACATGCTTGGCGTCCAGCCACACGCCACCCGGTGGCCTTCTCCGGGATATACCCAATGGCAGACTTCACTCTAAGAGCTGTCAACTACCCCATGCTCGGCTGATTTTCTCTATCGTGCCTCAGGAGGTACCAAGCACGACAGCGCCTCAGAAGGGCCCTAATTTCCAGGCCTGGGACTACACAGTCCCTAATTACAAGCTGCGTCCAACTCCGCTCCCAAAGCCTGACTCACGGACACCACCTCCGAGCAAGTACGCCCTTGAGGATAAAAAGGTTTTCCCTTTTACATTTTCTGATTGTTCATTTTAACCTTATTACTAATTTTGTTTATTTTTTATTTTATTTATTTCCTACTAACCTCTATACTATTCCCCCAATGGCAGAGTTCACTCTTAGAGGTGTCGCCTACCACATGCTCGGCGTCCAGCCAGACGCCACCCGGTGGCCTTTTCCAGGATATACCCAATGGCAGAGTTCACTCTTAGAGCTGTCAACTACCCCATGCTCGGCTGATTTTCCCTATGGTGCCTCAGGAGGTGCCAAGCACGGCAGCGCCTCAGAAGGGCCCTAATTTCCAGGCCTGGGACTACACAGTCCCTAATTACAAGCTTCGTCCAACTCCGCTCCCAACTTCCCATTCACGGACACCACTGCCGAGCAAGTACGCTCTTAATTAAAAATAAAAACGATTTCCCCCTTTCTTTTTTTTCCCTCATTCTTTATAACTTTCTTACTATTTTTGCTGATCTTTTTTTTCTTCTTTATTTCCTAATACTTCTATATTATTTCACCAATGGCAGAATTCACTCTTAGAGTTGTCGCCTACCATATTATCGGTGTCCAGCCACACGCCACCCGATGCCCGTCTCTGTCATATACCCAATGTCCCATCGATTTCACGCTCGATTGATATTTTTTTCCATTACTATAACTGCGTATACGACAATCGAATCGGCAAAGACCCCACTCGGTCGAAAGACCAGACCAAAAAAATTTATGAAAATTTTTTAAATAAAATTATAATAATAAGATCAACTCACCGTCACAAAATTTTCTAGCTGTATAACGAATTATTACCTATACCCGAGATAGAGAGATATAAGTCCAACGGCGCTCCAAGCCCGACGCACGCACACTGCCCCACGGCAAGTTCACAATGTAAGATAAAATGCTTCTTCTTCTTCTTTTCTTTTTTTTTTTTACACCTTATTCCTATTGTCTTCTCTTTTATTTTTCTTCAAATTCTTCAATTCAATGATTCAATCCAATTCTTTATGTCCTAATACCATTTATTTCATTCCTATGGCTTCATCACTTGACAAATGGCAGATTTCACTCTGAGAGGTGTCGCCTAGCACAGTGTTTCCCAACCAGTGTGCCTCCAGCTGTTGCAAAACTACAACTCCCAGCATGCCTTGACAGCCTTTGGCTGGGAGGGCATGCTGGGAGTTGTAGTTTTGCAACAGCTGGAGGCACACTGGTTGGGAAACACTGGCCTAGCACATGCTCGTCGTACATCTACATGCCACCTTGTGGCCTGAAACGGTATTTTCCCAATATCTCCAATCGCAGAGTTCATCTGTAGAGGTGTCAACTAGCCCATACATGGCTATAGTCCTCTAAGGGGCCCCAGGTGGTGCCTACCACCAAGGCAGCGCCTCAGTAGGCCCCAATTACAGCCCAAGGGACTCCAAAGTCCGTAATTACAAACCCATCTAGGCTTGAGGTACCATACCTTAGGCAAAAGGCTCGGGGGGGGGGGGGGGGTATTTATCGTCTCCGTGTCTTCTGGCAATGTCACAGGAGGAGGGCCTTTAACCACCTCCGGACCGTCTAACGCAGATGTGCGGTCCGGAGGTGGCAGCCCTGCGAACAGTCACGCATATATGCGTCATCTCGCGAGACGCGAGATTTCCTGTGAACGCGCGCGCGCACGCTCACAGGAACGGAAGGTAAGCGAGTGGATCTCCAGCCTGCCAGCGGCGATCGCTCGCTGGCAGGCTGGAGATCCGAATTTTTTAACCCCTAACAGGTATATTAGACGCTGTTTTCATAACAGCGTCTAATATACCTCCTACCTGGTCCTCTGGTGGTCCCTTTTGTTAGGATCGACCACCAGAGGACTCAGGTAGGTCAGTACAGTCGCACCAAACACCACACTACACTACACCACCCCCCCGTCACTTATTAACCCCTTATAAACCCCTGATCACCCATGATCACCCCATATAAACTCCCTGATCACCGCCCTGTCATTGATCACCCCCCTGTCAGGCTCCGTTCAGACGTCCGTATGATTTTTACGGATCCACGGATCGGATCCGCATAACGCATACGGACGTCTAAATGGAGCCTTACAGGGGGGTGATCAATGACAGGCGGGTGATCACCCATATACACTCCCTGATCACCCCCTGTCATTGATCACCCCCCTGTAAGGCTCCATTCAGACGTCCGCATGTGTTTTGTGGATCCGATCCATGTATCCATGGATCCGTAAAAAATCATGCGGATGTCTGAATGGAGCCTTACAGGGGGGGTGATCAGTGACAGGGGGGTGATCACCCTGATCACCCCCTGTCATTGATCACCCCCCTGTAAGGCTCCATTCAGACGTCCGCATGTGTTCTGTGGATCCGATCCATGTATCCATGTATCCGTAAAAAATCATGCGGATGTCTGAATGGAGCCTTACAGGGGGGGGTGATCAGTGACAGGGGGGTGATCACCCTGATCACCCCCTGTCATTGATAACCCCCCTGTAAGGCTCCATTCAGACGTCCGCATGTGTTTTGTGGATCCGATCCATGTATCCATGGATCCGTAAAAATCATTCGGATGTCTGAATGGAGCCTTACAGGGGGGGTGATCAGTGACAGGGGGGTGATCACCCTGATCACCCCCTGTCATTGATAACCCCCCTGTAAGGCTCCATTCAGACGTCCGCATGTGTTTTGTGGATCCGATCCATGTATCCATGGATCCGTAAAAAATCATGCGGATGTCTGAATGGAGCCTTACAGGGGGGGTGATCAGTGACAGGGGGGTGATCACCCCCTGTCATTGATAACCCCCCTGTAAGGCTCCATTCAGACGTCCCCATGTGTTTTGCGGATCCGATCCATGGATCCGTAAAAATTATACGGACGTCTGAATGGAGCCTTACCAGGGGGGTGATAAATGACAGGGGGGTGATCCGGGAGTCTATATGGGTGATTACCCCCCTGTCATTGATCACCCCCCCTGTCATTGATCACCCCCCTGTAAGGCTCCATTCAGACATTTTTTTTGGCACAAGTTAGCGGAAATTTTTTGTTTGTTTTTGTTTTTTCTTACTAAGTCTCATATTCTACTAACTTGTGTCAAAAAATAAAATCTCCCATGAACTCACCATACCCCTCACGGAATCCAAATGCGTAAACATTTTTAGACATTTATATTCCAGACTTCTTCTCACGCTTTAGGGCCCCTAAAAAGCCAGGGCAGTATAAATACCCCACATGTGACCCCATTTCGGAAAGAAGACACCCCAAGGTATTCGCTGAGGGGCATATTGAGTCCATGAAAGATTGAAATTTTTGTCCTAAGTTAGCGGAAAGTGAGACTTTGTGAGAAAAAAAACAAAAAAATCAATTTCCGCTAACTTATGCAAAAAATAAAAAATTTCTAGGAACTCGCCATGCCCCTCATTGAATACCTTGGGGTGTCTTCTTTCCAAAGTGGGGTCACATGTGGGGTATTTATACTGCCCTGGCTTTTTAGGGGCACAAAAGTGTGAGAAGAAGTCTGGGATCCAAATGTCTAAAAATGCCCTCCTAAAAGGAATTTGGGCCCCTTTGCGCATCTAGGCTGCAAAAAAGTGTCACACATCTGGTATCGCCGTACTCAGGAGAAGTTGGGGAATGTGTTTTGGGGTGTCATTTTACACATACCCATGCTGGGTGAGAAAAATATCTTGGTCAAATGCCAACTTTGTATAAAAAAATAGGAAAAGTTGTCTTTTGCCAAGATATTTCTCTCACCCAGCATGGTTATATGTAAAATGGCACCCCAAAACACATTCCCCAACTTCTCCTGAGTACGGCAATACCAGATGTGTGACACTTTTTTGCAGCCAAGGTGGGCAAAGGGGCGCATATTCCAAAGTGCACCTTTCGGATTTCACAGGCCATTTTTTACAGATTTTGATTGCAAGGTACTTCTTACACATTTGGGCCCCTAAATTGCCAGGGCAGTATAACTACGCCACAAGTGACCCCATTTTGGAAAGAAGACACCCCAAGGTATTCCGTGAGGGGCACGGCGAGTTCCTAGAATTTTTTATTTTTTGTCACAAGTTAGCGGAAAATGATGATTTTTCTTTTTTTTTCTTTTTTCCTTACAAAGTCTCATATTCCACTAACTTGCGACAAAAAATAAAAGATTCTAGGAACTCGCCATGCCCCTCACGGAATACCTTGGGGTGTCTTCTTTCCAAAATGGGGTCACTTGTGGCGTAGTTATACTGCCCTGGCAATTTAGGGGCCCAAATGTGTGAGAAGAACTTTGCAATCAAAATGTGTAAAAAATGACCGGTGAAATCCAAAAGGTGCACTTTGGAATATGTGCCCCTTTGCCCACCTTGGCAGCAAAAAAGTGTCACACATCTGGTATTGCCGTACTCAGGAGAAGTTGGGGAATGTGTTTTGGGGTGTCATTTTACACATACCCATGCTGGGTGAGAAAAATATCTTGGTCAAATGCCAACTTTGTATAAAAAAAATGGGAAAAGTTGTCTTTTGCCAAGATATTTCTCTCATCCAGCATGGGTATATGTAAAATGACACCCCAAAACACATTCCCCATCTTCTCCTGAGTACGGCGATACCAGATGTGTGACACTTTTTTGCTGCCAAGGTGGGCAAAGGGGCACATATTCCAAAGTGCACCTTTTGGATTTCACCGGTCATTTTTTACACATTTTGATTGCAAAGTTCTTCTCACACATTTGGGCCCCTAAATTGCCAGGGCAGTATAACTACGCCACAAGTGACCCCATTTTGGAAATAAGACACCCCAAGGTATTCCGTGAGGGGCATGGCGAGTTCCTAGAATTTTTTATTTTTTGTCGCAAGTTAGTGGAATATGAGACTTTGTAAGGAAAAAAGAGAAAAAAAAAAATCATCATTTTCCGCTAACTTGTGACAAAAAATAAAAAATTCTAGGAACTCGCCATGCCCCTCACGGAATACCTTGGGGTGTCTTCTTTCCAAAATGGGGTCACTTGTGGCGTAGTTATACTGCCCTGGCAATTTAGGGGCCCAAATGTGTGAGAAGTACCTTGCAATCAAAATGTGTAAAAAATGGCCTGCAAAATCTGAAAGGTGCATTTTGGAATATGTGCCCCTTTGCCCACCTTGGCAGCAAAAAAGTGTGACACATCTGGTATCGCCGTACTCAGGAGAAGTTGGGGAATGTGTTTTGGGGTGTCATTTTACATATACCCATGCTGGATGAGAGAAATATCTTGGCAAAAGACAACTTTTCCCATTTTTTTTATACAAAGTTGGCATTTGACCAAGATATTTTTCTCCCCCAGCATGGGTATATGTAAAATGACACCCCAAAACACATTCCCCAACTTCTCCTGAGTACGGCAATACCAGATGTGTGACACTTTTTTGCTGCCAAGGTGGGCAAAGGGGCACATATTCCAAAGTGCACCTTTTGGATTTCACCGGTCATTTTTTACACATTTTGATTGCAAAGTTCTTCTCACACATTTGGGCCCCTAAATTGCCAGGGCAGTATAACTACGCCACAAGTGACCCCATTTTGGAAAGAAGACACCCCAAGGTATTCCGTGAGGGGCATGGCGAGTTCCTAGAATTTTTTATTTTTTGTCGCAAGTTAGTGGAATATGAGACTTTGTAAGAAAAAAAATAAAAAATAAAATCATCATCATTTTCCGCTAACTTGTGACAAAAAATAAAAAGTTCTATGAACTCACTATGCCCATCAGCGAATACCTTAGGGTGTCTACTTTCCGAAATGGGGTCATTTGTGGGGGTTTTCTACTGTTTGGGCATTGTAGAACCTCAGGAATCATGACAGGTGCTCAGAAAGTCAGAGCTGTTTCAAAAAGCGGAAATTCACATTTATGTACCATAGTTTGTAAATGCTATAACTTTTACCCAAACCATTTTTTTTTTTTGCACAAACATTTTTTTTTTATCAAAGACATGTAGAACAATAAATTTGGCGAAAAATTTATATATGGATGTTGTTTTTTTTGCAAAATTTTACAGCTGAAAGTGAAAAATGTCATTTTTTTGCAAAAAAATCGTTACATTTTGATTAATAACATAAAAAGTAAAAATGTCAGCAGCAATAAAATACCACCAAATGAAAGCTCCATTAGTGAGAAGAAAAGGAGGTAAAATTCATTTGGGTGGTAAGTTGCATGACCGAGCGATAAACGGTGAAAGGAGTGTAGTGCCGAAGTGTAAAAAGTGCTGTGGTCATGAAGGGGGTTTCACCTAGCGGGGCTGAAGTGGTTAATCCCGTGCGCTCCTGGAAATGAGACACCGCAGGATGGGAACAATCCTGAACATAAAACAAGCGGGAAGGAGCAGCCCAGGGCTTCTAACGATTCCCGAAACAGCAAGGGTACCTGTGAAGTAACTGGATCTGCCTGGACTTACCACTTGGTCCTACCCGGGTGTAGGCCATTAGTATACAACGTCCCTATGATGACAGTCCGTATAAGGGGGAGAGAACAAGAGCTGTAAAAAAGGCACACTTTAAGTAAGTTGCTACATTTTTATTAAGTGCAATCATGACAAACCGTGCATACCTTCACATTGAGGCACCTAGAAGGAGAATACACACAATGGGCATGTTATCTTAAACGTTACCAAACTTGTAAACTGGTACAATAGTGCAAAAATTATTAAATAGCATGAAAATCACAAAGAGCTCAGGTATCACGTTTGAGTCCTTTCTTTGGGTGCAAACTTACGTTGCAATAAAACATGTTATAAAATAGTGCAAATGTCAATGCCCGGTGAGGCTCAACAATAACTTGAGTCCTGTTTCCTGGAAGTGCTTAAAGTTGTAGAATCCTCTGGAAACTGATAAAAGTCAATTTGTAATCCACAGGGTAAAATGTTAATTGCAATCCAAAGGGTTAAAATGTCATAAGAGCAGCAAACAGGCTATCAAGTAACCTGAGAAAGGGGATAAAACAGTTAACTTGGACATGAGGGGGTTAAGTGCTGTTGGGGGGAGTCCTAACTGACATGTCCATCTGGATGAGGACAAACACTGGCAAGCTAAAACAAGAACGGTTAAAATTGCACACAAAAGGCCAAACAGGTCCTAACCCGTCAGGTAACAGTCCATGGAGTAGCTCCCAAAATGTCACTGATGTTTAATTGTTACTTTTCTTTTAAAGGAGACACCTTTTACAAGTAGGTGTCCAGCTCCTCGTCACTGTTGGAGCTGTTAAATCTCATCAGAGGATGTTCCAGCCTCTGGTGGTAGCACATGGTAGCATTTGTAGTGGTGCGCCACTGGCCCCTACTGGTGGCTCTGGGTACTGGTTGAGCGGACAATCTTGAAAAAGCAGCAGTGACACGCTGCAGCCCGGGATCCACAGCCGATGCAGGAGGTGGAAGAACTTCTGGCTGCAGGGGCTCAGGAAGAGCTGGAACAGCTGCTTCCAGGGAAGAAGGTATGGTGGCCTGATGTAGGGTTGCACCTTAGGGTTAAAGGTCAGGACCGAATTATTGATTTGTCCTACCCTCAGGGTTGGGGCTTTTCTTTAAACTGCATGCGCCCATCTGGGGTTTCTTGAAGGCACCTGACACAGCCCGCAGAGCCTGGGTCCTCCTGCCAGGACTCTGGGGTAACGGCAGGGGAGAGGGGCTTATCCAATAAAGTGACTCCGGCGGCAAATAGTCCTTGCATGGACCGCATAGGGGTATACTCGATCTGGTCCCCCACATAAAGATTGTGTCTGGCCTGGGGCAGATAGTGCTTTTTGACGGAGCGCCGGCCTACAAACACTTCAGTCCCTGAATAGTTATCCTGCAGGAACCTGACTCCTCGTTCTACTGAAAACCACAGCACTGTCCCGGTTCTACGAGGCAGCTTGGGGTCTCCTGGCTGGGGATCGTCAATTACCTGCTTCACATATTCCTCGACCGCTGATTTATATTCCCAGGCGGTCTGGGCAAAAGCAGTGATTTCATGCGGGACTTCGGGGTTCAAGCTCCGCAACTTTTCGTAGTTAGGCGGCGGAGTGGAATGATTGTCCGCCTCCGCCGCACCAGGATGTACAGACTGTGGTGCAGGCTGGGGTCCGGTGACGTTGGCTGGGGTCGCGGGATGCGGTGCAGGCCTGGGCCTGATGGCAGGTATTGGGGTCTCTGGACGTGGTGCAGGGGCAGACACGGACCGGGCCGGGGCCTCAGGGAGCCGGGCAGCTCCTACCTGTTGTTGCGGCCGGTACGGTGCCTCCTGGTGACCATCATGGACTTCTGGCGCCATCTTTTCCTCTGACTTGTCCACAGCGTGAGTCGCTACGTCAGTGACGTCCTCCGCGGGTGCTGGCTTGACGTCTACTTCCATTCTCATAGGTGCATCGCCTTCCGCTGGGGCACTTGACGTGGCGGAGGGATCCACGGCCTCTGGACACTTCATCAAGTCCGGGCCTTGTGCAGCAGAAACCAAGAACTCAGTGGCGGTCTTGCTCTTGTTTGCAGGAATTGTGGGGAGGAATCCACAGCCTCCGGCACAGCAGTCATGATCAAGGGCCCACTTTTCTTTATAATCTGGGCGACATGGATCTCCGGTGAGCGCTCTTCATATACCGGTTCATCACCGAACGCCATCTGGTTCCACCGTGGCTGGGGGAACGCCATCTTCACAACCTCCTCAATCCAGCAGGCTGCCAGTTCTAAGGGTGCAGCCCAGAGGGTGGAGTCTTTATTACCTCTGCTTGCACTAGAACGTTCACTGGGGGCAGTCTCTATTTTTCCCACTCCTGAAGGGGAGTATTCGATATCTTTGCGCCTTTGAGGGGGAGTTGCTAAGTTTTCCCGCTTCTGGGGTGCGTATTCCATTGTTTTGCGCTCTTGAGGGGGAGTCTTTGTCTCTGCCCATCCCTTGGGTTCTGTTACAATAACTTCTTGCATGGGCGTGTATTCGCTATATTCGCCATCTTGGGGATCATAAAGAAGCTGCGCCATGAGGGAGACATGGCCGATTAACCCTTGTAGTGCCGATGCGCACAATGCAGTGCTTTCTGAGCCAGCAATTAAAGTAACAAAGTCCATTTTTAACGTTTTTTGTACTTCAGCCCCTTGCAATGCTATGAAACATTCAATTAGATCCGTTTCTGTTAGCAGGGGGGGGGCACACAATTCAATCCGATCCTGTTCGTGATGCCACTTATGCAATGAGCAGGACACTAGTACAATGCAGTGGGTCAGGATAGATATGTGTATAAGTCAATAGTAGTTTGTGACGCCAATTGCAGCTTGCGCAGGTACTGTAGCAGGGCCCTTTAAGATGTTATAACTCATGTACCAGGTGAGGAATGCCAGAGGGGGATAATGTCTCTGTCTAGCAGATATGGTAGTGTCAACGGTGTTTCCTACCTTGGTACGGCTGGACGCCTGGATCCTGGCTCACTTGCAATAAATTGAGTGTAGTCAATAGGAGTTATGGTGGAATGATAGAGAACCAGACAGGAGATATAATCCAACTTGTCTTTACTTAAAGGATGGCAACATGAATCCATACGAGTTACAGCAATAGTCTTGGGTCCCAGCAGGTATTGGCAATATGTGGCAGGAATCTATATGTATTCTGCTTCTGATCATATGCCTAGAGAATCTGGCAGGTATTAGTCTTCTGCTCTGTCTGTCTTCTGATTTATCTGGGCCTGACTAGCTGAGAAGGAATTTGGCTTCTCCTGGACTCTGGATTGGTACTCAGAACTGCTCGCAGGGTATGGTTTCCTTCCTGGAGATCGGTAATTCTGGAGGGTGTTGCTTGCTTGTCAACCAGCTGAGGCAGATGACTCAGGCTGGGAAGATGGATCCTTGCCTCATCCGAGGCGGGATCCAGGGTTGGGATCCCTGGTTCTGGGAGCTCCTACTAACACAACCTACCCCAGCAGGGGGTGGCTGGTACACTGACTACAATTCCTTTTCCTCCTCATGAGACAGGACATGGGAACGTCCCACTTCTGCTCACACAGGGGAGCCTATACTGGAATGGACTATTCCAGACTAGATATACTAACTAACCTTGGTCCTGCTGGCGGACAGGGAAATTACAGCAAATACATGATACAAGCCTGGAAAGAACATATAAAGGAGAATGCAAAGTTAGATTACACAAGATGATAAGAAATATACACTTGACATATTATAGCAGGGAGACAGAGTTTGGTGACATACTCTGGGATGTTACACATGGATGTGCATATTACACCTAAAATCTGTCATTACACTCCCTAACTTACTATTGTTAGGGCAGCTTTTAAATGCCATAGTGATTAGGGGCCTTTCTAGTGACAAGTACATTGTAGAGTCTCCAGTCAGTCAAGAAAGGTTTAATACTTGGGACCACTGTGGCTGATTTCATAGTTAAAGTGCTTTAGGTAGGTATCAATAATAAGCCCCTGTAATAACTATGGCAATTGTGCTGCTGATGTCACAGATGTATAAGTCTATGACATAAAGTTCCCACAGATGAAGGTTCCATAACAGAAGGACAAACAGCCATTTGCAGAGCCATGCTTGATTTGTCTGGAGACCTGGAGCTTCACCATCTGTAGAGGGAGGAAGGGGACGCCCGCCTAGCCAGCCAGATCAGCCCAATCGCCTAGCTAGCCAGATCAGCCCAATCCACCTAGCCAGTCAGATCAGCCCTATCCGCCTAGCCAGCCAGATCATGCAAATTAGCCCTAGCCATCAATGGGTCGACAGATGCTGCAGCCAGATCTCCCTCACATCCAGCGCCAGCTGCTCAAAATCTACGTGTAAGGCCAGGAGTGGTTGAATTTGGCTATCTCCGTAAGAGGCTGGCACAGAGTGTTTGCTATTGTGTAACTGCTTACTAATCTGTTTCTTTAACTCTTTAACATATATGACTATTTGATGTCCTTTCTGTCATATCTTTAATGAATTTCTATCATGTCTCATTGAAAATGTACACCTTCTGATAAAATATCTTGTTCCATTTTGGCATTAACCTTCTAAGCCCAAGGGAAGGGCAACCCTCCAGCCATGGTTCCCTAGAGGTTTCCCCCACAGGGGGTTTCCCTCTCCTGAGTGCGGGGGGGGGGGGGGGGGGTGACTCTTCGTGAGTCAGGGTTGTGCCATGTTCAGTGCCGTATTTATAGCGATTGGCCTGAGAATAAATTTGAGGCACTGAATAAAAATACAGTCATTTGATGTTAAATAAATTCTCTCTATTTTACACCCAAATTAAGTGTTTTGTGCACTTCTTTCATAATCTTTGGTTTGGGTGGTATTGCTTCAGAGTGAGCGTTCATTAAATATTGCATAGCGACAAAGCCAGATATCCAGTGGTGCGTTTTTAAACCTGTGCAGCAAGAGGATGGAGCAGAGATGACAAGCTTTTCAGAGATGACAAATGTATCAAAAAGGAACTTGTGTCATGATAAAGTTGATGTTCAGCGCCCTGGTGTCATGGTCTTACCTTCTTGCTGTTCTCCTTCGTTTGACATGTGCTGGCGGCCATCTTGGTTTCTGGGTTTCTTGTAGCCTCCCACCCTGCGGCTTCTCCTTCCCACTGGGAGGAGCTGGATGCCTAGCTCATATATATAGGAGGTCTGTGGCTTCAGTTCCTTGCTTGGTCCTCCTGTGTTCACATGCTTCTAAGACTGCTGCTGCTTCTGGTTCCTGATCCTGGCTTCGTCTGACTACCCTGCTGGTTCCTGATCCAGGCTTCGTCTGATTACCCTGCTGGTTCCTGATCCAGGCTTTGTCTGACTACCCTGCTGGTTCCTGATCCAGGCTTCGTCTGACTACCCTTCTGGTTCCTGACCTCTGGCTTCGCAAGACCCTGCTTCGGTTTAGCCATCCGTTTGGACTTTTGCCTTACAGTTTGATTTTCAATAAAGCCTTCTTATTTCCACTTATCTCTTGTTGTACGTCTGGTTCATGGTTCCATGACATTAGGACCAAGCCATGAATTCTGACGGTACAGGGCCATCCTCGCTACCTACGCTGGTGTCCAGACTTGATCAGCAGGATCACCTGTTGGGTCGGTTCGCTGTGGCGTTGCAAACCCTGCTTGAACGCACGGCTCATTTAGCTTCCGTTGCCGATGGGTCGGTTGTCGCTCCTGGGCCCGCTCCTACTGCCGCTCCGGTTGTTGCGCCAGAGTCTACCCCGACACCTGTTGCTGCGCCTGCGGTGTTTCGGGGTATGACCGGTTCTGCCCCCCTTCCACAGCGCTTTGGGGGAGAGCCAACTCAGTGCCGAGGTTTCCTTAACCAGGTGGGCATTTATTTCGAGTTGCTGCCACATGCCTTTCCTACTGAGAGATCAAAGGTGGGCTTCTTGATCTCGCTGCTCTCGGACAAGGCCTTGGCCTGGGCCAGCCCTTTATGGGAGAACAACAATCCGGTGGTTGCCGAGTTTTCCGGTTTTGTTGCTTCTCTTCGGAAGGTATTCGATGTGCCGGCTCGTGCTGCCTCTGCTGCGAAGCTCCTTATGTCCATCAGACAGGGTTCACGATCCGTAGCTGAATACGCCATTAAGTTTCGTACCCTGGCAGCAGAGGTGGGCTGGAATAATGAGGCTCTGGTCGCTGCTTTCTCTCATGGTCTCTCGGATGCCTTGAAGGATGAGGTTGCAGCTAAGGACCTACCAGTGGAGCTCGAGTCCCTTATTTCTTTCCTGATTTTGATTGACACCAGACTCAGGGAGAGATCTTCCTTTAAGGAGAGCCTGCGGAGGTCTTCTAACAGATTGGCGCCTACGTTTGCTGTCCCACCCGTGCCTCCCTCTCCTCCCACGCCTCCTGGGGATGACTCGTCTGGGGGTGAACCCATGCAGCTGGGGTTTGCTCGCCTGTCTGAGGGGGAGAGGGTACTCCGGAGACGCGAGGGCCGATGCATGTACTGTGGTCTCGGTGGGCATTTTCGGTTGGCATGCCCGAACCGTCCGGGAAACCCTCGCACCTGAGATCCTGTCGGGGGCAGATCTTGGGTGGAGTCTCCTCGTCCCCGGTTTCCCGTCTTGACAAACCACTGATTACTGTTGTCCTCTCCTGGGTCGGGGGTTCGGTGACGACCCAGGCGTTGGTGGACTCTGGTGCTGGTGGTTTGTTCATTGATAGTGTGTTCGCTGCCGCCAATTCCATTCCTCTGCAGCCTCGAGGTTCCCCACTGGCTCTTGAGGCGATAGACGGCAGACCCCTTCTGCCGCCACACGTGACTCAGGAGACCCTTCCAGTGGGGATGGCCATTGGTGCCGTTCACAGAGAGTCGGTCTGTCTACAGGTTATTTCGTCTCCACACTACTCGGTGGTCTTGGGGTACCCCTGGCTCCAGAAGCATAATCCGACTTTCGATTGGAGATCGGCCGAGATCCTCTCGTGGTCACCGCAGTGTGGGGCTAGTTGCATCCATGGGCCTGTCAAGTTGCTGTGTACTTCCTCGGACTCTCTGTTGCCTCCTGAATACGAGGAGTACCGGGATGTATTCGATAAGGTGCGTGCGGTTGCCCTACCTCCGCATCGCCCATACGATTGTGCCATAGAGTTACAATCTGGTGCCGTTCCTCCTCGTGGCAAAGTCTATCCACTGTCGGTAGCGGAGAATGAGGCCATGGAGGAGTACGTGAGGGAGGCGCTTTCACGCGGACACATTCGCAAATCCTCGTCCCCGGCAGGGGCTGGATTTTTCTTTGTGAAAAAGAAGGGCGGTGAGTTGAGGCCTTGCATCGATTACAGGGGTCTCAATCGCATCACGATCAAGAACGCTTACCCGATACCCTTGATTTCCGAGCTGTTCGATCGCCTCAAAGGGGCCACGGTCTTTACCAGACTCGACCTGAGGGCGGCATATAACCTGGTAAGGATCAAGGCGGGCGATGAGTGGAAGACCGCGTTTAACACCAGGACCGGTCATTATGAATCCTTGGTTATGCCCTTTGGGTTGTGCAATGCGCCCGCAGTCTTCCAGGAATTTATCAACGATGTTTTCCGTGACCTGTTGCAGCAGTGTGTGGTGGTCTATTTGGATGACATCTTGGTATATTCTGAATCCTTGGAGGCCCACATTCTGGATGTCAGACGAGTGTTGCAACGGTTACGAGAGAACAAGCTGTTCGGTAAGCTTGAGAAATGCGAATTTCACCGATCCCAGGTAACCTTCTTAGGTTACATCATTTCCGCTGAGGGGTTCTCCATGGATCCTGAGAAGGTTTTGGCTGTCTTACAGTGGCCCCAGCCCAGTGGTCTTCGTGCCCTGCAGCGCTTTTTGGGCTTCGCCAATTATTATCGGAAGTTCATCAGGGACTTTTCCATGCTAGCCAAGCCTCTCACGGATCTGACCAGGAAGGGCAGTAATCCCCAGGTCTGGCCGCTCGAGGCCATCCGAGCTTTTGAGGCTCTAAAGTCCGCCTTTGTGTCGGCTCCGATTCTGTCGCATCCCAACCCTGGGTTGCCTTTTGTCCTCGAGGTGGACGCGTCTGAGACGGGAGTAGGCGCCCTTCTGTCTCAGCGTAGAACACCAGAGGGTCCTCTGCTTCCCTGTGGGTTTTACTCCCGGAAACTGTCTTCCGCGGAGTGCAACTATCAGATTGGCCATCGTTATTGGCCATCGTGCAGGCCCTTAAAGAATGGAGGCACTTGCTCGAGGGCTCGGTGGTTCCGGTTCTCATCCTGACGGACCACAAGAATCTGACCTACCTCTCTGAGGCCAAGAGATTGACACCACGTCAGGCCAGATGGGCTCTGTTCTTGTCACGTTTTAATTACGTGGTCTCCTACCTACCCGGTTCCAAGAACATCAGAGCGGATGCCTTATCACGGCAGTACTCCGAGCTGTCCGGGGAGGAGTCGATTCCGACCTCGGCCATACCTCCGAATCAGATCCTGGCCGCTATTCGCACCAGCCTGACCTCTCCCCTGGGTGAGCAGATTTTGGCGGCTCAATCTGGTGCTCCCTCTGGGAGACCCAACGGCAGATGTTTTGTGCCTGAGGAGTTGCGCACTCGGTTGTTGCGAACCTACCATAACTCCAAGGCCGCGGGGCATCCTGGAAAGAATCAGCTGTCCTGGGCTGTTTCACGTCTGTTCTGGTGGCCTTCTCTACGCTCCGACATCGCCGCATATGTAGTGGCATGCTCCGTTTGTGCCCAGAGTAAGTCCCCTCGGCACCTTCCGTTGGGCCTTTTGCAACCCATAGCCACCGGGGGATGTGTCCATGGTCACACCTGGGGATGGATTTCATTGTGGACCTCCCTGCATCCCGAGGCCATACGGTCATTCTCATGATTGTGGATCGGTTTTCCAAAATGTGCCACTGTGTTCCTCTCAAGAAGTTACCCTCTGCACAAGAGTTGGCCTCGATTTTTGCCAGGGAGGTCTTCCGGTTGCACGGTTTGCCCAAGGAGATTGTGTCGGATCGGGGGAGTCAGTTTGTGTCCGGGGTCTGGCGCGCCTTTTGCTCCCAGTTGGGGATCCATCTCTCTTTCTCCTCGGCCTACCACCCTCAGTCCAATGGGGCCGCAGAACGATCCAATCAGGCCTTGGAGCAATTCCTTCGTTGCTATGTCTCCGATCACCAAGACAATTGGGTTGACCTCCTGCCTTGGGCTGAGTTTGCCAGGAACACGGCGGTGAACTCTTCCTCTGGGACGTCTCCCTTCATGGCCAATTATGGGTTCCAACCTGCCGTGTTACCGGAGGTATTCTCTCCCCAGGATATTCCGGCTGTGGAGGATCACCTTTCCGTCCTACGTGCTTCTTGGGTACAGATCCAGAGGTCCCTTGAGGTCTCTGCGCAGCGCCAGAGACTCCAGGCTGATCGCAGACGAGCGCCCGCTCCTTCCTACCAGGTCGGAGACCGCGTATGAATGTCCACCCGCAACCTCAACCTTCGTGTGCCCACTCCCAAGCTGGCGCCTCGCTTTGTTGGTCCCTTCCGAGTGCTTCGCAGGGTAAACCCGGTAGCCTATGCCCTTGCGCTTCCTCCTGGCATGCGGATCTCCAACGTGTTTCATGTCTCCCTGTTGAAGCCACTGGTGTGTAATCGTTTCACTTCCTCAGTTCCTCGGCCTCGTCCGGTCCAAGTGGGCAATCGTGAGGAGTATGAGGTGAGCAATATCCTGGACTCACGCCTGGTCCGCGGTCGGGTGCAGTTTTTGGTCCATTGGCGTGGTTATGGTCCAGAGGAGCGTTCCTGGGTTCCCTCCGCAGATGTCCATGCTCCTGCCTTGCTCCGAGCCTTCCACGCACGCTTCCCTCAGAAACCGTTCTTTACTCCGCGGAGGAGGGGCCCTTGAGGGGGAGGTACTGTCATGGTCTTACCTTCTTGCTGTTCTCCTTCGTTTGACATGTGCTGGCGGCCATCTTGGTTTCTGGGTTTCTTGTAGCCTCCCACCCTGCGGCTTCTCCTTCCCACTGGGAGGAGCTGGATGCCTAGCTCATATATATAGGAGGTCTGTGGCTTCAGTTCCTTGCTTGGTCCTCCTGTGTTCACATGCTTCTAAGACTGCTGCTGCTTCTGGTTCCTGATCCTGGCTTTGTCTGACTACCCTGCTGGTTCCTGATCCAGGCTTCGTCTGATTACCCTGCTGGTTCCTGATCCAGGCTTCGTCTGACTACCCTGCTGGTTCCTGATCCAGGCTTCGCCTGACTACCCTTCTGGTTCCTGACCTCTGGCTTCGCAAGACCCTGCTTCGGTTTAGCCATCCGTTTGGACTTTTGCCTTACAGCTTGATTTTCAATAAAGCCTTCTTATTTCCACTTATCTCTTGTTGTACGTCTGGTTCATGGTTCCATGACACCTGGCTCATAGAAAAGGCACTAGGTGAGCAGAGAGGAGAGGGTAGGAGCGGTGACTGAGGCAGTGAGGTGCTTGGGAACCCTCTCCTCATAGCAGGGCACATGTTGATTTTTAAAGCAAGCTCAAAGAGGTAAGGTTCTAATTTGCCATCGGAGGAGGAAAATCTGAAATTGCACCCTTATGGAGCAGCAGACGCTGTGTCTAGGGCAGAGTTTTGCAGCCTCGGCTTCCAAACGGAGGTTTTACCAATGCCTGGATCTTGGCTCCTAGAGTTTGCGGAAGGAAAAAGCAGGCAGTAGACTGCCGATCTATCCCAGCAGGGGCCATACATCCTGGGCCAGAGGTTTAACACTGTGTTTAAATGTGTCTTGCAAACATTTAGTAAGCTTATAATGTCAATTAATTTGAAGACCATTGGCCGAGATACCTAACTTTCTGCCTGGCCCTCGGTGGTGGGCTTAGTTACCCCACAGCGGGCTTCATATTCCTCCCAGAAGCTCAATCTTCCTTCCTGGGGCTTCATCTCCACCCCGGGAAGTTCACCAGTAATGACAGTAAAATCTGTCATTCTGCACAATCCACCTTTCCCCATCCCCATGCCACATTTACATCAGCCAGTTGTTCTCACCCAGGTGCTTTTGCTCTACAGACACATCAGATGTACCAAGTGGACTGACATGCAGGCTTTCTCCGACTGCACCCAATCATTCCAAAGAGAACCAGGATATTTTTCATCAGCCTCTCAGCGTATTCGACTGGCCAGGTGTAGCACTCATTATCCTATTATTCATTCATGCCTTTAATAAGGCCTGAGGGCATTATTATACATATTACATCCCAATTCTGTAGACATACTCACCAACTTCCGATTGCTAGTCATCTTTTAAATGCCCAATTGATAAGGGCCTGTCTAGTGACGTGTACATATTAGAGGCCTTTGTAGACCCACAAAAACCTACACATGTTTGAATTTTGTAGGGGCGAGAAGAGTTTCCTGTGAAGAGTCTGCATTTGAAAAGAAATGTGAACACATCATGATCAGATTGAGCAACCGCGGGTATAATGTCAATAATTTAAGTGGGGCCAAAGAAAGGGCTGCTGCTTGAAGAACCCGTGTACACAACAAGAAAATTATCTAAAGATAGATGTTCCTCTACATGTGACAAATTTACCATTAGTACACATTTCAGCCATATCTGTAAGGATATTGTGGCAATCATCTGCAAATCCATACTTGTCCTGTGTAAGGATGCTGACCTACGTTTCATTTTACAAAAGAAAGTTACGTTTATATAAAAAAGAGCTGTTACAGAGGGAAACATTCCCCCCCCCCCAGCATTTAAAGGGGTTGTCTCACAGAAAATATGCAACAGTTTTCAAACCAGTACCTGGGTCTGAATACTTTAGAATTTATATGTAATTAAAAATTTTGCATAGCCAGAGTTATTCAATAAAATGTATCTGTGTAGCGCCACCTGCTGTTTTTTTTTTCTCACTCTTTGACCTGCTCACTGAGATGGCCACACATGCTCAGTTTCATCCTTCAGGTGGCTACTGGGCTGTGATAGGGAGAGCATGCACATGCCCCCTTAGCTGCAGCAAAAAAGACACTCCCTTTGAGCTGCCAGCTTGATATAAATCTAGCAGAGCATTGAATGGGGAGATTTCTGGATCCATGCGAGGTACAGGGCTGGTTCTAGCTTTGTTAGAAAGATGTTGTCATGTACCTATATGATGTGTGATTTAGATTTTTTACATTAGTCATGGGATAACCACTTTAAGTATAAAACAGGGTCAGTGTCTACCTGCTTCCACCTCAGAGGATCACACAAATGTGTTTACAGTCACTCCAATAACTGTAGAATGGTAGAACATGTCCTATTCTTGTTAGTTTTGTGGACAAGGATTGGACATTTCTACAGAAGTTAAAAAAATAAATGGTGGCATGCACTCGGCTGGGATCTGTCTTTTGCGGATCTGCCATTTACAGACAATAAAACACTTATGACCGTGTACATGAGACCTAATATGTATATTTACTCATATTCCTATGTAGTCCTACAGCCTGTCCACCTCATGCTGTGAGTAGAGACTTTATCTCTAGACCTCCATACATTTCCTTGGGATTGAGTGATTTGCTTGTGTGAAGATTGGTGCTTATCTTATTAAACAATACCACAAGAACCCAGTTGACCCAACATCTGGTATAAGCATAATTGAATTGGATGAAACAATAGATGTTCCTATCACACACAAAGTCATCCTTTATCAAATACAGAAAGATCAGAACAATATGGGATACAACTCACACAATAAGATGTATAATACACGCTACAAGATAGGCCGTCTATCTATCGCAGGTCCGATTCTACCTAACTGGTCAGAAAATTCCATACTGGATGAATAAACTCAACCCGAATTCAAAGTCCTCCAACTGTCCTGAAAATTCTTAGATGACACTTAACCAGTTTTGTTTTAAAATGAAAGTCATAGCTTACTTCAGTGTAAGTGGTCATAGGGGAAAACAGCAGGACACTTATTTGAGCTCCTTATCAGATAGAGAAATAAACATAAGACACGGTTATCCATTTCAAAATCATTTATTAAAACAAAATCCCTGCAGAGAAAAATTGTGATCCAGAAGAAGACAAAAACCTAGACACATTTGGCCAGTTTGTGTCACAGGGAAAAAAATCCTTCTTGACCCTGAGAAAAGGCCATCGGTCGGAAGGCCCTGGATCATAGACATTGATAATTCCACCTGGTTGGGGGGTCTACTCACCTGTATATCTCACTTACCTATTGTGAAGGATGGAAATATATTGAAATGTGCCCATCTGACCTCCATGTTGGATGTGCACACGGAGATGAAGACTGTTGTGATCTCTGTTGACTCTTGGTTTCTCCATCTGGGACGCTGGTTTGGGGCTTGTTTCCTGAAAGCCTCTTGCCTTAACTATCAGCCTGGCGTCCACCGGCATGCCACGCAGATAGGAAGACTGTTCTAACCATCTCAGTGTGGTTGGTGATTGAACCTGCTTGGTCGCTGCATCATAAATTTTGGTGATGCTATGACTGCTTGTGTGTTTAATCCATAAAGTTGAGTTCCTATAGAAGCACAGAAAAGCATAGTAAATATGTGGTTTCCCACACTGTTTCAGATTGATGGACAAAACCTGCCCTGCGGGGTAAAATATCTGCTCATTAACGGCATATCCATATATAAAATGTCACATCCGAAAAGAGCGGAGCTCGCCTACTTGGCTATTTTATTTTTTTATTGTCTGTTTATTTGCATTATAATAACATTTATAGATGGACAAGTTAACATCACTTATCCCATTTTACAAAATGGCAAGTAATTAGGGATGAGCGAACCCGAACTGTATAGTTCGGGTTCGTACCGAATTTTGGGGTGTCCGTGACACGGACCCGAACCCGGACATTTTCGTAAAAGTCCGGGTTCGGGTTCGGTGTTCGTCGCTTTCTTCGCGCTTTTGTGACGCTTTCTTGGCGCTTTTTGAAAGGCTGCAAAGCAGCCAATCAACAAGCGTCATACTACTTGCCCCAAGAGGCCATCACAGCCATGCCTACTATTGGCATGGCTGTGATTGGCCAGAGCACCATGTGACCCAGCCTCTATTTAAGCTGGAGTCACATAGCGCCGCCCGTCACTCTGCTCTGATTAGCGTAGGGAGAGGTTGCGGCTGCGACAGTAGGGCGAGATTAGGCAGATTAACTCCTCCAAAGGACTTGATTAACTGATCGATCTGCAGCTGTGGATCATTGAGCTGCTGATCCTCAATTGCTCACTGTTTTTAGGCTGCACAGACCGTTTGTCAGTCTCATTTTTCTGGGGTGATCGGCGGCCATTTTGTGTCTTGTGGTGCGCCAGCACAAGCTGCGACCAAGTGCATTTAACCCTCAATGGTGTGGTTGTTTTTTGGCTAAAGCCTACATCAGGGTGAAGCTGTCACACCAAGTGCATTTAACCAGCAATAGTCTGTTCATTTTTTGGCCATATCCCAGTCTAATTCTGTCACTAAATCCATACCGGTCACCCAGCGCCTAAATACTAGGCCTCAAATTTATATCCAGCTAAATCTGTCCCTAGTGCTGTAGCTGGGCGAGTTATTTAGTGTCCGTTCAAGCACATTTCTTGTTCTGGGTTGAAATACAATTCCCAATTTAGCAATTTCATAATTTAGTGGTTCCTGCTATATCAGAGCTCTTTGAAATCTATCCCAAAAAGGGTATATAATATTGAAGGTGCACATAGGGTCATTCAGAGTAACTTCACACACACCCGCTACTGTGTATTTCCAAGTCTAATTCTGTCACTAAATCCATACCGGTGACCCAGCGCCTAAATACTAGGCCTCAAATTTAATTCCCTCTAAATCTCTCGTTACCCACCGCTGTACTGTTGTTGCTGGGCAAGATATTTAGTGTCCGTCAAAGCACATTTTTTGTTCTGGGTTGAAGTACAATTCCCAATTTAGCAATTTCATAATTTAGTGGTTTCTGCTATATCAGAGCTATTTGAAATCTATCCCAAAAAGGGTATATAATATTGAAGGTGCACATAGGGTCATTCAGAATAACTTCACACACACCCGCTACTGTGTATTTCCAAGTCTAATTCTGTCACTAAACCCATACCTGTCACCCAGCGCCTAAATACTAGGCCTCAAATTTAAATCCCTCTAAATCTCTCGTTACCGTTGTCCTGTTGTAGCTGGGAAAGTTATTTAGTGCCCGTCAAAGCACATTTTTTGTTCTGGGTTGAAGTACAATTCCCAATTTAGCAATTTCATAATTTAGTGGTTCCTGCTATATCAGAGCTATTTGAAATCTATCCCAAAAAGGGTATATAATATTGAAGGTGCACATAGGGTCATTCAGAATAACTTCACACACACCCGCTACTGTGTATTTCCAAGTCTAATTCTGTCACTAAATCCATACCGGTGACCCAGCGCCTAAATACTAGGCCTCAAATTTAATTCCCTCTAAATCTCTCGTTACCCACCGCTGTACTGTTGTTGCTGGGCAAGATATTTAGTGTCCGTCAAAGCACATTTTTTGTTCTGGGTTGAAGTACAATTCCCAATTTAGCAATTTCATAATTTAGTGGTTTCTGCTATATCAGAGCTATTTGAAATCTATCCCTAAAAGGGTATATAATATTGAAGGTGCACATAGGGTCATTCAGAATAACTTCACACACACCCGCTACTGTGTATTTCCAAGTCTAATTCTGTCACTAAACCCATACCTGTCACCCAGCGCCTAAATACTAGGCCTCAAATTTAAATCCCTCTAAATCTCTCGTTACCGTTGTCCTGTTGTAGCTGGGAAAGTTATTTAGTGCCCGTCAAAGCACATTTTTTGTTCTGGGTTGAAGTACAATTCCCAATTTAGCAATTTCATAATTTAGTGGTTCCTGCTATATCAGAGCTATTTGAAATCTATCCCAAAAAGGGTATATAATATTGAAGGTGCACATTGGGTCATTCAGAATAACTTCACACACACGCTTCTGTGCATTTCCAAGTCTAATTCTGTCACTAAATCCATACCGGTGACCCAGCGCCTAAATACTAGGCCTCAAATTTAATTCCCTCTAAATCTCTCGTTACCCACCGCTGTACTGTTGTTGCTGGGCAAGATATTTAGTGTCCGTCAAAGCACATTTTTTGTTCTGGGTTGAAGTACAATTCCCAATTTAGCAATTTCATAATTTAGTGGTTTCTGCTATATCAGAGCTATTTGAAATCTATCCCTAAAAGGGTATATAATATTGAAGGTGCACATAGGGTCATTCAGAATAACTTCACACACACCCGCTACTGTGTATTTCCAAGTCTAATTCTGTCACTAAATCCATACCGGTGACCCAGCGCCTAAATACTAGGCCTCAAATTTAATTCCCTCTAAATCTCTCGTTACCCACCGTTGTACTGTTGTTGCTGGGCAAGATATTTAGTGTCCGTCAAAGCACATTTTTTGTTCTGGGTTGAAGTACAATTCCCAATTTAGCAATTTCATAATTTAGTGGTTTCTGCTATATCAGAGCTATTTGAAATCTATCCCTAAAAGGGTATATAATATTCAAGGTGCACATTGGGTCATTCAGAATAACTTCACACACACACGCTTCTGTGCATTTCCAAGTCTAATTCTGTCACTAAATCCATACCGGTCACCCAGCGCCTAAATACTAGGCCTCAAATTTATATCCCGCTGAATTTGAATACAATACATTGGGCCAAATAATATATTTGTTGTTGTGGTGAACCATAACAATGAGAAAAACATCTAGTAAGGGACGCGGACGTGGACATGGTCGTGGTGGTGTTAGTGGACCCTCTGGTGCTGGGAGAGGACGTGGCCGTTCTGCCACATCCACACGTCCTAGTGTACCAACTACCTCAGGTCCCAGTAGCCGCCAGAATTTACAGCGATATATGGTGGGGCCCAATGCCGTTCTAAGGATGGTAAGGCCTGAGCAGGTACAGGCATTAGTCAATTGGGTGGCCGACAGTGGATCCAGCACGTTCACATTATCTCCCACCCAGTCTTCTGCAGAAAGCGCACAGATGGCGCCTGAAAACCAACCCCATCAGTCTGTCACATCACCCCCATGCATACCAGGGAAACTGTCTCAGCCTCAAGTTATGCAGCAGTCTCTTATGCTGTTTGAAGACTCCGCTGGCAGGGTTTCCCAAGGGCATCCACCTAGCCCTTCCCCAGCGGTGAAAGACATAGAATGCACTGACGCACAACCACTTATGTTTCCTGATGATGAGGACATGGGAATACCACCTCAGCATGTCTCTGATGATGACGAAACACAGGTGCCAACTGCTGCGTCTTTCTGCAGTGTGCAGACTGAACAGGAGGTCAGGGATCAAGACTGGGTGGAAGACGATGCAGGGGACGATGAGGTCCTAGACCCCACATGGAATGAAGGTCGTGCCACTGACTTTCACAGTTCGGAGGAAGAGGCAGTGGTGAGACCGAGCCAACAGCGTAGCAAAAGAGGGAGCAGTGGGCAAAAGCAGAACACCCGCCGCCAAGAGACTCCGCCTGCTACTGACCGCCGCCATCTGGGACCGAGCACCCCAAAGGCAGCTTCAAGGAGTTCCCTGGCATGGCACTTCTTCAAACAATGTGCTGACGACAAGACCCGAGTGGTTTGCACGCTGTGCCATCAGAGCCTGAAGCGAGGCATTAACGTTCTGAACCTGAGCACAACCTGCATGACCAGGCACCTGCATGCAAAGCATGAACTGCAGTGGAGTAAACACCTTAAAACCAAGGAAGTCACTCAGGCTCCCCCTGCTACCTCTTCTGCTGCTGCCGCCTCGGCCTATTCTGCTGCTGCCGCCTCGGCCTCTTCCTCCGCCTCTGGAGGAACGTTGGCACCTGCCGCCCAGCAAACAGGGGATGTACCACCAACACCACCACCACCACCTCCGTCACCAAGCGTCTCAACCATGTCACACGCCAGCGTTCAGCTCTCCATCTCACAAACATTTGATAGAAAGCGTAAATTCCCACCTAGCCACCCTCGATCCCTGGCCCTGAATGCCAGCATTTCTAAACTACTGGCCTATGAAATGCTGTCATTTAGGCTGGTGGACACAGACAGCTTCAAACAGCTCATGTCGCTTGCTGTCCCACAGTATGTTGTTCCCAGCCGGCACTACTTCTCCAAGAGAGCCGTGCCTTCCCTGCACAACCAAGTATCCGATAAAATCAAGTGTGCACTGCGCAACGCCATCTGTAGCAAGGTCCACCTAACCACAGATACGTGGACCAGTAAGCACGGCCAGGGACGCTATATCTCCCTAACTGCACACTGGGTAAATGTAGTGGCAGCTGGGCCCCAGGCGGAGAGCTGTTTGGCGCACGTCCTTCCGCCGCCAAGGATCGCAGGGCAACATTCTTTGCCTCCTGTTGCCACCTCCTCCTTCTCGGCTTCCTCCTCCTCTTCTTCCACCTGCTCATCCAGTCAGCCACACACCTTCACCACCAACTTCAGCACAGCCCGGGGTAAACGTCAGCAGGCCATTCTGAAACTC
This sequence comes from Bufo gargarizans, assembly GCF_014858855.1. Taxonomy (NCBI): domain Eukaryota; kingdom Metazoa; phylum Chordata; class Amphibia; order Anura; family Bufonidae; genus Bufo; species Bufo gargarizans. The sequence goes on along the minus strand of NC_058083.1, from coordinate 428,819,824 downwards.
ATATGTTTGGGGGACAGGCCCCACACCGCACAGGAGTTGTGGCGGGGTATAGAACAACAGACCGACGAGTGGTTGCTGCCGGTGAGCCTCAAGCCCGGCCTGGTGGTGTGTGATAATGGGCGAAATCTCGTTGCAGCTCTGGGACTAGCCAATTTGACGCACATCCCTTGCTTGGCGCATGTGCTGAATTTGGTGGTGCAGAAGTTCATTCACAACTACCCCGACATGTCAGAGCTGCTGCATAAAGTGCGGGCCGTCTGTTCGCGCTTCCGGCGTTCACATCCTGCTGCTGCTCGCCTGTCTGCGCTACAGCGTAACTTCGGCCTTCCCGCTCACCGCCTCATATGCGACGTGCCCACCAGGTGGAACTCCACCTTGCACATGCTGGACAGACTGTGCGAGCAGCAGCAGGCCATAGTGGAGTTTCAGCTGCAGCACGCACGGGTCAGTCGCACTACAGAACAGCACCACTTCACCACCAATGACTGGGCCTCCATGCGAGACCTGTGTGCCCTGTTGCGCTGTTTCGAGTACTCCACCAACATGGCCAGTGGCGATGACACCGTTATCAGCGTTACAATACCACTTCTATGTCTCCTTGAGAAAACACTTAGGGCGATGATGGAAGAGGAGGTGGCCCAGGAGGAGGAGGAGGAGGAGGAGGAAGAGGGGTCATTTTTAGCACTTTCAGGCCAGTCTCTTCGAAGTGACTCAGAGGGAGGTTTTTGGCAACAGCAGAGGCCAGGTACAAATGTGGCCAGCCAGGGCCCACTACTGGAGGACGAGGAGGACGAGGATGAGGAGGAGGTGGAGGAGGATGAGGATGAAGCATGGTCACAGCGGGGTGGCACCCAACGCAGCTCGGGTCCATCACTGGTGCGTGGCTGGGGGGAAAGGCAGGACGATGACGATACGCCTCCCACAGAGGACAGCTTGTCCTTATCCCTGGGCAGCCTGGCACACATGAGCGACTACATGCTGCAGTGCCTGCGCAACGACAGCAGAGTTGCCCACATTTTAACCTGTGCGGACTACTGGGTTGCCACCCTGCTGGATCCACGCTACAAAGACAATGTGCCCACCTTACTTCCTGCACTGGAGCGTGATAGGAAGATGCGCGAGTACAAGCGCACGTTGGTAGACACGCTACTGAGAGCATTCCCAAATGTCACAGGGGAACAAGTGGAAGCCCAAGGCCAAGGCAGAGGAGGAGCAAGAGGTCGCCAAGGCAGCTGTGTCACGGCCAGCTCCTCTGAGGGCAGGGTTAGCATGGCAGAGATGTGGAAAACTTTTGTCAACACGCCACAGCTAACTGCACCACCACCTGATACGCAACGTGTTAGCAGGAGGCAACATTTCACTAACATGGTGGAACAGTACGTGTGCACACCCCTCCACGTACTGACTGATGGTTCGGCCCCATTCAACTTCTGGGTCTCTAAATTGTCCACGTGGCCAGAGCTAGCCTTTTATGCCTTGGAGGTGCTGGCCTGCCCGGCAGCCAGCGTTTTGTCTGAACGTGTATTCAGCACGGCAGGGGGCGTCATTACAGACAAACGCAGCCGCCTGTCTACAGCCAATGTGGACAAGCTGACGTTCATAAAAATGAACCAGGCATGGATCCCACAGGACCTGTCCGTCCCTTGTCCAGATTAGACATTAACTACCTCCCCATAACCATATATTATTGGACTCCAGGGCACTTCCTCATTCAATCCTATTTTTATTTTCATTTTACCATTATATTGCGAGGCTACCCAAAGTTGAATGAACCTCTCCTCTGCCTGTGTGCTAGGCCTAAATATATGCCAATGGACTGTTGCAGTGGTGGGTGACGTGAAGCCTCATTCTCTGCTATGACATGCAGACTGATTCTCTGCTGACATGAAGCCAGATCCTCTGTTACGGGAGCTCTCTCCTCTGCCTGGGTGCTGGGCCTAAATTTATGACAATTGACTGTTGCAGTGGTGGGTGACGTGAAGCCTGATTCTCTGCTATGATATGAAGACTGATTCTCTGCTGACATGAAGCCAGATTGTCTGTTACGGGACCTTTCTCCTCTGCCTGGGTTCTGGGCCTAAATTTATGAAAATTGACTGTTGCAGTGGTGGGTGACGTGAAGCCTGATTCTCTGCTATGATATGAAGACTGATTCTCTGCTGACATGAAGCCAGATTGTCTGTTACGGGACCTTTCTCCTCTGCCTGGGTTCTGGGCCTAAATTTATGAAAATTGACTCTTACAGTGGTGGGTGACGTGAAGCCTGATTCTCTGCTATGATATGAAGACTGATTCTCTGCTGACATGAAGCCAGATTCTCTGTTACGGGACCTCTCTCCTCTGCCTGGGTGCTGGGCCTAAATTTATGACAATGGACTGTTGCAGTGGTGGCTGACGTGAAGCCTGATTCTCTGCTATGACATGCAGACTGATTCTCTGCTGTCATGAAGCCAGATTGTCTGTTACGGGACCTCTCTGCTCTGCCTGTGTGCTAGGCCTAAATATATGCCAATGGACTGTTGCAGTGGTGGCTGACGTGAAGCCTCATTCTCTGCTATGACATGCAGACTGATTCTCTGCTGTCATGAAGCCAGATTGTCTGTTACGGGACCTCTCTGCTCTGCCTGTGTGCTAGGCCTAAATATATGCCAATGGACTGTTGCAGTGGTGGGTGACGTGAAGCCTCATTCTCTGCTATGACATGCAGACTGATTCTCTGCTGACATGAAGCCAGATTGTCTGTTACGGGACCTCTCTGCTCTGCCTGTGTGCTAGGCCTAAATATATGCCAATGGACTGTTGCAGTGGTGGGTGACGTGAAGCCTCATTCTCTGCTATGACATGCAGACTGATTCTCTGCTGACATGAAGCCAGATTGTCTGTTACGGGACCTCTCTGCTCTGCCTGTGTGCTAGGCCTAAATATATGCCAATGGACTGTTGCAGTGGTGGGTGACGTGAAGCCTCATTCTCTGCTATGACATGCAGACTGATTCTCTGCTGACATGAAGCCAGATTGTCTGTTACGGGACCTCTCTGCTCTGCCTGTGTGCTAGGCCTAAATATATGCCAATGGACTGTTGCAGTGGTGGGTGACGTGAAGCCTCATTCTCTGCTATGACATGCAGACTGATTCTCTGCTGACATGAAGCCAGATTGTCTGTTACGGGACCTCTCTGCTCTGCCTGTGTGCTAGGCCTAAATATATGCCAATGGACTGTTGCAGTGGTGGGTGACGTGAAGCCTCATTCTCTGCTATGACATGCAGACTGATTCTCTGCTGACATGAAGCCAGATCCTCTGTTACGGGAGCTCTCTCCTCTGCCTGGGTGCTGGGCCTAAATTTATGACAATTGACTGTTGCAGTGGTGGGTGACGTGAAGCCTGATTCTCTGCTATGATATGAAGACTGATTCTCTGCTGACATGAAGCCAGATTGTCTGTTACGGGACCTTTCTCCTCTGCCTGGGTTCTGGGCCTAAATTTATGAAAATTGACTCTTACAGTGGTGGGTGACGTGAAGCCTGATTCTCTGCTATGATATGAAGACTGATTCTCTGCTGACATGAAGCCAGATTCTCTGTTACGGGACCTCTCTCCTCTGCCTGGGTGCTGGGTAGTGTTGAGCGCGAATATTCGAAAAGCAAATTTTTTTCGCGAATATCGCAACTTCGCGATTTCGCGAATATTTCGAATATAGTGCTATATATTCGTAAAAACGAATATTCGTTTTTTGTTTCCCCCCCCCCCCCCACAAAATTACAGTACACATATAATTGATTGTTTCCCAAAGGTCCAACAGCTCAGATCTTACTCACATTGCCTAGAAAGTGATTGAGGCGCGAATCTTCGTAAGGCGATTTTATTAGCGCACATGCGAATATCGGCACGTCCCAGAACAGAGGCAAAGGGCTTTGCATTCATACATTAGTGAATTGAGTTGCGAATCTTCGTAAGGCGATTTTATTAGCGCACATGCGAATATCTACACTTGTCCCAGAACAGAGGCAAAGGGCTTTGCATTCATACATTAGTGATTGAATTGAGCTGCGAATCTTCGTAAGGCGATTTTATTAACGCAAATGCAAATATCTACACTTGTCCCCAGAACAGAGAGGCAAAGGCCTGTGCATTCATATAGTATAGCACCATATTCGCGAATACGTAGAACTTCGTAAAAGTCGATTTACGAATATTCGTATTTTTTATTTTACTTTCCACCTTACAGATTACATTGATCTGTACTCTGTCAACTACTGTCATCACCCCCCACTGTATCTCGATTGATTCCCAAAAGTCTCACATTCCCTAGAAAGTGATTGAGGTGCGAATCTTCGTAAGGCGATTTTATTAGCGCACATGCGAATATCTACACTTGTCCCAGAACAGAGGCAAAGGGCATTGCATTCATACATTAGTGATTGAATTGAGTTGCGAATCTTCGTAAGGCGATTTCATTAGCGCACATGTGAATTTTGCATAGCATATGTATTATGCGATAATTCGAATTATCGCATATGCGAAATAATAACGAATTTGAATAATCGCGAATATTTTACGAATATTCTTTCGAATATTCACAAAATTTCGCGAATTCGAATATGGGACATGCCGCTCAACACTAGTGCTGGGCCTAAATTTATGACAATGGACTGTTGCAGTGGTGGGTGACGTGAAGCCTGATTCTCTGCTATGACATGCAGACTGATTCTCTGCTGACATGAAGCCAGATTGTCTGTTACGGGACCTCTCTCCTCTGCCTGGGTGCTGGGCCTAAATATATGCCAATGGACTGTTGCAGTGGTGGCTGACGTGAAGCCTCATTCTCTGCTATGACATGCAGACTAATTCTCTGCTGACATGAAGACAGATTCTCTGTTACGGGACCTCTCTCCTCTGCCTGGGTGCCGGGGCCTAAATATCTGAGAATGGACTGTTCCAGTGGTGGCTGACGTGAAGCCTCATTCTCTGCTATGACATGCAGACTAATTCTCTGCTGACATGAAGACAGATTCTCTGTTACGGGACCTCCCTCCTCTGCCTGGGTGCTGGGCCTAAATATATGCCAATGGACTGTTGCAGTGGTGGCTGACGTGAAGCCTCATTCTCTGCTATGACATGCAGACTAATTCTCTGCTGACATGAAGACAGATTCTCTGTTACGGGACCTCCCTCCTCTGCCTGGGTGCTGGGCCTAAATATATGCCAATGGACTGTTGCAGTGGTGGCTGACGTGAAGCCTCATTCTCTGCTATGACATGCAGACTGATTCTCTGCTGACATGAAGCCAGATTCTCTGTTACGGGACCTCTCTCCTCTGCCTGTGTGTGTGCTGGGCCTAAATATATGCCAATGGACTGTTGCAGTGGTGGCTGACGTGAAGCCTCATTCTCTGCTATGACATGCAGACTGATTCTCTGCTGACATGAAGCCAGATTCTCTGTTACGGGACCTCTCTCCTCTGCCTGTGTGTGTGCTGGGCCTAAATATATGCCAATGGACTGTTGCAGTGGTGGCTGACGTGAAGCCTCATTCTCTGCTATGACATGCAGACTAATTCTCTGCTGACATGAAGACAGATTCTCTGTTACGGGACCTCCCTCCTCTGCCTGGGTGCTGGGCCTAAATATATGCCAATGGACTGTTGCAGTGGTGGCTGACGTGAAGCCTCATTCTCTGCTATGACATGCAGACTGATTCTCTGCTGACATGAAGCCAGATTCTCTGTTACGGGACCTCTCTCCTCTGCCTGTGTGTGTGCTGGGCCTAAATATATGCCAATGGACTGTTGCAGTGGTGGCTGACGTGAAGCCTCATTCTCTGCTATGACATGCAGACTGATTCTCTGCTGACATGAAGCCAGATTCTCTGTTACGGGACCTCTCTCCTCTGCCTGTGTGTGTGCTGGGCCTAAATATATGCCAATGGACTGTTGCAGTGGTGGCTGACGTGAAGCCTCATTCTCTGCTATGACATGCAGACTAATTCTCTGCTGACATGAAGACAGATTCTCTGTTACGGGACCTCCCTCCTCTGCCTGGGTGCTGGGCCTAAATATATGCCAATGGACTGTTGCAGTGGTGGCTGACGTGAAGCCTCATTCTCTGCTATGACATGCAGACTAATTCTCTGCTGACATGAAGACAGATTCTCTGTTACGGGACCTCTCTCCTCTGCCTGGGTGCCGGGGCCTAAATATCTGAGAATGGACTGTTCCAGTGGTGGGTGACGGGAAGCCAGATTCTCTGCTATGGAACCTCTCTCCAATTGATTTTGGTTAATTTTTATTTATTTAATTTTTATTTTAATTCATTTCCCTATCCACATTTGTTTGCAGGGGATTTACCTACATGTTGCTGCCTTTTGCAGCCCTCTAGCTCTTTCCTGGGCTGTTTTACAGCCTTTTTAGTGCCGAAAAGTTCGGGTCCCCATTGACTTCAATGGGGTTCGGGTTCGGGACGAAGTTCGGATCGGGTTCGGATCCCGAACCCGAACATTTCCGGGATGTTCGGCCGAACTTCTCGAACCCGAACATCCAGGTGTTCGCTCAACTCTACAAGTAATCAATGTTCGCAGAATACAGAGAACATAGGCAAGTAAGAGTACAATTGAACAGTAGCACATCCAATCGTTAAGGGTATAAACAAAAAGTGTCAACAATAAGAGTAGTCTTAACCTAGACAAGTAAGAGAAAAATCATATGCCTAGAGTATACACATTAACATCCATTCACAAACAACGGGGGTAATAGATAGATATTCCATTCTCCTGACCTCAGTAATATTAGTAAAAAGGTCTAGCTGGGTAGGGGAGGTTGTTTTCTTCCAAAATCTAGCTATAAGACACCTGGCTGCAGTCAGAATGTGCAAGGTAAGGAGTAAGACATGTTTCTTCAATGATACCGGCGGCATATTTAACAAATAAAAAAAGGGATCAAGTGGGAATCTGATATTGAGCAGACTGAAAAGAACCTCCTGTACTATTTGCCAAAAAGGTCGAATCAACAGGCATTCCCAGAAAATGTGCACGTGAGAACCTTCCCCTGTAGCACATCTCCAACATCTATCTGAAATGCTAGGGTTAAGGTGTCTCAATAATTTTGGAGTGTGATACCAAAACATTAGTATCTTATAAGAGTTTGCCCTATGTGTAATGCAGGAGGAGGTCTTTGCAGTCCTTTCCCATATCAGCCCCCATTCCGCAGGCGAAACAGAGCGATCAAGGAAAGATTCCCATTTGGTCATATAAGGGTGTTTTACAGGTGTAGACGACAAAATACCATATATCTCTGATATGAGACCCCTAGTGGTGTGTGACTAATATAATTTCTCAAATGATGAAGGGGTGGAAACGCTTGAGGATTTAAAGAGGCCAAAGAGCAAATGTTGAAGTTGTAGATATTGATATAAAGAGGATTCAGGCAACTGGAAGGACATTTTTAACCTATCTAGCGGCAGTAAGCGGAGCGTTTTTTGGTCAGTTATATCCACAAAGCGAAATAGTTTATTGGAGAACCAGGGCCTAAAGAAAGAGGTGTGCATACCCATCGGGAACAAAGGATTAAATAGGAAGGAAGTCATTGAGGACTTTTCAGGAGCTAGGGAGAATTTACGATTGCAACTTCGCCAAATGTTATAGATATGGGTCATTGGGCCTAACATCTCCGGTACCGATGTGGTCGGGAGTGGAGTCCATAAAAGTGAGTTGGGGTGTATAGGAGCTATCCATAGTTTCTCTATTTCTAGCCATCTGGAGTAGGCATATAAAGTAGACCAAGCCGGGAGCCTTCTAAGATGTGTGGCCCAATAATATCTTGTGATATCTGGAGCTGCCAAACCCCCCTGAGATTTAAGTGCCGTAAGAGTTGCACACCCTATCCGATGTCTCTTCCCATTCCATATAAACCTCAGCATATTTGCCTGAAAGGCCCGTAATTCCTTTAGAGGAACGGGGACCGGTAGGGTCTCACACATATATAAAGGTTTGGGCAAAATTGTCATTTTAACCACGGCTATGCAACCTAATAAGGATATGGGAAGAGACATCCACCTGGTCATGAGTACCCTTAGTTCACGAAAAGTGTTTGGGAAGTTTTGGCCATATAGTGATCCATATGTCGGAGTTAGATCAATTCCAAGATAACGCAATTTTGTATCCTGCCATCGAAAGCAGTTGGCTATTTTCTTAAGCCCCACTAAAGTGAAAGAGAGAGCAGCACAACGTCGGCCACTTTCCCCTTTCCTGGCCGTGTGTGACAGGGTCCCGTTCTTGAGACAGCAGCAGCTGTCAGAGGTAGGAACCTAGACACTGTAACCTGGGAATGTGCCATAAATTTCCAGATAGAACAAGCCCTTTAATAACAGAGGACACAGCACCCTCTAAGCAGATCCTGGAATGTCACCTTTATTATGTTGTAAGGCTGGTAGGACATACGCACGTACACTACCAGTTCTGGCTGCTATGGCATGGCCACATGGGGAAGATTGCCCAACATGGAAATTTTACTGCAGATTTTGCTGACATTCCACAGTGGATTTCGGTGCCGATTTACCAAAGATCTAACTCTACGCATTGCAAACGGTGAAATATACAGTGGAAATCTGTAGCATAAATTAAACCAATCAGATTCCATCTTTTATTTTGGACAGCTCCTTTAGAAAATGAAATGAGGAATCTAGTTGGTTACTATGGGCAACTAAGCCAGTTCTACTTTACACCAGTTTGATAAATGACCCTCTTAATTCTTCTCTGTACCAATCATGATCCCTATTCATTTTAAATGTGTACTCTTTGTGGAAGCTTCCATGCTGATTTTTTTTAGATGAGGTATTGGTCATTTCAAAGACCATGTATAAGAAACTGGTTATACTAAAATAGTGATAATGTGATAGTTTGGTAGATCGCTACTTATTGGCACCAAAAGAAAAGTCCACTGGAATCTGTGTAAATTCAGATGTAGCAAATGAACTTGAGGGCATGTGCAATGAGCAGGACACTAGTACAATGCAGTGGGTCAGGATAGATATGTGTATAAGTCTATAGTAGTTCATGACGCCAATTGCAGCTTGCGCAGGTACTGTAGCAGGGCCCTTTAAGATGTGATAACTCACGTACCAGGTGAGGAATGCCAGAGGGGGATAATGTCTCTGTCTAGCAGATATGGTAGTGTCAACGGTGTTTCCTACCTTGGTATGGCTGGACGCCTGGATCCTGGCTCACTTGCAATAAATTGAGTGTAGTCAATAGGAGTTATGGTGGAATGATAGAGGACCAGACAGGAGATATAATCCAACTTGTCTTTACTTAAAGGATGGCAACATGAATCCATACGAGTTACAGCAATAGTCTTGGGTCCCAGCAGGAATTGGCAATATGTGGCAGGAATCTATATGTATTCTGCTTCTGATCATATGCCTAGAGAATCTGGCATGTATTATTCTTCTGCTCTGTCTGTCTCCTGCTTTATCTGGGCCTGACTAGCAGAGAAGGATTTTGGCTTCTCCTGGACTCTGGATTGGTACTCACAGAACTGCTCGCAGAGTATGGTTTCCTTCCTGGAGATTGGTAATTCTGGAGGGTGTTGCTTGCTTGTCAACCAGCTGAGGCAGATGACTCAGGCTGGGAAGATGGATCCTTGCCTCAGCCGAGGCGGGATCCAGGGTTGGGATCCCTGGTTCTGGGAGCTCCTACTAACACAACCTACCCCAGCAGGGGGTGGCTGGAACACTGACTACAATTCCTTCTCCTCCTCATGAGACAGGACATGGGAACGTCCCACTTCTGCTCACACAGGGGAGCCTAGACTGGAATGGACTATTCCAGACTAGATATACTAACTAACCTTGGTCTGCTTACATATTGCTGCCACCTGCTGGCGGACAGGGAAATTACAGCAAATACATGATATAAGCCTGGAAAGTACATATACAGGAAAATACTAAGTTAGATTACACAAGATGATAAGAAATATACACTTGACATATTATAGCAGGGAGCCAGAGTTTGGTGACATACTCTGGGATGTTACATACCCGCTTACTTTAAGTTAAGCTGGCCTCGGCGTATGCTAGGAGGGTGGAGGAATCAGCTCCTGGTTACCCAATAAATACAAAGTGCTGCATGAATTGACATATAATGACATACATAGACAAAACATATAGCAGCTTTCTCGAGGTTCCTGCCCGCTAGAGTAAGGTGTCCAACACACAGTTTCCTTCTCTTGGTATAACCAGGTAACCTAATACTGCACAAAGCAAAACCTTTACTGACTGACTTTTTAGTATCGTCCACCAATACCAAAGAAAGCATAGGGGTGTCTTTACTCCGTAATCCCACCATTATGTAATGGAATGCCCGAAAATAGAAGGGTGGCTTTATCCTGTATTCCCTTCCCTGCACCATAGCCTGAAGAAATTTGACTTGTAGCACGAACACTATGATGACTAAGAGGAAGCTAAAGTAAGGCTCCAAGGCTTGAGGTTCCATACCTTCTTAGGCAAAAGGCTCAGAAGGGGAGGTATTTATCGTCTCCGTGTCTTCTGGCAATGTCACAGGAGGAGGACCTTTAACCACCTCCGGACCGCCTAACGCACATGTGCGTTCCGGAGGTGGCAGCGCTGCGCACAGTCACGCATATACGCGTCATCTCGCGAGACGCGAGATGATGCGAATATGCGCGCGCGCATGCGCAGTTCGCGCCGGCATTTCACACAGCAGTATTTCGTCAGCAACCTGCCAGCCAATGATCGTGGCTGGCAGGTTGCTGATTTTTAAAAAATCCAATCAAAGTGCCAGATAGCAGATCATATTAGTAAATATGATCTGTTATATGGCTGCCTGCTCCTCTGCTGGTTCTTTTCGTCGGTTGGATCCAGCAGAGGAGCAGGCTTCACAGTGAGTACACCAAACACTACACTATAGCCCCTGATCACCCCCCTGAACCCCAATTAACCCTTTGATCACCCCTGTCAATCACAAGTGAAAAGAAAAAAGTGATCAGTGCAAACTGTCACTTTTTTTTTTCACTGTTATTGACCGTTAGGTTTTAGGTATAGTTTAGGTCCCTTGGTTAGGTAGTTAGCGATCAGTTAGCGCCCAGCCCACCGCACCGCAGTCCGTTATTCGCTGATTAGCGTATCGCTAATCAGCATTTGTACTTTTATAGTATCTGGAAGTGATCAAAACTGATCACGGTCAGATCTATAATTGTATTAGTGTCACTTTAGTTCGCCCTCCACCCAAAACGCAGTGTTTGCCCGATCAGGCCTGATCGGTCGCCCACACGTGCATTCGCCCACACCCGCCCCACCGCAGTGACAAAAAATAATTTTTTTTTTGATCACTGCACATTCACTTTACACGCACTGCGGCGATAAAAAAAATCAGTTTTGATATTTTTTATCAACCGCAGCGGCCTCCGGTACTTCGCTAGCCTCCCCTTTGTAAGACAGGCTTGCTTTTTTTTTCTTGGGTAGTCTCAGGGAATACCCCTAAATTTAGTTGCCCACATGTCTAACGGGGTATTCCTCTGAAGAGGCCTACAGGCTTCTGACCCAGTCGGATGAGGAGTGGGAACCCTCATCTGATGAATCCAGCGGGTCAGAATACGAACCTGTAGAAAGCAGTGGCTCTCTGACCCAAAGTTCGGACGAGGAGGCTGAGGTCCCTGATACCACCAGGCGTACCCGGCCCCGTGTCGCTAGACCGCAGGTTGCGCAGGATCCGCTTCAAGAGCAGCAGAGAGGGGCTGGTGCTGTCGGATTACGTGGTGAGGCATACACCAGCAGCCCAGCCCTCCCTGGACCTAGTACCAGCACTGCCGTACAACCTGGTGAAGTAGCGAGCACCAGAAGGGCAGTTGAAGCTGGTACGGTGGCACGTGCAGTAGTGACCCCGTCGCAGCCACCGCAAAGACGTGCCCGTAGAGCCCCTAGAATCCCAGAGGTGCTGGCAAACCCTGATTGGCAGTCCCCAACTTCCCTTTCCCTTTCACTGCCCAGTCTGGAGTTCGGGTTGAGACGGCTCAGATCGGTTCGGCCCTGGGATTTTTTGAGCTGTTCTTGACTGCGGAGCTTTTAGACATAGTTGTGGCCGAAACAAACAGGTATGCCACACAATTTATCGCTAACCCGGGAAGCTTTTATGCCAAGCCTTTCCGGTGGAAACCAGTCCAAGTTTCCGAACTTAAAACTTTTCTGGGCCTCCTCCTCAACATGGGCCTGACAAAAAAGCATGAATTGCGGTCATATTGGTCCACAAACCCGATTCATCACATGCCCATGTTCTCTGCTGCCATGTCCAGGGCACGTTTTGAGGCCATCCTGCGGTTCCTGCACTTTAGTGACAACACCGCCTCCCGTCCCAGGGGCCACCCACTAAAATCCACAAAATTCGGCCCCTCATAGACTATTTCAACCAGAAATTTGCAGATATTTATACCCCAGAGCAAAACATCTGCATAGACGAGTCTCTGATACATTTTACCGGGCGCCTTGGCTTCAAACAATACATCCCAAGCAAGCGCGCCCGGTATGGGGTCAAATTGTATAAGCTCTGTGAAAGGGCCACAGGCTATACCCACAAATTTCGGGTCTATGAGGGAAAAGATCAGACCCTGGAGCCGGTCGGTTGCCCTGACTACCTGGGGAGCAGTGGGAAGACAGTTTGGGACTTGGTGTCACCCTTATTCGGCAAGGGGTACCATCTTTATGTGGACAATTTTTACACAAGTGTGGCCCTCTTTAGGCATTTGTTTCTAGAACGGATTGGCGCCTGTGGTACCGCGCGAACTAGTCGCGCGGGCTTCCCCCAACGGCTCGTTACCACCCGTCTTGCAAGGGGGCAGAGGGCCGCACTGTGTAACGAAGAACTGTTCGCGGTGAAATGGAGAGACAAGCGTGACGTTTACATGCTGTCCTCCATTCACGCAGACACGACAATACAAATTGAGCGAGCAACCCGTGTCATTGAAAAGCCCCTCTCAGTCCACGACTATAACCTCCACATGGGAGGGGTCGACTTCAATGACCAGATGTTGTCTCCGTATTTAGTTTCCCGACGCACCAGACGCTGGTATAAGAAGGTGTCTGTATATTTAATTCAATTGGCTCTGTACAATAGTTTTGTTCTCTACAGTAAGGCTGGGAGTACTGGATCCTTCCTCAAATTTCAGGAAGAGATCATCGAGAACCTCCTGTATCCAGGAGGTTCCGTGGCCCCAACCACCAGTGTAGTTAGCCGTCTACACAAGCGACATTTCCCCAATGTCGTTCCTGGTACCTCAACCCAACAGTCACCCCGAAAAAGATGTCAAGTCTGTAGCAGGAGTGGAATAAGGCGTGACACCCGCTATTTCTGTCCTGACTGTCCTGACCACCCTGCCCTATGCTTTGGAGAGTGTTTCCGGAAGTACCACTCACAGGTACACTATTAGCATAGGGATCATCTCACCAGGACAGGCACACAGGGCTATTAGGGCCCATTCACTCACTGCTGCTGCAAACGTCTCCTTTCACATGGGACAAAGTGCATAACGCACTTCGCCACATCTTTGGGCGATTTGCGCTTTGCACATTGACCCATGGGGAAGGAGAGGTTTGTTCTATAAAGGTAAAAAAACAAAAATAAAAACACACCAGTAAGCAAACACGTTAATGTTCAGTTAAAAAAGTTAAAGTTTATATGTTCTGTTGCAAAGTTAATAAAATTATTGCGTTGCGGCCTGGTTTTTTCTTTTTTTTTACCTTCCAGGTGGACCAACCGATTGACTAGCTGCAGCACCGATGTGCATTCTGACAGAAGCATTGCGCTGCTGTCAGATTACACGCAAGTCGGTGTATGCGGCGCTGCAAGACGGGATTTTCTCCTCTGCAGTGACAGATACGTTTGCCGAGGCATACGAGCTGAGGAGGAGGCGGCGTTCCTATGCTTTGGCAAGCACTTTGTATATATATATATAAAAAAAAATAAAAAAATCCCGGCAATGATTTATTCATCCACATCGATTGATGTGAATGGAGAAATCTGGTTTGCCAGGGCATACGAGCTAAGTGGGTATGGATGTAGGGCGGAGCTCCTATGTCCTGGCAGACGCCTTTCCCCTCCATTTTTTTTTTTTTGGCAGAGATTTTTTCATCCACATTGATCGATGTGAATGAAGAAATCTGTGCCATTCATTTTTTTCTTTCAGCCCAGAGGCTGAACGGAAAAAAAAATCTCATTACCTGTATGCTCAATATAAGGAGAATAGCAGAAACTCCTAATGCTGGCCATACATGTAATGATTGCGGAGACCCTCAAATGCCAGGGCAGTACAAACACCCCACAACTGACCCCATTTTGGAAAGAAGACACCCCAAGGTATTTGCTGAGGGGCATATTGAGTCCATGAAAGATTTAAATTTTTGTCCTAAGTTAGCGGAAAGTGAGACTTTGTGAGAAAAAAATAAATAAATCAATTTCCGCTAACTTATGCAAAAAAAAAAAAATTCTATGAACTTGCCAGGCCCCTCATTGGATACCTTGGGGTGTCTTCTTTCCAAAGTGGGGTCACATGTGGGGTATTTATACTGCCCTGGCTTTTTAGGGGCCCTAAAGCGTGAGAAGAAGTCTGGGATCCAAATGTCTAAAAATGCCCTCCTAAAAGGAATTTGGGCCCCTTTGCGCATCTAGGCTGCAAAAAAGTGTCACACATCTGGTATCGCCGTACTCAGGAGAAGTTGGGGAATGTGTTTCGGGGTGTCATTTTACATATACCCATGCTGGGTGAGAAAAATATCTTGGTCAAATGCCAACTTTGTATAAAAAAATGGGAAAAGTTGTCTTTTGCCAAGATATTTCTCTCACCCAGCATGGGTATATGTAAAATGACACCCCAAAACACATTCCCCAACTTCTCCTGAGTACGGCGATACCAGATGTGTCACACTTTTTTGCTGCCAAGGTGGGCAAAGGGGCACATATTCCAAAGTGCACCTTTCGGATTTCACCGGTCATTTTTTACAGATTTTGATTGCAAAGTACTTCTCACACATATGGGCCCCTAAATTGCCAGGGCAGTATAACTACGCCACAAGTGACCCCATTTTGGAAAGAAGACACCCCAAGGTATTCCGTGAGGGGCATGGCGAGTTCCTAGAATTTTTTATTTTTTGTCGCAAGTTAGTGGAATATGAGACTTTGTAAGGAAAAAAGAGAAAAAAAAAAATCATCATTTTCCGCTAACTTGTGACAAAAAATAAAAAATTCTAGGAACTCGCCATGCCCCTCACGGAATACCTTGGGGTGTCTTCTTTCCAAAATGGGGTCACTTGTGGCATAGTTATACTGCCCTGGCAATTTAGGGGCCCAAATGTGTGAGAAGTACCTTGCAATCAAAATGTGTAAAAAAGAAGACACCCCAAGGTATTCCGTGAGGGGCATGGCGAGTTCCTAGAATTTTTTATTTTTTGTCGCAAGTTAGTGGAATATGAGACTTTGTAAGAAAAAATAAAAAAAATAAAATCATCATCATTTTCCGCTAACTTGTGACAAAAAAATAAAAAGTTCTATGAACTCACTATGCCCATCAGCGAATACCTTAGGGTGTCTACTTTCCGAAAGGGGGTCATTTGTGGGGGTTTTCTACTGTTTGGGCATTGTAGAACCTCAGGAATCATGACAGGTGCTCAGAAAGTCAGAGCTGTTTCAAAAAGCGGAAATTCACATTTTTGTACCATAGTTTGTAAATGCTATAACTTTTACCCAAACCATTTTTTTTTTGCCCAAACATTTTTTTTTTATCAAAGACATGTAGAACAATAAATTTGGCGAAAAATTTATATATGGATGTCGTTTTTTTTGCAAAATTTTACAGCTGAAAGTGAAAAATGTCATTTTTTTGCAAAAAAATCGTTACATTTTGATTAATAACAAAAAAAGTAAAAATGCCAGCAGCAATGAAATACCACCAAATGAAAGCTCTATTAGTGAGAAGAAAAGGAGGTAAAATTCATTTGTATGGTAAGTTGCATGACCGAGCGATAAACGGTGAAAGTAGTGTAGTGCCGAAGTGTAAAAAGTGCTCTGGTCATGAAGGGGGTTTCACCTAGCGGGGCTGAAGTGGTTAATCCTGTGTGCTCCTGGAAATGAGACACCTCAGGATGGGAACAATCCTGAACATAAAACAAGCGGGAAGGAGCAGCCCAGGGCTTCTAACGATTCCCGAAACAGCAAGGGTACCTGTGAAGTAACTGGATCTGCCTGGACTTACCACTTGGTCCTACCCGGGTGTAGGCCATTAGTTTACAACGTCTCTATGATCACAGTCCGTATAAGGGGGAAAGAAGAGCTGTAAAAAAGGCACACTTTAAGTAAGTTGCTACATTTTTGTGCAATGATTAAGTGCAATCATGACAAACAGTGCATAAATTCACATTGTGGCACCTAGAAGGAGAATACACACAATGGGCATGTTATCTTGAACGTTACCAAACCTGTAAACTGGTACAATAGTGCAAAAATTATTAAATAGCATGAAAATCACAAAGAGCTCAGGTATCACGTTTGAGTCCTTTCTTTGGTTGCAATAAAACATGTTATAAAATAGTGCAAATGTCAATGCCAGGTGAGGCTCAACAATAACTTGAGTCCTGTTTCCTGGAAGTGCTTAAAGTTGTAGAATCCTCTGGAAACTAATAAAAGTCAATTTGTAATCCACAGGGTAAAAAGTAAATTATAATCCAAAGGGTTAAAATGTCATAAGAGCAGCAAACAGGCTATCAAGTAACCTGAGAAAGGGGATAAAACAGTTAACTTGGATATGAGGGGGATAAGTGCTGTTGGGGGGAGTCCTAACTGACATGTCCATCTGGATGAGGACAAACACTGGCAACCTGAAACAAGAACGGTTAAAATTGCACACAAAAGGCCAAACAGGTCCTAACCCGTCAGGTAACAGTCCATGGAGTGGCTCCCAAAATGTTGTTACTTTTCTTTTAAAGAGGACACCTTTTACAAGTAGGTGTCCAGCTCCTTGTCACTGTTGGAGCTGCTAAATCTCATCAGAGGATGTTCCTGCCTCTGGTGGTAGCACATGGTAGCATTTGTAGTGGTGCGCCACTGGCCCCTACTGGTGGCTCTGGGTACTGGTTGAGCGGACAATCTTGAAAAAGCAGCAGTGACACGCTGCAGCCCGGGATCCACAGCCGGTGCAGGAGGTGGAAGAACTTCTGGCTGCAGGGGCTCAGGAAGAGCTGGAACAGCTGCTTCCAGGGAAGAAGGTATGGTGGCCTGATGTAGGGTTGCACCTTAGGGTTAAAGGTCAGGACCGAATTATTGATTTTTCCTACCCTCAGGGTTGGCGGCGGTGATAGATCTGGGATGAGCGGTGCAGGCTCAGGTTGGGGCTTTTCTTTAAACTGCATGCGCCCATCTAGGGTTTCTTGAAGGCACCTGACACAGCCCGCAGAGCCTGGGTACTCCTGCCAGGACTCTGGGGTAACGGCAGGGGAGAGTGGCTTATCCAGAAAAGTGACTCCGGCAGCAAAGAGTCCTTATATGGACCACATGGGGGTATACTCGATCTGGTCCCCCACATAAAGATTGTGTCTGGCCTGGGGCAGATAGTGCCTTTTGACGGAGCGCCGGCCTACAAACACTTCAGTCCCTGAATAGTTATCCTGCAGGAACCCGACTCCTCGTTCTACTGAAAACCACAGCACTGTCCCGGTTCTACGAGGCAGCTTGGGGTCTCCTGGCTGGGGATTGTCAATTACCTGCTTCACCCATTCCTCGACCGCTGATTTATATTCCCAGGCGGTCTGGGCAAAAGCAGTGATTTAATGCGGGACATCGGGGTTCAAGCTCAACAGCCTCTAGATTGACCATCTTCTAAAGTTGAAGGCGTTTTCGATTTTCACTAGGAGCATTCTTTTGAAGTGGGGCTATTACCTGGACCACAAAAGTTTGCGTTTCTGTTGCGCGCCACACTACTATCATTGGCTCTTTCCACTGGCAGTCGAAACCGCTGAGTAGATTCCTTGTAAGGACGGTTTTCTGAGTTCTTTGACACTGGATGGCGAAAAGTAAAAGTTTGCACCAAATATTGGTACTTTTTACGAAGGATACAACGTACAAAAATGCACAAATCTGACAGCCACGTGCAATTTTTTCCATCACTCTGAAATCATCGATTACAGCCCTGATTTGGTCTTTTGATGCCAATGGTAACCCTTCCAGCCTACGCTAAAGTTTCTATTAAGGGTCTGATTTACACTCGAGGTTGGGCTACTCTGCTCCTCTCTTGGTTTGCATGGTTAGTATCTACCAGTTTGGTCCACAAGGTGGCAGCAGTAAACTGCTATATAGCTATCTAGATCAAATAATGGGTAAAAAAAAAGGCCAGTGGCTATCCCAGTTGAGTGCAGGAGGTGGCAGCACTGAACTGTGACATATCAATTGCTGTACAGAGTAACAGTGTTGATATCTGTGTGTTCATGAGCTAAAAAAAAACATTATCTATGTGTTGGTGTGCTGGCTGATTGGTATGTCATTTGCCTTCTATGTGAGCATCTTGGGTTCGAGTCCTCAGAGGTGCCAATATTTTATTTTTATTTCTTCCACATTTAACCATTACTAAATGCCTATAAATCCTTTTCATATTCAGAATTATATTTTTTTAGCAAAGTTGATCGATGTTCCCAGTGACTCAGAGCTGATAGATTTCAGCTCACACTTTGCTTCCTGTAGCTAAAACACACCCTTCTAACCAATAGAATCATGGACAGCCATCTTGGTTTATTTTCTGAGGAATCAGTGTCCATTTCAGTTGCTCAATAAGCTAATGCTCGCTTCAACTTGTTAGTCTTTTCCAGTTGCATCCTGTAGGTGTCAGTATTGAAATTTGATTAAAGAGGTTTCTGTTAGGAATAATGAAAGCAATCCCATATTGACAAAAATATTTTAAAGAGGCTCTGTCACTATATATATATATATATATATATATATTGTAAAAATCTACCGGCAGCACCACTAATGAAAAAAATGGGTGCAAAGTCCGAGTACGGTAATTGGAGCTTACCCACTAATGAACAATGGAAAAAAATCGGACAGCACGCCAGACGGTTTCTTCAGTAAAGCAAGTGTCTTTAATCACCCATGTGGTGGCAGCAAAAAAGCAACGTTTCGGCTCTACATGAGCCTTTCTCAAGCAATGACAAAAAATACTGAGCATACATATATCTATGAGCTAATTACATCAATTATATAACAATGTGATTAATACTTGATGGATACCAGTGTAAAAACATATAAATACATAAAAATACAGATACAGAATAGTCATCCTAGTGATTATTGTTAAAGTGCCAAGTGCTAACAGTACATAAAGCTTATGATCTAACCGACTGTCTTGTATTACAGTCTGAAATCCACAAGCATTATCAGCTGATCATAATTAAACCATAATTATTCATAAACATTAATGGTGCACATGTGCAAAAGGGGGTATATTAGTGAGGATTACCGGAGAAAGAGATGCGTCCCACATATACTATCGCGCCGTTCAGCGCGTCTCTCTGGTGTCAGTGCGCATGTTCCAGTCGCATATACTACGTCAGAGCGGCACCACGTTTGTTAGAGATGTCGCTCCTACATGATGTCACAGGCACGTCACCAGTGCTTCTCACTTTCCATGAGCGCTACCGTTGGAATAAGGAAGCGCATGCGCAATTCCACATTTGATGTCTGTGATCACCATGTTGTTAAAGGGAATGTGGCCAACAAATGTATTTTTAAACCGCCGCGTTTGCGGCTCTCTTTTGGCTGAAATCCATATTGGGTCACAGTGGATATTTACCACATAATCGCAGCTAAGATGAAGGTCTCCACTTTTCCAAGATAGGCGACCATCATCTATATATGGCCTCGATGCTGTCGGCACGTTAGTGTCATCAGCACCTTCGGTCAATTCATCGCTGTATCTCGTGACCTAGAGGGTTCTCCTCTAATAATGGATCAGACCAAAAGAGTTATGTATTAGGTAATCAGCACTATATCTATATAAACCACATTGTTCCCTTGTATATGCCAATGGGACAGTGACACCATCCCATAAGAGAGAAAAAAATATACAAGAAAAAAACAAATCATTCTTGTACACAAGTTTGCAAAAACAAACGATTACTTAGTGGGATCCTCATCCACCTTCTCGGTTCATCCTTATTCTTTCTTGTCTTCCCCCGAAATTCCAATGTGTCTGAAAAGATACATAATATTAGTGTTATATGTGACACTCAAAATAAATAATGACCTTGTTTTACACTGTTTTGTTATATTTTTGTTATTATTTTAAAAAAAATTTACAATTTTTTATAAGATATTTTTGTCAATAAACATGTCCTTCACAAGAGGTAATATTTGAGCACATCACAGGTAGCACCATAGGAGGCACCCCTCCCACCTCATACACCACCTCCATACCTATAGTCAATATTCAGGCCATTAGGTTGTAAACTATTTAAAGTACGAATCCAATATAATTCTCTCTTCTTGAGCAGCGATACCCGATCACCCCCCCTACGAGGCATTGATATCTGGTCAATGATCCAGCATCTCAGATCCTTTTCGTTATGTTTTTGTTGGGAAAAATGTCTCGGCACAGGCAGATCAGTGCGACCCTTTCTGATGGTAAACCTATGGTTGTTGAGTCTGGTTTTTAAATCAGTGGAGGTTTCCCCTACATATAATACCTTGCAGGGGCAGGAGAGGACATACACTACAAACGTAGAATCACAGGTAAGATGGAATTTGATGGGGTATACACTGCCTGTGTTAGGATGTGTAAAGGACCTCGATCTGCAAATGAAGCGGCAGTTGACACAATGCAGGCACGGGAAACACCCAGTGCCTGATGGTGCCAATGTGGTTTGTCTGATGACATTTTTGGGTCCCACGTCCGCCCTCACTAATTGGTCTCTGATATTTTTGCATCTCCGGTATGCACATAAGGGTGGTGTCTTAAACTCGGGCACATCTTTTTTGCAACCACTTAAAACCGACCAATGTCGTTTCAGTATTTTGTTAATGTCATTACTATATTCAGAATAAGTGGATACGAATGCAACCCTCTTATCGGTCTTCTTGTTTTTGTCACTAGTCTGAAGCAGAAGGTCTCTGTCTAGAGCTAATACTCTGTCTTTTTGTACCCCCAGTAATTTACTGGGGTATCCCCTTTGTTTGAATTTAACCGTCATCTCCTCGATGGTTTTATCCAACGAGGTCCTGTCAGAGACTATCCTTTTTGCCCTCAAAAACTGCGAGTATGGGAGGTGTTTTATCATACTGCGGGGATGGCAACTCTCGTATCGTAACGTCATGTTTCTGTCCGTAGGTTTTGTGTATAACTGTGTACTTAAACAACCATTGGAAACGAAAACGTTAGTATCCAAGAATTGGACAGAAACATCTGAGTAGGTAATAGTGAATTGTAGTTCATCATCCACACTGTTTAAATACCAATGGAAGTCATGTAGTTGCTGAACAGTTCCAGTCCAGATGAGGAAGATGTCGTCTATGTATCTCCACCACCCCTTGATATATTGGGTGTGGTGGGAGACATAGACGACATCTTCCTCAAATCGGCGCATATAAATGTTGGCATATGTCGGGGCCACGTTGGACCCCATAGCCACGCCTCGTTTTTGGACATAGTAATTATCCTGAAAAAGAAAATAATTGAATTCCAGGACTATAGTAAGGAGATCAATGATGAATGAGCTAGCTTCAGGAGTCAATGAGGACATTTCAAGCATGCTCCGAACTGCAGTGATGCCCTTCTGGTGTTCAATCGAAGTATACAGAGACACCACATCAAAAGACACTAAGGTGATGGATTCTGTTTCTATCAAATTGATCTCCTTAAGCTTTATCAAAAAATCAGACGTGTCCCTGATGTAAGATTGTCCTCCAATGGCAAAGTCACGTAGAACCTTGTCTAAAAAGGTTGCAACGTGGCCAAATACTGAATCGGTCCCAGAGACAATGGGTCGCCCGGGTGGGTCCACCATTGTCTTGTGGACCTTGGGCAATACATATATTACCGGGGTGATAGGATGAGGAACAATCAGATATTCAGACAATTTTTCATCTATAATCCCTGCAAGCAGGGCATCAGTAACACATTGTTCAATCAATCGTATAATCTGAAATTTGGGATCATGTGATACCATGTTATATACCTTAGTGTCTCCTAGTTGCCTCAAAATTTCTTGGATGTATTTGGCCGTATCCATTACCACGACCGCTCCGCCTTTATCGGCGGGTTTCACTGTTAGCTCTTTGTCCCTTTTCAATTCAGTGAGAGCGTAGGCCTCTGCTGCAGTGAGATTAGGGAAAGCAGAGGCCTACGCTCTCACTGAATTGAAAAGGGACAAAGAGCTAACAGTGAAACCCGCCGATAAAGGCGGAGCGGTCGTGGTAATGGATACGGCCAAATACATCCAAGAAATTTTGAGGCAACTAGGAGACACTAAGGTATATAACATGGTATCACATGATCCCAAATTTCAGATTATACGATTGATTGAACAATGTGTTACTGATGCCCTGCTCGCAGGGATTATAGATGAAAAATTGTCTGAATATCTGATTGTTCCTCATCCTATCACCCCGGTAATATATGTATTGCCCAAGGTCCACAAGACAATGGTGGACCCACCCGGGCGACCCATTGTCTCTGGGACCGATTCAGTATTTGGCCACGTTGCAACCTTTTTAGACAAGGTTCTACGTGACTTTGCCATTGGAGGACAATCTTACATCAGGGACACGTCTGATTTTTTGATAAAGCTTAAGGAGATCAATTTGATAGAAACAGAATCCATCACCTTAGTGTCTTTTGATGTGGTGTCTCTGTATACTTCGATTGAACACCAGAAGGGCATCACTGCAGTTCGGAGCATGCTTGAAATGTCCTCATTGACTCCTGAAGCTAGCTCATTCATCATTGATCTCCTTACTATAGTCCTGGAATTCAATTATTTTCTTTTTCAGGATAATTACTATGTCCAAAAACGAGGCGTGGCTATGGGGTCCAACGTGGCCCCGACATATGCCAACATTTATATGCGCCGATTTGAGGAAGATGTCGTCTATGTCTCCCACCACGCCCAATATATCAAGGGGTGGTGGAGATACATAGACGACATCTTCCTCATCTGGACTGGAACTGTTCAGCAACTACATGACTTCCATTGGTATTTAAACAGTGTGGATGATGAACTACAATTCACTATTACCTACTCAGATGTTTCTGTCCAATTCTTGGATACTAACGTTTTCGTTTCCAATGGTTGTTTAAGTACACAGTTATACACAAAACCTACGGACAGAAACATGACGTTACGATACGAGAGTTGCCATCCCCGCAGTATGATAAAACACCTCCCATACTCGCAGTTTTTGAGGGCAAAAAGGATAGTCTCTGACAGGACCTCGTTGGATAAAACCATCGAGGAGATGACGGTTAAATTCAAACAAAGGGGATACCCCAGTAAATTACTGGGGTACAAAAAGACAGAGTATTAGCTCTAGACAGAGACCTTCTGCTTCAGACTAGTGACAAAAACAAGAAGACCGATAAGAGGGTTGCATTCGTATCCACTTATTCTGAATATAGTAATGACATTAACAAAATACTGAAACGACATTGGTCGGTTTTAAGTGGTTGCAAAAAAGATGTGCCCGAGTTTAAGACACCACCCTTATGTGCATACCGGAGATGCAAAAATATCAGAGACCAATTAGTGAGGGCGGACGTGGGACCCAAAAATGTCATCAGACAAACCACATTGGCACCATCAGGCACTGGGTGTTTCCCGTGCCTGCATTGTGTCAACTGCCGCTTCATTTGCAGATCGAGGTCCTTTACACATCCTAACACAGGCAGTGTATACCCCATCAAATTCCATCTTACCTGTGATTCTACGTTTGTAGTGTATGTCCTCTCCTGCCCCTGCAAGGTATTATATGTAGGGGAAACCTCCACTGATTTAAAAACCAGACTCAACAACCATAGGTTTACCATCAGAAAGGGTCGCACTGATCTGCCTGTGCCGAGACATTTTTCCCAACAAAAACATAACGAAAAGGATCTGAGATGCTGGATCATTGACCAGATATCAATGCCTCGTAGGGGGGGTGATCGGGTATCGCTGCTCAAGAAGAGAGAATTATATTGGATTCGTACTTTAAATAGTTTACAACCTAATGGCCTGAATATTGACTATAGGTATGGAGGTGGTGTATGAGGTGGGAGGGGTGCCTCCTATGGTGCTACCTGTGATGTGCTCAAATATTACCTCTTGTGAAGGACATGTTTATTGACAAAAATATCTTATAAAAAAATTGTAAATTTTTTTTTTAAATAATAACAAAAATATAACAAAACAGTGTAAAACAAGGTCATTATTAATTTTGAGTGTCACATACAACACTAATATTATGTATCTTTTCAGACACATTGGAATTTCGGGGGAAGACAAGAAAGAATAAGGATGAACCGAGAAGGTGGATGAGGATCCCACTAAGTAATCGTTTGTTTTTGCAAACTTGTGTACAAGAATGATTTGTTTTTTTCTTGTATATTTTTTTTCTCTCTTATGGGATGGTGTCACTGTCCCGTTGGCATATACAAGGGAACAATGTGGTTTATATAGATATAGTGCTGATTACCTAATACATAACTCTTTTGGTCTGATCCATTATTAGAGGAGAACCCTCTAGGTCACGAGATACAGCGATGAATTGACCGAAGGTGCTGATGACACTAACGTGCCGACAGCATCGAGGCCATATATAGATGATGGTCGCCTATCTTGGAAAAGTGGAGACCTTCATCTTAGCTGCGATTATGTGGTAAATATCCACTGTGACCCAATATGGATTTCAGCCAAAAGAGAGCCGCAAACGCGGCGGTTTAAAAATACATTTGTTGGCCACATTCCCTTTAACAACATGGTGATCACAGACATCAAATGTGGAATTGCGCATGCGCTTCCTTATTCCAACGGTAGCGCTCATGGAAAGTGAGAAGCACTGGTGACGTGCCTGTGACATCATGTAGGAGCGACATCTCTAACAAACGTGGTGCCGCTCTGACGTAGTATATGCGACTGGAACATGCGCACTGACACCAGAGAGACGCGGTGAACGGCGCGATAGTATATGTGGGACGCATCTCTTTCTCCGGTAATCCTCACTAATATACCCCCTTTTGCACATGTGCACCATTAATGTTTATGAATAATTATGGTTTAATTATGATCAGCTGATAATGCTTGTGGATTTCAGACTGTAATACAAGACAGTCGGTTAGATCATAAGCTTTATGTACTGTTAGCACTTGGCACTTTAACAATAATCACTAGGATGACTATTCTGTATCTGTATTTTTATGTATTTATATGTTTTTACACTGGTATCCATCAAGTATTAATCACATTGTTATATAATTGATGTAATTAGCTCATAGATATATGTATGCTCAGTATTTTTTGTCATTGCTTGAGAAAGGCTCATGTAGAGCCGAAACGTTGCTTTTTTGCTGCCACCACATGGGTGATTAAAGACACTTGCTTTACTGAAGAAACCGTCTGGCGTGCTGTCCGATTTTTTTCCATTATATATATATATATATATATATGTATAGTTAATTCACACAACTGGAGGTCGCACTACATTTTTTTTTTGCTTGCTTCGGTGAAAACACACCCTTCTGACCCATAGAATCATCGACAGCCATTTTCTTTTTCTGAGGGGTCAGATTTCCAAATGAGGTTCTACTAAATATTAATAGAATAGTATTATATAATAGTATACTATTATATTAATAATATTATAATATTATTTAATAATATTAATATTTATGATATTGATATAATAAAAATAAGAATAAGAATGATCTGCATAGAATAATTTATTTATAGAATAATGGTAAAAAATAACCTATGTTGCTATCCCATTTAAGTGCAGCAGGTGGCAGCAATGAACTGCAATATAGCAATGTCTGTATAGAAAAATGGTAAAAAAATATCCTAATTGCTATCCCAGCTCACTGCAGCAGGTTGCAGCAATTAGCTGAAATATAGTCTGCTTAGAATAATGTTAGAATAATAATAATAATATTAATAATAATAGTAATATACAAACCGGATTCCAAAAAAGTTGGGACACTATACAAATCGTTTATAAAAACTGAATGCAATGATGTGGAGGTGCCAACTTCTAATATTTTATTCAGAATAGAACATACATCACGGAACAAATGTTTAAACTGAGAAAATGTACCATTTTAAGGGAAAAATATGTTGAATCAGAATTTCATGGTGTCAACAAATCCACAAAAAGTTGGGACAAGGCCATTTTGACCACTGTGTGGCATCTCCCCTTCTTACAACACTCAGACGTCTGGGGACCGAGAAGACCAGTTTCTCAAGTTTAGAAATAGGAATGCTCTCCCATTCTTGTCTAATACAGGCCTCTAACTGTTCAATCGTCTTGGGCCTTCTTTGTTGCACCTTCCTCTTTATGATGCGCCAAATGTTCTCTGTAGGTGAAAGATCTGGACTGCAGACTGGCCATTTCAGTACCCGGATCCTTCTCCTACGCAGCCATGATGTTGTGATTGATGCAGAATGTGGTCTGGCATTATCTTGTTGAAAAATGCAGGGTCTTCCCTGAAAGAGATGACATCTGGATGGGAGCATATGTTGTTCTAATATATATTTTTCTGCATTGATGGTGCCTTTCCAGACATGCAAGCTGCCCATGCCACACGCACTCATGCAACCCCATACCATCAGAGATGCAGGCTTCTGAACTGAGCGTTGATAACAACTTGGGTTGTCCTTGTCCTCTTTGGTCCGGATGACATGGTGTCCCAGATTTCCAAAAAGAACTTTGAATCGTGACTCGTCTGACCACAGAACAGTCTTCCATTTTGCCACACTCCATTTTAAATGATCCCTGGCCCAGTGAAAACGCCTGAGCTTGTGGATCTTGCTTAGAAATTAGAGTTGAGCGGACACCTGGATGTTCGGGTTCGAGAAGTTCGGCCGAACTTCCCGAAAATGTTCGGGTTCGGGATCCGAACCCGATCCGAACTTCGTCCCGAACCCGAACCCCATTGAAGTCAATGGGGACCCGAACTTTTCGGCACTAAAAAGGCTGTAAAACAGCCCAGGAAAGGGCTAGAGGGCTGCAAAAGGCAGCAACATGTAGGTAAATCCCCTGCAAACAAATTTGGATAGGGAAATGAATTAAAATAAAAATTAAATAAATAAAAATTAACCAAAATCAATTGGACAGAGGTCCCATAGCAGAGAATCTGGCTTCACGTCACCCACCACTGGAACAGTCCATTCTCAGATATTTAGGCCCCGGCACCCAGGCAGAGGAGAGAGGTCCCGTAACAGAGAATCTGTCTTCATGTCAGCAGAGAATCAGTCTTCACGTCAGCCACCACTGCAACAGTCCATTGTCATAAATTTAGGCCCAGCACCCAGGCAGAGGAGAGAGGTCCCGTAACAGACAATCTGGCTTCATGTCAGCAGAGAATTAGTCTGCATGTCATAGCAGAGAATCAGGCTTCACGTCAGCCACCAATGCAACAGTCCATTGTCAGATATTTAGGCCCAGCACCCAGGCAGAGGAGAGAGGTCCCGTAACAGAGGATCTGGCTTCATGTCAGCAGAGAATCAGTCTGCATGTCATAGCAGAAAATCAGGCTTCACGTCACCCACCACTGCAACAGTCCATTGGCATATATTTAGGCCCAGCACCCAGGCAGAGGAGAGAGGTCCCGTAACAGACAATCTGGCTTCATGTCAGCAGAGAATCGGTCTTCATGTCATAGCACAGAATCAGGCTTCACGTCACCCACCACTGCAACAGTCCATTTTCATAAATTAAGGCCCAGCACCCAGGCAGAGGAGAGAGGTCCCGTAACAGAGGATCTGGCTTCATGTCAGCAGAGAATTAGTCTGCATGTCATAGCAGAGAATGAGGCTTCACGTCACCCACCACTGGAACAGTCCATTCTCAGATATTTAGGCCCCGGCACCCAGGCAGAGGAGAGAGGTCCCGTAACAGAGAATCTGTCTTCATGTCAGCAGAGAATCAGTCTTCACGTCAGCCACCACTGCAACAGTCCATTGTCATAAATTTAGGCCCAGCACCCAGGCAGAGGAGAGAGGTCCCGTAACAGACAATCTGGCTTCATGTCAGCAGAGAATTAGTCTGCATGTCATAGCAGAGAATCAGGCTTCACGTCAGCCACCAATGCAACAGTCCATTGTCAGATATTTAGGCCCAGCACCCAGGCAGAGGAGAGAGGTCCCGTAACAGAGGATCTGGCTTCATGTCAGCAGAGAATCAGTCTGCATGTCATAGCAGAGAATCAGGTTTCACGTCACCCACCACTGTAAGAGTCCATTTTCATAAATTTAGGCCCAGCACCCAGGCAGAGGAGAGAGGTCCCGTAACAGACAATCTGGCTTCATGTCAGCAGAGAATCGGTCTTCATGTCATAGCAGAGAATCAGGCTTCACGTCACCCACCACTGCAACAGTCCATTTTCATAAATTTAGGCCCAGCACCCAGGCAGAGGAGAGAGGTCCCGTAACAGAGGATCTGGCTTCATGTCAGCAGAGAATTAGTCTGCATGTCATAGCAGAGAATGAGGCTTCACGTCACCCACCACTGCAACAGTCCATTGGCATATATTTAGGCCCAGCACCCAGGCAGAGGAGAGAGGTCCCGTAACAGAGGATCTGGCTTCATGTCAGCAGAGAATCAGTCTGCATGTCATAGCAGAAAATAAGGCTTCACGTCAGCCACCACTGCAAAAGTCCATTGTCAGATATTTAGGCCCAGCACCCAGGCAGAGGAGAGAGGTCCCGTAACAGAGGATCTGGCTTCATGTCAGCAGAGAATTAGTCTGCATGTCATAGCAGAGAATCAAGCTTCATGTCACCCAACATTGGAACAGTCCATTGGCATATATTTAGGCCCCGGCACCCAGACAGAGGAGAGGTTCATTCAACTTTGGGTAGCCTCGCAATATAATGGTAAAATGAAAATAAAAATAGGATTGAATGAGGAAGTGCCCTGTAGTCCAATAATATATGGTTAAGGGGAGGTAGTTAATGTCTAATCTGGACAAGGGACGGACAGGTCCTGTGGGATCCATGCCTGGTTCATTTTTATTAACGTCAGCTTGTCCACATTGGCTGTAGACAGGCGGCTGCGTTTGTCTGTAATGACGCCCCCTGCCGTGCTGAATACACGTTCAGACAAAACGCTGGCCGCCGGGCAGGCCAGCACCTCCAAGGCATAAAAGGCTGGCCACGTGGACAATTTAGAGACCCAGAAGTTGAATGGGGCCGAACCATCAGTCAGTACGTGGAGGGGTGTGCACAAGTACTGTTCCACCATGTTAGTGAAATGTTGCCTCCTGCTAACACGTTGCGTATCAGGTGGTGGTGCAGTTAGCTGTGGCGTGTTGACAAAAGTTTTCCACATCTCTGCCATGCTAACCCTGCCCTCAGAGGAGCTGGTCGTGACACAGCTGCCTTGGCGACCTCTTGCTCCTCCTCTGCCTTGGCCTTCCACTTGTTCCCCTGTGACATTTGGAAATGCTCTCAGTAGCGTGTCTACCAACGTGCGCTTGTACTCGCACATCTTCCTATCACGCTCCAGTGCAGGAAGTAAGGTGGGCACATTGTCTTTGTAGCGTGGATCCAGCAGGGTGGCAACCCAGTAGTCCGCACAGGTTAAAATGTGGGCAACTCTGCTGTCGTTGCGCAGGCACTGCAGCATGTAGTCGCTCATGTGTGCCAGGCTGCCCAGGGGTAAGGACAAGCTGTCCTCTGTGGGAGGCGTATCGTCATCGTCCTGCCTTTTTCCCCAGCCACGCACTAGTGATGGACCCGAGCTGCGTTGGGTGCCACCCCGCTGTGACCATGCTTCATCCTCATCCTCCTCCACCTCCTCCTCATCCTCGTCCTCCAGTAGTGGGCCCTGGCTGGCCACATTTGTACCTGGCCTCTGCTGTTGCCAAAAACCTCCCTCTGAGTCACTTCGAAGAGACTGGCCTGAAAGTGCTAAAAATGACCCCTCTTCCTCCTCCTCCTGGGCCACCTCCTCTTCCATCATCGCCCTAAGTGTTTTCTCAAGGAGACATAGAAGTGGTATTGTAACGCTGATAACGGCGTCATCGCCACTGGCCATGTTGGTGGAGTACTCGAAACAGCGCAACAGGGCACACGGGTCTCGCATGGAGGCCCAGTCATTGGTGGTGAAGTGGTGCTGTTCTGTAGTGCGACTGACCCGTGCGTGCTGCAGCTGAAACTCCACTATGGCCTGCTGCTGCTCGCACAGTCTGTCCAGCATGTGCAAGGTGGAGTTCCACCTGGTGGGCACGTCGCATATGAGGCGGTGAGCGGGAAGGCCGAAGTTACGCTGTAGCGCAGACAGGCGAGCAGCAGCAGGATGTGAACGCCGGAAGCGCGAACAGACGGCCCGCACTTTATGCAGCAGCTCTGACATGTCGGGGTAGTTGTGAATGAACTTCTGCACCACCAAATTCAGCACATGCGCCAAGCAAGGGATGTGCGTCAAACTGGCTAGTCCCAGAGCTGCAATGAGATTTCGCCCATTATCACACACCACCAGGCCGGGCTTGAGGCTCACCGGCAGCAACCACTCGTCGGTCTGTTGTTCTATACCCCGCCACAACTCCTGTGCGGTGTGGGGCCTGTCCCCCAAACATATGAGTTTCAGAATGGCCTGCTGACGTTTACCCCGGGCTGTGCTGAAGTTGGTGGTGAAGGTGTGTGGCTGACTGGATGAGCAGGTGGAAGAAGGGGAGGAAGCTGAGAAGGAGGAGGTGGCAACAGGAGGCAAAGAATGTTGCCCTGCGATCCTTGGCGGCGGAAGGACGTGCGCCAAACAGCTCTCCGCCTGGGGCCCAGCTGCCACTACATTTACCCAGTGTGCAGTTAGGGAGATATAGCGTCCCTGGCCGTGCTTACTGGTCCACGTATCTGTGGTTAGGTGGACCTTGCTACAGATGGCGTTGCGCAGTGCACACTTGATTTTATCGGATACTTGGTTGTGCAGGGAAGGCACGGCTCTCTTGGAGAAGTAGTGGCGGCTGGGAACAACATACTGTGGGACAGCAAGCGACATGAGCTGTTTGAAGCTGTCTGTGTCCACCAGCCTAAATGACAGCATTTCATAGGCCAGTAGTTTAGAAATGCTGGCATTCAGGGCCAGGGATCGAGGGTGGCTAGGTGGGAATTTACGCTTTCTCTCAAATGTTTGTGAGATGGAGAGCTGAATGCTGCCGTGTGACATGGTTGAGACGCTTGGTGACGGAGGTGGTGGTGGTGTTGGTGGTACATCCCCTGTTTGCTGGGCGGCAGGTGCCAACGTTCCTCCAGAGGCGGAGGAAGAGGCCGAGGCGGCAGCAGCAGAAGAGGTAGCAGGGGGAGCCTGAGTGACTTCCTTGGTTTTAAGGTGTTTACTCCACTGCAGTTCATGCTTTGCATGCAGGTGCCTGGTCATGCAGGTTGTGCTCAGGTTCAGAACGTTAATGCCTCGCTTCAGGCTCTGATGGCACAGCGTGCAAACCACTCGGGTCTTGTCGTCAGCACATTGTTTGAAGAAGTGCCATGCCAGGGAACTCCTTGAAGCTGCCTTTGGGGTGCTCGGTCCCAGATGGCGGCGGTTAGTAGCAGGCGCAGTCTCTTGGCGGCGGGTGTTCTGCTTTTGCCCACTGCTCCCACTTTTGCTACGCTGTTGGCTCGGTCTCACCACTGCCTCTTCCTCCGAACTGTGAAAGTCAGTGGCACGACCTTCATTCCATGTGGGGTCTAGGACCTCATCGTCCCCTGCATCGTCTTCCACCCAGTCTTGATCCCTGACCTCCTGTTCAGTCTGCACACTGCAGAAAGACGCAGCAGTTGGCACCTGTGTTTCGTCATCATCAGAGACATGCTGAGGTGGTATTCCCATGTCCTCATCATCAGGAAACATAAGTGGTTGTGCGTCAGTGCATTCTATGTCTTTCACCGCTGGGGAAGGGCTAGGTGGATGCCCTTGGGAAACCCTGCCAGCAGAGTCTTCAAACAGCATAAGAGACTGCTGCATAACTTGAGGCTCAGACAGTTTCCCTGATATGCATGGGGGTGATGTGTCAGACTGATGGGGTTGGTTTTCAGGTGCCATCTGTGCGCTTTCTGCAGAAGACTGGGTGGGAGATAATGTGAACGTGCTGGATCCACTGTCGGCCACCCAATTGACTAATGCCTGTACCTGCTCAGGCCTTACCATCCTTAGAACGGCATTGGGCCCCACCATATATCGCTGTAAATTCTGGCGGCTACTGGGACCTGAGGTAGTTGGTACACTAGGACGTGTGGATGTGGCAGAACGGCCACGTCCTCTCCCAGCACCAGAGGGTCCACTAACACCACCACGACCATGTCCACGTCCGCGTCCCTTACTAGATGTTTTCCTCATTGTTATCGTTCACCACAACAACAAAAATATTATTTGGCCCAATGTATTGTATTCAAATTCAGCTGAATATAAATTTGAGGCCTAGTATTTAGGCGCTGGGTGACCGGTATGGATTTACTAACAGAATTAGACTTGGAAATGCACAGTAGCGTGTGTGTGAAGTTATTCTGAATGACCCTATGTGCACCTTGAATATTATATACCCTTTTAGGGATAGATTTCAAATAGCTCTGATATAGCAGAAACCACTAAATTATGAAATTGCTAAATTGGGAATTGTATTTCAACCCAGAACAAAAAATGTGCTTTGACGGACACTAAATAACTTGCCCAGCCACAACAGTACAGCGGTAACGACAGATTTAGCGGGATATACATTTGAGGCCTAGTATTTAGGCGCTGGGTGACCGGTATGGATTTAGTGACAGAATTAGACTTGGAAATGCACAGTAGCGTGTGTGTGAAGTTATTCTGAATGACCCTATGTGCACCTTGAATATTATATACCCTTTTAGGGATAGATTTCAAATAGCTCTGATATAGCAGAAACCACTAAATTATGAAATTGCTAAATTGGGAATTGTATTTCAACCCTGAACAAAAAATGTGCTTTGACGGACACTAAATAACTTGCCCAGCCACAACAGTACAGCGGTAACGACAGATTTAGCGGGATATAAATTTGAGGCCTAGTATTTAGGCGCTGGGTGACCGGTATGGATTTACTGACAGAATTAGACTGGGATATGGCCAAAAAATAACCACACTATTGCTGGTTAAATGCACTTGGTGTGACAGCTTGACCAACCACACTACTGAGGGTTAAATGCACTTGGTGACAGGCGCAGCTCGCCCCTGATGTAGTATATGGCCAAAAAATGAACAGACTATTGCTGGTTCAATGCACTTGGTGTGACAGCTTGACCAACCACACTACTGAGGGTTAAATGCACTTGGTGACGGGTGCAGCTTGCCCCTGATGTAGTATATGGCCAAAAAATTAACAGACTATTGCTGGTTAAATGCACTTGGTGTGACAGCTTCACCCTGATGTAGGCTTTAGCCAAAAAACAACCACACCATTGAGGGTTAAATGCACTTGGTCGCAGCTTGTGCTGGCGCACCACAAGACGGCCGCCGATCACCCCAGAAAAAAGTGACTGACAAACGGTCTGGGCAGCCTAAAAACAGTGAGCAATTGAATTTCAGCAGCTCAATGATGCACAGCTGCAGATCGATCGATTAATCAAGTCCTTTGGAGGAGTTAATCTGCCTAATCTCGCCCTACTGTCGCAGCCGCAACCTCTCCCTACGCTAATCAGAGCAGAGTGACGGGCGGCGCTATGTGACTCCAGCTTAAATAGAGGCTGGGTCACATGGTGCTCTGGCCAATCACAGCCATGCCAATAGTAGGCATGGCTGTGACGGCCTCTTGGGGCAAGTAGTATGACGCTTGTTGATTGGCTGCTTTGCAGCCTTTCAAAAAGCGCCAAGAAAGCGTCACAAAAGCGCCAAGAAAGCGACGAACACCGAACCCGAACTTTTACGAAAATGTCCGGGTTCGGGTCCGTGTCACGGACACCCCAAAATTCGGTACGAACCCGAACTATACAGTTCGAGTTCGCTCATCCCTATTAGAAATGGCTTCTTCTTTGCTTCTTCTTTGCACTGTAGAGTTTCAGCTGGCAACGGCAGATGGCACGGTGGATTGTGTTCACTGACAATTGTTTCTGGAAGTATTCCTGATCCCATTCTGTGATTTCCTTTACAGTAGCATTCCTGTTTGTGGTGCAGTGTCGTTTAAGGGCCCGGAGATCACGGGCATCCAGTATGGTTTTACGGCCTTGACCCTTACACACAGAGATTGTTCCAGATTCTCTGAATCTTCGGATGACGTTATGCACAGTTGATGATGATAGATGCAAAGTCTTTGCTATTTTTCGCTGGGTAACACCTTTCTGATATTGCTCCACTATCTTTCTGCGCAACATTGTGGGAATTGGTGATCCTCTACCCATCTTGGCTTCTGAGAGACACTGCCACTCTGAGAAGCTCTTTTTATACCCAATCATGTTGCCAATTGACCTAATTAGTGTTAATTGGTCTTCCAGCTCTTCGTTATGCTCAAATTTACTTTTTCCAGCCTCTTATTGCTACTTGTCCCAACTTTTTAGGGATTTGTTGACACCGTGAAAATTTGAACGTATTTTTCCTTTAAAATGATACATTTACTCGGATTAAACGTTTGATCTGTCATCTACGTTCTATTACAAATAAAATATTGACATTCACCATCTCCACATCATTGCATTCAGTTTTTATTCACAATTTGTTTAGTGTCCCAACTTTTTGGGAATCCGGTTTGTATGTGTGTGTTGATATATTTGGTGAATCATTATATGCGGACACACATATTAAGTTACTGGTGTTTTGCAAATATCGGTATTTCAAAATTTCAATATCATTAACAAAGTGAACCCCCTGACTCTAAAATACCAAAGTAAGCGCATTTACTTTGGGACTGACAGGATGGAGGCACGGACCGAACTGGCAGCGCTAACACACAACAGTGTTGGCCAAGAGAGAGCTATAGTCATGGTGCCAAAAAATAAAATAATATGGCGAAGGGAACTGTTCGTACTGCATTGAAAATACCAATAGGGAAAGGGAGATGGATTGTTCGGAATGTTTGCGAGAAACTGAACTACCTTGAAAATCTGGCAATTGACGTCCTCAAACTTTTCAAAGGTGAAATCTCTAGAGGTTAGTTGTCACAAGCTCCTACTTTACCACTCAATCTTTTTGAATCAAGAGCGCCCTTGTAAGGCTACTTTCACACTAGCGTTCGATCGGATCCGTTCTGAACGGATCCGATCATAATAATGCAGACGGAGGCTCCGTTCAGAACGGATCCGTCTGCATTATTTTTAGCATATAACAGCTAAGTGTGAAAATAGCCTCGTACGGATCCGTCCAGACTTTCAATGTAAAGTCAATGGGGGACGGATCCGCCTGAAGATTGAGCCATATTGTGGCATCTTCAAACGGATCCGTCCCCATTGACTTACATTGTAAGTCTGGGCGGATCCGCACGCCTCCGCACGGCCAGGCGGACACCCGAACGCTGCAAGCAGCGTTCAGCTGTCCGCCTGTCCGTGCGGAGCGGAGGCTGAACGCCGCCAGACTGATGCAGTCTGAGCGGATCCGCTCCATTCAGACTGCATCAGGGCTGGACGGCTGCGTTCGGGTCCGCTCGTGAGCTCCTTCAAACGGAGCTGACGAGCGGACCGACGAACGCTAGTGTGAAAGTAGCCTAAGGATGACATTAAAAGACAACAGCTACGGTAGGTAGTTTTAGATGCAGGGCAGACAAGCAACAAATTTTGGATTTCACATAATAATGTCCCTCTACAATGAAATAACTGGACAGATATTGCCCAGCTATCAGTCTGTGAAATCATAACTTAAAGGGATTCTGTCACCTCTCATAACACAAGGTGTTTGGATAGGTTAAAGATTCCATTCTCTCTCTTTGTCCTTACTTATAAGATCTGATCGTTCATTAGTTGTTTGGGTCTGGATTTTTTGTTTAAGGGTGCGTCTGTTTCTGTCTCCTCTGCATCCTCTAAATCTGTGTTTTTTTATTTTTCATGCTTGAGACTAGGGTGTAGAAATGAGTGATTTTCAATGGCCGGGCAGTCAACGGTGTACTCAGATGTGGGGAATCTAGTGATTCGATCATGGGACTTAAGGCCAGGATGCTGGTTAGAATCTTCCTGGTCGGTTGGGTGGGATCCACAGTGCGTGGTGTTGGGGAAACCTTGTCTAAAAAAAAAAGCTCTCTGTTAAGATTTGATGAAAGGGTTAAACATGTTCTGAATTAGCAGAGGATACAGAATAAGTGGAAATATTCAATATTTTTTTGGGTGTGGAAGGTGAATTAATAGTTGGACTGGAACTTTCAGTTTGGGTATATTGAGTATCAAGGCCCTCTCTCTCAGCATATTCATCTTCAGATTGCCCTGTAGTGCATGGAAGTGTGGTAGACAGGGGTTGTAGTTATACCACAGCTGGAGTGCCGGGGGTTAGCCATCACAGCCCTAGAGGCTCATTTTCTTAAAATACTAGTTTATTAAGCAAAAACGGGGACACTAAGAAATAAGGGACATGGACTGTTATCTTCAGCTGAAATTAGCAGATGTCTAACGCCAGCCAATTTAATTACGATGTTTCTCATGACAAAAGCCTTTTTAATAACATGTTAATATGTAAACATTCACTAGAATAAAACTTGAATGAAAAAGCAATACAAAAATACAGACTAATGGCAAAAAAAAGCTCTTTTTATACTATTTGAACAATTGCAAACATATTTGCTACATTTTCTCCAGAGCACAGGACATCATGCTCTTAACCACCTCCCGACCGCTGTACGCGTATATGCGTCCGGGAGGTGGTTGCTT
Source organism: Bufo gargarizans (assembly GCF_014858855.1). Classification (NCBI taxonomy): domain Eukaryota; kingdom Metazoa; phylum Chordata; class Amphibia; order Anura; family Bufonidae; genus Bufo; species Bufo gargarizans. The sequence continues at coordinate 428,782,803 of NC_058083.1, read as the reverse complement.
TATTCCTCCTGGACGCATATACGCGTCTTCTCGCGAGACGCGAGATTTCCTGTGAAGGCGCGCGCGCTCACAGGAACGGAAGGTAAGCGAGTGGATCTCCAGCCTGCCAGCGGCGATCGCTCGCTGGCAGGCTGGAGATCCGAATTTTTTAACCCCTAACAGGTATATTAGACGCTGTTTTCATAACAGCGTCTAATATACCTCCTACCTGGTCCTCTGGTGGTCCCTTTTGTTAGGATCGACCACCAGAGGACTCAGGTAGGTCAGTACAGTCGCACCAAACACCACACTACACTACACTACACCCCCCCCCGTCACTTATTAACCCCTTATAAACCCCTGATCACCCATGATCACCCCATATAAACTCCCTGATCACCGCCCTGTCATTGATCACCCCCCTGTCATTGATCACCCCCCTGTCAGGCTCCGTTCAGACGTCCGTATGATTTTTACGGATCCACGGATACATGGATCGGATCCGCAAAAAGCATACGGACGTCTGAATGGAGCCTTACAGGGGGGTGATCAATGACAGGCGGGTGATCACCCATATACACTCCCTGATCACCCCCTGTCATTGATCACCCCCCTGTAAGGCTCCATTCAGACGTCCGCATGATTTTTACGGATCCGATCCATGTATCCATGGATCCGTAAAAATCATGCGGACGTCTGAATGGAGCCTTACAGGGGGGGTGATCAGTGACAGGGGGGTGATCACCCTGATCACCCCCTGTCATTGATAACCCCCCTGTAAGGCTCCATTCAGACGTCCGCATGCGTTTTGTGGATCTGATCCATGTATCCATGGATCCGTAAAAAATCATGCGGATGTCTGAATGGAGCCTTACAGGGGGGGGTGATCAGTGACAGGGGGGTGATCACCCTGATCATCCCCTGTCATTGATAACCCCCCTGTAAGGTTCCATTCAGACGTCCGCATGCGTTTTGTGGATCCGATCCATGTATCCATGGATCCGTAAAAAATCATGCGGATGTCTGAATGGAGCCTTACAGGGGGGGTGATCAGTGATAGGGGGTGATCACCCTGATCACCCCCTGTCATTGATAACCCCCCTGTAAGGCTCCATTCAGACGTCCGCATGCGTTTTGTGGATCCGATCCATGTATCCATGGATCCGTAAAAAATCATGCGGATGTCTGAATGGAGCCTTACAGGGGGGGTGATCAGTGACAGGGGGGTGATCACCCTGATTACCCTGATCACCCCCTGTCATTGATAACCCCCCCTGTAAGGCTCCATTCAGACGTCCGCATGCGTTCTGTGGATCCGATCCATGTATCCATGGATCCGTAAAAAATCATGCGGATGTCTGAATGGAGCCTTACAGGGGGGGTGATCAGTGACAGGGGGGTGATCACCCTGATCACCCCCTGTCATTGATAACCCCCCTGTAAGGCTCCATTCAGACGTCCGCATGCGTTCTGTGGATCCGATCCATGTATCCATGGATCCGTAAAAAATCATGCGGATGTCTGAATGGAGCCTTACAGGGGGGGTGATCAGTGACAGGGGGGTGATCACCCTGATCACCCCCTGTCATTGATAACCCCCCTGTAAGGCTCCATTCAGACGTCCGCATGCGTTCTGTGGATCCGATCCATGTATCCATGGATCCGTAAAAAATCATGCGGATGTCTGAATGGAGCCTTACAGGGGGGGTGATCAGTGACAGGGGGGTGATCACCCTGATTACCCTGATCACCCCCTGTCATTGATAACCCCCCTGTAAGGCTCCATTCAGACGTCCGCATGCGTTCTGTGGATCCGATCCATGTATCCATGGATCCGTAAAAAATCATGCGGATGTCTGAATGGAGCCTTACAGGGGGGTGATCAGGGAGTCTATATGGGTGATCACCCCCCTGTCATTGATCCCCCCCCCCGGTAAGGCTCCATTCAGACATTTTTTTTGGCACAAGTTAGCGGAAATTTTTTGTTTGTTTTTGTTTTTTCTTACAAAGTCTCATATTCCACTAACTTGTGTCAAAAAATAAAATCTCACATGGACGCACCATACCCCTCACGGAATCCAAATGCGTAAACATTTTTAGACATTTATATTCCAGACTTCTTCTCACGCTTTAGGGCCCCTAAAAAGCCAGGGCAGTATAAATACCCCACAACTGACCCCATTTCGGAAAGAAGACACCCCAAGGTATTCCGTGAGGGGCATATTGAGTCCATGAAAGATTGAAATTTTTGTCCTAAGTTAGCGGAAAGTGAGACTTTGTGAGAAAAAAACAAAAAAAAAATCAATATCCGCTAACTTATGCAAAAAAAAAAAAAATTCTAAGAACTCGCCATGCCCCTCATTGAATACCTTGGGGTGTCTTCTTTCCAAAGTGGGGTCACATGTAGGGTATTTATACTGCCCTGGCTTTTTAGGGGCCCGAAAGTGTGAGAAGAAGTCTGGGATCCAAATGTCTAAAAATGCCCTCCTAAAAGGAATTTGGGCCCCTTTGCGCATCTAGGCTGCAAAAAAGTGTCACACATGTGGTATCGCCGTACTCAGGAGAAGTTGGGGAATGTGTTTTGGGGTGTCATTTTACATATACCCATGCTGGGTGAGAAAAATATCTTGGTCAAATGCCAACTTTGTATAAAAAAATGGGAAAAGTTGTCTTTTGCCAAGCTATTTCTCTCACCCAGCATGGGTATATGTAAAATGACCCCCCAAAACACATTGCCCAACTTCTCCTGAGTACGGCGATACCACATGTGTGACACTTTTTTGCAGCCAAGGTGGGCAAAGGGGCACCTTTCGGATTTCGCAGGCCATTTTTTACACATTTTGATTGCAAGGTACTTCTTACACATTTGGGCCCCTAAATTGCCAGGGCAGTATAACTACGCCACAAGTGACCCCATTTTGGAAAGAAGACACCCCAAGGTATTCCTTGGGGGGCACGGCGAGTTCCTAGAATTTTTTATTTTTTGTCACAATTTAGCGGAAAATGATGATTTTTCTTTTTTTTTCTTTTTTCCTTACAAAGTCTCATATTCCACTAACTTGCGACAAAAAATAAAAAATTCTAGGAACTCGCCATGCCCCTCACGGAATACCTTGGGGTGTCTACTTTCCAAAATGGGGTCACTTGTGGCGTAGTTATACTGCCCTGGCAATTTAGGGGCCCAAATGTGTGAGAAGAACTTTGCAATCAAAATGTGTAAAAAATGCCCTGCAAAATCCGAAAGGTGCACTTTGGAATATGTGCCCCTTTGCCCACCTTGGCAGCAAAAAAGTGTGACACATCTGGTATCGCCGTACTCAGGAGAAGTTGGGCAATGTGTTTTGGGGTGTCATTTTACATATACCCATGCTGGGTGAGAAAAATATCTTGGTCAAATGCCAACTTTGTATAAAAAAATTGGAAAAGTTGTCTTTTGCCAAGATATTTCTCTCACCCAGCATGGGTATATGTAAAATGACACCCCAAATCACATTCCCCAACTTCTCCTGAGTACGGCGATACCAGATGTGTGACACTTTTTTGATGCCAAGGTGGGCAAAGGGGCACATATTCCAAAGTGCACCTTTCGGATTTCACCGGTCATTTTTTACAGATTTTGATTGCAAAGTACTTCTCACACATATGGGCCCCTAAATTGCCAGGGCAGTATAACTACCCCACAAGTGACCCCATTTTGGAAAGAAGACACCCCAAGGTATTCTGTGAGGGGCATGGTGAGTTCCTAGAATTTTTTATTTTTTGTCGCAAGTTAGTGGAATATGAGACTTTGTAAGAAAAAAAAAAAAAAAAAAAATCATCATCATTTTCCGCTAACTTGTGACAAAAAATAAAAAGTTCTATGAACTCACTATGCCCATCAGCGAATACCTTAGGGTGTCTACTTTCCGAAATGGGGTCATTTGTGGGGTTTTTCTACTGTTTGGGCATTGTAGAACCTCAGGAAACATGACAGGTGCTCAGAAAGTCAGAGCTGTTTCAAAAAGCGGAAATTCACATTTTTGTACCATAGTTTGTAAATGCTATAACTTTTACCCAAACCATTTTTTTTTTTGCCCAAACATTTTTTTTTTTTTATCAAAGACATGTAGAACAATAAATTTGGCGAAAAATTTATATATGGATGTCGTTTTTTTTTTGCAAAATTTTACAGCTGAAAGTGAAAAATGTCATTTTTTTGCAAAAAAATCGTTACATTTTGATTAATAACAAAAAAAGTAAAAATGCCAGCAGCAATGAAATTCCACCAAATGAAAGCTCTATTAGTGAGAAGAAAAGGAGGTAAAATTCATTTGGGTGGTAAGTTGCATGACCGAGCGATAAACGGTGAAAGTAGTGTAGTGCCGAAGTGTAAAAAGTGCTCTGGTCATGAAGGGGGTTTCACCTAGCGGGGCTGAAGTGGTTAAAGGGATTCTGTCACCTCTCATAACACAAATTCAGATTTTAAACCAGTCATGCTCCATAGATTACCTTGAATCAGCTTTGCTGTTCTATACTGTAATCCGTCCAGTAGTTTTGCTGAAAAACAACTTTTATAATTATGCTAATTAATCCTGAAGGTGCCCAGAGGGGCGTTATGTTCCACTTTGTGTGCCCAGTAATGCCCTCCTGCAGTGCCCAAAACGCCTTCCTCCTGAATCTCTAACCGTCCACAGCGTCTCATCCCTCTCCTCCCCCTCCCTGACGGCCGAGCGAAGTCTCGCGCAGACGCGGTCCCCACTGAGGGCTGCGCCAGTGCGATTTGCTGGAGACTGAGGGCAGGAGCTTCATCCTCGTCACTGGGCTCGGCGCATGCCCAGTCACGTCCGATGCTCGCTCTTCTCAGCCTGGGAGGATTGGCTGCTGCACCCTGCGCTTTCTCCTGCCTGCCTGCCTGCCAGACTCAAGCCAGCGATTTCTTTCCCCCCCTCCCTCCTGGAAGCAAATCATTAGTATTTTTGAAAAATTGGTATTATTATATAAAGAAAAGTTGTATTCAAACATTTTCAGAGCGCAAAATGTATTTTAGAAGAAGAAGAAAACAATGTTATCATGTGACCAGCTCCTAGGTCTACACCATTAGGAAGAAAATGTGTACCACATTCACTAAATCTGTATGTATCCCCCTCCACCATGTATGCCATCCTCAAAGCCTGGACAACCACATTTGCTTACACCCTTAAAAGTCAGGACCTCCTGCCCCAATATGTGACCCCCTCCATGGCAGGAACACACACACTTATGTGCCCCCCCTCCCCCAAATGCTGGAACCAACATACAGGGAGTGCAGAATTATTAGGCAAATGAGTATTTTGACCACATCATCCTCTTTATGCATGTTGTCTTACTCCAAGCTGTATAGGCTCGAAAGCCTACTACCAATTAAGCATATTAGGTGATGTGCATCTCTGTAATGAGAAGGGGTGTGGTCTAATGACATCAACACCCTATATCAGGTGTGCATAATTATTAGGCAACTTCCTTTCCTTTGGCAAAATGGGTCAAAAGAAGGACTTGACAGGCTCAGAAAAGTCAAAAATAGTGAGATATCTTGCAGAGGGATGCAGCACTCTTAAAATTGCAAAGCTTCTGAAGCGTGATCATCGAACAATCAAGCGTTTCATTCAAAATAGTCAACAGGGTCGCAAGAAGCGTGTGGAAAAACCAAGGCGCAAAATAACTGCCCATGAACTGAGAAAAGTCAAGCGTGCAGCTGCCAAGATGCCACTTGCCACCAGTTTGGCCATATTTTAGAGCTGCAACATCACTGGAGTGCCCAAAAGCACAAGGTGTGCAATACTCAGAGACATGGCCAAGGTAAGAAAGGCTGAAAGACAACCACCACTGAACAAGACACACAAGCTGAAACGTCAAGACTGGGCCAAGAAATATCTCAAGACTGATTTTTCGAAGGTTTTATGGACTGATGAAATGAGAGTGAGTCTTGATGGGCCAGATGGATGGGCCCGTGGCTGGATTGGTAAATGGCAGAGAGCTCCAGTCCGACTCAGACGCCAGCAAGGTGGAGGTGGAGTACTGGTTTGGGCTGGTATCATCAGAGATGAGCTTGTGGGGCCTTTTCGGGTTGAGGATGGAGTCAAGCTCAACTCCCAGTCCTACTGCCAGTTTCTGGAAGACACCTTCTTCAAGCAGGGGTACAGGAAGAAGTCTGCATCCTTCAAGAAAAACATGATTTTCATGCAGGACAATGCTCCATCACACGTGTCCAAGTACTCCACAGCGTGGCTGGCAAGAAAGGGTAAAAAGAAGAAAATCTAATGACATGGTCTCCTTGTTCACCTGATCTGAACCCCATTGAGAACCTGTGGTCCATCATCAAATGTGAGATTTACAAGGAGGGAAAACAGTACACCTCTCTGAACAGTGTCTGGGAGGCTGTGGTTGCTGCTACACGCAATGTTGATGGTGAACAGATCAAAACACTGACAGAATCCATGGATGGCAGGCTTTTGAGTGTCCTTGCAAAGAAAGGTGGCTATATTGGTCACTGATTTGTTTTTGTTTTTGAATGTTAGAAATGTATATTTGTGAATGTTGAGATGTTATATTGGTTTCACTGGTAAAAATAAATAATTGAAATGGGTATATATTTGTTTTTTGTTAAGTTGCCTAATAATTATGCACAGTAATAGTCACCTGCACACACAGATATCCCCCTAAAATAGCTCAAACTAAAAACTACTTTTAAAAAATATTCAGCTTTGATATTAATGAGTTTTTTGGGTTCATTGAGAACATGGTTGTTGTTCAATAATAAAATTAATCCTCAAAAATACAACTTGCCTAATAATTCTGCACTCCCTGTATGTGTCCCTTTTCAAACGCAGGATACCTCATTTGGCCCCCCCACCCCCAAATGCAGGCAACCCCCCCTTATGTGTCACCACCACTGCTGTCATACCTAGATGTTACGTCACCACTGCTGTCACTCAGATGTTACACCACCACTGCTGTCAGTCACAGATGTTACGCCACCACTGCTGTCAGTCACAGATGTTACGTCACCACTGCTGTCAGTCACAGTTGTAAGACCACCACTGCTGTCAGTCACAGATGTAACATCACCACTGCAGTGAGTCACAGATGTTACGCCACAACATTAGTTATTTATAGATGTGCATCTATATTGCAATTATACAATTTCCTGATTGCAAATATATTATTTGAATTACAGCAAAGTACATTATATTAAATTCTTATATTTTTGTCATTATGTATCTAATTGAAGTAATTTTTTTTATCATTATAATGTTTTTAGAAAACAACTACTAGTACTTTAGTAGTCCGTTTTTATTCGGGGATGAAAAAAAAACCTGTATAAGGTAAGTTTAGGCTACATTCACACGACCGTATTATTTTTTTCCGCGTCCGATCCGCATCAGTTCCGTATTTTGCGGAATAAAATCGGCCCCATTCATTCCTACGGGTGAATTAAATTAGCGGACAACATTCAGTATGTTGTCCGCCACCGTGTTTCCGATTTTATACACCGCAAAAAATATGAAGCATGTCCTATTATTGTCCGTAGAAATCGGTCTGCTCCCCCATAGAAATTAATGGTCCGCAAATATCGGATGACATACGGAATGGTTTCCGTATGTCATCTGATATTTGCGGATCCGTTTCCATTTTTTTATTTAAATATTTTAATGAAGGCTCTGCCCTCAGGGGTTGTGGCTAAATAATCATTTCTAGCATTTGGTGACAATTGTTGGACACCGTTGAGGATGAGTCGGTCAGCACACACTGGAATGCATGCCGCACGGGACAGGACAAACTCCACGTGTAGAACGGAAAAATCCCAGCAGACGTGATTTGATGCTCATTCATAGAATTTTTTGTCATAAATCAATATGTCCCATCATCTAAGACGCGTTTCGGCTAGACTGCCTTTTTCAACAGGTAGAGATGTACATTGTGAATAACAGGTATATATACACACATCAATGATTGAGGATAGGGAACCTTCCAGTGACGTCAACGCCCATAAGGGGCGGTACATTCATGGTAACATAATGAAAAGTTAATCAATCAAGCGAACAGCACAGGTGTTAGAACATATAGATAGATAGTAAACGGTAAATACCAGCATAGCAGAGAAAATTCTTCATTATATGGTGGATGTCTAAAAAACATTAATGCATAAATTAATATTAGATGGTACACAGAAAATGCATTGGTAAACAGAACCAGAACTCAAATGTGCATAATTTCATAATCTCTGTTGAGACCCCTTGGATGGAGGGTGTCCAGGGTATGGATCCAGTAGGCCTCCCGACGCAATAAAAGTTTCTTAATGTCACCTCCCCGCCTGGGTCGAGTGACCGGCTCTATGACTTGAAACTTCAGTTGGGCAATTGTATGGTTATATTTCTCAAATGGGAAGGGATGGGTAAAAGTAGAATTTTAGTCCTAATAGTTGACTTGTGCTTGCCAATGCGATCTTTAATGCTCTGCATTGTTTCCCCAATATATAGCAACCCACATGGACATTTGATCAGGTATATAACATTCGCTGATTCACACGTGAAGAAGCCGTCCACTGGGTATGTACGTCCAGTGTGTGGGTGGTATATATTGGGCCCTTTGATTACATTAGAGCATTGGAAGCAATGCAGACACGGAAACGTACCCGTCCGCTGTGTGGCCAGTAAGTTTTAATAAATTTTTAAATTATACCCCAGCTCGCAAGCCCACGTCAAGGGTCCACATTACCTTGCGAGTCCCTAAACTATCACTAAAAATATAAAAGGAACTAACTAACTAAAAAAATGGTTTACATTTTTCAAATTTGATCCCAGAGACCAGATGAAATTAACGACCGCCATGGATGGCATCCATCTGCCACGACAATGCTCCCTCTGGACTGCAAAAGTAGTCCGCATAGCGTTCCCGGACAGCTAGTCCAGCTGTTTCAGGTCTTCCATGTCGGACTTGTTCAAAATTGACTGGTGTGGTAGTCAAGTTTTGAAGTAGTTCAGCATCCAAGGTCACATCGTAGATCCTGGTGAAATTGTGTAAAACTACACAAGCTTGGATCACCAGGGTGACATTTTCCAGATCCATTTGTATTGACGACATAAATACTCTCCACTTAGCAGAAAGTATACCAAATGCGCACTCAACAAACCGATGGGCACGAGTCAGTCGGTAGTTGAATATGCGCTTTTGGTTGTCTAAATCGTGCCTGGGGAAGGGCCGCATCATATTGGGTAATAATGCAAACCCTTCATCAGCCACGATTACAAATGGAACCGGGGGACCTGCTGATCCGGGTAGTGTTCTGGGCTCTGGTAGGGCTAACTGATTGGCGCAAAGTCGCTCACCCATTCTGGAGGCACAAAAGATGCGGGAGTCTGATGTACTTCCATAGGCCCCGATATCGACAATTACAAACCTGCAATTACTGTCAGCCAAGGGTAACAGCACCACAGAAAAGTACTGCTTGTAATTAAAGTACCGGGACCCTGAGTGAGCAGGCTTCTTAACACGTATGTGTTTGCCATCAAGTGCCCCAAGGCAGTTTGGAAACTGCGCAGAATCTTGAAAACCCTCGGCGATACGTAGCTCGCTTCCCTGAGATGTTGCCATATGATTTGATACGTTTGGCTGACTATCCCAGAGATAGTAGAGACTCCCAGCAGGAACTCGAAGTGCAGCGAAGCAAAGGAGTTTCCAGTTGCCAGGAATCTGTAAGATCTAAAAAAAAAATATATATATATATATATATATAAGTAAAATACTGTGTGATAAAGTAGTAAGGGCTATTCTCATCTCATAGTATGATAGGTTACGGTTCCCACCTCTTGAAACCACACTTAAAGGTCCGCCACCAAGCGCTTATCCGCGTCTTTCTCATAAAACTGAATTGGAGCGTCTGACCCATGTTCCTTTAAATTTTTATGAGGCTGATGGAAATAGCTGAGCTGGGCTTAGCTATATTTGTCTGGACAATTTAAAATAATTGATGGTGGCTGCACATGCACTGTGCGCCCTCCTTCACTTTGTGTGCTATGTTCTCAATATAATTGTTGGTCCAAGCTGTGGGATCCACACCCAACCAGACAATGGGGGCATATCCTAGCTGTCTGAGATGTGAAAGCCCCATTACTAAAGAAAGGCATTGTTAAAGACTACACATTCAGGCTACATAACATCATAATTTAAATGTATGTGTCCCCTGCAAGTGGCAGATGCCACATTAAAAACAAACCACAATGACAGATCTGGCATGCATTAAAAAAATTATGTGGACTGATCTATCTGTCCACATGAAAAGCGGAGAGACGGGTCCACATTTGCTATACATTTGTGAGATGGATCCATATCCGGATCCGTCTACAAATGCTTTATGTCTGCAAGCTGTTTGGGGGATCCAGCAGCCAGTTCCAGCAAATGAACTGCTTGCTGGATCACTCTGCCTCAAGCGTGAAAGTACACTAAGAATGCACGGTACCCTAGGAATATTTTAAACAAATTATATCATAAACCTATAACTATTTTTTTTTAAATGAACAAAAAAATTAATATGGTATAAAATACAAATTAATCTATAACATAAAATAGAAAAAATTTTTTTTTATCTCAAAGTGACAATTAGTCTTTCTTCAGGTCCAATGCAGCGCCTCATGTTCGTATCCTGAAAGGTTAGGTACGGACGAAGAGATGCAAGCAGGCGATCAAAAGATTCCACAGACATACGACATAACTGGTGAAATTTCATAGGGTCCTGTCGCAGGTCTGCATATAATGTATGGAAGTGTCCCTTCTGGAGCCTTCGTGAGCCTCTGTCTCCTCCTTGATTCTTCTTCCAGCATTTGCAAATTACTTCCAAAGCGCCGAGAAAGTAGCCAGCGTAGAAGCAGTTCACGTTCAAAGTAATTTGCCATGGTTGTCGCACAGAAAACTGTGAAAATCCAATACCAGCAAGGCACACAAGATACCCACACAGCTCTATCGGACTAGAAAAGCACATAAAATGGCACCTGAATTTATGAGCATGTGACTTTTCTACATTAGTTTCCTTGACAACTATGAATATATTATATTTTATTCTCTCCTCCTTTTTTTTTTACTCATCCGTTTTTTGCGGACCGTTTTTCATGGATGACATACGGAAGCCACTCTTCCGGTTTTTTTTTTTGTGGACATGCGGATCCGTTATTTGCGGATCCGCAAAACGGAACGGATTACATACGGTCGTGTGAATGTAGCCTTATTGAGAGAAGTGAATGTTAGTGTCTGATGAAGGAGTTTTACCAATTATATATCCATTGTATTCTGTATAGGTCATCAATATCAGATAAACTTATATCCAACCTCAATAAAGTACTGCAATCTGCAGATTTCATAGAACATCTGTGATGCTGCATTGCATGAAAATCAACATAGTAAACCTGGAGGCGTATTGACTAACAGGTATGAGAAAAATGATGCCTTCTAATTGATTTCACTTATGTTTATTTATTATACACTAGCCTATAAAATAAAATATTTTTTTCAAAAATTTTGTTTTATCCTAGGATAGTGTGATTTGTATAGAAAATGCCGTCCTGCATTGTAAATGAGTGTTTCAGCAAAACAGGTCCCAAAGGACAAAGTGAGAACATTATTCTTCATAGTTTTCCTCCTGATTTTCAAAGAATTCAAACATGGCTAGAGAAGACTAAACAAAATTTCCACGAGCATGGTTACCAAAATACTGGAGGGTAGGAAAAAGGACAAATTTAGAATCTGCTCTTGTCATTTTACACCCGATTGCTACGAAGTGATTAACCACCAAAAATATCTTAAAAAAGATGCTTTACCAACAATTTTTCCATTAATTGAAGGTGGTGGAAGCATCAGAATCCTTAAAAAAAAAAAAAAAAACTGTATAAAAGAAGGAGAGACTGCAAACAAATGTTAGCTTTGAATGTTCACAAGTGTCGAGTAAATTTCAAGATGCTAGTACACAGACCAACTACACTATCAGTAATTGTGTCATCATATTCAAGGAGGAGTATGAATGCACTACTATCTCCAATCAAAACTAATAGGGTTTTCGGGTTACCCATAACTTCTTCTACTCCACAATCCATAATAAATTCATCCAGAAAATACCATACAGAAGAAGTTGCATCTCCTTTAAGGAAAAGACGAAATTTGGGAAAATGATTTTTTCCTAATGAGATCGATCAAGTGAATGAAGACTTTGAAATATTTCAACAAGATCCACAACAAAAAACAATAGAAGATGATTTAATGAATTTATCCATTAGTGTTACTGAAGAAGAGTTAGACAATTCAAAAAAGGATGAAACTTACATTCCACATGATCAAAGCTTGACATCTAACGAAACCTTAAATTCATTCCATCGATTTTCAAATACTCAAAAACAACCAACACCATTGTTCAACTTTATAGATGAAAAAGAATTGGTGTTGGATAATAAACTTGTCGTTTTTGATTCATGCCTGGACAATCTCTTGTATAAGGTAAAATGTCAATTTGATGTTGGCTGTCCATTTCTTGTTAAAAGTTTTAAAAAGAATATTGAAAGAACCTATATGTCAGTGAATGCAACTTGTGGAAACGGTCACAATTTAAAGTTTTTGAAAATCAGCCAAAAATTAAAAATTATGCTGCGGGCAATTTACTTCTCGCTGCTGCAATCTTGTTTAGTGGACTGAACTTTCATAAGGTAAAAGAACTTTTTAATATATTTGGCCTGTTGAGTATTTCAGAAAAGAGTTTTTACCGTTACCAAAGTAAGTTTCTTTTCCCTGCAATTGATTTGGCCTGGCAACTTGAGAAAAAATCTATTGAAGAAGAAATTCTGCATGAAGATTTGTACATTGCAGGCGACGGGCAGTGTGATAGCCCTGGACATAATGCGAAGTATTGTGTGTACTCAATGATGGACACAGTCACTCTGAAAATATTAGACTTTGAAGTCGTGCAAAGAACTCAATGTTCTTCATCTGTTGCTATGGAGAAGCATGGCTTCGGGATTGTTCTTGATCGACTACTAAATGAAATATTCAACATAAAAATCTTTGCATCTGATCGGCATGTGGGAATCAGAAAGTTATGTAAGGAGATAACACCTTGGATTCCCAAAATAATCAGGCATTTTTGGTGGAGCATACAAACTTGCGATGACAACACTGAACTTCTGAAAGAAAAATGGCTATCGCTATTACACCATGTAATTGATCAACACCAGTGGGAAAGAGAGTTGTATTCTGAATGTTCACATGCCGAAATTGTTGTGGAAAATGATGACAACAACGAACATTGTGTTACCGAAAGGCAATACCCATTGGATAGCAAGAAACATCTATGAGAAAATGTCCGTAAAGTATCTGGAGAAATTGTGCAATGATGTTCTCAGAATTGCTAATGGAAAATTGGATTCAGACTGGGCTTCAAGAGCTCCTTCACTTCCTCCTAATATTAGTAACATGGAGAGACCCAACAAGGAGGATATAAAAAAACAAAGATTCATTTGGACAAGAGGAATTTTTAAATCCTAATTTCCAAAGATCCTGTATTATTAAAGTAATAATAAATATGACTACAAGAACATGATTTTTTATTTATTTTTTCATTTGTACTACTGTTTAAAGTAGTTCAACTGTTATATATATTTTTGGAAACTAGAAAAATGTATGTAAAAAAATTAGAATCAACTACAAAAATTGATAAAAGGATACCATCAACTTCCCTCTTCCTTGTAGATATCTCTGTGTATTTCAAGCAAAGGAATTTGTTTATATAGTTTAATTTGATTATATGTTATTACTTTTATTATTCTATATAAATTATTCATAATAAAATTTGTTTAGTGAATATTTGTTAAGTTATCGCTATTGTCTTAAATTTGGTTTACAAAAAAAACCACATCATTAAATAATTTTTATTTTTCAAAATATGTAAATTAAATAAAAGTTACTTTTGAAAAATATTCTCTGTCCTTTGGTCACACATCTGTTTTATAATATCTAATTCAAGATTCAAACAATCCAAGAATTATAATACGGAATGTGTATTAAATTTAAATATTAAAGAGGTATTCCCATTTCAGACAATGGGGGCATATCGCTAGGATATGCCCCCATTGTCTGTTAGTTTCAGGTACCACCGCTGGGACGCGCGCCTATATTGAGAAAGTGGCCCCGTAAGTGAAGGAGGACGTACTGCGCATGCGCGGCCACCCTCCTTCACTTTCCTAGGAGACAGCCGACAATAGCCGAGTGCGTTTGCTCGGCTATTGCTGTGGGCTACATATAGGTGAATTGGAGCCTGGGTCACACATGCGGAGTGCGCTCTCATTCACTTAAAGGGGCCACGTTCTCGATATAGGTGCGCGTCCCACTGGTGGGACCAGAACCTAACAGACAATGGGGGCATATCCTAGCGATATGCCCCCATTGTCTGAAATGGGAATACCCCTATAACAACAATGGGCGTGTTTAAGGATCCGGCAGTTGGGACGCGGCTGGGCACAAATGCGGCACAAAGAACGCCCCTTGGCCAGAAAGGACAGGTGATTATAAAGATTATTTTTAACGTTTTACAATGCGCACAGGGATAATACTTATATGAATTGGAAACTTATTATAAGACCTAGGGGGGCATATAAAGAGCTAATTATGCTCAGAAGGCCTGTCAGTGTCCCTTTAAAACCCATGTACTGGCCCTCAGGATCTGGAAAAGTGTTTCGGATAAGATAAACTACACAAGAGGGTATAGGTTTCCAACACCAAGGTATCCATGTACCCAAGTTGTGAAAAAACGGTATGCTGTCTTACGCCGTATTTTGTAAAAAAAAATAAATATTATTAATATTTAATAGCAGACCTTGATGTGAACATGAGAGAAATACAGCGGCTCACCCCTACTTCCTACCCTCAGGACCTAGGATATAAAACTGTAATATGTGTATAAGTGAGGGGGCACACTCAAACGGGACCACTAGATGGATGGTATAACTATATTTAATATATTTAATACTTTAAGAGCATACCACTAAAATTTTTAAGAACATACATAAAACCTGTTCAGAATAGTTCAGAATAAGTCGTTGATATTAACTTCACAGTTAAGTCCAACTGTGAAGTTAATATCAACGACTTATTCTGAACTTTCAAAGTACCGGATATAGGTATTGATACCACCATTACTCTATTAGGATTTCGCCACCGCGCCATTACTATAATATCAGAATTGGCATATTATTACTGCACTATCAGAATTGGCCATAGTGCCACTATCCTACCGCATTAAGACTCTGATTGGGACAATTGGACATAGTGCCATTACGTTGTTCGGATTGGGACACCATCTGCACTATCCACAATATTATATTGAATTGGGACATTTATGTGTAATGTATGGTTTTATGTATGTTCTTAAACATTTTAGGGGTATGCTCTTAAAGTATTAAATATATTAAATATAGTAATACCATCCATCTAGTGGTCCCGTTTGAGTGTGCCCCTCACTTGATGTGAACATAATCTTACAACTTTACTAGTCAGACCACACATGGAGGACTGTGGACAGTTCTGGGCTCCTGTGAACAAGGCAGACATAGCACCGCTGGAATGGGTTCAGAGGAGGGCAACTACACTCACCTAAAGAATTATTAGGAACACCTGTTCTATTTCTAATTATTGCGATTATCTAGTCAACCAATCACATGGCAGTTCCTTCAATGCATGTAGGGTTGTGGTCCTGGTCAAGACAATCTCCTGAACTCCAAACTAAATGTTAGAATGGGAAAGAAAGTTGATTTAAGCAATTTTGAGCGTGGCATGGTTGTTGGTGCCAGACGGGCCGGTCTGAGTATTTCACAATCTGCTCAGTTACTGGGATTTTCACGCACAACCATTTCTAGGGTTTACAAAGAATGGTGTGAAAAAGGAAAAAACATCCAGTATGCGGCAGTCCTTTAGGCGAAAATGCCTTGTTGATGCTAGAGGTCAGAAGAGAATTGGCCGACTGATACAAGCTGATAGAAGAGCACCGTTGACTGAAATAACCACTCGTTACAACCGAGGTATGCAGCAAAGCATTTGTGAAGCCACAACACGCACAACCTTGAGGCGGATGGGCTACAACAGCAGAAGACCCCACCGGGTACCACTCATCTCCACTACAAATAGGAAAAAGAGGCTACAATTTGCACAAGCTCACCAAAATTGGACTGTTGAAGACTGGAAAATGATGCCTGGTCTGATGAGTCTCGATTTCTGTTGAGACATTCAAATGGTAGAGTCCGAATTTGGCGTAAACAGAATGAGAACATGTATCCATCATGCCTTGTTACCACTGTGCAGGCTGCTTGTGGTGGTGTAATGGTGTGGGGGATGTTTTCTGGGCAAACTTTAGGCCCCTTAGTGCCAATTGACAATCGTTCAACCGCCTCCGGAAAGCCTAACGCAGGATCGCGGTCCGGAGGCGGCAGCTCCAGGCAGAGTCACGGAGCGGTGCGTCATCTCGCGAGAGGGGTCACGTCATCAGCTTGCCAGCCAATGATCGTGGCTGGCAAGCTGATGATTTTTAAAAAATCCAATCACAAGCCATCTAACACATTATATTTGTAAATATAATGTGTTAAATGGCTTCCCTGCTCCTCTGCTGGTCCTTTTGGTCGGTTGGTTCCAGCAGAGGAGCAGGCATCACAGTGAGTAGCACCAAACACCACACACTTAGCCCCAGATCACCCCCCTGCACCCCAATTAACCCCTTGATCACCCTTGTCAATCACCTAGTGAAAGGAAAAAAGTGATCAGTGTAAACTGTCACTTTTTTTTTCACTGGTATTGACTGTTTTAGGGATAGTTTAGGCCCCTTGGTTAGGTAGTTAGCGATCGTTTAGCGCCCAGCCCACCGCAACGCAGTCACTTATTCGCTGATACTATAATAGTATTAGTGTCACCTTAGTTCGCCCTCCACCCAAAACGCAGTATTTGCCCGATCAGGCCTGATCGGTCGCCCACACGTGCGTTCACCCACGCCCGCCCCGCCGCAGTGACAAAAAATATATATTTTTTTGATCACTGCACAATCACTTTACAAGCGCTGCGGCGATAAAAAAAAAATCCGTTTTGATATTTTTTATCAACCGCAGCGGCCTCCAGTACTTTGCTAGCCTCCCATTTGTAAGACAGGCTTGCTTTTTTTCTTGGGTAGTCTCAGGGAATACCCCTAAATTTAGTAGCCCAAATGTCAAACAGGGGGTATTCTTCTGAAGAGGCCTACAGGCTTCTGACCCAGTCAGATGAGGAATGGGAACCCTCATCTGATGAATCTAGTGGGTCAGAATATGAACCTGTAGAAAGCAGTGGCGGTCTGACACAAAGTTCGGACGAGGAGGTTGAGGTCCCTGATACCACCAGGCGTACCCGGCTCTGTGTCGCTAGACCACAGGCTGCGCAGGATCCGCTTCAAGGGCAGCAGAGTGGGGCTGGCGCTGTCGGATTACGTGGTGAGGCATACACCAGCAGCGCAGCCCTCCCTGGACCTAGTACCAGCACTACCGTACAACATGGTGAAGTGGCGAGCACCAAAGGGAAGTTGAAGCTGGTGCGGTGGCTGCGACGGGGTAACTACTGCATGTGCCACCGTACCAGCTTCAACTTCCCTTTGGTGCTCGCCACTTCACCATGTTGTACGGCAGTGCTGGTACTAGGTCCAGGGAGGGCTGCGCTGCTGGTGTATGCCTCCCCACGTAATCCGACAGCGCCAGCCCCACTCTGCTGCCCTTGAAGCGGATCCTGCGCAGCCTGTGGTCTAGCGACACAGAGCCGGGTACGCCTGGTGGTATCAGGGACCTCAACCTCCTCGTCCGAACTTTGTGTCAGACCGCCACTGCTTTCTACAGGTTCATATTCTGACCCGCTAGATTCATCAGATGAGGGTTCCCATTCCTCATCTGACTGGGTCAGAAGCCTGTGGGCCTCTTCAGAAGAATACCCCCTGTTTGACATTTGGGCTACTAAATTTAGGGGTATTCCCTGAGACTACCCAAGAAAAAAAGCAAGCCTGTCTTACAAATGGGAGGCTAGCAAAGTACTGGAGGCCGCTGCGGTTGATAAAAAATATCCCCCTAGAATCCCTGAGGTGCTGGCAAACCCTGATTGGCAGCCCCCAACTTCAGCCGCACCATTAGTTCCCCCTTTCACCGCCCAGTCTGGAGTTCGAGTTGAGACAGCTCAGATCAATTCGGCCCTGGGATTTTTTGAGCTGTTCTTTACTGCGGAGCTCTTGGACATAGCCGTGGCAGAAACAAACCGGTATGCCACACAATTTATAACCACCAACCCAGTCCAAGTTTACGAAATTAAAACTTATCTGGGCCTTCTCCTCAACATGGGTCTAACCAAAAAGCATGAATTGCGGTCATATTGGTCCACGAACCCAATTCATCACATGCCCATGTTCTCTGCTGCCATGTCTAGGGCAGGATTTGAGATGCGTTTCCTGCACTTTAGCGGCAACAGCACCTCCCGTCCCAGAGGCCACCCAGCTTTTGACCGGCTCCACAAAATTCGGCCCCTCGTAGACCACTTCAACCAGAAATTTGCAGATTTGTATACCCCTGACCAAAACATCTGCGTAGACGAGTCCCTAATACATTTTACCTTGGCTTCAAACAATACATCCCAAGCAAGCGTGCCCGGTATGGGGTCAATTTGTACAAGCTCTGTGAAAGGGTCACAGGCTATACCCACAAATTTCGGATCTATGAGGGAAAAGATCAGACCCTGGAGCCGGTCGGTTGCCCTGACTACCTGGGGAGCAGTGGGAAGACAGTCTGGGACTTGGAGTCACCCTTATTTGGCAAGGGGTACCATCTTTATGTGAACAATTTCTACACAAGTGTGGCCCTCTTCAGGCATTTGTTCCTAGAACAGATTGGCTGCTGTGGCACCTCGCGAACTAGTCGCACGGGCTTCCCCCAATGGCTCGTTACCACCCGTCTTCCAAGGGGGGAGAGGGCTGCATTGTGTAACGAAGAACTGCTCGCGGTGAAATGGAGAGACAAGCGTGACGTTTACATGCTCTCCTCCATTCACGCAAACACGACAATCCAAATTGAGCGAGCAACCAGTGTCATTGAAAAGCCCCTCTCAGTCCACGACTATAACCTTCACATGGGAGGGGTGGACTTCAATGACCAGATGTTGTCTCCGTATTTAGCTTCCTGACGCACCAGACACTGGTATAAGAAGGTGTCTGTATATTTAATTCAATTGGCTCTGTACAATAGTTTTGTTCTCTACAGTAAGGCTGGGAGAACTGGATCCTCAAATTTCAGGAAGAGATCATCGCGAACCTCCTGTACCCAGGAGGTTCCGTGGCCCCATCCACCAGTGTAGTTAGCCGTCTACACGAGCGACATTTCCCCAATGTCGTTGCTGGTACCTCAACCCAACCGTCACCCCGAAAAAGATGTTGTGACTGTAGCAGGAGTGGAATAAGGCGTGACACCCGCTATTTCTGTCCTGACTGCCCTGACCACCCTGCCCTATGCTTAGGGGAGTGTTTCCGGAAGTACCACACACAGGTACACCTAGCATAGGGATCACATCTCACAGGACAGGCACACAGGGCTATTAGGGCCCATTCACACAGAGCTGCTGCAAACCTCACCTTTCACCTGGGACAAAGTGCATAATGCACTTCGCCACATCTTTGGGCGATTTGCGCTTTGCACATTGTCCCATGGGGAAGGAGAGGTTTGTCCTATAAAGGTAAAAAAAAAAAAAAAAAAAACACCAGTAAGCAAAAAAGTTAACATTCAGTTCCAAAAGTTAAATAAAGTTTATATGTTCTGTTCAAAGGTTATTAAAAAAGTTAATAAAATTATTGCGTTGCGGCCTGGTTTTTTCTTTTTACCTTCCAGGTGGACCAACTGATCGACTAGCTGCAGCACTGATGTGCATTCTGACAGAAGCATTGCGCTGCTGTCAGATTACACACAAGTCGGTGTATGCGGCGCTGCAAGACGAGATTTCTCTTCTGCAGTAAAAAATACGTTTGCCCAGGCATATGAGCTGAGGAGGTGGCGGTGTTCATATGCTTTGGCAAACACTTTGTATATAAAAAAAATAATAATAAATCTCAGCAATGATTTATTCATCCACATCGATTGATGTGAATGGAGAAATCGGGTTTGCCAGGGCATACGAGCTAAGTGGGTATGAATGTTGGGCGGAGCTCCTATGTCCTGGAAGACACCTTTCCCCTCCTTTTATTTTTTTGGCAGAGATTTTTTCATCCACATTGATCGATGCGAATGAAGAAATCTGTGCCGTTCATTTTTTTCTTTCAGCCCAGAGACTGAACGGAAAAAAAAATATCTCATTACCTGTATGCTTAATATAAGGAGAATAGCAGAAACTCCTAATGCTGGCCATACATGTAATGATTGCGGAGACCCTCAAATGCCAGGGCAGTACAAACACCCCACAAATGACCCCATTTTGGAAAGAAGACACCCCAAGGTATTCGCTGAGGGGCATATTGAGTCCATGAAAGATTGAAATTTTTGTCCCAAGTTAGTGGAAACTGAGACTTTGTGAGAAAAAAAAAAATTTCCACTAACTTATGGCCAAAAAAAAATAATTCTATGAACTCGCCAGGCCCCTCATTGAATACCTTGGGGTGTCTTCTTTCCAAAATGGGGTCACATGTGGGGTATTTATACTGCCCTGGCTTTTTAGGGGCCCTAAAGCGTGAGAAGAAGTCTGGGATCCAAATGTCTAAAAATGCCCTCCTAAAAGGAATTTGGGCACCTTTGCGCATCTAGGCTGCAAAAAAAGTGTCACACATGTGGTATTGTCGTACTCAGGAGAAGTTGGGGAATGTGTTTTGGGGTGTCATTTTACATATACCCATGCTGGGTGAGATAAATATCTTGGTCAAATGCCACCTTTGTATAAAAAAAAAAAAGGGAAAAGTTGTCTTTTGCAGAGATATTTCTCTCACCCAGCATGGGTATATGTAAAATGACACCCCAAAACACATTCCCCAACTTCTCCTGAGTACGGCGATACCACATGTGTGACACTTTTTTGCCGCCTAGGTGGGCAATGGAGCCCACATTCCAAAGAGCACCTTTCGGATTTCACAGGGCATTTTTTACAGATTTTGATTTCAAACTACTTCTCACGCATTTGGGCCCCTAAAATGCCAGGGCAGTATAACTACGCCACAAGTGACCCCATTTTGGAAAGAAGACACCCCAAGGTATTACGTGAGGGGCATGGCGAGTTCCTAGAATATATATTTTTTTTAAACAGTTATATTTTAGTATAATGTGTTCAGGGGATTTTCCCTATGTACCAAATTATTATAATTATTTTTTAGATTGATAGTCAATGTTTATGAAGATTATATACCAATTTTTTTTCTGTCAGATCAGTATTGTTACGTGTACTTGAAAAAGAAGTGGAATAAGCTTCTAGTCCTTTCTAAGTTATTTTTTTATCTGAGATAATTACACTAATGTTTTCTAATATAGCTTAATGAAATATAAAAAAACTTAATTATATTGTAAGTGCTTTAATTTTTAATAACTTTGAATACATAAATTTTACTTTCTGAAATTACTTAAGAGTATGCAAAGCAGTATATGTTGAATGAATAACTCAATTAAAAAAAAAAGTTAAAAAGAGATAACACTAGTGATGATTGAGCATGCTCGGTCGATTACCGGTTCGGCTCGAGCATCGCTATGCTCGGCAGATCCGAGCGCTCTGCTGAGTGCCACATGTGCTCGAGCGCCATGTTCGAGTCTCCTCCCAAGACGTTTGGCGCCTTCTAAGCGGCCAATAAACATGCTAGTAAGTATTGCCATGACTGTAATGCCATTAGACATGTTTTCTACTGGCATTTCAGTGATTAGCTGGCCGGAACACGTCATCGGGTGCTATTCGGCTCATTGTGAGTCAGGGAGAGCTGATGTTAGGAAGAGACAGAGCGGGTGTAGAGCGAATTGGATCTGAAACTTGTCAGAGACCCAAAAGTCCTTATAAGGTGGCAGCAAAATTTATTTTGGGGGAATTATTTTTTTGTGTCAGGGCGACCGTTAGTGACATTCATTTTCTGCATTTTACAAACGCTGCTTGCTGTGACCAGTGAGAAGCAAATCAGCACTGATATCTACGCCGTATGTGACGCCTATATTTAATCCAAATTGCAGTTACAGTCAGTTTCTGTATTAAACAAACTCTGCTTGATGTGACGAGTGAGAAGCAAATATACACTTATTTCTAGACACTGTGAGGCCTATATTTAATCCAAATATCAGTGACATCCAGTGTCAATATGAAGAAGGCGAGTATTAAGGGACGGGGAAGTGGACGTGATTCTGATACTTCACTCAGAGGCCGTAGCTCAGGGCGCGTTGCAACTGTGCCTGCTGCCAAAGCACAAGGAAAATAGTAATCCATGATATATAGCTTTATGTCCCAGTTTGCAGGGTGTCGCAAGACAACACTCTTGAAGTCAGACCAATGCGACCAGGTGGTCGGTTGGATTGCAGCAGATAATGCTTCCACTGGGTTGAGCACCCACCACCCCTAAGTCCAGTCTTAGTAGCCAACAGTCTGGTCAACAACACAATCCTCACCCTGATCATCCTTCCTCCCACCATGTAGAGTCTGGCCAAACAAGCGATCCGGTACTCGGATGTTCCGAGGAGGTATTTTCACCCCCATCACTTAGTTTGGCCCTCGCCCCAGGCACTCTTGAAGAGGGACATGAGATCTTGAGCCCTGATTCTCAACCTCTAGAGCCTTCACACTCACAAGATGATGTGTCTAAGGAGGTGGATAATGACGAGACACAGTTGCAATCAAGTCAACCACAATTACTGTCTGCAGAGGTTGATTAAGAGGATGATATACTGTTGTCAATCACTGAAGTTGTGTTGGGGTCAGCAAAAGAGGAGGATGATCGGAGTGGGGAAGTTGAAGAGGACTTGGTGGACGATGAGATCACTGACCGAACATGGGAAGGCGGAAACGCGAGCGAGGACAGTCCCGATGGGGAATGATCTGCAGCAACGTAACAGGCTGGGGTGGCAACAGGGAGAAGGGGGGGCACGCCAAACAGGCTCGCAATTGTTCCACGGAGCACCCTCTTGCGGAAATGCCAAGGGATAGGTGTTCCGCGGTATGGCGCTTTTTTGTGGAAAGTGCAAACGACAAAAGTATAGTAGTTTGCAACCTGTGCCACATCAAAATGAACAGAGGTGGGAACAGTAGCAACCTCACCACCACCACCAGCATGATCCGCCACATGGCAGCCAAGCACCGCAATAAGTGAGAGAAACGCCTGGGTCCACAATCTGTGTCCGCGGGTCACACCACTGCCTCCCGCGCTGCACCTGTAACGTCGCAAGCACCATCAGCGACCACATCCACTTCCCTGTCCCAGCTCAGCGTCCAAATGTCTTTACCCCAGGCATTTGAACACAAGCTTAAATACCCAGCCACCCACCCACAGGCCATGGCACTAACCGCCCAACTTTCTAAGTCACTGGCGGTTGAAATGAAACCATTTAGGCTTGTGGACACAGAGGCCTTTTGCGGCTATCCATCAGTACTCAGTCCCCAGCCGTCACTATTTTTCCCGGTGTGCCGTCCCCGTCTTACACCAGCATGTGTCTGGTAACATCACCCGTGCTCTGACCAATGTTACTGCTAAGGTCCACCTAACGACTGACACATGGACATGTGCTTGTGGCCAGGGACACTACATTTCCCTGACGGCACACTGGGTGAACGTAGTGGAGGCTGGGAGCGACTTGTACCCTGGGATGGCACGCCCTAGTTCCATCAGGGTTACTGCCAGCACCTATTTTAAGTGGCTCCTCCTCCGCCACTTCCACCTCTGAATTCTACACGTGCAGCACCAGTCAGCCATCAGCTGGTAGCTGGAAGCAGTGTAGCACTGCTGTGGGGATGCGTCAACAGGCCGTGCTAAAGATGATATGGTTAGGGGACAAACAGCACACCGCTGCAGAGCTGTGGCAGGGGATAAGAGACCAGACTGAGCTGTGGCTCTCACCACTCAACCTGCAACCAGGCATGGTTGTGTGTGATAATGGGCGTAACTTGATGGCGGCTTTGGAGCTCGGCAAGCTCACACACATCCCATGCCTAGCCCACGTTTTTAACTTAGTGGTTCAGCGGTTTCTGAAAAGGTACACCGATTTGCCCGAGCAACTGGCGAACGTGCGCCGCGTGTGTGCACATTTCCGCAAGTCATCAACAGCTTCAGCCAGTCTTGTTGATGCTGCAGCAGCGCTTGAAATTGCCAGCTCACCGGCTGTTGTGCGACATGAGCACGCACTGGAACTCCACGTTACACATGTTGGCCAGGCTTTGTAAGCAGCAAAGGGCAGTAATGGAGTACCAGCTGTAGCACAGTCGTCGCCTTGTCTGGCCTCTGTGAGGTGTTAAGAAACTTTGAGGAATCGACACAGATGGTGAGCGGCGATAACGCGATTGTCAGTGAAACCATCCCACTTCTGTGTCTACTCAAACGCTCGCTGCTCATATTTAAGGCCAACGCTGTTCATGGGGAAGAGTTGGAAATGGGGGAAGAAGACATGACCCTGGGTGATAGCCAGAACACCCTTAGTTTGTCTTCTCACCACGTATTGGAGGAGGAGGAGGGGACGGTTGCCTCCACTACACAGGGTAGTAGCCATGGAACTTTGTCCATCTCCTCATCCACGCTGAACAGATGGAATTAGTCATTCTCCTAATGACGACAGCGAAGTCTTGTTCACTAGTACTCTGGCACACATGGCTGACTTAATGTTAGGCTGCCTTTCCCGTGAAAGATAACAGGGATTACTAGGTGTTCACCCTTCTGGACCCTCGCTACAAAGAGAACTTCTCATCTCGCATTCCTCCGGTGGACAGGATGAGCAAAATGGTACTATACCAGAAGATCCTTGTTGATAGATTGCTGCAAAAATTTCCATCTGACAGCAGAGTCCGTACTTCCTTGGGCAACCGAGATGGGGAGACAAGGGGAACACACAGCACTGCCAGCAAAGGCAGGGAAAAACTCTCCAAGGCCTGGGACAGTTTTATGACAACCCGCCAGCACCCTCAACATGATGCATGTACCGGTGTCACAAGGAGGGAAGTTTTGGACCATAGTAAAGGAGTACGTAGAAGACCGTGTCAGCGTCCTCAGTGATCCCTCAGTGCCTTACAACTACTGGGTGTCCAAGCTGGACACGTGGCACAAACTGGTGCTCTACGCCTTTGAGGTGCTGGCCTACCCTGCCGCCAGCGTTTTGTCTGAGCGGGTATTTAGTGCTGCTGGTGGCATTATAACAGATAAGCGTATCCAGCTGTCAACTGAAAATGCTGACAGGTTGACTCTTATAAAAATGAACAAGGCTTGGATTGCCCCTGACTTCTCCACTCCACTAGAGGAAAGCCACGACTGAAAATAAAAACACTTTAAATGTGTTGTTTAGAATGTACTGAATACTCTGCATTCCCCTGCACCCCTTCCGCCACAAAAAAGGTATATGGTTGAATCTTCCTTTTCTCATCCTCCTCCTCGTCCATCACGTATATGCCTTCTCATATAAGTTTTCAGATGGTCAGCTCACCAGCAGGCCCTCACCCATAATGTTTTAGATGGTCAGCTCAGCTGAAGCCCCCCACCCCTAATGTTTTAGTGGGTCACCAGCAGGCCATCAATCATACTTTACCTCTCCTGTATAACGTTTCCTCATCCTAAATACCTACGACATTCCCTGTAATTTTTTTGTACTCGTTCCAATGACAAGCTCTCTTAAGATTTCAGTATTGTTATTTATCGTCACTACCTCCTTGAGTCGGTACTGGGAAATTTGCGCGCCACCGCCTGCCATTCATGGAAGTGGTAGCCGTAGACATCCCTTCAGGCTCACTCTACGGAAGCGAATACTGATTCCCCATTACCCGTGGTCACCATGGTAGGTGCAAAAAAGAACATCAAAAGTTGATAGAGCACACATCCGAATATATCGTCAACATCACGGGGACGTGCAAATCAGCATAGAAGTTATCTAGAGTTAAAGCGGCAGCAGGCCCTCACCTACATTTTTTTTACAAGGTCAGCTCAACGTCGGTTCCTTTTTCAAGTTCATTATCATCAGATGATAGTCTGGTCAACACAATAGTAATCACCGGGGGTCACGTAACTAATTAGCAAGGAGGAGTGTCTTTGGTTATTGTAATGAACCACACAAATCGACTTGATCCACACGCTCAAAACGGCCATGCACCACCACCCACAGAATCGCGAAATAGGTATCAATCTGTCAAATCCTTTCTGTGTCCGGGCCGGGTGAGGCTTCACCTGCGTAGTCAAGTTAAGCTGCAGGCTGTACTCCTGGTGGTGCCCTTCCATCAATTAGCTGAAGCTTTGCAACCATACGACTTTAGTTTCCCAGAAAAAGCTTGGCGGGAAATGAGAATAACGCTGGTGGGGATCGTCTTCGAACCTCCAACTTAAAGGGAACCTGTCACCTGGATTTTGTGTATAGAACTGTGGACATGGGTTGCTAGATCGCTGCTAGCACATCTGCAATACCCAGTCCCCATAGCTCTGTGTGCTTTTATTGTGGAAAAAACACGATTTGATACATATGCAAATTAACCTGAGATGAGTCCTGTATGTGAGATGAGTCAGGGACAGGACTCCTCTCAGGTTAATTTGCATATGTATCAAATCATGTTTTTTCCACAATAAAGGCACATAGAGCTATGGGGACTGGTTATTGTGGATGTGCTAGCGGCCATCTAGCAACCAATGTCCTCAGCTCTATACCCTAAATCCCGGTGACAGGTTCCCTTTAAGTTGTTGATTAATGAAAACGTTCGTGGCAACAAGGGTTTCGGCTGTGGTTCTGTAGTGTCCCACTAGGTAGGGGTGGGCACTACACAAGGGTTAATTGGTGTGCGCGTTACTCCTACTCACAAGGAACAGAAGTGTTATATTTAATTGTGCATTTTATGTATGCTCTAATGTGTTTTTACATGCAATGTACCCCTGTATGATGCAACAGCAGGCCTAGTTGGGTGTAGTTAGACATCCCAGACACTAGAGGGAGATAGGGAGCCCCTAGTATAAATGTCCAGGCTTAGACAGGGAGAGGGAGTGCAGAGTCAGGAGTCTGAGAAGACAGAGGTTAAAAAGCCTGCTCTTGACATGCAGCTGGATAGCCCTGGCTGCTAGTGATGTCCAGGAGGCTAGTGAGAAGCTCCAGCCTGCCTGAGAACAAGAGAGCCTTAGTTAGCTCTGAAGACACCCCAGTTGCAGCACTCAACCTCCTGGGAGAAACCCACAGTCATCCACTTTACAAGAGAGGGCGATCCAGGGTAAGCTAAGTGACCCTGATGGGCAGATGAAACTAGAAAGTGCAGCAAGAATCTAATACCTGAGGAAGATGAAGATAGTAACCAAGGATTTAAGCCACCCTTTAGGCATCCGGGCCTTGGGAGATAAAGCCAGAGCAGGAGTTCTAGAAAGGACAGTGTACATTGATTCTGAGGAAAGGTACAACCTGCTGCTGAGTGCTTGTGAATTTACCCTCTGCGTATCTTGCATAAATATTGCCTGCCATTTTGTGAATAAGCCTACTTGTGGAACTGTGATTGAAAGACTGTACTACTACCTGCTGTACAAAGTTGGATTGTTCAGTAAAGTTACGTTTGGTTCACTATTCTACTTGTGTACCTCCATCATTCCAACTACCAACCGGCGTGCCACCGTCCAAAGGCACTGGCGTCACGAATCCAACAGAGACCTTGCCCCAGGCACCCAAAATACCCGGAACATCCAGGGCACCTCATCCACCATCAGGCCTGGTCCCTATATGCAGAGTGTGCCCCAGAGGAACCGTGTCTACCTCTCCTTCACTGCCACGCGCCTGCCCAGGGTTCTCCAATACAGTGAGTACCCTCGATTGCCCATAACCGTGACCTCACTTCGTCTATACCCTGCAGGTCTGGCGTGTTGCAGTTCCGCTTGCGCAGGTAAAATAATTTCACATCTACAGGTACAATACGGATGCCACCGGCCGTCCCTCTTCCAATGAGTTCAGTTTGATTGTCCAAGAGTCCGGTTAACACAATCAAAACCACCGGCCGATCCCTCTTAGTCATGGCCCCGTTTCCGAAAATCACGAAAAAAAATAATCTGAACTTGCTCTTTATAAAACAAAAAAGTAAATATACAGGAAAGAATGTTTCCTAACAATTTTTCATCTAAAATTTATTTTATCTTCGGTGTAAAAGTGTCGTACAACTCAGGCAACATTGTTACCAGCAGCGACATTGTAGTCCAAGATGCATCCAGACATCTTCCCCATGCTGTCCACAACCCATTTCAGATGTGTTTCCATCAATTTATTACCTTTTACTATGAACCAGCACCAATCCCTCTTCAGAGCAGGGGGTGCCTGGTTTAATGCTCGGGTCCTCCCATTGACTACTATAGGGCAAAGCACCTGAGCATCGGGGTGCTCGATCGTCACTACACCCACCCTGTCCGATTGCCGAGCAATCCTCAGAGTCGCCAAGAGCATGTTCTTGAAGTGCATAGACCAAGCCTGGGCGAACTGCACGAACTGCGCGAACTGCGCAACCTCCTGTCAGCAGACGGGAATCGTCTATTACCTGGAGTGCCGTGTTTTGAACCATCTTTAGCTACCGGGGTAGTGCAAAACATGACTGTGAGACACTTTTTTTTTAATATGGAGGGGGGTACAATTTTAAAACTTGCCGTCTCTCATATCTCCTTCTTGCAGGTGGCAGAGTGGGAGTGGAGGATATACCATGAGTACGAAGGCGAAAACCTATGTGTAATCGGAGTAAGAACTCACAATACCTCTACTCAACAAGTTGCTGCTTTACCGCTGGATAAGGATGTCAGTGAGTGTGGACAGATGCCCCTGGCGGGTCCTGGCCAGTATTGGGCTCCCACCCCCTTCCATTAAACAATTTGTACCCTTATTCTCTCCCGAGTGGTTCCAAACCTACTATTAAAAGTCCAGACATTGCTAACCAACAGTGACATAGACAATCCAAAGGCTAAATTCTTCCTTTCTTCACTGGGAACTGAGAGACACAGTGTTTCCCGAGACATTGAGAGGTGCCCAAGTAGTCATCCCCACTCACTCTCGCTTTGTTGCCGCCCGTCTTCAGCTCATTCTCCCCTTTGTTTGCAGGAATCACCTCCCCGATATCTCTAATCAGGTGGTCAGAAAGATCTGCAAAACTTAGACGCTTGCAAAGTACACGGATCCGGAAAAGTCTCTGTTTGCCAAGTTTGCCTTAGCGCATACAAACCCCACGGCGGAAAAGCACTACCGGGAGAAAGTGTTGGATGACATCTGTCACGGCTACAAGCTGGTGAGGAGATCTGCCAGTTGTGATGAGGGCCAGACACCAGCCGCAGCTGCCCCACAGATGGAACTCAACGTGGTGGAGAGGGAATGTCTGCATGAACCCCAAGACAGTTCAATCAGTGATGATCAATGGTCAAACATCAATGGCATCAAGGAGGGCATTAGATTGCCCAACCAGGCAATTTTTATTTAAGTTACTGTATGTATTATTTTATTCTACAATCTGCAATCCCACATGTGTTTAAAAAATTAATAAAAAATATATTGCAATACATTTGTTGTTGTTTTTCCCTCAAAGGAAGGCCCCACAAACTAGCTTGAGGGCTCCTCTTGTAGCATTAGAACTTCTCTACCACCCCTGAAAGTTTGGTCTTCCTAACACCAAAATTTGACCCACTACCATTCCTGGATGGAAGGTTCCACAGACTTGCTTTAGGGCTCCTCTTGAAATCATCCTCCTCTACAACCCCTGAAAACGTGGGCCTCATCCCTCTAGGATTTTACGCACCATATGGAAAGGAGATGCCCGGCAGTGGAGCACCACTGAGGAAGAAACCGCTATAAGTTTCGATACACGTCTGGTGAAAACTCCCTTGCGATATCAACTTATACAACAAAAAAATAGAAATGGTAAAAGATCACTACAGTGTTTAAAGCACACTAATCCAAGCACACTATGGATTATCTCCAATAAGTGTCAAAGTTACATTAGCGCTACAACTCAAGGTGCGGTACTAGCGGACAGAGCAGCAACACCTGCAAAACTACGGACACCCGCGGGTGTGAATACTATTGCTAAGTGGCATGTCCCATATTCGAATTTGCAATATTCATAAAATATTCGCGAATATTCGAATTCGATATTATTTCGCATTATGCAAATTTTTAAAAAATCGCATAATGCTACTTTCTTCAATAAAGAAAATATTGCATTAAATATCTAGATAAACAGCAATCATCAATCCGTATTACAGTAAAAGGCCCCATCCATCATTACTTTACATACATCATCCACTTCGTCTAGTATCACAATAGCGGCATGGACGTCCGCCAGGCTGTTTCGTCAGGTGAACAGCTTGTCGGATCCGTCCTGTCGCTAGTGTACGTGTGGCCCCAGACTACAGCTCCAGCAACATTGACTATCAAGGGAACGTGGTGGAGTTCCAGGAACTCCGCAAACCATGACGACATGATGTAGTTTTATACTGTGCACCTCTCGGCATGGTTTATCATTGCACCCCTGTTCCCACTACAGTCAATGGGTCTGGAGTAGGGATGAGCGAACCCGAACTGTATAGTTCGGGTTCATACCGAATTTTGGGGTGTTCATGTCACGGACCCGAACCCTTACATTTTCGTAAAAGTCCGGGTTCGTGTTCGGTGCTTTCTTGGCGCTTTTTAAAAGGCTGCAAAGCAGCCAATCAACAAGCGTCACACTACTTGCCCCAAGAGGCCATCACAGCCATACCTACTATTGGCATGGCTGGGATTGGCCAGTGCAGCATATGACCCAGCCTCTATTTAAGCTGGAGTCACGTAGCGCTGCACGTCACTCTGCTCTGATCACTGTAGGGAGAGGATGCAGCTGCTGTTAGGGCGAGATTGGGCAGTGATTTAGTCTTCAAAAACAATTATTGAAGTGATCGATGTACAGCTGTGTATCATTCAACTTCTGCTTTTTAATTGCTCACTGTTTTAAGGCTGCCCAGAGCGTTTTTCTGTCACTTTTTTCTGGGGTGATCGGCGGCCATTTTGTGTCTTGTGGTGCGCCAGCACAAGCTGCCACCAAGTACATTTAACCATCAATAGTGTGTATTGCTATTTTATTGAGGGGTGAAATACAATTGCCAAAATAGCAGTACCCTAAGGCCTCTTGCACACGACAGTTTATTTTTACGGTCCGCAAAAACGGGGTCCGTAGGTCCATGATCCGTGACCGTTTTTTCGTCCGTGGGTCTTCCTTGATTTTTGGAGGATCCACGGACATGAAAAAAAAGTCGTTTTGGTGTCCGCCTGGCCATGCGGAGCCAAACGGATCCGTCCTGAATTACAATGCAAGTCAATGGGGACGGATCCGTTTGACGTTGACACAATATGGTGCCATTTCTAACGGATCCGTCCCCATTGACTTTTAATGTAAAGTCTGGAGTTCTTTTATACCATCGGATTGGAGTTTTCTCTAATCCGATGGTATATTTTAACTTGAAGCGTCTCCATCACCATGGGAACGCCTCTATGTTAGAATATACTGTCGGATATGAGCTACATCGTGAAACTCAGATCCGACAGTATATTCTAACACAGAGGTGTTCCCATGGTGATAGGGACGCTTCTAGTTAGAATACACTACAAACTTTGTGCAAGACTGCCCCCTGCTGCCTGGCAGCACCCGATCTCTTACAGGGATATATGATAGCACAATTAACCCCTTCAGGTGCGGCACCTGAAGGGGTTAATTGTACTATCATATCCCCCTGTAAGAGATCAGGGCTGCCAGGGAGCAGACCCCCCCTCCCCAGTTTGAATATCGTTGGTGGCACAGTGTGCGCCCCCCATCGGGCCCCCCCCTTCCTCCCTCTATTGTTATAAATCGTTGGTGGCAGTGTGCGCCCCCCATCCTCTACTATTTTTTATGTAGTTTTGGGCAGCCTACGTCCCCTGTGACACTCAAGGTAAAGAGGCCGTTAAGAGGACCCTGGAGCAGATAGACGTCGTCAATCGAATGTGTGAAGCGTATCCGGATGCCTTCCTGTGTGTGAACAGCGCAGCAGGTGAGGACAGATGGGTGGTGGGGTATAGCACGTGGTGGGTTATAGCACATGGTGGGTGGTGGGGTATAGCACGCGGTGGGTGGTGGGGTATAGCACGTGGTGGTATAGCACGGCCCCCCTCCCTCTATAGCAGTAACAACATTGGTGGCCAGTGTGCGGCCTCCCATCTCTCCCCCCCCTCCCCATCATTGGTGGCAGCGGAGTTCCGATCGGAGTCCCAGTTTAATCGCTGGGGCTCCGATCGGTAACCATGGCAACTAGGACGCTACTGCAGTCCTGGTTGCCATGGTTACTTAGCAATAGTACAATAGTAGAAGATTCATAGTTACCTGCTTGCTGCTGCGATGTCTGTGTCCGGCCGGGAGCTCCACCTACTGGTAAGTGACAGGTCTGTGCGGCGCATTGCTAAAGAACTGTCACTTACCAGTAGGAGGAGCTCCCGGCCTGTCACAGACATCGCAGCAGCAAGCAGGTAAGTATGAATCTTCTACTATTGTACTATTGCTAAGTAACCATGGCAACCAGGGCTGCAGTAGCGTCCTGGTTGCCATGGTTACCGATCGGAGCCCCAGCGATTAAACTGGGACTCTGATCGGAACTCCGCTGCCACCAATGATCGGGGGGGGGGGGGGGAGATGGGAGGCCGCACACTGGCACCGCGTGCTATAACCCACCACGTGCTATACCCCACCACCCATCTGTCCTCACCTGCTGCGCTGTTCACACACAGGAAGGCATCCGGATACGCTTCACACATTCGATTGACGACGTCTATCTGCTCCAGGGTCCTCTTAACGGCCTCTTTACCTTGAGTGTCACAGGGGACGTAGGCTGCCCAAAACTACATAAAAAATAGTAGAGGATGGGGGGGCGCACACTGTGTCACCAACGATTTATAACAATAGAGGGAGGAAGGGGGGGCCCGATGGGGGGCGCACACTGTGCCACCAACGATATTCAAACTGGGGAGGGGGGTCCGCCCCCTGCTGCCTGGCAGCCCTGATCTCTTACAGGGGGATATGATAGTACAATTAACCCCTTCAGGTGCCGCACCTGAAGGGGTTAATTGTGCTATCATATCCCCCTGTAAGAGATCGGGTGCTACCAGGCAGCAGGGGGCAGTCTTGTACAAAGTTTGTAGTGTATTCTAACTAGAAGCGTCCCCATCAACATGGGAACGCCTCTGTGTTAGAATATACTGTCGGATATGAGTTTTTACGAAGTGAAAACTCAGATCTGAAAAAGCTTTTATGCAGACGGATCTTCGGATCCATCTGTATGAAAGCAACCTACGGCCACGGATCACGGACACGGATGCCAATCTTGTGTGCATCCGTGTTCTTTCACGGACCAATTGACTTGAATGGGTCCGTGAACCGTTGTCCGTCAAAAAAATAGGACAGGTCATATTTTTTTGACGGACAGGATACACGGATCACGGCCTCGGCTGCAAAACGGTGCATTTTCCGATTTTTCCACGGACCCATTGAAAGTCAATGGGTCCGCGAAAAAAAAAACGGAAAACGGCACAACGGCCACGGATGCACACAACGTTCGTGTGCATGAGGCCTAAATCTGGTGTTTCAGCTGTGGCTAGCCAATTGTAATACTGTCTGCTGTCTGGCAAAGGATATTTTTTTTTTCTGGGTTGAAATACAATTCCCAACTTAGCGGTTTCTGCTGTATCAGGCCAAGTTTAAATCTATCCATAAAAGGTGCTGATAAGATCATTCTCAATAACTTCACACGTTACAGTACATCTCCAAGTCTAATTCTGTCTGTAAAAGGGATACCTGTCATCCAGGGCCTAAAAACTAGGCCTACAATTTATATTCAGCTAAATCTGTCGTTACTGCTGTGTCTGTATTAGTGTAATACAGTACCTAAATAGATAGCCAGATAGTGTTAGGTGCCTGTAAAAAAAAAGGCCTGAATTTGAATTCAATACATTGGGCCAAATAATTTTTTTCTCATTGTGGTGAACGGTAACAACGAGGAAAACATCTAGTATGGGACGCGGTGGTGTTAGTGGACCCGGCCGTTCTGCCACAGCCACACGTCCTAGTGTACTAACTACCTCAGGTCCCAGTAGACGCCAGAATTTACAGCAATATTTGGTGGGGCCCAATGCCGTTCTAAGGATGGTAAGGCCTGAGCAGGTACAGACATTAGATAATTGGGTGGCCGACAGTGGATCTAGCACGTTCACATTATCTCCCACCCAGTCTTCTGCAGAAAGCGCACAGATGGTGCCTGAAAACCAAGCCCATCAGTCTGTCACATCACCCCCATGCATATCAGGGAAACTGTCTGAGACTCAACTTATGCAGCAGTCTCTTATGCTGTTTGAAGACTGCTGGCAGGGTTTCCCAAGGGCATCCACCTAGCCCTTCCCCAGCGGTGGAAGACATAGAATGCACTGACGCACAACCACCTATGTTTCCTGATGATGAGGACATGGGAATACCACCTCAGCACGTCTCTGATGATGAAACACAGGTGCCAACTGCTGCGACTTTCTGCAGTGGGCAGACTGAACAGGAGGTCAGGGAGGAACACTAGGTGGAAGACGATGCAGGGGACGATGAGGTCCTAGACCCCACATGGAATGAAGGTCGTGCCACTGACTTTCAGAGTTCGGAGGAAGAGGCAGTGGTGAGACCGAGCCAACAGCATAGCAAAAGAGGGAGCAGTGGGCAAAAGCAGAACACCCGTTCGCCAAGAGAGTCCGTCTGCTACTGGCCAACGCCATCTGGGACCGAGCACCCCAAAGGCAGCTTCAAGGAATTCCCTGGCGTGGCAGTTCTTTAAACAATGTGCTGACGACAAGACCCGAGTAGTTTGCACGCTGTGCCATCAGAGCCTGAAGCGAGGCATTAACGTTCTGAACCTTAGCACAACCTGCATGACCGGGCACCTGCATGCAAAGCATGAACTGCAGTGGAGTAAACACCTTAAAAACAAGGAACTTCCTCAGGCTCCCCCTGCTACCTCTTCTGCTGCTGCTGCCGCCTCGGCCTCTTCCTCCGCCTCTAGAGGTACGTTGGCACCTGCCGCCCAACAAACAGAGGATGTACCACCAACACCACCACCTCCGTCACCAAGCATCTCAACCATGTCACAAGGAGGCTGGTTTAAAAGTCAGTATAAAACTGAGAAGTATATAGTGGGCTCAGCATGCATGTTGGTACTTGCATCCCTAGATCCGATGAAAGCTGTATTGGCACCGGACGGGGTTAAAAGCAGAGTGTGCTTGGCGTGCATGCTGTACCTGCGCTCCCTGGACTTTGTGTGGCTGTCATGGCCCATAACAGGTAGGAACTAGTGTTAGGGACCACTCATGAAGGCGACCTTGACGTGGTGAGTGGCTTATTACGCTTTGGCCAAAATGTACACCAATGCCTTATTCAACATCCAGCATAGAGGCAGGGCAGAGTGCTGGCTTGCAGAGTGCGATTGCATTTGTGTTTTTAGCGTTCAGCTCTCCATCTCACAAACATTTGAGAGAAAGCGTAAATTCCCACCTAGCCACCCTCGATCTCTGGCCCTGAATGTCAACATTTCTAAACTACTGGCCTATGAAATGCTGTCATTCAGGCTGGTGGACACAGACAGCTTCAAACAGCTCATGACGCTTGCTGTCCCACAGTATGTTGTTCCCAGCCGCCACTACTTCTCCAAGAGAGACGTGCCTTCCCTGCACAACCAAGTATCCGATAAAATCAAGTGTGCACTTCGCAACGCCATCTGTGGCAAGGTCCACCTAACCACAGATATGTGGACCAGTAAGCACGGCCAGGGACGCTATATCTACCTAACTGCACACTGGGTAAATGTGGTGGCGCCTGGGCCCCAGGAGGAGAGCTGTTTGGCACACTTCCTTCCGCCGCCAAGGATCGCAGGGCAACATTCTTTGCCTCATGTAGCCTCCTCCTCCTACTCGGCTTCCTCCTCCTCTTCTTCCACCTGCTCATCCAGTCAGCCACACACCTTCACCACTAACTTCAGCACAGCCTGGGGTAAACATCAGCAGGCCATTCTGAAACTCATATGTTTAGGGGACAGGCCCCACACCGCGCAGGAGTTGTGGCGGGGTATTGAACAACAGACCGACGAGTGGTTGCTGCCAGTGAGCCTCAAGCCCGGCCTGGTGGTGTGCGATAATGGGCGAAATCTCGTCGCAGCTCTGGGACTAGCCGGTTTGACGCACATCCCTTGCCTGGCGCATGTGCTGAATTTGGTGGTGCAGAAGTTCATTCACAACTACCCCGACATGTCAGAGCTGCTGCATAAAGTGTGGGCCGTCTGTTTGTGCTTCCAGCGTTCACATCCTGCCGCTGCTTGCCTATCTGCGCTACAGCGTAACTTCGGTCTTCCCCCTCACCGCCTCATATGCGACGTGCCCACCAGGTGGAACTCCACCTTGCACATGCTGGACAGACTGTGCGAGCAGCAGCAGGCTATAGTGGAGTTTCAGCTGCAGCACGCACGGGTCAGTCGCACTGCGGAACAGCACCACTTCACCACCAATGACTGGGCCTCCATGCGAGACCTGTGTGCCCTCTCCACCAACATGGCCAGTGGCAATTACGCTGTTATCAGCGTTACAATACCACTTC